>NC_049236.1:10363068-11564925 GCF_011100685.1 Canis lupus familiaris | reverse complement strand
AGCAGAAAGTCATATAGATATGGGTTCAAATCTCTGCAGTCTCCTAACTATGTAACCTTAGGCAAATCATTTACCCTCTTAGATCTAAGTTTCTTCATCTGTAAAATGAATAATAATGACCATATCATATGATTGTTGTGGATACTAAAAGAATTGAGGTATATAACAGCAGGCCTGGCATAAAAATAGTGTCCTTCCGTTCTCCTTGGTCTGTAGATTATAGTACCACAGGCAATTTCAAGCTTCTGATGATATGATTCACTCTTGCCAGCAGGTACCATGTGTCCAAACCCAATGCTTCTCCTAAGATTTGAGGATGATAGAAAGAAGAAGGACATGGCTCCTGTTCAAAGTACCTATAATCCAGTAGGGAGTATGGACTAGATACACAAATACCCCAAACACAAGGCCAAATATGGTATATATTAAACTTGGTGTACCAAACTGTGCTAGAGTTCAAATGAAAGAATGCACTTTAGGATGAGATGGCAGGGGGCAAGGGGATCAAAATTAGACTTCCTACAGAGGCTGCTGTTAAAAGAGACCTTAAAGGATGGGTTGGATTTTGACAGCTGGAGATGTGAGGAAAAGCACTTAAGGTGGAGAGGGAAAAAAGCATACACAAAGAAGGAAGCAAAGTGTGGGGAAGAGTAGTTGTAGCTGAAGAATAACTAAGTATTCTTAAAATAATAATGGGTGTCTATATATAAGACCATGTATTAGGCATTTGCGAGCTCTATTTTCATTTACTTATTCAAGCAAATTTTAGTATTCTCAATTTTTAGATACTTAAAAAAATAAATTATCCAAAGTTTTCACAGTCATTTAATGACAGAGTGGAACTATAAAAACATGTATCTGTGACTCTAAAGATCCATGCTCTCTCTAATAATGAGAAATATAGCTAAAAAAGTAAGAACTGGGTTGACGACAGGGAGCCCTCTAAATGCCAATGTGGTAAAGTTTGCATTTTGAATTTAAAAAGATAGAGGAGCCACTGAAGATTCAGAGAAGGAGAAAAATGACACAAGATGAATGAGTCATATTCCCTAAGAAAATGTAAAGAAAATAGTATAGCAAAATGTTAAGAGCTTAGACTTTGTAGCTAAAACTACCTAGTATTGAAGCCCAGGTCTACCACTTACTAGCTGTATGGGCTGGAAGCAAATACTAAACTTTCTCTCCCTTAGCTTCCTCATCTGTAAATAAGGGTAATGATAGTACCTACTATAGTTGCGAGGATTGAGTAAATTCATTTATACCTAGAAGCCTTAGAATATTTCCTGGCATATAGTAAGCACTTACTAAAGTGTGGCTGTGCTGGTTGTTACTGTTGCTGTTACAGTTAGGTAGAAGTCTTGCAACCCAATCTGACAATTCAGCCTTCTATTCAAAGTTGAATAGAAGGGTTCATTTGTATATTATCAGTGAGGGCAAGGCTTGCTTTCACAACAAGAGCAATGACAAAAATCCAGGAGGAATGATTAAACTTATGATAAGGGGTAGATAGATCATGTAACAGCACCATCCACTAGTTTCTATCCCCTAAGAATATTTGGGACCTGAGCTCCTTAGATGGGGTCCAAACTGGCAGAATTTGCAGTGCCATGCGGAGAGGAAATACCAAGTGAGGAGACTTGGATTCCACTTCCAAACCTGCTGTGACTCAGTCTTATTACCATTAACAGATAACTCTCCCCTTTATGCCCAAGAGTCCTGAGCTGTATAGTGAAAAGTTTTGCCCTCCCACATGATCATGAGATCATCATTGAGAATTAAAAGAGATATGAGATATGCAAAGCCTCTTTCATTTGAATGGTGCTGATGGACCTAGTAGGCACCCAAAACACTGTTGAATAAAAGGTGCCTGTTATATTTGAAAAGTGGCATTTGGAGGTTAAGAAAAAAAAGAAAAAGTGGTGGAGTAGGTCTGCACTTCAGCCTTGAGAAAAAATAAAAAAAAGTCTATATTGAAAGAATTGTTTTAAAATGTATAGGAGGAGCTTAGTATAATGGAAAGAGCCTGAAGCTTCCAAGCAAAGCAAATTGGGTTCAAATGACAACTACAGTGTTCATTAGCTATGAGATCTTAAACCAAGTACCTGTGCCTCTCTTTCTTCAATTACAAACTAAATATTAATACTTCTCTAATAGGGTGGCTTCTGAAAATTAATGATAAAGTCCTAACAATACACGTGGTTCAGAGGTGAAACTCAGCAGGCACTACTACAACTACTACTATTAATAACAATGGCAGTTAACTTTAAATGACACTAACTACAAGGCACCATTCTAAACATTTTACATAAATTATCTCATTTAATCCTTATTTATTTAACAAAATAATAAGATTTGGTTCTATTATCCCTCTGGATTTTCCTGATAAGGAAACAGAAGCACAGAGCAGATATCTTACCCTAAGTCACAGGACTAAAACATGACAAAACCAAAATATTGCTACTATTATTCTTTCCTCCATAATTTGATTTTTAAAAAACATCTTGTATACGAATCCAAACACTTCCCTCTCATTATCTCATTTTATCTTATCCTTAAAGCAACTTTGTGATGTAGATTGACCAGGGCTAACCATCCCCATTGCACAAATAGGAAAGAGAAGCTGAAGAAGATAAATGACTTATTCAATCTCACACAAACAATAGTCTCAACACAGCAGTGTGGCAGAACTGGAAAATGAACCCATGTCTTCAAAGTCCAACCACTAGTCTGAATTCCCTACATAATATTCCAGAATGGAGACTTCTTCATTCAGACTCCTTATATTAACCTAAAATTAACGATGTTTTGTTGTCACTATTATTCTGAAATGCATGTATTAGGATTGTCCTTGATCAGTGTCAATGAAGTTACTTGAAGAAGCTTTTAACCGAGGCTTAAGAGGTTATGCTCATCTAGTTCAAATGATCAAGCTTCCAACCTCCTATCATTTAGCATTTAGGTTTCTCGTATGCATCAGCATGGATTACATTACTCATTAATGTGAACCAGATTTTCAATAGCAATGATTAAAGCCTATGTAAAGGAAGGCATACTCTCAGTAAAAAAAAAAAAAAAAAGGCAGCTACAAAATAATAGGCTTAACTCCAACTAGGAATACATTTTTGCAACAGACAGGCCAGAGTTAGTATCCTGATTTGATCACTGTGTGACCATAAATTACTTGCTATACCCTTCTAAACTGCAGTTTCCTTATCTATAAAATGGGGATAATAACACCTCATCAGAGGATTAGGAGGAGAATTAAATAGCAAAGTGTATGTAAAGTTATAATATATAGCATGCATTTTCCAAATGGTAGATATTATATCAACACAGAAATATGATAGTCTGCTTAAGATAATCACACTGAGTAAATTGTTTCTCCCACTAAAATATAAGATCTTTAAGAAATATCCTCCACTTTGGTTAATACTTTACAATTCTCAAATAGATTATTGATTTTCACAATAATCCTGTGAGGACAGTATTTTTATTTCCATTTTGCAATTTAAAAAAGCTGAGGCTCATACAGGGTCAACGACTTTTCCATGGCCACTGTATTTGCCAGGAAAGAGGAGGCTAATGCTAAAGAATAAACACCCCTAAATCTCAGTGTCGACACATGTCCCATCCCCCCCTCTCTACTGAGTGCAACTAGCCTCACAGCCCCACCAACTGCAAGACAGTTGGTCGATCTATGAACCCAGGAAGGAGAGTGAGTTAGGACCAGATATCAGACAGCACCAATGAAGGCTGCTGAAGTCTCGATGATAGGAAATGGTGAAGTTGGAGTTTGAACTCAGTGTTTCTATTCTCTATTTTCAATATTATTTTCAATTCTATCAAAGTATTTTTCAGATTTTAGAGAAAAGACAAAATAAAGACAAAAAGATACTTTCAAAGTTGCTATGGCTTTACTCTATACTTCTCCACACTGCTTTTTAAGTAACTATCCATTCTGTTTCCCCATGCTGACCAGTTTGGATAAAAACCTAATACACTGCTACTGAGATACACTGGCTACAGCTTTCAGGAAAAATAAGCAATTCACACAGACTATGATATATCTTCAGTAGAACAGACTTGCAGAAATTAAGGTAAATTCAGTGCCTGCATATCTACTGGTTGATTGTGAGTATCTTCCACTTTTACAACTTTCCCTATGTTTATATAAAGACTTGTCCAAGAAACATTCCCTTTGTTAAAGATATTTCAATTCAACAGTCTTTTGATAATTGATCTACATTTTCTTCTTAATTTATAGGTGTTATAAATGCCAGTTTCAATTACATTTCAACTTTTCCTGCTATCCTGTTTCAACTGACTGCTTGACTGATACATTCATCATTTAACAAACATATCCTGAGAATTTATTGCACATCAGACATGGTGGTGGACCTGGGCAGAACTGCTACATTCAGGGTGCACATTACATAAGGACCCACTATTATGGCTAACACTGGCCCAAAAGGAAATGTGTCTTTCTAAGCCACACAAATGTTCATTAGAAGCTAGCTGCAGCCCTGATGCTGGGATAATGGAATGAATATGACAGTATCTTTACCTCCAAGGATATTACAGTGTAATGGGGAAGATATGTAAGTAAACATGGAATTATACTACCAGGTCATAAATGTTATTGTAAAGAAAAGTCCAAGATGCTATGAGAACACAGAAAAGGAGCTTTTAACCCAGTCTGGGGGATCAAGGGAAATTCTCCAAAAAACATTAACAATTAAACTGAGCCCTAGGGGATTCCCTGGGTGGCTCAGCGGTTTAGCACCTGCCTTCGGCCCAGGTGTGATCCTGCAGTCCCACGTCGAACTCCCTGCGTGGAGTCTGCTTCTCCCTCTGCCTGTGTCTCTGCCTCTCTCTCTCTCTCTCTCTGTGACTATCATAAATAAATAAAAAAATTAAAAAAAAAAAAAAAAAGAAAAAAAAAAAGAAGACAAGGAATGATACCTCCCACAGAAAGGAAACAATTTGGGGGGAAAACAGAGGAAAGAAGTATCATTGCATGCTAGAGGAAACAGCAAACATCACTATTGGATAAACACTGAGTTAGGAATGTTTCTCACATAAGGTAAGAGAGGAAAGGAAGTAATCAGGGACAAATACTAAAGGTCTTGTTAAAATAAGGAGCTCGTTTTATTACATAAGGTAAGAAACAGGAAGTCATGAAGGAGATAAAACAGGAAGGCACATGTGATTAAATTTGCATTTTATAAAGACTTTTTGACGTGGGGAAGTGCTGTGTCTACGTATAACACCATTAGAAGTATTTCAAAGAATAATTTATTAAGTAATCCAATTTGAATTTTCAAGTCAGAGAGAAAAAAAGAATACCCTTAGAAATGTTCATATGACTCTCACTTTGCTAGGGATGGATGCCAAGTAGACAGACATTCCTATCAGTGATGCAGATCTCTTTTCTGAATGACTTTATAAAGCTCAAGCTTGTTTCATAAAATAAAAACGATAATCGAAACATAAATTTTAATACAATAGGCCGTATTTCAACAAATTCCATTTACATTACTCCTGCGTAAGGCATTATTTATGGTGGTGCATGTACACCTAATCTCGATGTTGTGAAGGTGACCCAGGCATAGTAGGTGGGGAAGGGAGCTGAGCCAGTGAAACCATTTACACATCACCTCAAGTACATATTACAAGCTCAGCTCTGCATGAAGGGCAATTTGGACTGTGAAGAAACACAAGACTAAATTGAGGACAATGAGACTATTGAACTAAGATATCTAGTACCAAGGCCCAAATTCCATTCACAAACGAAAACATGCTCCAAAAGCAGAAAATAATATGAATTCTAAAACTCTTCGGAGATCAAGGCGAAAACCCTAGTATCACCAGGATGGAAATAGATATTACTCCTAGTAATCATAGCATGGTCCTAAAACAGTATTTAATAGCTGAATTTTCAGATGACACCAAAATGTCTTATTCTTTCTCCCTCATGCAGGTTTTTGCTGAAATGATCAAAAGTTCTGTGACAAGAGAATGGATCAAAGAAGCATTATGGCAAAGGAGAATGAAGACCATTCACTCAATAAATATTTGTAAAGTTCCTACTACTATAAGCCAGGTACCATGCTAGGAACTTTCACAAGTACTATCTCATTTAAAAAGAAATATTACTAATCCTATTTTGCAGGTAACGAAACTGAGGGAAGTAAAGCTTAAGACTTATAGAGATCCTACATTAAGTTTTTATTTAAGCACAAAGTATTCCTTTACCAAAAAAAGGGAAGAGTTGAATTTATTAGAAGTATTCAATGTAACAACATTTTGATGACTTCTGGAAGCATTTAAGTCATAAACATATAAAGACTATTTTAAAAGGTAAATATACCAGGGAAAACTGCTGCTACCTTTCTTACCAATCTAATGTTGAATCAGACTTAATTATTTTAATACTTCTTTGTTACAAACACTGTTCCTTTCTCAGCAATTTACCTATTTTGCTCACATTGAGTCATATTATTGTTTATTCATTCATTCATTCATTCATTCTATAGATATTAACTTGGTGTCTATTAAATGCTAAGCTCAGTGCTATGTATGACTACAATGGAACATCTAGTCTCAGCAGATTCACAGTCTGCAAGGGAAGCCAGACAACTAAACAGATAATTAGCACATAAAGTGATAAGTGCTATGATATAGGATGTTCAAGGGAGCTGTGTAGCAGTCAGGTATATATGCTTTCAATCTGGAAGCCAATGTATCTATGACAATCCAGGCCCTTCCTAACTGTACAAAATTCTGAAAACCAACACTTTTCAAACAGACTTCCATTATCTTTCCATCAGAAGCTTCTCCTCATGACCTATGACTTCATGACCCCACACTGTTCATTCACTCAAACAATACTTAATGAGCAACTGCTGTGCTCCACAAACTGTGCTAAGCACTGAGGTTACAAAGTTGAATAAGCAAAAGAGTTCCCTGCTTTCATGAGATTCAAATCTGACAAAAAAGTAAAGAAGAGAAAAACCTGCTAAAGCCTTTGAAAAGATTGCTAAACTATGTCACTCATATCAGTAAAACAATCTGACTTTTGCACACCCTTGCTGTGTGACTTTGAACAAGTTATATCACCTTGCCAGTCCTTGGTTTTCTCATCTGTGAAATGATAATAGTATTTACCTTATTCATTTCACAGCATTATTCAAAATCATATGACATCATGAATGCAAAAGCACCTTGAGAATTATAAAGGTATGTGAAAATATAATGAATTTTATTTGTCATTGTCATGATTAAAGGGAGTCTCTGATTTAACTAAAAGGATTAATCATAATATTTTAAAATAAATACAATTGTATTGTTTTCTAATATTTGCAGTAACTAAAAGTAGGTCAATAAACTATCATTTAGTAAAGATCATTTGATGGATCACTTAAAGGCATAGATATAAAGTATTTATATTGATTTTATTTTTTTCTTTTTTTTTTACATTTTTAATTTTAACTTTAATTTGTCAACATATAGTATAACACCCAGTGTTCATCCCATTAAGAGTGCTCATTACCTGTCACCTAGTGACCCACAACCTCCTCATTACCACATTCCCCCCACCTTCCCTTCAGCAATCCTTTATGTAAGTAGATGCTTCTGAACTATTCAAAAACAGTCAGATCTCTTAAGGGCTATAAAAAACCTCTTTTGCAAAGAGGTTTATACCATTATTTGCTCTACTAGGAATAAATTTGCAGAGAACATGCAAACATTGGCCAAATTACTTCAGTTTTCGTATTAATTTAAACTATACAATAACTTTCCACCATTTAAAACTGAAGAATGGCAGTGGTATGCCACAGCAGAAGGAAAACATAATCTTTCCTCACAATGCCAAACCTGACTCCGGCTCTACCATTTGATGCCTATGATCTTGGGTGAGTCCCTTAAATGATACTCAGCTTTCTGATCTCTAAGATATGCAAGACAGGCATAGTTATGTGACAAATTCACAGGGATAATTAAGTGAGGTAAGATAGCACATCTGCTCTATATAACATACAGAGCTATTTTAAGTTAACTGATATCAGTATCATTTTTAGTAGATAGATTTAACTTCTACTTATTAAATGATTTTAAAAGGAGTACTTTTCCTTGATACCTGAGTTTATCTTATTTTATAGGTGAAAACACTGAAGGCCAAGAAGCATAAAAGCAAAAAATAGCACAAGGCTAGGGATTACAACATGTGAATTCTATTATTGTGCTTACCACCAATGGCTCTGAAGCCCAGTGCAATCATTTACCTTTTTTGAACTTCAGGATCCATTTTTGAAAATTGAGGGAAACACTCTACTAGATCACTATAAAGTTGTCAAAAACACAATGTGGTAAGCAGCAACTCTGGTTTCCTCACAAAGTTTTTTCAGGTCCAAGCCATATTAAGAGTCCAAAAGAAATTCACTGGTCCAAATGAGACTACCCAAATCTGATGAGTTTATGAAACTGAGCTTGGCAAGGTTACTAAGGATCTAAAATGGGAAGCAGGGAGTGAGATCTAAACCGAAGAGCAGACAATCCTAGAAAGTATATTGTTTTCATTTTATTTGCTTTTTAGTCTAGTCCCTGTGGCTGTTGGAGTGGGACAGTGAATAGGAGAGGGTGGAGGTAGGGGCATCAGTGGCATTTTAAAAATATATCTGGAGTGTGAACATACAAAGTCTTGCTCAGCTTCTAAGAACTTGAACAAAGCATAATCTACTAATCCCTTGGTAATGCTAGGTCAATGTTGGATAGAGCTGACCTGATATATCTATTAATGTCTCACTCTTTATTCTACACATCTCCAGGAGACCATGACAACCTGCTCACTACTCCTGCCTGGTAATACTTGACTCCCTCCTCTTATTAGGGCTCTTTTATCCCCTGGGTGCTAAAGTCACAGCGCGCAGAGCCTAAGGGCTTTCAAGAGCCTATGAAAATGGGTTGAGACCTAAAAAACAAACAAACAAACAGAAAGGCTCAAAAATAAAACAAAACAAACTACTTGCAAGACCAAACATAGTAAACAGGAATTAAATAGCTACAAAAAAGTCAAGTAGCCAACTGAAATTCAATTCAATTCCTTTTAGAGATATATATTAATTTGATTTGATTTCAGAGGTCAGTATATTTTAATGTTTGGTATTATAGGTAAGTGGTAGGACTCAAAAAGTAAGAAAGCCTAGGGCTTTCAAATGTCTTAATAAGGAACTATCTCTGACTTCCATCTTCATAATCTGTGCAGGTGGCAAGTCTCATGGATGTAGGAGGTATCCTTTCTAGTCTAATTAAGTCCATAGCTTATCCCCATTAACCTTCGTTCCACCCTCCTCATTTGCACATTCTCTTTACCATAGGGCTAAAGCAGCTAAATGCTCAATAACAACATAAAATGAGTAGTGATACAAAAATTCAGAGGAGCTCTTGAGTCACAGAGGAGGGCTACAGTAGTCAGGGAAAGATAAGTACTACGGTAAATAAGACCTCAGTAGATTTATTTTATTTTATTTTTTTAATATATTTTTTTAATTTTTATTTATTTATTTATGATAGTCACAGAGAGAGAGAGAGAGAGAGAGAGAGAGAGACAGAGACACAGGCAGAGGGAGAAGCAGGCTCCATGCACTGGGAGCCCGATGTGGGATTCGATCCCGGGTCTCCAGGATCACACCCTGGGCCAAAGGCAGGCGCTAAACTGCTGCACCACCCAGGGATCCCAAGACCTCAGTAGATTTATTTGTTTGTCCTTTCAGCAAACATTTAGTGAGCATCTTATATGTGCCAGGCACTCTGTTAGGCACTGATTATCATATGAATGATAGTCTCCTTCCTCTAAAGAAGATTACAGACTAGTGGAGAAGACAACATACAAGACTAAATAAATTAAGATATAATGAGATTAAGTGCAACAATAAAAGGATATTCAAAATGTTGAAATTACACAAAAGAGGAAGTCAATGTCTGGAGAATCTCATTGTAGGTAACAGTAGGACTTAGAAGGAAAATGGAACTTGGTAAAATAGAACATTATTCTAAGCAGGGTAAAATTATGTAAACAAAGGCTTAGGGAATGGCAGAGTACTTGCTATGATACATACAGGGTGAGCAATAAAGAGAATACTTTGGCTGATAGCATTCAGTAGGTGAAGCTAAAGCCATCAGCTGACCCTGTAGAAATCACACAGAAGTTGTTTATTGGCCATTTTTCAGTTGTGTTATGAGGACAGATCTAGCAAACCTGTCTCCTGCCAGAAGCTTGACACTCCACACCATACCCCTTTGCCTCATCATATCATTGCAATTAAGAGTAAACCCAGGAGGCCTGGTCCTTTGCCTGACCTGCACGACCAAGGAGCAGGAGCTCCTAGCTGGGCAAAGGAAAAAAAAAAAAAACAGTTTGCCAGAGTGGAAAAAGAAAGAACACTGCGGGTTTGCATCAAGTCATCTGCTCATTGTGAATTGCAGCTTCCCCTCTCCTTCCTTGCCAGTCTCAGATCAGTCAGCTGTTGTCAAGGCTAGCCAGATAGGTCAAAAAAATTGTCCATGCTGGCTTACTTCTGTGGTGCGAGATACACTCCGGCACAAAAAAACACTCTGCCTTGCAATCTTTACACAAAAAACAGATGCTCAAATTAGACTTACTACAGGTTAGACATATCACAGAATTGAAAGAAAAACTAGAAATCATTCATTCTAATTTTCTTATTTCATAGATGAGGAGACCAAAGCCCAAAGAAGAAAAGGGACTTGGTTTAATTCACATAGGAAGTCAAGCTTACAAGTAGGTTTCCTCATCCCCTTTGCAAGTATTCTTTCTTTCCACTCTACCAGACTGCTAGTATTTGTCCTCTGCCCAGCAAAGAAGTACCTGCCCCTAGGAAATGTTCAATGCAAAGAAGGAAGCAGGGTATACCTCAGAGGCAAAATGGGTATGCAGAAATGCACAGCAGTGCATGAGGGATCATAGCACAGGACTACTGCTGCAAAAATCAACCCTGATTATCTGAATTTCCTCAATCAAACTTAATCTTTGTAGTACCTAAGCCTTTTCTCCTCATTAGTATCCCATTAACCCTTCAAATGATGACTTCAGCTGTATTTTCACAATGATCAGTGACAAATGTCATCTATAAACTGGATAGTTTGGTAAATATATCACTGGGAGACATAAAGGTTGTCAAGAATTCTTAGTGAGGCAGAAAGACACGATGGAACACGAACAGGGTTGAGAATCAGAAGATTTTGAATCTGGTCACACCACTACTGTTTATTGTATGTGTGGCCCTGGACAAGTGATTGGAATCCTTTGTGTCTTGGCTTGATTTCCCCATCACAGATCTCTGAGTTGTGAAGAGTAAACAAACAGAAGAACAAAAAGTACTCAGACCAATACTTGGTTTAGCACTGGACCTTAAAGTATTGGCCCGTTTATAATCTTATTTATCTTAATTAAAAAAAAATCTTGGTATTTGTTTGGTGTCTTTTAAGCCTAGCCTAATTTCCCAAAAATTAAGAATATAATAACTAAGAACTGACATAAAGGAAAAAGGCTTTTGTTCAGAGCAGATCCTCAACATGTAACACAGGCTGATTTCAATCCTTCCATTTGATTGATGTCAAGTCAAATTAATATAATGTATTCAGACAACTTCATCTTACTAATGAATGAATCAGTTCAATATAGTTATCTTACAATTACCCAGTGTTAGGCAGGGTAAAATTGAACACAAAAATGAATAAAGCATGATCCCTCACTTGGCCTAAACTCACATGTCAGTTTTTTTTTTTTTTTTAAGAATTTTTATTTATTCATGAGAGATACAGAGAGAAAGAGAGGCAGAGACATAGGCAGAGGGAGAAGCAGGCTCCATGCAGGGAGCCTGATGCAGGACTCGATCCCAGGACTCCGGGATCACACCTTGGGCCAAAGGCAGGTGCTAAACCGCTGAGCCACCCAGGGATCTCCTCATGTCAGCTCTAAGTGGGTTCCTGTCTATCTTTTTCATGGCTATACCTCCAATGGCTGGTCAAGTGCCAAATAGCAAGAGGCTCAGTCAAGCTGGACAGGCTTGGGATAACGATAAACATCATCACCTGCACCATTATGATAGAACTAACCGTTTCCTGAGTGGTCACTACGTGGTGTGGCAGACACTTGGCATGCATTCTATCATCTAACACAACAATGTGCAAGGTACGAGTGGATTATTCATGTTCTACATCTCTACCTTGCCTCGTCACCATGCTCTCCTACTCAACACTCAAGTTTTGGGATTCTAAGCACACACATTCAGCTCCCCACTAATAATAACAGTGAATCCTTGCTATGTGCCAGGTCCTGTTCTATACATAATAGCTTCATTGACTCATTTCATCTTCACACCAGTCTATCAGGTAAGTACTGTTAGTATACTCATTTTATAGAAAGGATACATAACTTTCCAAGATCACATAACTAGCAGAGCCTAGAATTGCACATGAGAGTCTAGAGCCAAAGTCTGCACTCTTACTTACTCTGCAAGTAAGAAAGAAAGGAAGTGAAAGAGTAACTTTAACGTGAAGCCACTTGGAATTCTGGGCATAAGAGCTTGGTGGCAGATGTAGTTAAGGTTCTTATATCTGGCCTCAGGCCTGACCACAGTATAATGCTGGAATACCTGATACAGGGCCTTAAAAAGGAGTTCACATGATCACTACAGGCACATAGTTTCAATTATCAGACATACATTATGGTGTCTCTTCTTAACATCTCCTCTAACCCTCTGTCCAGAAAACTTCTATTTATCTTTCTTTTATTTACAGATTTATTTATCTATGAGAGAGAGAGAAGGACAGGGGACAGGGTGGAGGAGAGGAACAGGGAGAGAGAAAATCTCTAGTAGACTCCCTACTGAGCAAGGAGCCCCAAGTGGGGCTCCATCCCACGACCCTGAGATCATGACCTGAGCCAAAATCAAGAGTCAGACATTTAACCAACTGAGCTACCTAGGGTGACCCAAAACTTCTAATTATCTTTAAAGACACCTCCATAGAAAGCTTATCTCTACCCGTTCTTTGTAACATCATTAAGAGTTTGTCCATGCCTTTATTGAAGTAGCTATTACATTATCCTATAATCAACGATTTGTTCATCTTTCCCACTCAACTGTGAGCCCCTGATGGGCAAAAACCAGTCTAATTCACTCTAATAGCAACCTCAGAAACCAATAGTAGCTGGGATAAGACTAAATGGTCTAATAAAAAGGATATGGGCTTTGGGTTTAGTGAAACCTGATTTTGCCCTGGCTCAAAAATTTGCAGCTACATCATCTTGGGCAGCCTACTCTTTTGTTCTCTCACCAATAAAATGAAGATAATAGTTATCTACTTTGCAAAGCTATTATTAGGAATAGATTTATTCATTTAATTGATATTTACTGAGTACCAACTATGTGCCAGGGACAATTTTGGGTGCTAAGAATATGGTGGTGAATAAGAGAGACACAATCCTGCTTCCTTGCAATTTATATTCCACTGGAGGATATGAATGATAAAGACATAGACAAATACAAAAAATCTGATAAAAAGAATTACAGAGAATTAAAATCGAATGATATAATGGGCCTAGGTTATATGCATAGCTGCTTTAGAGTGATCAGGGAAGACTTTCAAAAAGCCAAGCCTTTACGCCTTTACTGAGATCTATTGATAAGAAGGATCAGAGATAGTGGAGCACCTTTCCAAGCAAAGGAACTGGCCAATGCAGAAATTTGTGGCAGTAATGAACTTGGTAAGTCTGATAAACTGAAAGAACAGCATTATGCCTAGAATACAGTAGGTAGAAAATGATACCTGATTCTGAAGAGATGAATAGGACCCAGATCCTGTAGGGATTTATAAACTGCTTTATTCTAAATGTGAAAAGAAGAAGTAAAGGATTTTTAAATAGATAAAACCTTAATTTGATACATTAAAAGAGACTAGCACATTATCTGATATTTGATCCCTTGATTCATGGTTGCTATTACTCTCAAAACAGTGATGATGTTGTAGGAGATCAAACAATATTGGATCCCCCAGAGATTTTGAGTGAATAAAATATGGCTCGAGTGCCAGCTATGTGCAGGTCATTATACAATGTTCTAGAAGTAGGAATTAAGAATGATGCTCCAAAAGAGCTGAGGTTGATGAAAAGAGGTTCTCTGGCTCAGATCAAAACAGGACCTCAATCAAAGAAGGACAAACATTGTATGTTCTCATTCATTTGGGGAATATAAATAATAGTGAAAGGGAGTAGAAGGGAAGGGAGAAGAGATGGGTGGGAAATATCAGAAAGGGAGACAGAACATAGACTCCTAACTCTGGGAATGAACTGGGGGTGGTGGAGGGGGAAGAGGGAGGGGGGTGGGGATTAATGGGTGACGGGCACTGAGGGGGGCACTTGACGGGATGAGCACTGGGTGTTATTCTGTATGTTGGCAAATTGAACACCAATAAAAAATAAATTTATTAAAAAAAAAAAAAAAAAACAGGACCTCAGAGTAAAGACTATCCTGGTGATAGAAACAGCCTAAAGTAGAAGATCTCTGAGTTTTAGGGTATCTTTTCTTCTTGTAATTAATCTCTTCTCTCTCTTCCATGCAGCAGAGATGAAAAACAGGCCTGCAGTAGCCTCCTGTTTGGGCACCAAAATAAGGGAGACCATGAGAAGCGAGCAGAGTCAAGTTAGCCTCTATCTTACCTAGGTCTTAAGTAAAAGGGGGAAAAGGAGCCCTCTCTGATCACCAGGAAAGAAGCCAGACAGAAAGTAGCAGTACAGGCTGACTAAGAAGAAAGAACATGCCACTGGCCCAAGCATCTCGTGGAGAGAGACTCCATAGAAATCTAGTATGGAGAGTAGATGGCTACATGAAGATCAGGATCCCGGCCTTCAGAATTAGCAACTGTTCAATAAATATCTATTAGGTGAACAAATGGGTATTACTGCATAGCAAGACTTTGCTCTCACAGTAGAGGAAGATAACTTTGATCAACTAATTGTATCACTGAAAATTCTATGTTAAACCATTAAAAAGATATAAGAAGAACAAACTACAAAATCTGGAGAATCTGGTCTATTTTACTGCTGTTGTCTTTGTATCACTGAAAATTCTATGTTAAACCATTAAAAAGATATAAGAAGAACAAACTACAAAATCTGGAGAATCTGGTCTATTTTACTGCTGTTGTCCTTGATTTTACATTTACCATTTGTGGGTCTGGGGATGCTCACTTTAGAGATATTCCACACAAATATAAACAGAAACCTTTAAACTGTGATCCGAACAATGCATTAAAAGCTGCATAATATAGGGGCACTTGGGTAGCTTAGTCAGTTGAGTGTCTGACTTCTCATTTTGGTTCATGTCATGATCTTGGGGTCATGGGATTGAGCCCCACACTGGGCTCCATGCTCAACACAGAGTTGCTTGGAATTCTCTTTCTCTCCCTCTGCACCTCCCCTAACTCACCCTCTTTCTCTCTAAAATAAATAAAGCTTAAAAAAAAGCATAATATAAATTGTTTTTGCTTAAGAAAAGAAATTTAAAAAGGAGTATCTAATCATTCATGTTTATTGATTATTGGGAATCTCCTCTCTTTGGATAGTCAAACTCACAAATAGATATATATGTGGGTACCAGAGATACCAGTCATCAGTGCCTTTGTATCCACTATGAAGCATCAAATTTAAATGCAACATTAAAAAAAGCCTCATCCCTCGTGACAAATCAATGTCTAAAAGGATAGTCAAGTGGCTGTTTAGCAGAGGATAACAAAGAGTTTGGAATATACAATATGACAGAGTTCTTTCTATGAACATCAATTACAACAGGGCACTGGTTATTTTGTCTAGAAGAGAATTATTTATTCTCCACATCTGACACTGTTCATGTTATCTAATTGACCAGTAATAGCATTTTCTGTATAATATTCAATGACAACTAAAAGGTAAAAACAGTAGTAAAAATATATTTTCTTAAACCAAGTCAGGCAGCATCCAGATACACTAAAAACAAAATATATCTTAATTTGTTCATGATTTTAGAAGAAAGCAAATATTAGATTAATGATATTACACTTGGAAATGATACATCTTTTCTTTCATTTAAGTAACATTGGTTGAGCAACAACTATGTTCTAGACCCTGTGCTAGAAACCAGAAATACACAAATAAGACCTATCTCTGACTACCAGAAGCTTACAGGGTAGACATACTCTATGCAACTAATTCTTATTCAGTGTTTTCAGTCCTCAAAGAGAGAAAGGATTCAGGTGCTAAGAGAGAATACTGTTTTCTTTCTCATGGTCATTTCCCAAGGGCTCTGGCCCTACCAAGTGGCAGGTATTAGAGACCTATACCCTGCAACTTAGTCCTACCAGTCATGAGGCCCATAAGCACCAAGGATTATATGAAGAACCCAATCAATACCAGAGAGTGGGATATGGAATTAGGCTTATAGCCCTGAACTAAGTGCTCAGTGCCTGGAAGTAGGTACCACTTATTCATTCATTAACTGACAAACATTAACTGAGTTTTTATTAGATGTTGGGTCCTGAGCTTCCATTTACCTACAGCCTTCTTTGTAACCTCCACAGGTGCCAAATTCATCTCATTCAAGTTATGCAAAGCTCTTAGTTTTCACTTTAGATACTAGTAAGATTTTCTATGAGAGTGAAGTTCTGCTTTAAACCCCATCCCATTTGACTGAACTGGTTACAACTCTCATAACTCTTGTCAACTCATTCTCTCAAGGCATTTGTCACTCTTCCCTCTACTTCATCTACTATCTAGAATGGTACAAATATAAAACATTAGCCAGAATGAAGACTGCTAACCATGAAATATGCAAATAGCTTTGCTTCAACCTATAAATACTTTTAAACCTGTCCTACTTAGCACAGAGGAAATACTTGAGATGCATCTCCAGCCCTTCATTATCAAGAATTAGACTTATGGCCACCTGATGAAAAGGGGTATATCTGTGGCAGCAAGTTTGCAGTATGAATCTTGGTCCCAAGTCACAGCTAATTGATTGAATTAAACTAACCATATTTTCTTCAGTAGGAAATCAAAATTAGGAGAGATAGCTAGTCTCTAGATGTTTGGCCCCTTACAAAATGACTTATTTTTGAGATGCTGAGGAATAATGATTGGGGGAGGGGGGCTTGATGACCAATATGATGCACAAAGTAGATTATAAAATAGAATTATGGGGTTTTGTAGGGTCACCACATTCTATTATAGGGAAGAAGCAGAGAAAACCTGTCTCTAAAACGAGAGGAATAACACCTGACTTAAGGAACAATGAGAGTTTCAAGACCCTTCATGAGACATGGTTACCCTTGGGGTGTATGAAACACTTTTGTATCTTTTAATAAACTCCTTTAAAAAAAACTAGCACTCAAGCTACTTTGGTTCCTATCATTTACAAGCAAAGAACTATAATTAATTAGCACCTCTATATGATTTAGTCCCACAAACTTGTGTTTATCTGTTCCATTCCCTCCTCTACCCTAATGACCAGCCTCTGAGGTACTAGCATAACATAAGCTGGCTCATTCATTCATTCACTCTACTTACTCTTAAAAACATTTACTATGCATCAGGTACTATGCTAAATGATAGAATTAGATGACTAAAATATAATCCCTGTCCTCATATTGCTCACTGTCCTATAGGAGAGATAAACAGGAAGGTAGTAAGTAATTATAATATAGAATGACTGGGGTTAGGATGGTAGTAAAACTTACAGCATGGGAGAACCAAAGGTTTAGGTGGCATCCAAAAATTTAGCTGATCAGGAAAAGACTCCCAAAGTGAATGACATTTATAGGATGAGTAGGAGATTGCTAGACAAAGAAAAATGTAGGGGAGGCAGGAATGATATTTCAAGCAGAGGAAATAGAATGTACAAAAAATAAGGAAGTTAGAAATCTTAGACTTGATAGATAGGGAAAAACAAGGAGTTCTCTATGATTGGAGCTTTGTATGTGTAGGCCTAAAAAGAATGAAGTGGCAGGAGATGAACTTAGAGAGATAGACAACACATAGGTCACAAAGAATCTTGTATATGAAGGTACAAAACTTGAACTTTATTTTGAATGCTACAGAGTCATTGAAGAATTATGGACTGAAAAGTTTAAAAATCAAGTTATTTTAGAAAGATTGTATCAACAATCTGGAAGATGGACCACAAAATTGGAGTGGGAGGCAGTAATGAGAAGAGAAAACCATAAACACAAGAGGCCTGGGAAGAAACCCAAGCAAGCCAGTTAAGAAGAGGTGAAAGCCTGGAATTATAGTAATGGGATTAGGGGTAAGAAATGTCTTTGGGAGATAATGAAGAATATAATCTGGTAGACCTGATAAATATTTAGATATTGGGATGAAATATGGAAGAATTGAAAAGACTTAAATGTTTCCATACTGGATGACAGCTGGGAAGATGGCACACTGAATGAGATGTGGCACAAAAGAAAAAGAACAAATGTAAGGAAATAATGAGTTCAGTTTTAGACCAGTTGAGTTCAAAGTATATGTGAAATGCTCAAGTATACATGTGTAGTAGGCAGTTATAAATAGGGGCATAACTTTCAGCAGACAGTTAAGGGCTAGAGATAAAAGATCTGGGATCTTACTGAATCTCTTGGAGTGTATATGAGGACATAAAAGGGCAGTGCGTAACATCAGCAGACATGGAGATGAGAGAACAAGCCTGAGGAACACTGGTATTTATGGCACCATTAAAGGTACAGAGGCATAAAAAGAACATAGAATGTTTTGGGAAATGCAAACCCACTAAGATGGATGAAAAGTAGGGTGCAAGAGATGCAGGAGATGGGACTGGAAAGGAGGATAGGGTCAGGTCATGGAGGTCCTTTGTGTAATGATATTTTGTACAGTGGGGCTCAAAATATATCTATTGAAAGAATAAGGGACTTTCTTGATTCTATACATGATAAATACTACTGAACATTTTTAAGAAAGAATTTTACTTTATTGAACCTAAATCATCATCATCTCATCATCATCATCATCATCACTCTCCCTTACATATAGTTATGGTGTTGCTGTTAAGAATTTCCATGCTGCTGTCATTTAGAACTCGTGAAAACTCTCTAAGATAATTTTTTAAAAATATTCCTTTTATAGATGTAATGCTTAGATTTAGGAGGGTGAAGTAACTAGCTAAAAGCTAGCAAGTATAAGAGAATCTTCAACCTCATTCTTCTGACTTCCAGTTCAGTGTTCAGTGTACTACTGCCATCACTCTGAAGTAATCTCCTAAAGTCACATAGTGTTTTAGGACTGGAAGAACATTCACATGCACTGTCACATTTGATAATACTCGTGTTCACACAGGATAGCGTAAAGAGAGATTTAGTTTGAGAGGCTTTCTGGGACTCAGGACTTTCAGTGCTAAATCTGAGAAAGTCCCAGACAAACCTGGACTTTGATCACTTGGCAAGGTGATCACTCCTATAGATTTACTATCTTCCTGAAAGAGTAAATATAATGAAATGATTAAAAACATGAACTCTCATGTCAGACTGCCCAGATTCAAATCCTGGATGTACCTCATACTAGCAGAGTGACTAGAAAATTACTCAAAATATGGGTGCAACAGCTATCTCGTTTATAAAAAAAAAAAAAGGAAATAAAACACCTGAATTTTGAAGATTAAATGAAATGATATATAATAATATATAAAAGTATATTAGATAATATATGTAAATATCTAGCTGAATACCTAGCACAGAACAATCAACTTCAAATTTCTCATCTTACATGTATTCTCTCTTCTTTTCTCATAGTTTGCTTCTTCACTACATTTGGACTAAGATTTTTGTTTTTCAATTTTGATATCAAAGGAGAGCAATTTTGTGTCTCTGGAGAGTGACTCCATTGGGATAAGGAACAAGGGAACTCAGCATCTAAATCTCTACAAGTGTTACTGCTCTGAGGCCCTGGGCTGCTGAGAGCAGGGCTTAAGTGTTTAAGTCTGGCTCTCTTGTTTTGTGATTTGTCACTTGCTCTCTCTGGGTTTAATTTTTTTCATCTGCAAAGCATAAAGTTTTGACTAAGTGGGCCTCTTCTTACTTGGACATTCTATGATGTCTCCATTCCCTAGACTCTACTGAAAGGGTGACAAAAGTAACCAGCCCTAGTACAGCAATTATAGAAACCCTTTTAACTTCCAAAGCCTGGCGATAAAAAGTAGGGGAATAACCTAAAGACTTTTGTAGGACAGTAACAAAACTAAAATGAGTGTAACTTTCTTTAAATAAAAAATACTAATTCCTGAGCTTCCTGGGTGGTTCAGTTTAGTTAAGCATCTGACTCTTGGTTTTGGCTCTTGTTCTAATCTCATGCGTCATAAGATCAAGCCCTGTGTTGGGCTCCACACTCAGGGGTATTCTACTTGGATATTCTCTTCCTTTGCCCTTTCCTTTTCTCTCTCTCAAAAATAAGTAAATAAATCTTTTTTAAAAATAATAATTCCCTATATTCCTTCTTAGTACAAGGCATTGTTCTGTTTTATATGTATCATATTCACATCATATTCTAATTCTCACAATAACTTTGTGATAAATTGTTATCTTCATAAATTGTTATCTTCACTTTACACATAAGGAAAATAAGAATCTGACAAGCTCTATAATTTATTAAAGTTACATATGTTAAAAGATGGAGGCAGATCTTTAATACAGTTATGTGTAAGTTAAAGGTCCATGGTTTTCCTATGATAGCACACTGCTATTGATAATTAATTGTCTCATCCTACCAAAGGATCTGGCTTTTAGAATATTGGCATCAGAGGAGATACAGGCATGATTTCACAATATCCTAAAAAACCAACACGTATATTCTAATATTTCAACCCAACATCTTGAATCCTGTGCTCATTTCACTGTTCCCTTTCCACACTGCATGACTGTAATCTCTCACCATTGAGTAGGACAGTTACTGGACCCATGTTTCTCTTCATATTATTATGAGTTCCAGAAAAATTCATTGGAGCTTTCCTGCCTCTTGATACAGTTCTCAGATTTGCAAGAGTATGTACCTATCATATTTTCTTCCTGCACTATTGTTTCTGGTATTACACGACAGTTCCGCTAGTGTTCCAACTCCTATCTCCACATCTAGTCTGTGTATAGGTCCTAGAAGTTACTGTGGAACTATAACTGGCTTTCTCCCAAGTCAGTGGCTTCTGAACCTCCCTGTTCTCAGTATTTCTTCCTCCTTCTCATACCACATCCAGCCAAGTGATCCAAATTCCTACTATTCTTCAATCTGAGTCCTGGGTTCCCACTACTCCTTCTGACTCTGTCCCTTTGAGTACTGCATACACCTTTAAACTACTGATATTCCACACCATCAGCAATGTAAAAAGCAAATTGCAAAGATGAATGCTTAATCTTGATGATCATCTAAACTTCTTACCCCCATTGACATAATGGTCCTTTCCAAGCGGTCCTCGGTGTCCTTGTACTTATTCCTGTTCTCATTTCCATGATCTATTCTCAAAAGTGCAGCTATAGAGGAGCTTCAAGCACTACCTTAAAGTCTAGATAAGATGACTATTAAGTCCCTTCCTAAGTACAGACTTAAAGATTCTGGGTTATAAAGCCATGATTTTCTTAGTTCTGGGATCTCCAATTTAAAAAAATCTCCAATTTTTTTCTGGGATCTCCTGCTAGTTTTGTTCTAATCACTTAAATTCCTGAGGATTATCATTATCATAAAAATAAAATTTCTATGTGCCTGGCTGGTATAGCATTAGATTTCTCTAGTATCTTAATGATTCTTAAGCCCATGCTTTCTTGCTTCAGCATCCATGCATTCCTTCAGATGTTGTCTGCTGGGTTCCTATTTTACAGTGACCTTCAATTTGAACATATTCCTAAATCCTAATTTTGGCATGGCTTTTAACAAGTATCTACCCTCAACACAAGCCCTGTATAGCAAGGAGTCACACTGTGTGTTAGGAACAGAATTAGGAAAGAGTAAAAGCATAAAATCTACAAATGTGGTGATTTCACCAAAGGATCTATGGTGTCTAAAGAGGATCATATTTCTATAATGTTCTACCAACTTCCTAAGTATAACCACAGCTGTAATAAACATTTCTTGAACATCGACTAAAGCATTTTCCTACTAATGAGTTATATTCATTAACTCATTAAGTACTTACAAGAGTCCTGTCATGTAGGCACCACTGTTATTTTGCAAAAAAAGAACCATAGCACACAAATTATTTATGGGCAAAGAATTGGCATCAAACTGCCACAGTATGGTTAAGATAATGATGTTTTTTTTTTTTTTTTTAAAGATTTTCTTTATTTATTCATGAGAGACACAGAGAGAGGCAGAGACACAGGCAGAGGGAGAAGCAGGCTCCATGCGGGGAGCCCGATGTGGGACTCAATCCTTGGACTCCAGGATCACGCCCTGGGCCGATCCACACTGAGCCACCCAGGGATCCCCAATAATGATGTTCTTAATATAGAATTCAATATATGTCTGTAAATTGATTAGTCTGAAAAGTAACTTGCAAAAAAAAACCAAAAGAAACAAACAAAACAGGCTTATATTAACCACTCCTCAACAGGTAAAAGGTGCAATATTTGCAATGTCAACAATGCATATAAGCTATAATGACTTCAATTCAGCTGATATAGCCAATTGGGCCAGTGGCCCACCTGCTCCACACATGCCCCTCCCAAAGCCAAATATGTGATTAGGGAAGATAAGAGACAAATTTGAAGAAATATGTGATTAAGGAAGACAAGAGATTTTCTCCTGAGAGAAAGTAAGTCTTTAGTCCTCAGTCAAGTGTTTCAAAGTAGCACAGGACCCAAAAAGATGATGTTCCAAGACAGAAGAGGTCAAAGTTATACATAATAGTAGAAGTTAATCAAAAGGACAACCTCCTCAAACCTGAGACAACCTCCCAGGTCAAACTGCTATGAGAGCCCCTGTTTGCAGGGGAAGACCTTTCCAGGCAGGGGAGGATTTTGCAACTGTTTATGAAGCTGAACTCCCCCTGTAAGAATCTCCAACTAATTTGGCAAGATCTCACCCACTCTGTACAAATGTTATATTTCAGTCTTCCAGGAATGAGAACCAACAGATCACATCATGAAGCTGACAGTACTGCTGATGGTTAAAATGTTATTTAAATGGAGAATCAGGGGATCCCTGGGTGGCTCAGCAGTTTAGAGCCTGCCTTTGGCCCAGGGCTTGATCCTGGAGTCCTGGGATCGAGTCCCACACCAGGCTCCCTGCGTGGAGCCTGCTTCTCCCTCTGCCTGTGTCTCTACCTCTTTCTCTCTCTCTCTCCCCCTCTGTCTCTCATGAATAAATAAAATCTTAATAAATAAGGAAAGAAAGAAAGAAAGAAAGAAAGAAAGAAAGAAAGAAAGAAAGAAAGAAAGAAAGAAAGAAGAAAGAAAGAAGAAAGAGAATCAGAAAATCTTTACACATGGAAACGATGGTAAGAGTGTGTGTGTAAAATATTACCGAACTTAGAAATGGGACAATTTCTTCTTTATAGCTGTAAAAGGACTTACAATATAGATAAAACTCCTAATTTGTCAGGATTTGGAATATAAATTAATATTTCAAACAGGATAATGAAAAAGTTATACCTTTTGTACCTGCAAAATGCCCTGACCTAGGATCCTAGGTAAAAACTATCCAATGTCATATATATATATTTTTTTGCATTATAAGCTTCAGAGGCAGAATTTAGTGATCCATCAGTTACATATAACACTCAATGCTCATTAGATCAAGGGCCCTCCTTAATGCCCATCCCTAGTAACCCCATCCTCCTATCCCCTCCCTTCCAACAACCATCAGTTTGTTTCTACAGTTAAGAGTCTCTTATGGTTTGCCTCCCTCTCTGTTTTAACTTATTTTATTTTATTTTATTTTTTTGTTTTAACTTATTTTATACACACACACACACACACACACATCTTCTTTATCCATTCATCTGTGGATGGACATTTGGACTATGGACTCTTTCCATAGTTTGGCTATTGTAGACATTGCTCCTATAAACAGTAGGGTGCATGTGCCCTTTTAAATCACTATGTTTGTATCCTTAAATAAATACCTAGAAGTGCAATTGCTGGGTCAGAAGGTAGCTCTATTTTGAACTTTTTGAGGAATTTCCATACTGTTTTCCAGAGTGGCAGCACCAGTTTGCATTCCCACCAACAATATAAGAGGGTTCTGGTTCCCCTTTCTCTGCATACTTGGCAACATCTGTTGTTTCCTAAGTTGTTAATTTCAGTCATTCTAATAGGTGTGAGTTGGTATGTCATTGTGTTTTTTTTTTTTTTTAAGATTTATTTATTCATGAGAGACACACATGGGAAGAGAGGCAGAGACATAGGCAGAAGGAGAACCAGGCTACTTGCAGGGAGCCTGAGGCAGAACTCAATCCCAGATCCTGGGATCACAACCTGAGCCGAAGGCAGATGCCCAACGGCCGAGCCTCCCAAGTATCGCTCTCTCATTATGGTTTTGATTTGATGCCAATTGATGCTGAGCATTTTTTCATGTGTCTGTTGGCCATTTGTATGTCTTCTTTGGAGAAATGTCTGTTCATGTCTTCTGCCCATTTCTTGACTTGATTTTTTTGTTTTTTGAGTGTTGAGTTTGGTAGGTTCTTTGTAGATCTTAGATGCGAGCCCTTTATCTGATATGTCATTTGCAAATATCTTCTCATTCCATAAGCTGCCTTTTATCTTTTTTGTGATCGTTTCCTTTGATGTGCAAAAGTTTTTACCCCAATAGTTAATTTTTTAAAAATATTTTATTTATTAATGAGACACACACACACACACACACACACACACACACACACACACACACAGAGGCAGAGACATAGGCAGAGGGAGAAGCAGGCCCCACGCAGGGAGCCTGAGGTGGAACTTGATCCCGGGACTCCAGAATCATGCCCTGGGCCGAAGGCAGGTGCTAAACCGCGAAGCTACCCAGGGATCCCCCAATAGTTAATTTTTGCTTTTGTTTCCCTTGCCTTTGGAGATATCTCTAGCAAGAAGTTGCTGCCTCTGTTCTTCTCTGGAATCTGATGGTCTCCAATATCACATTTAGGTCTTTCATCTACTTTGAGTTCATTTTGTGTATAGTTTTAAAAAGTAGTCCAGTTTCATTTTCCTTCATGTAACTTTCAGTTTTTTAATACCATTTATTAAAGAGACTTTTATCCATTGGATATTCTTTCCTGCTTTATCAAAGATTAGTTGACCATAGATGATGGACCATAGATGATGGTCCATTTCTGAGTTCTCTGTTGTGTTCCACTGATCTGTGTGTCTGTTTTGATGCCAGTACCATATTGTCTTGATGATTACAGCTTTGTAATACAGCTTCAAGTCTGGCATTGTGGTGCCATTAGCTTTGGTTTTCTTTCTCAATATTGCTTTGACTATTTGAGTCTTTTCTGGCTCTATAAACATTTTAAGATTGTTCCAGTTCTGTGAAAAATGCTGATGGTATTTTGATAGGGATTGCTTTGAATGTGTAGATTGCTTTGGGTAGCACAGACATCTTAACAATATTTGTTCTTTCAACCCATGAGCATGGAATATTTTTTCATTTCTGTGTCTTCATCAATTTCTTTTATAAGTTTTCTATAGTTTTCAGAGTTCAGATCTTCTACCTCTTTGGTTACATCAATTCCTAGGTATCTTATAGTTTTTGGTGCAATTGTAAATGGAAACAATTCGTTGATTTCTCTTTCTGCTGCTTCATTATTAGCGTATGGAAATGCAACTGACTTCTGTGAAATGATTTTACATCCTACAGCTTTGCTGAATTCTTGTATTAGTTCTAGCAATTTTTCAATGTCACATCTTGATTGAAAAGCCATCGTTTTATTCCCAGGCATTGATTTTGAATGACCATTAATATCAGAAATAAAGCAATTTGGAATGAATCAGACACTTTGGGAATACACCATTTGATGCCTTGCCTTTCTGGTTATTGACACTTTTTATAAAATGACAGTACATGAAGCAATATCAAATAAAGAGTTCAATGAAATCGAGTAGAAAATCTAGAAATGAACCAACTGAACAAAAGAACTTCATACATAAGAAAGAGAGCATTTGAGGGGCACATGGGTGGCTCAGTGGTTGAGCATCTGCCTTCAACTCAGGTCATGTTCCCAGGGTCCTCAGATGAAGTCCCACATCAGGCTCCCTCCAGGGAGCCTGCTTCTCCCTCTGCCTATGTCTCTGTCTCTCTGTGTCTTGCATGAATAAATAAATAAAACCTTAAAAAAATAGATAGCATTTGTAACCAATTGAGAAAAGGATATATTAGTTAATAATGGCTAAAACATCTGGTAGTGAACCATCTGGGAGAAAAATAAGTTAAAACTCTACTTGATTCTGCATTATTATAAATTACAGATATATTAAAGAATATAATGTTTAAAATTAGGTAGCTGAAGAAAATTAGGTGGCCACTCATATAATTATATGGAAAAAATTCTAACTATAAGAGTAAATCAGGCAACTTAAAAGAAAAGATAGACCAATTTTATAAAAGCAAAAAGGAAGCAAACTAGAAAAGATTTACAAAATATATAGAAATGATTATAAGACATTTATAATCTAGCTAGCTTTCTAAAGCTTTCTGTCTGCCATTGCATATTGTGGTATTAATATTTTTTTTACTGATTTTTCAACCAACTTTTCATCCATTTTAATGTAATAATGTTTCAGAAGAACACATTTTAGTGACCAATTGTTACATTCCTTTTTGTGGTTATAAGCAATTTTTTATTAATTACAACCTATAAAATAATTATGTAATTTTCATTATATCATTTGTATATTCTTTTTTTTGTCATTTGTATATTCTTAAATATATTTCTAGTGTTTGAGTTCCTTAAGCTATATAGCACAATTTGCAAACAGAATACAAACAGCAAATAACAAGGAAAATTAACTAGTTCTTAAAATAAAAGGATGGTTAGTTGTGATCATGTCTCAACAATGCTCTTCAGGGCCCTTGGGAGCCTATACTGGTGTTAGTAGGAATTCTGTGTTTCTTAAAATAGTAAACATATCACAGCAGCAGGAAGCTGAAAGTTTTATGTGTGTTTTATTTTCTTGCTTTTTAGGGTGATGAAATTGTCTAAATTTTTTATGTATATTTTTATCATTTGTATTCGACTAAAAATAAGAGTATTGACAAGATAAGCACTGAGTAAGGTATAGAATTGTTGAATCACTATACTGTATACCTGAAACTAACATAATACTGTAGGTTAACTATACTGGAATTAAAATTTAAAACTTAATAAAAAATAAATAACATTTGCTTTTATCAAGCACTGCACACAATGACTGGAAAGCTAGTTTTTCTTAAGAAAGAAAAAAAATCTAAAACTAATAATTACCATGAATAGCAAAATGACAGAAAATCATGAAAGGACAATTCATCAAGAAAATATAAACATATATACAAAAATATTCAAACTCACCAGTAATTAAAGAATTGTAAAATATTTTAAAAGCATAAAAACACTGCTTTGTCACTTAAATTAGTAAAGAGGCAAGACAGTAATAATTGCCAATGTTGTTAAGGGTTGAGAAAAACAGTTATTTTTATTCAGTGCATGCTGAGTATACATTGACACAAACATTTCTAGAGGGCAATTGACAATAAGTGTTTTTAAAAATATTTTAAAGTACAAATCATTTGACCTAGCAAATGCACTACCTTGCACTTTTAGATTTTATATTAGGAAAATAATTAAAGATGTGCACAAATGCATTTATATGAGGATGGTTCAGTATAGTGTTGCTTATAACAAAAATAATATAAAGGTGAAAAAAAACCCTAAATTTCAAATAGTGTTTGCTTACAAAGTAATATAATATAGCCATTAAAAATTATGATAAATTCCTGGGGATGTTATAGCATAATGACTATAATTAACAATTCTGTATTGTATATTTGATAGTTGCTTAAGGGGATCTTAAAAGTTCTCAACATAAAAAAAATTGTAACTATGTACACTGATGTTAATTATTTTTTTTAAGATTTTATTTATTTATTCATGAGAGACACAGCAAAAGAAGCAGAGACACAGGCAAAAGGAGAAGAGAAGCAGTCGCCCCAGAGGGAGCCTGATGTGAGACTCGATCTCAGGACTCCAGGATCACAACCTGAGCCAAAGGCAGATGCTCAACCACTGAGCCACCCAGGTGCCCCTGAAGGTATTGTGGTGATCACTTTGCAACATATACATACATCAAACCATTATGCTGTACACCTGAAACATACGTTATATGACATTTATATCTTAATAGATGTAGAAGTCTATTTGTTGACATAAGATACACATGACATATAAGTGAGCAAAAAATTACAAAAAATATATTATGATTTCAATTTTGTAAACCATCATTCATATCTAAATCCAGAAGAATATTTACTAAAACTTTAACAATTATACATAAGCAGATAGATTAAGGAACCTGTACATTTGCTTTTTTTTTTTAAACTTATCTGTATCTTGAATTTTTCAAAACATATATTTGTTTAACTTTAAAAATTAATTTTTAAGAGCACATTACTGGATCATTTTCTAAGAAACATCAAGATATGCAGGGGGTTTTTTCCATTAGTTCCTGAGCCAATCCTTCACACATACCTCAAATCTCCTGCCTGGCAATCTTTTCTGCATTTGTTCAATGACTTTCTGTTTTGGCTTTACCCTCCACTCTAGCAATATGCACCTTTGACTCCCTTGGCCTTGACTCTGCTTTGCTTCTTGAATTTTTCCTTCTGGATTTCACAAGGAAGGGCCTGCACAACAAAATTCTTTGACCTAGTTCTGGGAGCCCCATATTTATGTAGAACCCTCATAGTTTTGATTTTCTGGCTTTTTCTTTCTTTAGCTTGACCTCCATTAGAACTCAACAAAATAAAAATGAGCGAAGGCTGATTTTGGCCTGAGTGGCTAAGGAAGGTTTGCAAGAAGGGGAGCCACTTGACCTGGGGTTGGAAAGGATTCAGTAAGGTTTGAGAAGCGGGGGTTTTGGAGAAAGGATAAAAACATTCCAGATGTACAGAGCAGCAGGCACACAGGCACAGTGGGAGGAAACAGCAAATAAACTCGCCAGCTGGAGTGGAGGATTCATACTGGGGGAAAGGGCTGGAAGTATAGTTTTAAGAAAATTGAGTGCAAATTTTGAACTTTGTTTGAACTGTGTCATGAGCTATGAGCCTAAAGGAAAGGACAGCTAATACAAAGAAAAGGCAAGCTAAATGTCAAGAAAAAAATAGATTAATTTGAAATATGGCAAGAAAGAAAAAATGCTTTTCAACTTATGCCCAAAGACCTTGTATGCAGTTAAAGGTCCTTCTCAAGCTGGTGTAAATTTACCTTCCCAGATTAACCTCCCTCCCTTTCTTTCCTCATAAACTCTATTATGTTACAGTAAACAAATCTTTATAAATACACCTTATCTTCTTATTGTTCCATGGCTTTGCATATTACTCCCTCTGTTTAGATCATCCTTTTCTTACTTTTCCAACAGGTAAAATTCTGTTTATTTTTCAAAGGCACAACACCAAAGTCAACTCCTCTATAAGGTCCTACCCTGATCTCTCCAGGCAAAAGTAATGACATCTGTCTCTGTGTCTCCTAAAATCTGTTCATTCAACTATTTGAGTACTTGGTATTCTGTATAGTTATTGCAGATATGTTGATTCTTCCACTTAGACCAGTACCCCTTAAATAGCCAGGATAATCATCATTTCTTCATTAAAGATGATCATCTGTTTATCTCTGAATCCCAAAATTTAACACAAAGCCTAGCAAATAGTAGGAGCTCAATAAATATTTGTTAAATGCTAAGCTAAAGTTAGGAAAAGGATAGATACTATATACCAATTGAAAGAAATTGGGTTACAGACAAAAGTATATTTGAAAATAAAAGCTTATGAAGGAATTAAAATTTATCTCCCATTTAATGAAAATAAATAATGGAAATAAAGTAAATGAGTTGAACAAGTTTATTGTAATATCTTGTTTTCCTTAATTTTCTGCTAACTTCTATATACCCAGAGTGGGCAGTATTATTTAATAGTGATATTTAAGTATCATTTTAGTCATTCAACTAAATTTCTTTTAATTAATAAATGCCTTTTAAATTCCTAGCCTTGGGGGAGGAGCAAGATGGCGGAAGAGTAGGGTCTCCAAATCACCTGTCTCCACCAAATTACCTAGAAAACCTTCCAATCATCCTGAAAATCTATGAATTCGGCCTGAGAATTAAAGAGAGACCAGCTGGAATGCTACAGTGAGAAGAGTTCGCGCTTCTATCCAGGTAGGAAGATGGGGAAAAAGAAGTAAAGGAACAAAGGCCTCCAAGGGGGAGGGGCCCCGCGAGGAGCCGGGCTGAGGCCGGGGCGAGTGTCCCCAGGACAGGAGAGCCCCGTCCCGGAGGAGCAGGAGCTGCACCAACCTTCCCGGGGGGAAAGGGGCTCGCAGGGAGTTGGAGCAGGACCCAGGAGGGCGAGGATGCCCTCGGGCTCCCCGGGACAGTAACAGCAACTGCGCGCCCAGGAGAGTGCGCCGAGCTCCCTAAGGGCTGCAGCGCGCACGGCGGGACCCGGCGGGACCCGGAGCAGCTCGGAGGGGCTCGGGCGGCGGCTCCGCGGAGGGGGCTGCGCGGCCCCGGGACCAGCTCGGAGGGGCTCGGGCAGAGGAAGAGGCTCCGTGCGGAGGGGGCTGCGCGGTTCCAGGAGCAGCTCGGGGGGGCTCGGGCGGCGGCTCCGCGGAGGGGGTTGCGCGGCCCGGGAGCGCGAATCCAACAGCGCAGGCTCCGGAGCACAGGGCGCCGGGACACAGCCCAGGATCCCGCCTCCCCCGGGACAGGCAGAGGCCGGGAGGGCCCAGGACAGCAAGGACGCTGCTGCCCCAGCTGAGCAGATCAGCGGCCCCGCCCCGGAGCCTCCAGGCCCTGCAGACGGAGTTCCTGCCGGAGCTGAATCCAGGTTTCCAGAGCTGGCCCCGCCACTGGGGCTGTTGCTCCTGCGGCCTCACGGGGTAAACAACCCCCACTGAGCCCTGCACCAGGCAGGGGCACAGCAGCTCCCCCAACTGCTAACACCTGAAAATCAGCACAACAGGCCCCTCCCCCAGAACACCAGCTAGACTGACAACTTCCAGGAGAAGCCAAAGGACTTAAAGAACACAGAATCAGAAGATACTCCCCTGTGGTTCTTTTTTGTTTTTGTTTTTGTTTTGTTTTGCTTTTTGATTTGTTTCCTTCCCCCACCCCCTTTTTTTCTCCTTTCTTTTTCTTTCTCTTTTTCTTTTTTTTTTTTTTCGTTTTTTTTTCTTCCCTTTTTTTTCTCTTTCTCTTTTCTTTCCTTCTTTCTCTCCTCTCTTTTTCTCCTTTTCCCAATACAACTTGCTTTTGGCCACTCTGCACTGAGCAAAATGACTAGAAGGAAAACCTCACCTCAAAAGAAAGAATCAGAAACAGTCCTCTCTCCCACAGAGTTACAAAATCTGGATTACAATTCAATGTCAGAAAGCCAATTCAGAAGCACTATTATACAGCTACTGGTGGCTCTAGAAAAAAGTATAAAGGACTCAAGAGACTTCATGACTGCAGAATTTAGAGCTAATCAGGCAGAAATTTAAAATCAATTGAATGAGATGCAATCCAAACTAGAAGTCCTAACAACGAGGGTTAACGAGGTGGAAGAACGAGTGAGTGACATAGAAGACAAGTTGATAGCAAAGAGGGAAACTGAGGAAAAAGACAAATAATTAAAAGACCATGAGGATAGATTAAGGGAAATAAACGACAGCCTGAGAAAGAAAAACCTACGTTTAATTGGGGTTCCCGAGGGCGCCGAAAGGGACAGAGGGCCAGAATATGTATTTGAACAAATTCTAGCTGAAAACTTTCCTAACCTAGGAAGGGAAACAGGCATTCAGATCCAGGAAATAGAGAGATCCCCCCCTAAAATCAATAAAAACCGTTCAACGCCTCGACATTTAATAGTGAAGCTTGCAAATTCCAAAGATAAAGAGAAGATCCTTAAAGCAGCAAGAGACAAGAAATCCCTGACTTTTATGGGGAGGAGTATTAGGGTAACAGCAGACCTCTCCACAGAGACCTGGCAGGCCAGAAAGGGCTGGCAGGATATATTCAGGGTCCTAAATGAAAAGAACATGCAACCAAGAATACTTTATCCAGCAAGGCTCTCATTCAAAATGGAAGGAGAGATAAAGAGCTTCCAAGACAGGCAGCAACTAAAAGAATATGTGACCTCCAAACCAGCTCTGCAAGAAATTTTAAGGGGGACTCTTAAAATTCCCCTTTAAGAAGAAGTTCAGTGGAACAGTCCACAAAAACAAGGACTGAATAGATATCATGATGACACTAAACTCATATCTCTCAATAGTAACTCTGAATGTGAACGGGCTTAATGACCCCATCAAAAGGCGCAGGGTTTCAGACTGGATAAAAAAGCAGGACCCATCTATTTGCTGTCTACAAGAGACTCATTTTAGACAGAAGGACACCTACAGCCTGAAAATAAAAGGTTGGAGAACCATTTACCATTCAAATGGTCCTCAAAAGAAAGCAGGGGTAGCCATCCTTATATCAGATAAACTAAAATTTACCCCAAAGACTGTAGTGAGAGATGAAGAGGGACACTATCTCATACTTAAAGGATCTATTCAACAAGAGGACTTAACAATCCTCAATATATATGCCCCAAATGTGGGAGCTGCCAAATATATCAATCAATTACTAACCAAAGTGAAGAAATACTTAGATAATAATACACTTATACTTGGTGACTTCAATCTAGCTCTTTCTATACTCGATAGGTCTTCTAAGCACAACATCTCCAAAGAAACGAGAGCTTTAAATGATACACTGGACCAGATGGATTTCACAGATATCTACAGAACTTTACATCCAAACTCAACTGAATACACATTCTTCTCAAGCGCACATGGAACTTTCTCCAGAATAGACCACATATTGGGTCACAAATCGGGTCTGAACCGATACCAAAAGATTGGGATTGTCCCCTGCATATTCTCGGACCATAATGCCTTGAAATTAGAACTAAATCACAACAAGAAGTTTGGAAGGACCTCAAACACATGGAGGTTAAGGACCATCCTGCTAAAAGATAAAAGGGTCAACCAGGAAATTAAGGAAGAATTAAAAAGATTCATGGAAACTAATGAGAATGAAGATACAACCGTTCAAAATCTTTGGGATGCAGCAAAAGCAGTCCTAAGGGGGAAATACATCGCAATACAAGCATCCATTCAAAAACTGGAAAGAACTCAAATACAAAAGCTAACCTTACACATAAAGGAGCTAGAGAAAAAACAGCAAATAGATCCTACACCCAAGAGAAGAAGGGAGTTAATAAAGATTCGAGCAGAACTCAACGAAATCGAGACCAGAAGAACTGTGGAACAGATCAACAAAACCAGGAGTTGGTTCTTTGAAAGAATTAATAAGATAGATAAACCATTAGCCAGCCTTATTAAAAAGAAGAGAGAGAAGACTCAAATTAATAAAATCATGAATGAGAAAGGAGAGATCACTACCAACACCAAGGAAATACAAACGATTTTAAAAACATATCATGTACAGCTATACGCCAATAAATTAGGCAATCTAGAAGAAATGGACGCATTCCTGGAAAGCCACAAACTACCAAAACTGGAACAGGAAGAAATAGAAAACCTGAACAGGCCAATAACCAGGGAGGAAATTGAAGCAGTCATCAAAAACCTCCCAAGACACAAGAGTCCAGGGCCAGATGGCTTCCCAGGGGAATTTTATCAAACATTTAAAGAAGAAACCATACCTATTCTCCTAAAGCTGTTTGGAAAGATAGAAAGAGATGGAGTACTTCCAAATTCATTCTATGAGGCCAGCATCACCTTAATTCCAAAACCAGACAAAGACCCCACCAAAAAGGAGAATTACAGACCAATATCCCTGATGAACATGGATGCAAAAATTCTCAACAAGATACTGCCCAATAGGATCCAACAATACATTAAAAAAATTATTCACCATGACCAAGTAGGATTTATCCCTGGGACACAAGGCTGGTTCAACACCCGTAAAACAATCAATGTGATTCATCATATCAGCAAGAGAAAAACCAAGAACCATATGATCCTCTCATTGGATGCAGAGAAAGCATTTGACAAAATACAGCATCCATTCCTGATCAAAACTCTTCAGAGTGTAGGGATAGAGGGAACATTCCTCGACATCTTAAAAGCCATCTATGAAAAGCCCACAGCAAATATCATTCTCAATGGGGAAACACTGGGAGCCTTTCCCCTAAGATCAGGAACAAGACAGGGATGTCCACTCTCACCACTGCTGTTCAACATAGTACTGGAAGTCCTAGCCTCAGCAATCAGACAACAAAAAGACATTAAAGGCATTCAAATTGGCAAAGAAGAAGTCAAACTCTCCCTCTTCGCCGATGACATGATACTCTACATAGAAAACCCAAAAGTCTCCACCCCAAGATTGCTAGAACTCATACAGCAATTCGGTAGCGTGGCAGGATACAAAATCAATGCCCAGAAGTCAGTGGCATTTCTATACACTAACAATGAGACTGAAGAAAGAGAAATTAAGGAGTCAATCCCATTTACAATTGCACCCAAAAGCATAAGATACCTAGGAATAAACCTAACCAAAGATGTAAAGGATCTATACCCTCAAAAGTATAGAACACTTCTGAAAGAAATTGAGGAAGCCACAAAGAGATGGAAAAATATTCCATGCTCATGGATTGGCAGAATTAATATTGTGAAAATGTCAATGTTACCCAGGGCAATATACACGTTTAATGCAATCCCTATCAAAATACCATGGACTTTCTTCAGAGAGTTAGAACAAATTATTTTAAGATTTGTGTGGAATCAGAAAAAAACCCAAATAGCCAGGGGAATTTTAAAAAAGAAAACCATATCTGGGGGCATCACAATGCCAGATTTCAGGTTGTACTACAAAGCTGTGGTCATCAAGACAGTGTGGTACTGGCACAAAAACAGACACATAGATCAGTGGAACAGAATAGAGAATCCAGAAGTGGACCCTGAACTATGGGCAACTAATATTCGATAAAGGAGGAAAGACTATCCATTGGAAGAAAGACAGTCTCTTCAATAAATGGTGCTGGGAAAATTGGACATCCACATGCAGAAGAATGAAACTAGACCACTCTCTTTCACCATACACAAAGATAAACTCAAAATGGATGAAAGATCTAAACGTGAGACAAGATTCCATCAAAATCCTAGAGAAGAACACAGGCAACACCCTTTTTGAACTCGGCCACAGTAACTTCTTGCAAGATACATCCACGAAGGCAAAAGAAACAAAAGCAAAAATGAACTATTGGGACTTCATCAAGATAAGAAGCTTTTGCACAGCAAAGGATACAGTCAACAAAACTCAAAGACAACCTACAGAATGGGAGAAGATATTTGCAAATGACGTATCAGATAAAGGGCTAGTTTCCAAGATCTATAAAGAACTTCTTAAACTCAACACCAAAGAAACAAACAATCCAATCATGAAATGGGCAAAAGACATGAAGAGAATTCTCACAGAGGAAGACACAGACATGGCCAACATACACATGAGAAAATGCTCTGCATCACTTGCCATCAGGGAAATACACATCAAAACCACAATGAGATACCACCTCACACCAGTGAGAATGGGGAAAATTAACAAGGCAGGAAACCACAAATGTTGGAGAGGATGCGGAGAAAAGGGAACCCTCTTACACTGTTGGTGGGAATGTGAACTGGTGCAGCCACTCTGGAAAACTGTGTGGAGGTTCCTCAAACAGTTAAAAATATACCTGCCCTACGACCCAGCAATTGCACTGTTGGGGATTTACCCCAAAGATACAAATGCAATGAAACTCCGGGACACCTGCACCCCGAAGTTTATAGCAGCAATGGCCACGATAGCCAAACTGTGGAAGGAGCCTCGGTGTCCAACGAAAGATGAATGGATAAAGATGATGTGGTTTATGTATACAATGGAATATTACTCAGCTATTAGAAATGACAAATACCCACCATTTGCTTCCACGTGGATGGAACTGGAGGGTATTATGCTGAGTGAAGTAAGCCAGTCGGAGAAGGACAAACATTATATGTTCTCATTCTCTTGGGGAAGATAAATAATAGTGAAAGGGAATATAAGGAAAGGGGGAAGAAATGTGTGGGAAATATCAGAAAGGGAGACAGAACGTAAAGACTGCTAACTCTGGGAAACGAACTAGGGGTGGTGGAAGGGGAGGAGGGCGGGGGGTGGGAGTGAATGGGTGACGGGCACTGGGGGTTATTCTGTATGTTAGTAAATTGAACACCAATAAAAAATAAATTAAAAAATAAAAAATAAAATAAATAAATCCCTAGCCTTGTATATAACATTAAGCTAAATCCAATTTTCTTAAATCACTTAAGTCCATAGCATAATGAATAGATAGGCTTAATTTTTCTTATTATACTAATACAACTAGGGGGGCCAAGTTTATGATGTAATAATTCTACTGTACCAAAATACAGTAAAATAAGGCTTAGAGAAATCAACAGGTAACTGATTCCACTTTTCTAAAGTGGTTTTGCTCCATACAAAACAGAAGACAAATCAAGCCAGTGTTAAGTATAGCTTCCTTTTTCATAATACAGGAATAACAATTTACATATTATACAGTTTATATGAAATCTATATGTAACAATGTATATAAAGTACCTAGAACTATACTTGGATCACAATGGACCCTCAGGAATCTAGAGCTGTTATTTCTCAAGAAACCAAGCTCAACTCTAGGAGCCAGATTCTTTCAAATGTGAATGGTGTCATTTAGTCTCTAGCATTTCCAGGTGCCAGGTAATCACCTAATCTGCATATGACTAAGATTTACTAACAAGGGCCACTGGCTGATAGCAACAAGAAGAGGGTGACTACCTTGCAGGAAGGAATTAAAAATTGGCATTGCTGATTTTGCACCAAGACCCAACTACAGAGCTTCTTCACATGCCATTGTCATTGCTCACCCCCTGTCCAGAACTGTCTCGCTAGTCTAGCTTTATAATCCATGATTCTGTGCCCAGCTCCTCAAGTCATCGCCTTCAGTAAACTTTCCACAACTAAAAACCATATCTCTTCACATTCTTGTGCATGCTGGGAAGGGCATTAGCCTGGTGGACAGAGTGATGAACTCACTGGTAGAGGATCTAAATTCTAGTCCCTGCTCTACTCCTTATTAGTCCCTGCTCTACTTCTTACCCTACCCTTTTCACTTTGCTGTAGGTATAACAAAGAGTAGATAACACACTAGGAGAGAAGAGTGGAACAAGTAATGATTTGTACAGAGGAGTAAGAGGTTTTAAGTATTAAGCTCCTGGTAAAATAAGGCACATAGACAAAAACCACAGTCAAGCTTTTCAGGAGTCTGTGACTACCTGTTAGAAGGAATAGCCAATATACTGTAAGGAAGCTAACCTAGTAGCAACAGTGCTCTGGAACGTAATGGAATTTTTCTGGTAACATGTCATTTTGGCCAAAGCCAGGACAAAGATACAGATGAATTAGCCTAAAAAGGGGATGGGACTTTTAGTTTCCTTCAGGATTTCACGTGTGTATAAACTAAGTGTGTTGTGTATTGCTGCTATGCCTCTTTGAATGTCCTAGTTACTAATATCCTGATTCCATAGTAAATGCTCTGCACAAGCAGAAGCTAATATCTGGGTTAAATAAGCCACAATTTTCTATCCTTTTATTTCCTTATCTATAAAAGAGTAAAATGAGAATCCTACCATTGGCATTGTAGAGCTAGGGAGATTTTTGTTTGGCTACAATTTAAAAGTACTTTCTATTATGAAGCATAATCATTTTATGCATATTTTTCATTTGTATCTCATCCTATTCTATCCCCATTTTATTATAGGAAACTGAGGCTCACTGAAGTCTACTATGCAGACCTAGGTTTGGAGTTCAAATTTGACTACGATCTAAATTCATGGTCTTAATCCCATAACTGTCTTACATATAATCTAGTTCTACTCCCTTACATAAAAATGAGAAAACTAAAACCTAGAGAGGACAGGAGACTTGACCAAGGCTATATAATATATTATTTATTTAATCAATAACAATTTTTGAAGATTTACTATGTTCAAAGCCTATAAAAGTACTAAAGCTAAAGATATTAATAAACCTATGCTTTTAATGAAGTTGTACTCTATTAGACTGAAACTCCTTAAGGACACACACATCATAATCTGATCAAATAAAGGAAAGCCAAATCTTCATGATTTTTCCAGTTACTACTTTCTGACACTACTCCCATTTTTCTTATTTTCAAAATTTAAAGTCAAATAACCTCATTAATAAAACAAGATCAGGAGATTTTCCTTATCAATTATATATTTTTAAAGATTTTCTAAACATTCCCTATATGGCACACTGTTTATTTTTATAGATCCAATTATTAATGAAACTTAATTGTATTTAGTCACAGTATGAAGTCTCCTGTTCAACCTCCTAGCAGGCATAAAAGAGCGGGTCTAACATCAGATCTAAATGACTACATGCAAAACACACAGAAACAGAAAAGGTAACATGATACCTACTAAGAGGATATACCACTTACAAATTTTGTTTCATTAAAAGAAAAAAAGAAAACTATTTCTTAATGTTTCTTGCTCTTGCCTTTTACATAAGCTGCTCAAAAGCAAACTGGGGTGTATTTCATAATTCCTGTTTGTATTAAGCTCTAGCAACGTTAAATTGTTTTATATTTGGTTACCTCTGCAGGGAATATCAGTTCTCTCCCCTTTCTGCGCCTGGGAATTCTATCTCCTCCTTTAAGATTCTACTTTAGTTATTTCTCCAGGAAGCTGGTCCTGAACCTCACGCCTAGGCTTTTATGGTACTCAAGTAAGAGCTCTTAGAATGTGCAATGTTCTACATAAAATATATGCTGAGGTAAATCTTTCCCCAGTAGTCTAAGCATCCCAACAGGTATAAGGACTGTATCTTTTTTAACTCTAGCTCAGTACCTGCTTTATAAAAAAGGAGATAATATAGGTTTGCTCAATTACACTCAATAGGAGAGAGAGGTGCGTTACACTCCTGACAAAAATAAATAAATAAATAAATTAGATGATCTCTAAAATCTCATTATTTAATATATCTGTGTCCTAGGAGTTTCTCCTTAATAATAGCACTAACAAATAATATTAAAAGCCAACATTTCTTTAACATATATTATAAATCAGATAATTTGCCAAACACTAGCCTATAAGGCAGCAGTATTAGTTTTGTAGGGCTACCATGCAAAATACACAGATTTGCTGGCTTAAATAGAAATTTATGTGCTTATAGTTCTGAAGGCTAGAAGTCCAAGATCAAGGTGTCAGCAGGTTTGGTGTCTTCTGAGGCCTCTCTCCTTAGCTGACAAATAGCCACCCTCTCAGGGTGTCTTCATGTAGTCACCCCTCTATTTGTATTCTCTATGTCCTAATCTCCTCTTCTTATAAAGACACCAGATATACTGGAGTGTAGGCCTATCTAACCCCATATTACCTCTTTAAAGTCCCTATTTCCAAATACAGCCATATCCAGAGGTACTGGGAGTTAGGGCATCTATGTATGAATTTGGAGGAGACACAATTCAGCCCAATATATATTATATGTATTATATATTATATATTCAGCCCATATATAATAGTACTTAAATAATAGTATATAAGTATAATATATATATATATAGTATATATAGTACTTCTATAATAGTATATAAGTACTATTAATTTATATAAATACATATTTTTTTCAAATAAGAAAATAGGGCCTAATGAGTGTGGCAAACAGACTCTAAAATAGACCCAATAACCTCACCTCCTGATATTCACATCTGTGTGTTATTCCCTCCCTATAGCTGTGGATAGGATGCTACTTGCTTTTAACCAATAGAATATGACAAAAAATGGTGGGATGTCACTTACATGATTAGGCTACATAGGATTATAATTTCCATATTGCTACAAAGATTTCTTATATTGCCTTTCCAACTTCCATGCTTTGATGAAGCAAACAACCATATTTGAGAGGCCCATGTAGCAAGGAACTGTGGCAGCATCTAGTTAACAGGAAATGAGGCCTTCCATCAACTAGGCTACAAGAAACTGAATCCTGTCAAAAACCATGTAAGCAAGTGACCATCAAATGATCAATGGATAATGAAGATGTGATATGATATGTATTTAAACATATATATAATGGAATATTATTCAGCCATAAAAAAGAATGAAATCTTGCCATTTGCAATGACATGGATGGAACTAGATATTATTATGCTAAGCAAAGTAAGTCAGAGAAAGGCAAACATCATATGATTTCACTCATATGTTGAATTTAAGAAACAAAACAAATGAGCAAAGGGAAACAAAACAAGAAGCTAACCAAGAAACAGGTTCTTTTTTTTTTTTTTTTTTTTTTTTAAGAAACAGGTTCTTAACTATACAGAACAAACTGATGGTTACCAGAACAAACTGTGTGTGGGGGGGTGGACAGGGGATCCGGGGTGAAATCGATAATGGGGATTAAGGACCGCACTTGTTGTGATGAGCATTGAGTATTTTATGGAAGTGATGAATCACTATATTGTACATCTGAAACTATCACACTGTATGTTAACTGACTGGAGTTTAAATAAAAAATTTTTTTTAAAGTATATGAGCTTGGAGGAGAATCTTCCCCAGTCAAATTTTCAGATGAGATTGGTTGATGCTTGTTTGAAACCTTATGAGAAATCCTAAAACAGAAGACCCAACTAAGCCATGCCTGGATTCTTGACCCACAGAATCTGTAAGATAATACATATGCACATTAAATCACCAAATTTGTGGGTAAAATTACTATACAGCAAATAAATAATTAATATAGCAAGAACAGTCCAACTTTATATATTAGTCAGTGGTCAATCTAGGATTTGAATTCTGATCTCGGGCAGCCCAGGGTGGCTCAGCGGTTTAGTGCTGCCTTCAGCCCAGGGCGTGATCCTGGAGAACCAGGATCGAGTCCCATGTCGGGCTCCCAGCATGGAGCCTGCTTCTCCCTCTGACTGTGTCTTTGCCTCTCTCTCTGTGTGTCTCTCATGAATGAATGAATGAATGAATGAATGAATGAATAAAATCAATCTTGGAATTCTGATCTCTGTGACTCCAACCTCAGTAAGGAAAAAGGCTTAAAGCAAATCAACTGTGAACACAAATCAAAGATATTTAGATTTTAGACTTCCTATTTATAAACTTAGTCTAGTGTGGCAACTCGTAGGATCATACTGCTGAATCTTTTTTGCTTATAAATTAAGCAAACATTTATTGAATAGGTAATATTTGTAGACATTGGAATATACAGATTAATATGATCTCTACCCTTCCACCCTTAAATTTTTTGTTGCTAACATAAGACAATTATGTGTCAACATATGAAGTGTTATAGGAACCCAGAGAAAAGGAAAAATACCTAGTAGTTACTCAAAGAATACCCAATGGGTATATAGTAAGTGTTTGTGGAAAGAATGAATTAATTGATCTCCTGTATTTCTTAATTAGGCCATAAGCCTGAATGTAGTTTCATTGGATTGAATCACAATATAGATTACAGAATAGCAAATCAGACTTACAAGGTTCAAAGCCTAGCTCAACCACTTATCAGTTGTGTAACTTTGGGCACATTATCTAACCTCTCCATTCCTTATTATCATTTCCAATAATAGGGGCTCCATGATCACATCCTATGTCATAATAAAGCACCCTGAGTTGACCATCAATGAGGACTCCTCACATTGTAGATGGGGAGAATACTGTTTCTTTGCATTTCTTACAACAAAACCAAGGAACTGACACATTCACAATATTGAAGAAAATCCTATATGTTTATAAAAGCAAATGGTTTATCATAATAAAAGCTCAAGTCCCTGGAGTGGTCAATCGTATTTTTTTTGTTTTCTCTCAGTTCATACTCCCCACCAACATTTCCCTAGCTATCTCATCCCACCCTCCGGCACCTCACTAAAAGTGGGAATAGATGGATAAAATAAGGTAATTTATTTCAGTAAAAACACCCTGGATATAGTGATTTATACTAAAAAAAAAAAAAATCACTACCAACATATCCTTACCTATCTCAGAAAGAGTAATACAGTCTATAACAAGACTTTCCCCTTTTAATTTGAAAAAAAAATTTGATTGTGTTCATAATTTCTGAGATTTGCTCATTTATAATCACCTTCCCATGATGTTTATAATTAAAAGTGTAATTTTTCCCATGCATTTTGAATGGAAAGCTAAATATTGATTATATACAGAAAAGGAAAAACTATAAGAAAAACAACACAAAATGAAACTGATACATAGCTTATAACTTTTGGGTTAAACCTGCCAACATTTGGTATCTGTAAACTTTCCCCATGTTCATGCTGTTGACATTGCCTTTTTAAATTCCAGTGTGTAGAGTTAACTGTAATTTTATTCAGAACAAAATTTGCTCAGTAATCAATTTGTCCCTAAATGCAGTCACCTGCAATAGTTCAAAGCAATATTTCCCTAGGTCCTGTGCTTTACCTTAGAACAGTAGAGATGAAACCCTAGGCCCCACTCACTAGCAAGGATCTCACAGACTAGTAGAGAAGATAGACATAGGTGAAGATAATCACAACACAGTATGATAAATACAGTCATAAACAAGCAGAGAACCAAGTGGGAAACTCAAGCTGAAAGATCTGGTAAAGCCTTCATGGAGGAGGTAAAGCCTCAGTTGTTATCACCATCATCCTTTTTAAATATCCTTTCCTTAAATGATTCTATTTTTTTCTGACTCTTGGGGTGCCTAGGTGGCTCAGTTGGTTAAGCATCTACCTTCAGCTCAGGTCACGATCTCAGGGTCCTGGGATTGAACCTCATGTTCAGCTCCCTGGTCAGTGGGAAGCCTGCTTCCCCCTTGTACTTTACCCTGGTGTTCTCCCTCCAAGATTGAAATGACTGTGGCAGGTTGAGAGACAAGTAGAAGGCCATTGTGGCTAAAGCAGAGTGTATGAAAAGTCTAATGAGGGAAATGAGGCTGAAGGCATAAACAGGGTCACATCAGGGAGTATAAAATTCACTCTGGTTATACCAGGAATCCACTGAAGCATGGTAGGCTGGGATTACAACTCTTTATATATGCTTGCTTGCTTGCTTGCTTCCCCCCCCCCCCTTTTTTTCTTTCTTTCTTTCTTTCTTTCTTTCTTTCTTTCTTTCTTTCTTTCTTTCTTTCTTTCTTTCGATCACTGTGAATGCTGTGTAAAGGGGCAAGAGTAGAATCAGGAAGAGCAGTTACAAATTTGATATGAGGTTGGAGATAAAGGTGACAAAACCATGACTGAAGCAATGGAGGTGATGAAAACGGTCAGATTCAGAATACATTATAATCAAACTTCTTAATGGATTAAAAGTATGGCGTGAAGACAAGGGAGAAAGCACAGTAAATGATCAGGTTGTGTCATTTATTGAGATAAATAAAGCTTAGTGCAGAGAAGACTTGGAGGAAACTCAGAAGTTCTAGTTAGACCATGTTAAGCTTGAGGAGCAGATTACCAGCCACATAGAGATGCTAAAGAGGCAACATAAAGAGAACAGGGAAGATATTTGAAAAATATTTAGGAAGAAAAATCTGTAATACTTCCTGACTGAATGTAGACAGTTAGATAAAGAAATGAATCAAGGAAACTATCCCTAACATCCATTCCTAGGTTCTTGGCTTCGTTCACTTCTACAACACATTTTGTTCTGCTTCTAGCACTTGGACACAAAGGGTTATATCTTCAAATTCTTTACACCTACAGAAATATGTTCATTGAAACAATATGGAACCAAACTGAAAATAGAAAAAAAAGCAATAATGCAATTTGCTTAATTACTAGGTACTATTATTTGGTTTCTAGGCTAACCTGTTACTTAATCTTTCTTATCTCATGAAAACCAGAAGTGGTATTATTAAAAGGCTTTAAAAAAAAAAAAAAAGATTTATTTATTTATTTATTTATTTATTTATTTATTTATTTATTTATTTATGATAGAGAGAGAGAGAGAGAGAGAGAGAGAGAGGCAGAGACACAGGAGGAGGGAGAAGCAGGCTCCATGCAGGGAGCCCGACATGGGACCTGACCCCGGGACTCCAGGATCACGCCCTGGGCCAAAGGCAGGTGCCAAACCGCTGAGCCACCCAGGGATCCCCTAATAAAAGGCTTTTTTAACGAAGCATGATGAAGCATATAGTCTACTGCTATCTGTAACGCTAGCATCCTTACTCTACAAGAAAAATAGGAAAAGAAAGTGAAAGGTGAACATTTTTCTGGGTATCCTTAAAGTCTTAGGACCATATTTGGCAATTCTCTGCTTTCAACAAACTGATAATCACAAATTCTAAAATGATCCCTTTGCCTATGCACAACTCTAAAACAAATCTCTTATTTGTCCTCATATTTAAAAGGCATAAATATTTATTAAAAACACACTGAGTGCCAAACACTGAGATAAATTATTTATTTCATGTATATTATCTCTTTTAAATCCTATAAAAATCTGGTAAGAAAAATATTCTTTCCCTCAATTTATACTAAAAAACATTTAAGGGATAGTGTTATTAAAGAATTGAAGATACCTCTCAGGATATATATTTTTTTAATTTGCTAGATTCATGGCACTTGGGCGGCTCAGTTGAGTGTCTGACTCTTGATTTCAGCTCAGATCATGATCTCAGGGTTGTGAGATGGAGCTGTGATTCTGGTTCTATGCTGGGCATGGAACCTACTTAAGATTCTCTCTCCCGGGCAGCCCGGGTGGCGCAGCGGTTTAGCGCCGCCTGCAGCCCGGGGTGTGATCCTGGAGACCCGGGATCGAGTCCCATGTCGGGCTCCCTGCATGGAGCCTGCTTCTCTCTCTGCCTGTGTCTCTGCCTCTCTTTCGCTCTCTCTGAATAAATAAATAAATAAATCTTTAAAAAATAAAAAAAAGATTCTCTCTCCCTCTCCCCCTCCTTCCCTCTGCCTCTCTTAAAAAAATTAAATTAAAAAAATATATATGCTAGATTCAAAGTATTAGGGTATGCCTACAAAAGGTCTACTCTACTATTCCTCTTTGGTCTCTGGGAGCTTCTCAATAACAGATTTTGTTTCTGTCCATCAAGATAACCTTGTCACATGTAACGTTAAGATGAAAAATTTTAGGATAGTACTTTAGAATTTGCAAAAATATTCACATATAATCTAATTTAATACTCAAGATAATCTTATGTGCCTGAAATTAATACTCCACTTTCCAAATGTGGAATTAAGGCTCAGAAAAACTAGAAGCTTTGTCCAATTTCATATAGTTAAATCAATTCAGTGAAAGAGGATATCTTCCTCACTATGAACAGTTTCTAGCATGTAACAGTCATCAAAAATTGTTTAGAGAATAAATGAATTAATGAATAAATGAATATATTATTCCAAGTGCAATGCTATTTTCCTTATAGCAGCACTTCCCTGAAACAAAACAGAATTTAATTATGTTTATAAGGTTACATGGCCCTCTAGTAACCAGTATCATAAAAATAAAAGTTCTGTAAATCAAAAAGAAACGCAACTGAGTTACATTAAATTACTTATATATCTTTAGATACACCAGTCTCCCTCAGCTCACTGTCTCATCCCGTTCTCACAACTGTCATCCATTCTCCATCTTTTCCCCTCCTCTACTCCTTCTTCGTTGGTTCATTCCATTCCCACTCATCATTAAAACCTCAGCCCAGACATCACCTACTCCCAGTACCTTCAGACACTTCCTAGGCTGTGTCAGGGACCCCTTTTCGGTGCTACCATAGTCCCTGTTGCTTATCACTATTGTTGCCCTAATCTCAGCATATAGGAACTTACTGTTTATTTGCCTTAAGATTACTAGCTCTTCCAGGGCAGAATTCATGTTTTATACATCCCTATATCACTTATACCGAACAGTGTCTTTACATAGCATGCACACACATATCTACCTGTCCATAAATGTTTGCTTGAACCTGCTGGCTAGAAATATACAAAAGGTTCTATTCTTTGCCACTAATTACAAGGGGAGTGAAGAGCAAATATCTGAATTGAAAGTCTGTCATCATGTTGCTAAACTGTTCCTTGGCAACCCAACAGGTATATATAATGAAGAAAATAAGTACAAACACCAGATTTTAAAGTATTAGTCCCCAAAACAGAAAATTGTTGTTTGCAAACCTAAGTTCTGTCAGTTTCCTTCTCCTTCTGGCCCCCAGCTTCATGATCAATCAAGGAAGTGATTTCATTAAATAAATACAAGAGAGTCAGATTCTCATGACAAAAATAAATTTCTCATGACAAAAAGAAGATAGTAAGGATACTGTTAAATATTGAATCAGACCATATTGTTTACCCTTTCTTAAATACTTCAATGGTCTTTCAACAACCTCTCAAGGATAAATACCTAACCTTATTGTATGTATCCTGTCTCATTTCTCACCAGATACCACACCCCCTCTTTTAAATCACATATTCCAGTCAAGCTAAAATAACACTTGTTTCCAAAACAAACTGTTTCAAACCACTATATCTTTCTTTACAACCCTTTTTCAGCATTGAATGCAATTGCACTCTGTATCTAAGCCAAAAAAAAAAAAAAAACAACAACAACAACAAAAACCTTCCTTTCTCACAGCAATGCTTCCAGTGGGGTATACCCCAGGTCTAATTCTGTGCTACCCTGTCCTCTGATATACTTCTTTCATACTCTCAGTGATGCTGCAGTACATCTATTTGTGGATGCCACAATCCCAACACACAGTTCCTCAAGGCCAGAGATTGGGTTCATCTCATTCATTATTATATTCATAGCACCCAGTACAGATCCTAGCATAAAGCAGACACTCCGAATCAACAGACTGATGACCATGAAAAGACTGCTCAAGGTTAGGAAGGATTGAGAATTGTTTTCTGCCTGAGACCCTAGAAGAACACAGCACTCCAAAGACTGGTTTACAAAACCAGCTTACATTGGCCTAAACTAAAAACCGTAATGAGAGATCCCCAATCCTTGACCAGCAACTCCTCACTCATACACTTAGCCCAGACATTTGGTTCATTCCGTTACATATGCCTATATTTTTCTTGAATTTAAAATTTGGCAAGCATACATTGATATATATTACATTCTATACTAGTACTGGGATTTATCATGAACAAAATATAACATGTATTTTGAAGGAGTTCATAAAGGGATGGTATCATTAAATAATCACTGAAACAACTGATACTATAATCCAAGGACACTACGACGCATGGGAATTTATCAACTTAACCAAGACTGCATAATAAATTTGTGAGACTAGGTTATGATATAAAAACATATGGTTCAACCATGTTAGAAATATAGGTGAAATCAGAATGCTTTTTTTAAAGATTTTATTTATTTATTCATGAGAGACAGAGAGAGAGAGAGAGAGAGGCAGAGACACAGACAGAGGGAGAAGCAGGCTCCATGCAGGGAGCCAGACGTGGGACTTGATCCTGGGTCTCCAGGATCACGTTCTGGGTCGAAGGCAGGCACTAAACTGGTGAGCCACCCAGGGATTCCCCCAAATCAGAATGTTTTTAATGGTATTTGTCCAGAGGTGCAAAGTACATGCTAGTTCAATATAAAGTCACTCTTCAATAAACCACTCCATTTTGAGAGATCCTGGGAAAAGATGTATGCATACAAGAAATAATTACAAGCAAAGATGGGAAAGATACTTTAGTATTAGCTGTGACTTAGGTCCCCTATCCCAAAATAGAAGATTCCAGTAAGCTGAGTTGAAGTAGAAGGAACAATCTCTTTTTTAATCTTGTTCAACATGAATAACTTCAAATCAAAGCATGTTATTTGTCCTACTATTCCGTTGTTCCAAACCCCTAAGAATCTAGATATGAATTTCCAATCTTAATTATAAGACTAAAGAAAATTCAAATTATAACCAGGAAAGCATCACTATACTTTGAATCCAAAATGAAGCTTGTATTCAATTACTAGGTTATTTAATAAATATTAATTCCGTTTTTCACAATATCTTAACTACCTCAATAAAAATACCTACAGTTGAAAACTGTATAATTATTAAAACCATAAATTCATAGGGAACCAAATAGTACAGTGACACTCCCTGGGAAGGGCAAGTAAACAGAAATGCTCACAAAGCTCATGCTGCCTAGAGAAATATGGAAACATGGGAGATCGCAACACTCCCATGCCTCTCAGATAGAGCTTGTGAGAACAGCAGTTGTAGCATTCTCCCACTCCCACTCTAAAGTTAACAACATACTAACAAAAAAGTGAGAAAGATATACAAACATAATACCACAGAAAGGCATCAAAACATAAGAGAAGAGAAAAAAGAAATAGGAAGAAACTACAAACAGGAAAATGATAACAAACTGGCAATAAGCAGGTAAGTATCAGTAATTTCTTTAAATGTAAGTGGACTAAATTCTCTTTAGAGAATTTTAAATTCTCAAAAGTCATCAAGTGGCTGAGTGGATTTAAAAAACAATACGCATCAAGATATATCTATATATTGTTTACAAGAGACTCAGTGAAAGATTGAAAGTGAAAGGATGGAAAAATACTACATACAAATAGAAACAAAAAGAAAGCTAGTGTAGCTATGCCAATTGCAGAAAAAAAACAGACTGTAAAACAAAGACTGTAATAAAAGACAAAAAAAGGCACTACAAAATGACAAAAGGGTCAATAAGAAAAAAGATATAACATTTATATGGAATATGTATCCAATATAAAAGAACCAAAATAGGGCAGCCCAGGTGGCTCAGCAGTTTAGCACCGCCTGCAGCCCAGGGTGTGACCCTGGAGACCCAGGATAGAGTCCCACATCCGGCTCCTGCATGGAACCTGCTTCTCCCTCTGCCTGTGTCTCTGCCTCTCTCTCTGTATTTCCCATGAATAAATAAATAAAATCTTTTAAAAAAATCCCAAAATATATAAAGAAAATAATAACAGACCTAAAGAGAAAAATTGACAGCAACACAATATTAGGAGATTTTAATACCTAAACCTGTATCAACAAGAGGTCATCTAGACAGAACAAGGAAACATCAGTCTTAAACAACACATTAGACCAGATGGGACTTCACAAATTTATATAAAACATGCAATCCAAAATCATCAGAATGCACATTTTTCTTCAGTGTACAGGGAATATTCTCCAGGATAAAACACATTAGGCCACAAAAAGGTCTCAATAAATTTAAAAAGACTGAAATAATATCAAACATTTCTTTCAACCAAAATTGTGTGAAACAAATCAATTATACACACAAAAAATATTACAGTCGAAAGAGATTACTCAACTTGTTATTAAACAACTACTGGGCCATAGAAAACAATCAAAGGAGAAAAAAAAATACCTGGAGACAAATGAAAGCAAAAATGCAGCATACCAAAGCCACAGGGTTCAGCAAAAGTAGTCTTATGGGGAAAATCCATAGCAGTATAGGCCCATTTCAAGGAACAAAAGAAATCTCAAATCAACAGGTTAACTTTATACCAAAAGGTACTAGAAAATGAAGAACAAATGAAGTCCAAGGGTTTTAGAAGAAAGAGAGTTCAAATAAATAAAATCAGAAATGAAACAGAAGTTACAAGTGATATCACAAAATTACAAATGATCATAAAAGAATATAATGAATAATTATACACCAACAATTAGACAACCTAATAGAAAAATGCCTAGAAATTTAGAATCTTCCAAGACAGAATCAGGAAGAAATAGAAAATCTAAATAAACTGATTACTAGTAAGGAGATTAAATCAGTAATCAAATATCTACTAACAAATAAAAGTACAGGACTAGATAGCTTCACTGGTAAATTCTACCAAAATTAAAGATTAATGTCTATCTTTCTCAAACTCTTCTAAAAAGCTTGAAGAGGGAAAGTTCCCCAAACCATTTAATGAGGCTATATTACCCAGTAACTAAAACCAAACAAAAATACCACTAAAAAAGAAAATTAGAAGCCAGTATCTCTGATGAACATAGTTATAAAAATCCTCAACAAAATATTAGTAATATGAATTCAACAGCATATCAAAAACATCATGCATCGTGATCAAGTGGAATTTATTCCAGGGATGCAAGAATACTTCAATATCTGCAAATTAATGTTATACACCACATTTACAAAATTTATAAAACAGATAATCATCTCAACTGATGCAGAAAAAGCCTGTGATGAAATTCAAAATCCATTTAAGAATAAAATGCTCATCAAAGTGGGTATACAAGGAATATACCTCAACATAATAAAAGCCGTATACAAAAGACCCACAGTTTATATTCTAAATACCATATAGAAAAACACTTCTGCTCTGAGATCAGTAACAGCACAAGAATGGCCACTTTTTCAGTTTTATTAAACAGAGTATTGGAAGTCTTAGCCATAATAATCAAGCAAGAAAAGGAAATAAAAAATACAAGTTAGAAAATAAAAAGTAAGTAAAAAAAAAGTAAAAAGAAAATAAAAAGTAAAATGATCACTTTTACAGAAGACATGATACTGGATATACAAAACCCTAATGACTGCACCAAAAAAGTACTACAACTAACTAATGAATTTACTAAAGTTGCAGAATACAAAATATACAAAAATCTGTAATATTTATATACACTCATAACAAACTATCAGAAAGAAAAATCAATAAACCAGTCCATTTACAATTGCAAAAAATAAAATAAAATACCTAGAATATATATATATATATTTTTTACCTAGGACAAATTTCACCAAGAGTGAAACACCTGTACACTGAAAACTGACATTGATGAAACTGAATTAGCCACAAATAAATAGGAAAAGTCTGTGCTCATGAATTGGAAGAATTAATGTTAAAACAGATGTACTACCCAAAGAAATCAATAGATTTAATGTAAACTCTATCAAAATCCCAATAGCAGTTTTCAAGGAAATAAAACAAATATTTGTATGGAACAAAAAAAGACAATGAATAGCAAAAACAACCTTGAGAAAGAGCAATGCCAAAGGAATCATGCTCCTTGATTTCAAAATATACTACAAAAGTTATAGTAATCAAAGCAGTATGGAATTTGATTTCAAAAAGACACATAGATCGATAGAACAGAATAGAGAAACCAGAAATAAACTCATGTATATAATGTAAATTAATTTACAACAAGGAAGACAAAAATATACAGGGGAAAAGGACAGTCTCTTCAATAAATGGTTTTTGGGAAAACTAGATAGGTACATGTTAAGAATGAAACTTGATTCTATCTTCTACTATATAAAAAAATTAACTCATTATTAAGTAGAAACTTGAATCTAAGACCTGAAACCATAAAACTAGAAGAAAACATAGGCGGTAAGTTCCTTGATATCAGTCTTAATTAGTAAAGGTTTTTTGTTTTGTTTGTTTTTTAATCTGACTCCAAAAACAAGGGAAATGAAAACAAAACTAAACAAATGGAATACAAACTAAGAAGTTTCTGTAATGAGAATAAACTATCAACAAAATGAAAATGCAACCTATGAATGGGGGAAGATATCTGCAAGTGGTATATCCAATAAGGAAGGGATTCATACCCAAAATACATAAAGAATTCATATAATTCAGTAACAACAACAAAAAAAAACTAAAAAAAAAAAAAATGGGAAAAGGATCTAAACAGAGAGTTTTCCAAAGAAGACACAGATAGTCAACAGAACATAAAAAGATGTTCAACATCATTAATTACCAGGAAAATATAAATGAAAACCACAATGCCCTATCACCTTACACATGTCAGAATGGCTATTATCAAAAAGATAAGAAATAATAAATGTTGCTCAGGCTGTGGAGAAAGAGGAACCAGCATACACTGTTGATTGGAATGTAAATTGATACAGCTACTATGGAAAATAGTACAGAGATTCCTCAAACATTTAAAAATAGAGCTATGATTCAGCATTTCCACTACTGGATATCTATCTAAAGAAAATGAAAAGACAAATAAACTTCTTTGAAAAGATATATGTGCCTCTATGGTTCACTGCAGCATTATTTACAATACCGAAATATGGAAAGAACCTAAGTGTGCAATGACGGATGAACTGGTAAAGAAAATATGGTATGTGTGTTTGTGTGTGTGTGTATGTGTGCATGGGTATAGATATTATAGATATATATAAATTTTATATATACATATACACACATATACACAATGGAAAAATATTCAGTCATAAGAAAGAAATCTCACCATTTGCAACAACATGGATGAATCTTGAGAATACTATAGTAGTCAAATGAGTTACACAGAGAAAGATAAATATTGTATGATGTCACTTACATGTGAAACCTAAAAAATAAACAAAACAAAACTCAGACTCATAGATACATAGAACAAATTGGTGGCTGCCAGATGAGAGGAAGGTTGAGGGGATTGAAGGCTTAGAGGATTAAGAAATACAAACTTCCAGGTGCAAAATAAGTTGGTCATGGGGATGTAATGTATACCATGTGGAATATAGTTAATAACATTGTATTAACTTTGTAACGTGATAAATGGTAACTAGATATGTAGTGGTCATTTTGAAATGTACACATGTTGAACCAATATTTTGTACATGTATTAATACAGAATATCAATCATACTTCAGTAAATTTTTAAAAATGGAAATTCTATCTCATATAATCAAGTTTATAAATGAATGAAAATGGAAAATAATACACTTTTACATATTTACACTTTTTGTGAATGGTGATGACAATGCTAGTTTATTACTAAGACAAAAAATTGGGCAGTAAGACTTAAGACTGCTTAAGTGTGAAATTCTGATTTCCCATTTAAGATTAATTGAAACTTGCTGACAGAATCAAGAAAGCCCTGTGTAGCAGTGAACACTTATTTTACTTAAATAAGAAACAAACTACTCTTCCTTATTTTTATTTATCTGTGAAGATGCCTATTTTGACTCTTATTTGGCAGAGTCAGTAAGTGGTTGATGGGTGTTCTTCCATATATCTCATGGCTCTGGATGAAATACAATATTAATATAATACTTAAAAGCAGTACTTAAAAACACCACACACACTGAAATTAAGAAAATTACATTTTTAAATGCATTTGGAAATATATTGAAAGCAATTTATGTATTGATCCAGATATTCCAATTCTAAGAGCTTATCATTAAGAAGATAAAACAAAATGAGACAAGCTTCATTGACCAAGATGCTCACTACAATGGTATTTATGGAAGCAAAATTTGGAGATAAGCCAAGAGCTCAATATCAAGAAAAATAAATAATTAAATGCAATTCTAAATTAAATATAATTATCAAAATAATGTTTGCAAAGAATATTTAACAATACAGGAAAAAATCAGAATACAATATTTAATGAAAAAGCTAGAACAGAAATCATATGCAGAATGCAAAACATTAATGTAAAAGGACATACACATCATAGGAAAAAGAAAAGGAGCTTACTTTTCAGCACAAGGTAAGTACTTCTTTAATCAGCTGCCCATTGAATAGAAAGGAGGAAGGGACAGAAGAAAAATATGCACACTAAATAGATCACAGGAAGGGACTCTGTGAGTGAAACTAAAGGAAGTTAATTTTGTTTCTATTTCTCTATAATTGACATTTTTTGCATTAAGAAAGTTTAATCAAAATGAATAAATAGAAAAATTAATATAGAAGAAAATATTAGTGTAATAAAGATGAAACCATCATTCTAATGTTCTCATTAAAACTCATTCCCTTTCAATTATCTTCCCACAACTACTATTACCTCTCTATGAATTAGTGTTTCCATTAAAGGGATAAATATATGTTAAATAATTAATGAATAAAGTTTAACTCTTTGAAAAAAGGATATTTATGGATAAAAGATCATCATCTGAGAATTAAATTAGAAATGAACAACAGAAAAGAACTCTGGAAATCTCCAGAAAGTAAAATAATGTGATTTTAAATAACCCAAGAGTAAAAGAATAAATTTCAAGAAATGTTAGAAAATATTTTAGCTAACTTAAAATGAAAACAAAACATATAAAATTCATGGGATGAAACTTAAATGCTGCCTGGAGGAAAATTTAAAGCTTTAAATGACTGTATCAGAACCTAAAAATGGCTTCAATAAGCTAGACTTCTGCCTTAAGAAAATCATAAAAGTGAAAGTGAAACTCAAAGAAGAAAAATAACAGAGATTAGGGAGAGGAAAATCAAAGAAACGAAACAAAACAAAATGAATAGAAAAATTCAGTGAAACCAAAGTTGGTTTAAATTCAACAATATTGACAAATTTAGTGAAACCCTCCCAAAAAAGGGAGGGTTTAAATTATTATTAAAATTATTAAACTCATAATGAAATTAGTAACAACAGCATTGACAATATAGAAATTTAAATTATAGGGAATATTATGAAAAAGTTTTTGTCAACAAATTAGACAAATAAAATTGACAAATTTCTTGAGAAAATACATTAACTTAAGAAGAAACAGAAAATTGGAATAAACCAAGTAAAAAAAGATTAAAATAGTAATTAGAAATTTTCACACACAAAAAAATCCCAGGCCTCAATAACTTTCTTCCAAATACGTAGAGAGAGAATATCATCAATCCTTCACACATTCTTTCATTAAATGGAGGGAATACTTTTCAATTCAATGAGGCCAGTAATACCATATTGCAAAAGCAAGAGAAAATCATCACAAGAAAAATAAAATAGAGCCCAGTATTCATGAAAATAGAAGAAATTTTGAACAACATACTAGAAAACCAGATCCAGCAGCCTATAAAAAGAATTATACACCAAAGATGGCAGGTAAAAGATCCTGAACCTACCTTCTCCTACAGACACTAAATTTACAGTTGTATATGGAATAATTTCCTCTACAAAAGACATGAAGCTGGATAAACAGATTTTCTGCAAGAAAGTATAAAAGAGCAGCATCAAAATGAGTAGGAAAAGAGATACAACCTCACAAAAAAACCTCACATAGTGATCCACAATCAGGAGGGCCCCCTGCCAACAAAACAACTTTCCCCTGGAAAGTATAGGGTCTGTTCTCCACATCAGACACTCAACCCCTAGATCCTATACAAAAGAGACAAATCCCCAAAATGGCTGGCTTTGAAAACCAACAGGGATTATATCTAGGAAAACCACAGACCTGTAGGAAACAGGGAACCAGCTCTTTTTTTTTAATAATAAATTTATTTTTTATTGGTGTTCAATACATCTTTATCTTGTTCCTTTATTCAAATTTCTCATTAAAAGTCACCTCTTCAGGGATCCCTGGGTGGCGCAGCGGTTTAGCACCTGCCTTTGGCCCAGGGCGTGATCCTGGAGACCCGGGATCGAGTCCCGCATCGGGCTCCCGGGGCATGGAGCCTGCTTCTCCCTCTGCCTGTGTCTCTGCCTCTCTCTCTCTCTCTGTGTGTGACTATCATAAATAAATAAAAATTAAAAAAAAAAAAAGTCACCTCTTCAGTGATGAGTTTCCAGACCACACAATATAACAACCCTGTACTTTCTACTTTTTTTCTTTTTAAATAAATTTATTTTTTACTGGTGTTCAATTTGTCAACATACAGAATAACACCCAGTGCTCATGCCATCAAGTGCCCACCTCAGTGCCCGTCACCCAGTCACTCCCATCCCCCACCCACCTCCCCTTCCACCACCCCTAGTTCCTTTCCCAGAGTTAGGAGTCTTTCATGTTCTGTCTCCCTTTCTGATATTTCCCACTTATTTTTTCTTCTTTCCCCTTTATTCCCTTTCACTACTTTTTATATTCCTCAAATGAATGAGACCATATAATGTTTGTCCTTCTCCGATTGACTTATTTCACTCAGCATAATACCCTCCAGTTCCATCCACGTTGAAGCAAATGGTGGGTATTTGTCATTTCTAATGGCTGAGGAATATTCCATTGTATACATAAACCACATCTTTATCCATTCATCTTTCGATGGACACTGAGGCTCCTTCCACAGTTTGGCTACTGTGGACATTGCTGCTAGAAACATCGGGGTGCAGGTGTCCCAGCGTTTCACTGCATCTGTATCTTTGGGGTAAATCCCCAGCAGTGCAATTGCTGGGTCATAGGGCAGGTCTATTTTTAACTCTTTGAGGAACTTCCACACAGTTTTCCAGAGTGGCTGCACCATTTCACATTCCCAGGGAACCAGCTCTTAAAGGGCTTGCAAACAGACAATTCGCCACAGGATTCAGTGAAAAAATATCACTTTGAAAACACCTGGACCATATATGAATAATACTTACTAATCCTAAAAAATTTGCTAGAGAGTCAGGAACTTAAGACTCCCTCCAAGAATGGCAGGCACCATTTTTGTATTCTCATTCTGACTTGGTAAGAAGGCACTAGTAGTAGCTAGTCTTGAACTCTCCCTCTTCCCTGTTAGTAGCAGAAGGCATAGCACACTAAGGCCCTCACTTATCCCCACATCACAGCTGGGCATCTCTTCCAGAATGGTTGAGAGGATCACGCAGACCTACCACTGTAGCACCTCGTCAAAACAGAAAGGAGTACACAAGTCACACAGGAAATGTCCCTTGAGCACCTGGTTCTGGTAGCCGAGGGTGAAAGTGTTTCTGAGCCACATAGGACATCTTCCTCTAAAACAAGGAGAGATAGTCAATTTGCCTAATACAGAGAAAAAAACAGAGTGAGATAAAATGAGAAAACAGCAAAATATGTTCCAAACGATAGAACAAGAAAAAAATCTCAGAAAAATACCTTAAGAAAACAAAGATAAGCAATATGCCTGACAAAGATTTCCAAAAAATGGTCATAAAGAAACCCACTGAACTCAGTAGAAGATTGGACAAACACTGAAAACTTCAACAAATAGCAACAAGAAAGTACCCAAACCAAAATTACAGAGTTAAAGAATACAATAACTAAAAAATACTCTAAGGAGTTCAAATGCAGACTGGATAAAGCAAAAAAACAGGTAAGGGAGCTGGAAGATAAAACATTAGAACTCACTAAGAGCAATAAAATGAAAAAAGAAATTTTAAAAAGTCAAGATACCTTAACAGATCGTTGAAACACCATCAAGCAGAATAAAATACATTTGTATTTTTGCAGTTCCAGAAGAGTGAAAGAGTCAGAAAAAAATTTAAAAGCAATGGCTGTAAACGTCCCTAAATTCAAAAAGGAAGGAAATCTCCAGATTGCGGAGGCCAGACAGTTCCAAATAAGATGAACCAAAGACACACTATAACTAAAATGGTAAAAGTTAAAAATAAAGAAGAAATCTTAAAATCAGGAAGACAAAAACAACTTGTTATATGCAAGTGAAATCCCCTAGGATTATAAGCGGATTTTCCAGCAAAAAAAATTTCAGACCAGGAAAGAATGGAATGACACATTTGAAGTATGAATGGAAAAAAAAAAAAAAAAAAAAACGAAAAAATTTCCGACCAAGACTTCTCTACCCAGAGAGGATATCATTCAGAACTGAAGAAATTAAGAGTTTTCCACATATGCAAAAGTTCATCATGAATAAACCAATCTTAGAAAAAATGTTAAAGGATTTATTTAAGCTGAAAAGGAATGGTACTAATTAATAACAAGAAAAGATATGAAAATAAAAATCTCGCTGGAAAATTTAACAATATAGTAAATATGGTGGATCAATCACTTAAAAATAACCATGAAGAATTATGGCAAAAAATAGCAAAATTAACTAAAATTGCAAGAATTAAAAAACTTCATAAAATAAAGATACTTAGATACTCCTAAAAGCTGAATGCCAAATAATCATAAATACACTCAAAATGAAGAATAGAAGGAGACTTTTTCCACCTGATGAAGGGCATCTATAAGAACCTATTTTGGGGGGCACCTGGGTGTCTAAGTATCTGACTCCTGATTTCGGCTCGGGTCATGATATAAGAGTCGTGAGATTAAGGCCCTCATTGGATTCCATGCTTGGTGGGGAGCCAGTTTAGGATACTATCTCTCTCTTTCTGCCCCTCCCGCCGCCACTCCTCTCTCTAAAAATAAAAACAAAAACAACAACAAAAATCCTATTTCTTAACAACTTCCTATATACCGTATAGCAGTGTAAACTATAGTCATCATGTTGTACTTTATAATTTGGTAAGAGAGTAGATCCTCTGAGTTCTCATCTTAAGGAAAAATGACTTTCTTCTTTTTTTTTCCTATTGTATCTGTATGACATAGTAGATGTCAACTAACCTATTTTGGTAATCACTTCACAAAATATAAATCAAACCACTGTCATACACCTTAAATTGATATAGTAATATATGTTAATTATTTCACAATACAACTAGAAAAAAACCCACCTCCTAGCTCAGATAATTAATGGCAAAAGAGTAAAATCTTTCTCCCTAAGGTCAGGATCAAAAACATGATGTTTACTTCTGTCATTTCAATTCCATTCTAGCCAGTAAAATAAATAGATTGGTTAATTGCATATATTACATATTATTCAATAATATAATAAAAATAAGTTTAATGAAAGAAATGTAAAATTTATACACCAAAACCTAACAAACACAACTGAGATAAATTAAATACAATCTAAATAAGAGGGGAGATAGTCCATGTATGTAAATTAGAAGGCTCAATGTTATTAAGATGGCAATTTTTCCCAAACTGATCTATAAATTCGACATAATAACTATCAAAAGCCTAGCAGGCTTTTTGCTAAAAATGACAAGATGACCCAAATATTTATATCAAAATGCAGAGAACCTACAACAGCTAGAACAATTTTTAAAAAAATACTTCTGGGAATTGACATTACCTAATTTCAAAACTTAAAGTTACATTAACCAAGACTGGTGTATTAGGAGTAGGATAGGCATATAGATCTATAAACAAGATTGAGAGTTCAGAAATAAAACCATACATGTAAAGTAGCTGATTTTCAGCAAATGTGTCAAGAAACTTCAATGTGAAAAATATAATCTTTTGATAGGTGATGCTGGACCGAATAGATACCTACATTCAGAAAAAGAAATTTATATCTTTATCTAATATCACACACACAAGTTACCACAAACTGGATCAAATACTTCTACCTAAGACTTAAAACTTTAAAACTCTTACAGGAAACATAATCTTGGGCTAGGAAAGAATCCTTGGATGTGACACCAAAAACAACCTATAAAAGAAAAAATAAATTGTACTTTTCCAAAATTCAAAACTTTTCTACTTCAAATGTAATATAGAAATGAAAAGATAAACCCAATATAAAACTGAGAGAAAAATAATTGCAAATTGATAATGGATTATTTTTAAAGATTTTATTTATTTCTTCATGAGAGACACACAGAGAGAGAGGCAGAGACACAGGCAGAGGGAGAAGCAGACTCCATGCAGGGAGCCCAATGTGGTACTCGATTCCGGGTCTCCAGGATCATGCCCTGAGCTGACAGCACACGCTTAACCGGTGACCCACCCAGGCATCCCTGATAATAGATTATTATCCAGAATATTTAAGGAATTATTTCAACTCAATTTGTAGTCAAATCTATTTAAAAATGGGCAGAAGATTTCAAAAGATATTTCAGCAAAGAAGATATACAAATGGCTAAGAAGTACATGAAAAAGTGCTCAACAGGCCTAATAATTAAGGAAATGCAAATTACAATCACAATAAGAAATCAATTTGATTTAAAATCTTCTCTAAAAGTAGGATAAATTTTCTTTTTAAAAATATTTTATTTATTTATGCATGAGAGACAGAGAGAGAGAGAGAGAAAGGCAGAGACATAGGCAGAGGGAGAAGCAGGCTCCATGCAGGGAGCCTGATGTGGGACTTGATCCCGGGACTTCAGGATCATGCTCTGGGCTGAAGGCAGGTGCAAAACCACTAAGCCATCCAGGGATCCCCAGAATAAATTTTCTATAAGACTCAGTGGCTAATATTCAAAAAGACAGTAAGTGTTGGTGAAAATAAGGAGAAAGTAAAAACTTCATACATTATTGGTTGGCAATGAAAAGCAGTACTGTCACTCTGGAAATCATTTTGGAAGTGACTTAAAAAGCAAAATACAAATTTACTATAAGACACAGGAATTTCACTTCTAGATATCTATTTAAGAGAAATAAAAGTATATGTCCTCACAAAGATGTACACAAGAATGTATTGAACTACCAACTGTAGAGGGGTAAATTAGGACAACGATCCAAACTAAAAGCAACAAATAGGCTTTTACTTAGTGCAAGGAGGCAAACAAGAAGCCAAAAGAAACTTTAGGAAACTAATACAGTTACTAGCAACATATTCCAATGTCATTGTGAATATGTAAGCATCTATACCCTAGTTTTTCATGCCTGTGGAGACAATAATGCCAATAAAGATATATACGAAAAATAAATATGGCTAAAGTTTTCTTATGTGCTAAAAGAAAAATTTAATAAAAAAAGGCAGTCAAAAGGAGAGGCGCTGGCTGCCCACTGTTCCATTTCTTACCCCAGGGAATAACAATAGGTGAAAATATGCACCCTAGAAGGGAGAAATCATCTCACTGCCAAGGAGTCTCCAACAAAAATCTCTTGCCTTTTATGGAAGAACCTAGGGAAGGGAAAGGAGGAGGGCTGAGAATATAAAAGTATTGAGTCAGTGAAGAAAAGTCTTATCCTAATAAGGAGGTCTCAGCAAGGCTCCTGGGAACCTCTTATCAGCTTCTGATAAGAAAGATTCCTTTTCTGGAACCCTTTTTCACTGTTGGTGGGAATGCAAACTGTTGCAGCGATTCTGGAAAACAGTATGGAGGTTCCTCAAAAAGTTAAAAATAGAGCTACCCTACCATCCAGTGATTGCACTATTAGGTATTTATCCAAAGAATAAAAAAATGCTGGTAGTGGCACATTCATCCAATGCAGCACTAGCAAAATAGCCAAATTATGGAAAGAGCCCAAAACTCCACTGACTGATGAAAGGATAAAGATGATATGCAATATATATTTATATATCTAGACAGATGATAGATAGATAGATAGATAGATAGATAGATAGATAGATATCATGGAATATTACTCAGCAATCAAAAAGAATTAAATCTTGCCATTTGCAAAAATGTGGATGGAACTACAGTGTATTAGGCTAAGTGAAATAAGTCAGAGAAAAATATCACATGATTTCACTCATATGTGGAATTTAAGAAACAGAACTGATGAGCATAGGGGAAGAGAAGGAAAAATAAAAAAAGATAAAAACAGAGGGAAGCAAAACATAAGAGACTCTTAAATATAGAGAATAAACTGAGGGTTGGTGAAGGGGAGGTCAGTTAGAGAACAAGTTAAATGGGTGATGGGCATTAAGGAGGGTACTACTTGGGAAGAACACTAAGTATTATATGTAAGTGATGAATCACTAAATTCTACTCCTGAAATCAATATGTTAACCAAGCAGAATTAAAAAAAAAAAAAAGGACTTTTTTTTCCTTTCTCCTATGTTCATCTGTTTTGTTTCTTAAATTTCATATATGATAAGAATTCCTAATGGAGGTTCCTTGACTATGAAGTCAGTTATGTCTATAAACATAGCTTTGGGAAGTTGAGCCCTTGAGCAACTCTCTCCAGAATACTACAATGCCCTTGCTGTGCACAGAATCTATTGAAGGAAGGACACCTCCCCCCCATGAGGCCTGCCAAGTACACCCTTACATTTGCTTAAGGTCAGGCCTGAAAGATCACACATAGGATTCTGGCTTGAAGCCAGATTCCTCAGAATGTTTACAGAAATATTATTCATATTAGCCAAAAACCTTATAACAATCCAAATGTGTGCTAGCTGCTAAACAAATGAAGAAAACATCAGATATCCATTCCATGCATTACTATTCAAAAATAAAAAGGAATTAACTATTGATACATGATACAGTAGATGAACCCTGAAAACATTAACCTAAGTGAAAAAAAGTGAGATGCAAAATATTACCTATTAAATAACTCCATTTATGTAAAATACCCCCAAAAAAGACAATTATAGAGACATAAAGCAAATCTGCAGTTCTTTAGGAATAGGCATAGGAATGGTTATTAACTGCAAATGGGCATTAGGAAACTTTTCAGGTTAGCAGGAATATTCTAAAAGTGAATTGTGGTGATCACTGATGACTTATTTTTTAAAATAACTATATTAAGTCGTGTATTTTATTTTAATGTCCTACACATGCATATTTATTTATATGCTTGATTATGGATACAACCATATCTTCAGATACCACAAAAGATAACACACATGAGATGCCAATTTTTTCCTAGCTTATGATCAGATGCTGGGGGCAGGGAAAAAGTCAAACACTGAACTGTATTCTTAGAGACCATGGTCCTCCAATACACAAAATGATATGACTGGCTGAAATGATGGAATAAACTCAGTCCATTAAACAATATCCCCTTATTTCTGCTTCCCCCAATTGTATACATTAAAAATGTAAATTTTATTGCATGTGAAGTGTGGTCCAATATAATTTTTTAAAACACTAAAACAGGAAAAATGAACTGAAATTTAATTATAGTAGCTTGAAAATTCACAACCACACACAGTTGGTGGAAGCAGTGGTTATGCTAAGTGAAGCAGTATGACAGAAGCAGTCTCTTTGGGCAACAAGGAATATTTTGTCACTAACTGTGTTTAGAGTTACTAATTAAGGGGCACCTGGGTGGCTCAGTCAGTTAAGCATCTGACTCTTGATACTGGCTCAGGTTATGATCATAAGGTCAAGAAATTAAGCCCCACATTGGGTTCTATGCATTGAGTGTGGAGGCTGCTTAGGATTCTCTCTCCCTCTGCCACTCTTTGCTTGCTTGCTCTCTCTTTCTCTCCCTTAAAGAAAGGAAGGAAGGAAGGAAGGAAGGAAGGAAGGAAGGAAGGAAGGAAGGAAGAAAGAAAGAAAGAAAGAAAGAAAGAAAGAAAGAAAGAAAGAAAGAAAGAAAGAATTGTCAGCTTACTATGCAAATAAAAAGTGGACTTTTAGTCTGCTTTATTATAGTTTAGAATTATCTTTAGAAAATGTACCTCTGTATTGTCTGAAACAAGGCAGACTGCTCCAATAGCCCCCCTTCTTGGTGTGATACTTGCTGGAAGGATAAATGCTTATGAGAAATAAATGTTGAGAGTCTATCATTTTTTACTTAAAAAAGGAAACGTTACCAAATACAACCAAATATAATCCTCATGGAAGGTAATTTGACTACATTTATAATAATTAAAAATCTACCTATTCTTTAATACAGTAATTCTACTTCTACAAGGTTATCCTACAGATATACCTGGTCATGTATAAAATCACTTTTGTTCAATAATACTCAATGCGGAGGAGGTGGGGCCAGATGGCAGAGGAGTGGCGTCCCCAAGACCCCCGCCCCACCGACTTACCTAGATAACAAACCATTCCGTACACCTACGAATCCGACCTGAGATGTAGACAGGGAACAGGCAGACGCTCCAGAGAGAAGGGTGTTGGCCTCTAACAAGGTAGGAAGGCGGGGGGGGGGGGGGGGGGGGGGCCTGGGACAGGAGAGCCCCGCCCCCGAGAAGCGGGAACTTTCAAAACCCGCACCGGATCTCACCCCCCAGGGAAGGGCGCTCAGCAGGGAACCCGGCAGCACCTCGGGGGGCGGGGGCGGGGGCCTCCGTCTCCCGGGGTCACTAGGAGAGGAGGGGCGCTGGGGCAGAGCCGCCCACACCGCGGCCGAGCTCCGTAATGGGCTGAGAGCCCGGGCGGGGCCTCTGGGAGAAGCCGGTGGGTCGGGGGGCTCCGGGCAGAGGGGGCTGCGCCCTGGTGCCTTCAGTGCCGTGGCCCCGAGAGCGCGATTCCAGAGGCGCAGGCCCCGGACCCCAGGGGCACACAGCCCCGGACGCTGCGCTTCCCCCGGGACGGGCGGCGCGGGGAGGGCCCAGGACAGCGAGGATGCTCCTGCCCCCGGGCGCCCCCAGCTGTGCAGGTCAGCGCCCCGCTGTGAGCACCCAGGGCAGTGCGGACTGGGAGCTACGGTGGTTACTGGGGGAGCTGACTCAAGGCCGGAGACCTGGCCCGGGCAGTGGTGGTGTTCCTCCTGGTGTCACCCTGTGCCTGGGAGAGGTGGGGCCACCAGGGAACAGGGGCCTCAGGGGGTCAACAGCCCCCACTGAGCCCGGCACCCGGCGGTGGGGGGGGGGCAGCTCCCCCAGGTGCACACGCCTGAGAATCAGCACAGCAGCCCCCCCCCCACACACACACACACCAGCTGGAAGGACAGGGGAAGAGAAAGCTCTTGACCAAGCAGCGCTGGAAAGCTCCAGGGGAAGTCAAGGAATTTACAGTATGTAGAACCAGAGGTTCCCCTCCTATTTTTTTTTCTTCCTTTTCTCAGTATAACTCATTTTTTTATCAGACTGTAAATTATCATTTTTTTTCTTTTCCCACCTTATCTACAATATGTTACCACCTCTTCATATTTAAGTTTCTTCCTTTTGAACTTTCATATTTCTACAATTACAGGTCCTAGATATATTTTCCACTTCTAGATTCCCGTCAAAATACTCAACTTAAGTTTGGGAGATATACAAACTTGATATGGTTTTTTGTTTGTTTGTTTTGTGTTTTTCGTTGTCTCTGCCTCATTTTGTTCTACAATGGTGGAAGTTAATACCTTCTGAAACATGACAGGCATGCACCCAGAACCAAGTGGTATTCCATGCTGGTTCATTCTGTGAGTTTCCTCATTCCCATTCTGCCTCTTCTTCTATTTCGTTTATGTTTTGGTGGTCAGTGGTGGGGCTCTCTCCAAGTATTTCTGGTTTATAAAAATTTGGGACTGAGCACCTTCTAACATACAGAATTTAATACACTCAGAAACAAGAGGATCAACCTCTAGGACCCCTCTGGAGGACTACATTCCCCCTCCCCTACAACTTTGTCACCACCACCATCTCCCAGTACCCCCCATTTTTCTCTTTTTGTTTCTTCCTTACATTTGCTTTTTCTCGCTTCTTTTTGTCTCTTTTCTTTTTTCTTCTTCTTCTTGGGGATTCTTGGGCTTTTATTTTTTACGACTTTGTTTTAAAATTTCTTTTTCACTTTAGTGGTCCTTTTGTTTCATTTTATTCTGATCTTTGTTTTCAATTTCTAGTCTCTGACCTCGTCAGAATTATCTAGGGTGAAATTTACTTAGGTCATGGTCGATATTTTTGACGCAGCCTGCTTATACAGCCACTCTGCACTGAGTAAAATGACTAGCAGGAAGAACTCACCACAAAAGAAAGAATCAGAAATAGTACTCTCTGCCACAGAGTTACAGAATTTGGATTACAATTTGATGTCAGAAAGCCAATTCAGAAGCATATTTTTTTTAAAAGATGTTATTTATTTATTCATGAGAGACAGAGAGAGAGTGAGGCAGAGACAGAGGCAGAGGGAGAAGCAGGCTCCATGCAGGGATCCCAATATGGGACTCGATCCCAGGTCTCCAGGATCACGCCCTGGGCTGAAGGCAGGCGCTAAACTGCTGAGCAACCCAGGGATCCCCCAGAAGCACAATTAAAAAGCTACTCGTGGCTCTGGAAAAAAAGCATAAGAGATTCAAAAGACTTCATGACTGCAGAATTTAGATCTAATCAGGTGGAAATTAAAAATCAATTCAAGGAGATGCAATCCAAACTGGAGGTCCTAACAAGGAGGTTAATGAGGTAGAATAAAGAGTGAGTGAGATAGAAGATAAGTTGATGGCAAGGAAGGAAGCTGAGGAAAAAAGAGAAAAACAATTAAAAGACCATTAGGAAAGGTTAAAGGAAATAAATGATAGCCTCAGAAGGAAAAATCTACATATAATTGGGGTTCCAGAGAGTGCCGAGAGGGACAGATGGCCAGAAACCATATTTGACCAAATCATAGCTGAGAACTTCCCTAAATTTGGGGAGGGAAACAGGCATTCAGATCCAGGAGATAGAGAAGTCCCCCCCCAAAAAAAATCCATAAAAACCATTAAATACCTCAACATTCAATAGTGAAACTTGCAAATTCCAAAGATAAAGAGAAAATCCTTAAACCAGCTAGAGACAAGAGATCCCTAACTTATATGGGGAGAAATATTAGATTAACAGCAGAAATCTCCACAGAGACCTGGCAGGCCAAAAAGGGATGGCAGGATATATTCAGGGTCCTAAATGAGAAAAACATGCAGCCAAGATACTTTATTTAGCAAGGCTCCCATTCAGAATAGAAGGAGAGATAAAGAACTTCCAAGATAGGTAGAAACTGAAAGAATATGTGACCACCAAACCAGCTCTGCAAGAAATATTAAGGGGGACTCTGTAAAAGAAAGAGGAAGCCCAAAGAAATAAGCCACAAAAATAAGGACTGAATAGGTATTATGATGACACTATATCTTTCAATAGTAACTCTACACGTGAATGGGCTAAATGAGCCCATCAAAAAATGCAGAGTTTCAGACTGGATAAAAAAGCAAGACCCATCAATTTGCTATCTACAAGAGTCTTATTTGAGACCTAAGGACACCCACAGCCTGAAAACAGAAGATTGGAGAACAATTTACCATTCAAATGGTCATCAAAGAAAGCAGTGGTAGCAATCCTCATATCAGATAAATTAAAGTTTATCATAAATACTGTAGTAAGAGATAAAGAGGGACACTATATCATACTTAAAGGGTCTTTCCAACAAGAAGACCTAACAATCATGAATATCTATGCCCCTAATATTGGAGCTACAAGTATATCAATCAATTAATAACCAAAGTTAAGACATACTTACATAATACACTATTAGTAGGAGATTTCAACACAGCACATTCTGCAAATGACAGATCTTCTAAGCACAACATCACAAAAGAAACAAGAGCTTTAAACGATACACTGGACCAGATGGATTTCACAGATATATACAGAACTTTGCATCCAAATGCAACTGAATACATATTCTTCTCAAGAGCACATGGAACTTTCTCCAGAATAGACCACATACTGGGTCACAAATCAGGTCTCAACCAATACCAAAAGATTGGGATTGTCCCCTGCATATTTTCAGAACACAATGCTTTGAAACTTGAACTCAATCACAAGAAGACACTTGGAAGAAACTCAAACATGTGGAGGCTAAAGAGCATCCTGCTAAAAGATGAAAGGATAAACCAAGAAATTAGAGAATTAAAAAGATTCATGGAAACTAATGAAATTGAAGAAACAACCCTTCAAAATCTTTGGGACAAAGTAAAAGCAGTCCTGGGAGGGAAATACATAGCAATATAAGCAACCCTCAAAAAATTGGGAAAAACTCAAATGCACAAGCTAACCTTGCACCTGTAGGAACTAGAGAAAGAATAGCAAATAAAACCTACAGGAAGCAGAAGAAGAAATTTAATAAAGCTTCGAGCAGAACTCAATGAAATCGAGACCAGAAGAACTGTAGAACAGCAACAAAACCAGGAGTTGGTGCTTTGAAAGAATTAATAAGATTGATCAACCATTAGCCAGCCTTATTAAAAACAAAAAAGACTCAAATTAATAAAATCATGAATGAAAAAGGACAGATCACAACCAATATCAAGGAAATAAAAACAATTTTAAAAACGTATTATGAGCAGCTATACCCCAATAAATTAGACAATCTAGAAGAAATGGATGCATTTCTGGAAAACCACAAACTACCAAAACTGGAACAGGAAGAAATAGAAAACCTCAACAGGCCAATAATCAGGGAGGAAATTGAAGCAGTCATCAAAAACCTCCCAAGATACAAAAGTCCAGGGCCAGATCGCTTCCCAGGGGAATTCTATCAAACGTTTAAACAAGAAACAATACTTATTCTACTAAAGCTGTTCAGAAAGATAGAAAGGGATGGAATACTCCTAAACTTGTTCTATGAGGCCAGCATCACCTTAATTCCAAAACCAGACAAAGACCCCACCAAAAAGGAGAATTATAGACCAATATCCCTGATGAACAGAGATGCAAAAATTCTCAAAAGATCCTAGCCAATAGGATCCAACAGTACATTAAGAAGATTATTCACCATGACCAAGTGGGATTTATCCCCAGGATGCAAGGATGGTTCAACGCTCGTAAAGCAATCAACGTGATAAATCATACCAACAAGAGTAAAACAAGAACCATATGATCCTCTCAATAGATGGAGAGAAAGCGTTTGACAAAATATAGAATCCATTCCTGATCAAAACTCTTTAGAGTGGAGATATAGAGGGAAAATTCCTCAGCATCTTAAAAGCCATCTACGAAAAGCCCACAGCCAATATCATTCTCAGTGGGGAAGCACTGGGAGCCTTTCCCCTAAGATCAGGAACAGGACAGGGATGTCCACTCTCACCACTGCTATTCAACATAGTACTAGAAGTCCTAGTCTCAGCAATCAGACAACCAAAAAAATTAGAAGGCATTCAAATTGGTAAAGAAGAAGTCCACTCTCCCACTTCACAGATGACATGATACTGTACATAGAAAACCCACAAGACTCCACCCCAAGATTGCTAGCACTCATACAGCAATTCAGCAGTGTGGCAGGATACAAAATCAATGCCCAAAAATCATTTGCATTTCTATACACTAACAATGAGACTAAAGAAAGAGAAATTAAGCAGTCAATCCCATTTACAATTGCACCCAAAAGCATAAGATACAGGAATAAACCTAACCAAAGAGGTAAAGGATCTATACCCTAAAAACTACAGAATACTTCTGAAAGAAATTGAGGAAGCCACAAAGAGATGGAAAAATATTCCATGCTCATGGATTGGCAGAATTAATATTGTGAAAATTTCTATGCTACCCAGGGCAATTCACACATTTAATGCAATCCCTATCAAAATACCATGGACTTTCTTCAGAGAGTTGGAACAAATCATCTTAAGATTTGTGTGGAATCAGAGAAGACCCCAAATATCCAGGGGAATATTGAAAAAGAAAACCAGAGCCGGGGGCATCACAATGCTGGATTTAAAGTTGTACTACAAAGCTGTGAGCATCAAGACCTTGTGGCACTGGCAGAAAAACGGACACACAGATCAATGGAACAGAAAAGAGAACCCAGAAATGGGCCTTCAACTCTATGGTCAACTAATATTCAACAAAGCAGGAAGACTATCCACTGGAAAAAGGACAGTGTCTTCAATAAATGGGGCTGGGAAAATTGGACAACCACGTGCAGAAGAATGAAACCAGACCATTCTCTTACACCATACAAAAAAATAAACTCAAAATGGATGAAGGATCTAAATGTGAGACAGGAATCCATCAAAATTCTAGAGGAGAACACAGGCAACACTCTTTTTGAACTTGGCCACAGCAATTTCTTGCAAGATATATCCACGAAGACAAGGGAAACAAAAGCAAAAATGAATTATTTGGACTTAAGATAAAAAGCTTCTGCACAGCAAAGAAACAGTCAACAAAACTAAAAGACAACCTACAGAATGGGAGAAGATATTTGCAAATGATTTATCAGATAAAGGGCTAGTATCCAAGATCTATAAAGAATTTATTAAACTCAACAGCAAAGAAACAAGCAATCCTATCATGAAATGGGCAAAAGACATGAACAGAAATTTCACCAAAGAAGACATACACATGCCCAACACGCACATGAGAAAATGCTCTGCATCACTTGCCATCAGGGAAATACAAATCAGAACCACAATGAGATACCACCTCACACCAGTGAGAATGGGGAAAATTAACAAGACAGGAAACAACAAATGTTGGAGAGGATGTGGAGAAAGGGGAACACTCTTGCACTGTTGGTAGGAATGTGAACTGATGCAACCACTCTGGAAAACTGTGTGGAGGTTCCTCAAAGAGTTGAAAATAGACCTGCCCTACGACCCAGCAACTGCACTGCTGGGGATTTACCCCAAAGATACAGAGGCAATGAAAGACCGAGACACCTGCACCCCAATGTTCATAGCAGCAATGTCCACAATAGCCAAACTGTGGAAGGAGCCTCGGTGTCCATGGAAAAATGAATGGATAAAGAGGATGTGGTGTATGTGTACAATGGAATATTACTCAGCAATTAGAAATGACAAATACCCATCATTTGGTTCGACGTGGATGGAACTGGAGGGTATTATGCTGAGTGAAATAAGTCAGTCAGAGAAGGACAAACATCATATGGTTTCATTCATACAGGGAAGATAAAAAATAGTGAAAGGGAATAAAGGGGAAAGGAGAAAAAATGAGTTGGAAATATTAGAGAGGGTCATAAAACAGGAGAGACTCCTAACTGGGAAATAAACAAGGGGTAGTGGAAGGGGAGGTAAGTGGGGGGACAGGGTGACTGGGTGGTGGGCAATGAGGCAGGCAGTTGATGGGATGAGCACTGGGTGTTATATACTATATGTTGGCAAATCGAACTCCAATAAAAAATATACAAAAAAGAGAATATTTTATAACAACTAAAAACATTATATAATTAAATAAATGTAATCATACATCTCAGAAAATGTACTTGAGGGAAAAAAGTAAATTGTACTAATGTCTTCAATCAAAAATGTGAACTTTATTGTTCACATTTCAATGTGCTACAAACAAAAAAGAATTAAAGAAAAAATAAAGGTGCAGAAATTTTATAATTAAAAAAAGGAATACTCCCTGCAGCATTCCTTATAATGTAAAATAGATAATACAAGTATCCACACATAAAGAAATGATTAAATAAATTATAATGCACTCCTGTAATGAACACCAATGGGAATATCATTTAAAAATAATCCAAACTAATTTACTTAGACATCATGGTAGAAAGGTATAAGCGTTGAAAGCAAAGGTTCTAGAGCCAAACTGTCCCTATTTGAACTCAGTTCTACAACGTAATGAGAGTCACATAACCTCTCTGTTCCTGTTTCCTTATTTGTAAAATGGGGATAAGATAATATATATCTCACATAGCTATGATTATTCAATGGATATTTACAGGTAAATTCCTTCAGAGAGTGTTAGCTCATAGTAAGTGATCTATAAATGCTATTACTATTCTCTACAATATGACTTGCTAGATGAAGAAAAAAGAGAAAGGGTAAGAATAAGATGTTCAGTATTACATTAAACAGTAACACAGAAGAGAAAACCATAAATGTGTATACTTATATACAAACATATCCAAAAGGATATATAAGAAACTCCTATCATTGGTTGCCTTCGGGGAGAATGGGATAACTAGAGGACAAGAGAGACAGGAAACCTACTTTTCTTCATATACTATTTCATACCTTCTGAATTTTGTTCCTTGCTCATGTTTTTTTAATTAAATGATTAATAATTTTTTAATGTGTATAGTAGAGTAGTTTTAAGCTTTATTCAAAGCTGCATTTTCTTAACCTGTTTGTCTACAAAACACTATTTTTGAGGAACACCTAAAAATCACCCTGTGCTCCAAAGAACACCATTTTAGAAACATTGCTGCAGGCTAAAGAGAGTCACTGAAATTTAGAGAAAAGAATGACACATTCAAAGCAGAGATTTGGGACCTTTTCCTTTTTGGGGGGGTAGTGTTCTTTTTAGGACATTATAGGTGACTTCTTTTATTTGAATACTCATTTGATATGCAATTACTTCATAGCACAAGTGAGCAAGAGAAAACAAGTTTTAGAATGTATGATTTGAGAAAAAAACCAAAGATACAAATACAGCTTTTGTCAGCAACAAAATATTTTTTATTTCACTAAGTATGTAAATATGTCACAGTCCTAACAAGATTACATAGTGATGTTTTCCTTCTACAAATCCAACTATTTTTCCCAGAGCATCTCAGCCTGGAGAACTGAAAACTGGATTCTCATTTCCCAGACAGACACTTGGGCCCTCCCACGATCTTTCATCTTTGTCCTTCCTCTCTATTCGCAAATCGCCACTCTAGTTTGTAACCTCACCATATAAAGTGAGGTGGTTGCCAAATACAGAAAGCAAGAGAATTTTGACCAAAATCCCACAGGTAGTGGGCCAGAATTTTGACCAAAATCCCACAGTAGTGAAGCCAGGATCATGCCCAAGCTGTCTGCTTAAGGAGCTTGTGACTTTTCCCAGCATGGTATACTCCTGCAGGAAATGTTTTTGTACTTCTTCATATGTAATATCACACATCAACTTCATTTATACTTCAAAGGATCTTTAAGATGAAAACTTTAATCATTCTAGAGTTTCTGAGTATGTTAGTGAGAGGCATCTATTTTCTATTTAGTTAAAAGTTTTGAACATTTAAATAACTTAGTTGGGCTATTTAAAATGAAGGAGAAAGGAGAAAATTATGCTACTCCCTAAGTCAGTGTTTCCTACATGGCTTATATTACACTAAATGTTAATAGGTTTTTGGGCAAAAAGGGTACCTGTGTTGAAAAACATTTTGGAAATACTGGATGAAGCAATGTTAGCCCATTTTCTTTAGTAGCAGACTTCTCAAACCCTTAAAAATGCCCATACTCATTGTGACTCTCTTAAAGGGGCAAAGAGTATAATAAAGGGCTTTTCATAATCATTAATAGCTCTCTGACTAATATTCTATCTAGCTAGCAATTTGGGTAATAATTCCTTAACAAAACAAAGACAGCTTTTAAAAAAATGAAAAGCAAGTGTGCATATTAAAGTGCATTCAATCCTGTTTTTCTCATAACCCAGATTTAAATCATTATTTATCAAATATTTATTAAGTACCAATTACTATACTGGACATCTATCTAATGTCCTAGAACTATGATGTGCATACTGCCCTATTCAGGTGGCACCAATCTTCATCTGAATAATATTAAAAGTCAATCAACTAAGAATCATTTATACATCCCATCATCCTAGGTACTATGCTAGGCATTAAAGAAACACTGATCAAAATAAACACTATCTCTACCTAAAAGGCTCTCTTTACAGCCTTATAATAAATAAAGACATTATATGAATAATTTCAATTGATGAAATTATTGCAAGAGGGCAAAATGCTGAAAAGAAAAAGTACAGGAGGTGAAAAGAAAACTAAAAAGGAGGCCCTTAATTTAGTTTGGAGGGTTAAGGAATTCTTTTCTGAAGAACAGTCATCTCAAGTCAACATTAGATAAATTTATTCAAAATCAGAAGAAGAAGATAAAAAAAACATCTTCAGTAGAATGAATTACGTTTTGGAGGACCCAGAGGAAGGAGAGAACAGGGGACATTCAAGAAGCTGGAATAAGTTCAATATGACTGGAGGACACAGAGGGAAAACCAAAGTGATGCCACATGCTTAACATACACATGGTGCTAGGTTCGACAAAAAAGGCAAAAACAAGAGGGTGACATCATGCATCTTCAAGAAGCTTGGGGGGGGTGGGTATTTGTAAAAGTCCAGATTAAGGAGAAAGGAAATAACTAACTTTTATTGAGTACATAACAAAAGTTAGATCCTACGCAATGTGCTTCAAATACATTTACTCATTTAATTCTTAAAATGACCCTTAAAGGGTAGAATCATTATCCATTTTATAAAAGAAGAAACAAAGACTCAAGAATATTAGGAAAATGACTTTTTCAAGATTATATAGCTAGGCAAGGGCAGTTGGCATTTGTCTTCTAAATCCTTGCTCATAGCAGCTACTTCCTGAACTGAAATTAAAGAGAACAGGAATCTGAGTGGGAAGCAGTGGGGAAGGAGAGATGGTGCAGAGATAAGAGATAGTGTGGTTGGTCTGGCCAGGAATGATACATCTACCAGAAATGAAAAGTCTATGCAGACTCTTCATAAGACTCTTCTCTGTTCACAGATGTCCTGTAATAATCAAAAATCAATGAAAGAAATAATACCTGACCCTGGAAAAGGAAAACACTCTTTCTAGCAAGGAGTCATTTCACTGGAGAGTCCTTTAATGCCTATGGGAACTCAAATAAACTGAATAGAATGGTGGCTGTCAGGAACTGAAGAGAAAGGGAAATGGGAACAATGTTGGGTGGGTACAAAGTTTCAGTTAGAAGAGGATTATGTTCTGAAAATCCAGTACAGCATAGTGACCACAGTTAATAATACTGTATTGTATACCTGAAATCTGCTGGCAGTTTATCTAAAGCACTTTCACCACCACCACCCCAAATGTTAACTGTGGGATAATAGATGTGTTCATTAACTTTGGTTATGGGAGTTATTTCACAATGTATAGATATATATCAAATCATCACATGGACACTATAAATATACTTGTCACTCTTAAAATATACTGTCACATTTTAAATTCTTGTCATTTATACTTCAATAGAGCTGGGGGAAGAAGTGGTTGACGTTACCATTATAAAATTCAGATGTTGGGATCCCTGGGTGGCACAGTGGTTTAGCGCCTGCCTTTGGCCCAGGGCGCGATCCTGGAGACCCGGGATCGAATCCCACGTTGGGCTCCCGGTGCATGGAGCCTGCTTCTCCCTCTGCCTGTGTCTCTGCCTCTCTTTCTCTCTCTCTCTCTGTGACTATCATAAATAAATAAAAAAATATTTTTTAAAATAAAATAAAATAAAATAAAATAAAATAAAATAAAATAAAATGCAGATGCTAGCTGAGGCATTTCTACCTCTTAGAGATCTAGGCAAAATGGACAAAATTCCCACACTCATTCTATACCCAGTTTCAGACTATATAAGCCCACATGCCTTTCCTCTGAATTCCCAGAGGGTTAGATCTTTAAGGTACTCTCTCATTTTAAGGGTAGTGTCAGCACTTGTTGTTTTTATCTAGCCCATGCCAATCAGAGTGTGAAATATCTCTTTTATTCTGCTCTCTTATACACACTCAGATTTCACTTTCACAAGCCATTTCATGGATTTGTCTAACAACACAAAATACCTGGGAGTTGCTAATGTGCCATTCAGGTGGTATACAGCCTTTCTCCATCTCACTAGCTCAACCTACTCTCACTCCTCCATTCCCCTCTCCATTTACTTTTATTCTCTTTTACTCTCTGACACCAGAAAGCAAATTTGTCATCTCTTCTCAGGAATAATACATTCCCCATGGAGTTTAACTATTCATCCCAAGAAGTTTACCAAACAATATCTTCCAAACAAATACAAACCTGTCAGTGAGAGTAATTTAGGTGAATAATGTTTTCTCTATTTCCTCATACTTACTATTATTATAAATAAAAGATAATTATTATTTACTGAGCATAGATCTTATGCCAAGCACTATGCCAAGTACTTTGAAAGCATTATCACATTTAACATTCTCACAAAAGTTCTGTGACAAAGGTATTGTTTTATCTTTATCTTGCCTATTAGAAAACTGAGTTAGAAAGATCAGTTAAATAAGTTGCACAAAGCCACAGAGCTAGGGAATTGTGATGCCTGTATTTTTATCCAGGATGTACTGGCTGCATTCTCTCCACCAGTGTACCCTGCTTCTCAGTCTTCTGGAGACCCAAATGGTGAGAGGATGGACAAGAGCACAAAAGAAGATGCCAAAATTTTACCCAAGTAGAAGGGTAGGCTGAATTTCTAGGCAGGACAAGCAGTTTTCCAAAACTCTTTTGTTGAGTTCTTAGGTTCGGATGATTGATCTCCTGTGTGACAGTTTCCTAAATTGCATGTCACCCAGGCGAAATGTATAGTTTGATGGGTCCACAGAAGAGGGGATTGGAGGAGGGGGAAAAAAACCATTCAAAGAAGCACAAAATTTAATTAAGGAAAACATTAGATCAATTAAGACTAAATGGTGGTATAAAACATTAAGGTAAAACATGTATTAGTGTGACATTTGCATTTTTATGAAGTATGAATCACAAAGAAATAATATATGCAGCTAAATTTCAGTTAACTCCCTTTTAAAAGTCTTGTTACCATGGTAATGCCAAGAATGAGTTTTCACAGGATGTAAGATATGGATTTTTTGATTTCTTAAAAGCAGTTTAAATAAAAACTACCAACAGCATGGCCTCTTTTCACTTCTCTTACATGACCAAGGGCCACTGAAAATAAGAATCACCTAGACATCTATTCCCAAAATCACACAGAAGAAAAAAAATACTAAAAATTGGACTGGATTTCCCTGTTATATTTTATTTTTTTATTCTCTTTTAGCCTTTAGTACATTTTTAATAGGTTCATTCCAAAAACAATGCCTACAAAAACATACTAATTGTGAGAAAAACAGAAGAATATTGTCTCTTCTTGGCACTCTTTATAATCCTACCTCTACTGGTTTAATTAGGAAGTTTTTAATAACAGCTACTCTCATTACTGAGATCAGTTAAAATTCTTACTATAAAGGCTATCTTTGACACCAACAGCTAAATTGTTTGCCTTCTGAATTCCAGATCTAAGAAAAGTTGCCCGAGTCTCTAATGAGTAATAAGAGATTGAGGTTTCTAGGCTACAAAAATCCTGTTGTGGCAAAAAAAGGCAGAAACCTAACTCCGAAATCAATAGCGTATTACTCTCTCCACAGGCAAGAGCTGCTGGGTCAGGGGAATCATGAAAAATTCATAGCGGAGGTGGCCAAGTCATCCATAAGATAGAGAAAATGATGCTATATCTAAAGATCCCTTGAGCAATCGAAAGCACTTTATAGATTTCACTGTGGATAAGTGCTGGTGTGTTTCATCTGGGTACCTTAATGCTGCTGCGATCTTATTTTTGACAGTCAATGAGGATGTTTTGATCTATATTTATAGGGTCCTATTTACGAATAGTTCTTAGCCTCTTTACAGTACTTGGATGGTAGTAGTCACAGGGATATGGTCTGAAGCTGCTTAAGTCTTGAAGATTCCTCTTGACTGGACCTGTTCTAGCTCAGTGTTCATTCCCTGCATCTCTAAAGGGAACAAACCTTTGAGTGTTGGATTCTTTACAAATGTATTTAATTCTCATTACAGCCCTGCAAATTAAGTATTACTATTATTGCTATTATTCCCATTTTATACATCAGCAAATGAAGTCCAGAAAGGTGAAGTAATATATTCTAGATCACAAAGAAAGTAAGAACATGAATCAGGATTTTAGCCCAGGTATTTTTTATCCCAAGGGCCACACAAATTCAGAAAACAAGTTTGCTTGCCCCACAGGGCCTTAAAATCCTTCATTTAAGGAATTATCCATAACCGGCCAATCCATACTCACAGAATCACAGAAGCAGACAAGGCTGTGTAGGCAGGCCCAGGCTAGGGCTATTGCCTCTGGCCCTTCCAATCCATTTTACATCCTTTTACCTCATCTTGGTTTCTCACCAACTACTTATATGTTAAACACAAAATTCTCAGTAGGATATCCTACCAATATTTTACAATGCAGTTCAAATTATACCTTATGGTACTCATAAATAGAAAGTCTTTAAAATTATTATGAATTTTTTCCTAATGTGCCAACACTCCCATGCCCTTGATAGCCATAATGCCCTTGAGAGAGGCTAAAGGACTGCAATGTTCTGCTTTCCAGCTATCCTACCTCTTCATAAACAATCTGAAGCCCAGGAATCAGCTTTATTTTGTTAAACTACTGACTCATCTCTCAATGGCTGCTATTTAGGATAAAGCCAAAACTCAGGTAGAATTCAAGCTTAAGTTTTCCTTTATTTTCTATTTCAAAACAACACTTTATTACTACTTAAACAGGCATTTTTAAAGAGTGGTTTTAGGTTCAAAGCAAAACTGAGAGAAGGTCCAGAGGTTTCCCATATAACCCTGTCCCCATAAACCCATACCCTCCCACATTATCAGTATCTCCTACCAGAGCAGTACATTTGTTATAAATAATGAACCTACCTTGAGGCATCATTATCACTCAGTATACAGTTTACATTAAGGTTCACTCTTGGGTGTTGTACGTTCTATGGATTTGAAGAAATGCATAATGACATGTTTCCACCATTATATCATACAGAGTTTTTGCCTAAAAGTCCTCTATGCTCTAGCCTATTCATCCCCCTCTCCACCCTACCCAATAATTGGCAACCACTGATCTTCTTACTGTCTCCTTTTAGCTTTTCTAGAATGTCATATATTGGAATTGTGTAGTATGTAACCTTTTAAGATTGGCTTCTTTAACCTACTAAAATGCATTTGAGGTTCCTTGATGTCTTTTCATGGACTGTTTGCTTATTTCTTGTTAGCACTGAAACATATTTCATTGTTTAGACTTTTCACAGTTTACTTATCCATTCACCTACTGAAGGACATCTTGGTTGCTTTCAAATTTTGGCAATTATAAATAAAACTGCTATAAACATCTTTGTGTAGGTTTTTGTGTGGATGTAAGTGCTCAACTCATTTGAATAAATATCAAGGAGGATGATTGTTATTTTCTACAGTAAGAGTATGTTTAGTTCTGTAGGACCATCTTCAAAAATGGATGTACCACTTTATATTCCCATCAGCAATGAATGAAAAAAGTCCTCCTGTTCCACATCCTCACTAGCATTAGGTGCTGTCAGTGTTTTGGATTTTGGCTGTTTTAATAGATGTACAGTGGTATTTCTCCATTTTATTATAATATCCTTTAAAATATATGATGTGGAACATCTTTTATACTTATTTGCTATCTCTGTATCTTCTTCAGTGAGGTGTCTATTCAGGTACTTTGTCCACATTTAGTTGGGTTGTTTATTTTTCTATTGTTGAATTTTAAGAGTTCTTCATATATTTTGGATAACAGCCCTTTATCAGATATATCTTTTACAAATATTTTCTCCCAATTTGTGGCTTATTTTTACATTTTCTTGGACAGTGTCTTTCACCGAGCAGAAATATTTAGTTTTACTGAACTCCACCCAGTTTATCAATTTTTTCTGTCATGGATTATGCTTTTGGTGTTGTATCTAAAAGTCATCACCAACCCAAGGTCACCAGGATTTTTCCTATATTATCTTCTAGGAGTTTTATTAAGAGTTTTGCATTTTGTATTTATTAGGCCTGTGATCCATTTTGAGTTAATTTTTGTTAAAGGTATAAATTTTGTAACTAGATTCATTTTTTTCTATGTGGATGTCCAGTTATTCCAGCATCATTTGTTGAAGGGATTATCTTTCCTCTATTTTATTGTTTTTGTTTTTTTGTCAAAGTTCAGTTGACTATATTTATGGGTCTATTTCTGGGTTATTATGGTCCATTGATCTATCTGTTCATTCTTTTGTCAACCCCATAGTATCTTGATTATAGCTTTATAATAAGTCTTAAAGCCAGGTAGTGTCAGTTCTCTAACTTTGTTCTTCTTTATTATTGTGTTGGCTATTCTGTTTTTTTCCCCTCTCCATATAAACTTTTGAATCGATTTGTTGACATCATAAAATCTCTTTCTCAGATTTTGAGTGGAATTGCATGGAATCTATAGATCAACTTGGGAAGAACAGGCATCCTAATAATGTCAAGTCTTCCCATCCATGAACATGGACTATCTCTACATTTATTGACTTCTTTATAATTTTCCTTATGTAGATTTTGACATATCTAATTAAATTCACAAGTAACTAATTTTTTAGAGCACTAATGTAATAGTATTGTATTTTAATTTTTATTAGTAGATCTAAGTGGCTTTTTTTGGTTAAGATTTTATTTATTTATTCATGAGAGACACACAGACAGAGGCAGAGACACAGGCAGAGAGAGAAGCAGGCTCCATGCAGGGAGCCCGATGTGGGACCTGATCCTGGGGCCATGGGATCACACCCTGAGCTGAAGGGAGGCACTCAACCACTGAGCCACCCAGGTGCCCCAATAGTATTGTATTTTTAATTTAAAATTCCACTTCTTCATTGCTGGTAATCTTTACATTTTTATTTCCTATTTTTTTTACTGTGTTTCTAAAACAGTAAAAATGTATCTTGTTTGTTCCAGATTGTTATGTCATCACATAATCCCCAAAAGGAGTCCTACACATTCACTAACATTCCTTTGCCTGAGTTTTTACCTGGAGTTTACCTGGAGTTCTCTGTCCTTGGGCTCTTTTAAAGCTTTGTTGAAGCCTTATCTCTTGTAGGCAGCATTTGCTAGCCTTTCTGACTGTGGTAATCACTCCATCTCCTATAACCTACCACATATCTTTCAGCAACTACACTTTGCCTTTAAATAGACTCTACCTTCAGTGTGTCTTTATTCTACAGCCAGACTATTATCTCCTTAAAGCCAAATTCTGCTGGATCTCACATCAATCAGTTTATAAAAGTGCCAGAAACTGTGTCATGTAGGTTTACATTCAAATCTCATTTAGTGTGACTTCTCCAGGCTAGTTGATATTTCTCTTCTACCATAATCTTTTATTGCCTTCCACTAGTATCTTAAACAAAAGACAAATTTAACCAGCAATTCGCAGAATTGTCTTTAAGGGAAGTCTTTAAGGGAAGCAGTAGTCATCATGGTTGAATTACATGGAGAAGTGAGACTTCCTAATCTCAGATACTGTGAAAATACCTGGGTATTTATAAAATAAATAAAATATGTAAAGGAATAAAAATAAATAAATAAAAATAAAAATGTAAAGGAATACCAGCATCCCACTTCATGCATTTGTCAAATGCCTTTTATATGTCAGGTTCAGTGTTAGGCAGGAAGCAGATACAAAAATGAGGAAAATAGCACTGCCTCTTAAGGGGCTCAGAGTCTAATGAGAAAGCTCCAAAAAAATATTGGGGCTAATTCTCAAAAGACTTAGAAGCTCACTAGAGAAAGAAAAGAGGGAGAATCAACATGAGTAAAGATCTGGACATTACCCGCTCTAATGTACTGCCAATATTCCTTAAATATAGAATTAAAAAAAATTATTCTCATTACATATTTTTCCATCCTATTCTAGATTTCTTTTTGTCTCACTTTCATAAAAGAAATGAATAAGAAAGTCACTGGCACCGAAAATTTCTCATCTATGGCAGGTCTTTTTATAAGCATTTAATGTTCTTGGTAAGGGGAGTGGGGGTGGGAAGGAGGCCAACAGAGCCTAGAGAGATTGTTAGGTAAGTCTTAATCTCCATGAGAGAAAGACTGCATTGTTACCAGACTGATCCAGGCCTCAACCTGCTGTGGTACACTGAGAGGCTTAATCCTACAAATTGCCTTAAAATACCCAGTCAATGCCATCACCAAAGCAGAAGGCATTATGGATCATAAAGGGAGCCAAGCAGAAAGAACAAAGGAGATTTTTCACACTGGGCACCACTAAGATGCTATGCCTTTTAAAGTCTGTTTGCCAATGGCCTGGCCAAACTCCAAATCTAGTAATTATCCTATTCATTACTAAATGCACCTACCAGCCTGAACAAGAACTTAAAAAATAGGGATTCTTTTGTGTGTCTTCTAATAATAGTAAATGGTAATAATGGTAAAAAAAAAACAAAAACAAAAACAAAAAAAACCCCACTATTTATTATAAATCTACAATGTGATCCATTATATATGCTATCACATCTAATTATCATAAGAACTCTGCAAGGTATATAATTCTTACCATACACACCTTACCTCCACTGACCTCTCACCATTTTAAAAATGAGAATCTGATTTTTTTAAAGTGCAAGTTTAAGAGTAATTTACCCAAAGTCACACAACTAGTAAATGGCAGACTCAGGATTTAAACCCAGGCTAGTCTAGCAATGACGCTGCTGTCATTTCTTCTTTACTGCATTGCCTCTCATGAAGTGTTCCTATATTACCTAACTTCAGGAATGGTCAATATATAACCACAGGGCTACACATTCAAGGACACTAGCTATGCACAGGACTGAAAGGAACAAAAACTACTTCCCACATCAGAAATCAAGATCAGATCCAGAAGACAATTCTGGAAGAAATGAAGTATAAATGTGTTGGCCTCCTTTCTGGGTTTCTTAGTTATGATCATTTTTAAGTTTTTATGATTATGGTCTCTGGAGAAAAAGAGTGATTGAGAAGGGATAAAAATCACAAAACATAATGAAAATAGATTAGACAAAAATAAAAATAGTAGCCAACTCATCAAAACAGAAGTTGGAAAAGAAAAAAAAGGACAGACATAACTTACCAATCACCTAAAATAATATAAATTCAATAGAATGAATCAAAGGATAACATATTCAAGAAGCAAAACATGTCCATTATGGTAATAATATATACCATAATATGGTAATGAAGGGGATTAAAACCTGAGAATCTGAGTTTGAGCCATGTTTCACCACTATATAGCTCTATGATCTTAGATAATTAATTTATCTGTGCCTAGTTCCCTCATCTGCGAAATGAAACATTATATTCGTCTTTTTCAGTTATGAGAATTAACTATTTTTAAAAATTCTAAACATACACAATTTTTAGTTATTTTTAGTATTTCTCCATGACCTATTGACCTTTGAAATTCAGGATAAATTCAGAAAGGCAAGGTATTTAGGGTGAAACAACTAGAAAACAGAGTCAAAGCAACATAAAATAAATGCATAATAGAAAATAAAAAATTAAATATGATAAGGTGGTCAGAAAAACATGGAGAAGAAAAATAACTAACATTTACTGAGACCTGATTTAGTTCCAGAACAATTGTTTCAGAAACAATCTTATTTAAGAGCTAACAACTTTGAATGGAGGGTATTTCCCCTAAGTTTATAAAGAAGGAAACTAAAGTTCAAAAATACACAGAAATTTACCCAAAGTCACACAGCTAAAGTGCTGGAGTTTTAATTCAAACAGATTTCTTAGGCTCCAAAATCCATATTTCAGAGGCAGTAACTCTTCAGCTGGATCCTGAACAAAAAGCAGAGCTAGTACAGCACAGCATGGAAAACAAACCAAACCATACCAAAACCTAGTCTAGCACATCATTCAAGGTCTGGCTAGAAACAGATGGCAAACTCAAACAAGATAAACGAGAGTTTAATAAAGGAATAATTTATGAGTGTGAACAGAGTAAGGAAAACCAACCAGGGATAATGAAATATCCCAGTTCTAGTAAAAGCAAAAAGCTTTTACCTTATACCCATGGAGGTTCAAGCGTATCTAAAGCTCTTTAGGAATGAAGGATCATTGGGAGAGAGTTATTACCAAAACTTGGAAAATGTTAAGGTGGCTTTAACAGAGAAGAAATAAACATTCCAATCTCTCTCTTTTCCCATCTTGTGATACCTTGACAGTCCCTCTCAACGGCACACAAATGCAAACCAGAGCATGCCTGCTAATAAGAGAGCCTGCTAATTTAGTACATAAGGTCAATCTCCTGGGACTCTAAGCACGGTAGAAAAAAAGTGGAGTGAGGATCTAAGGGGTAAATGGAAAATATCGAGAACACGAGAGAAATGGCCCAAGGTATTTTTAGGTTTTAGCCATACTTTTAATGGGAGACTCTGCTATTACCAACAACTATGACTATAAGAATAGAATACTTAATACTGAGATCAATGAAATTGAGTAAGGAGTAGATAGGGAATATGAAGAGAAAGTATGGCTCACCTCTAAACTCTATAATTTGACCTTGCCTTTGTCCTGATTTCCCAGAAAATACTTTTAAAATACAATATATTAGATCATCTCAAATTGTTAGTTTCCAATATTTTATAAGTATTTTTTCACTACTCTTATACGGAGAAAGATTTCAAAAAATTGTTATGTTTCTGAGAAGGAAAAAGCCTTATAAAGTTAAGGTGCTGAGCAGAATAAGATTTTATGGTTTGGCAAACCCACATCAATCCTGTTGAACCCCTTTGGAAATCATGCAAATAAGTGTCTCTACGTATTCTGCATGCATGTGTGTGTGCATGTACATGTATGAATACACATATCTATATTGTAGATGGTGGTATAATTCATTCATTCAACATTTAGCGTATGCCTGCTTGAAAAGCTTTGTGCTGGGTAAAAGTAAGACAGAGATATTAAAAATATAGTGCCTTCAGGAACCTCAAACAAAAGTTGTCATTTTGTCTTGTTCCCATAAATAAAATACTTAATTGTGGAGGAAAAGAACTGAAGTTAATTTCTATTATCATTTTCACAATGCTTACTACTTTAAGAAATCATATCACACAGTAAGCATCAACAGTTTTTACTGAATGAGTAAAAATGAATATTAGGATCACAGCATATGAGAAACAAAAAACCTTACCACATTCTTTAAGGCTTCTTTCCTTTGTTCATGGTCTTTTTTTCAATTTAGAACACTTTTCCTTGCTATGATCTCCCATTCATTTTTGTACGTAAGCTCTGTATTGAAGTATATCATACATACATATATAAATTACAAATGCATAGCTTGATAATTTTTTTAGAAACCAGCACACCTGTATATGCCACCCTCAGATCAAGAAATAGAGCAAAACCAGCACTCCATAAGGCCCTTTTCAGGTACAACCCACTAAACAACAGTAACTACTATACTAACTTTTAATAATGTTATTTTTGTTCATTTTCAACTTTGTATGAATGAAATCATATGGCATATGCTCTTAAGTGTCTGGTCCCTTTCTCTCCATATTATTTTTGTGCGATTCTTCCATGTTGCTGCGTGTAGTTATAGTTCACTCATTCTCAATGCTGTTCGGTATTCCAAGATATCGGCAGGATTGTAATTCAATTTACTAATTCTAGCCATTTGAATAATACTCATTTGATTATTATAAATAGACCAATAAAAATATTTCTGTATGCCTTTTTGGAGAATGTGTGCATTTCTGGGACTGAAAAACAAGTATTATCTATTAGAGCAAAAGGTTTATGTATATTAGCACTAGTTGTATTTTTATATTACTTTCCTACGTGTTTATACCAATTTACATGCCCGCCAACAATATATGAGTTCCAGTCCAAATAAATTTAAGATTCAATTTGAGCTTAGTTATTTCATTTTGGAAGTATTTCCTTATCACCCCAGTCCATCAGTTGCCCTTTACTTATGCTACTAAACTATATTCCTCATATTTTATACCTCTTCTACTTTACTTTTCTTCTGTCTTCACCTCTAGTATACAAGTGTCTGAGGGCAGAAAGTAGACTTTATTCATATTAACAGCCTTAACAAATGTTGAATAAGTGAATGGATTACATTATTGAATCCTACTTCCTTTCTATTATAAAAGAAAAAGTGAGACCTAGAAGAGTGAAGTGCCTTGGTTCTCCCAATAAATCACTAGCACAGTGGCACAGCTGGGTTTAGAGTCTGGAGGTCATGCCTCCTAATTCATTGCTCTTTTCACTACATTATGCTGCTTTCTTTAAAAATCTTATTCTCACAATAAACCTACAAATAAGTTTAGCTGCATTTCTCTTTTTCAAAGGAGAAGGCAAAGGACACAGTGTAAATCTCCTGACGGTTGATGATAAGGTTATAGAACTTGTCTATACTCTGTGACAGAAAACCCAACTAGAAGAGAAACTGTATTTCAAGACAAACAAATATGCAAGGGACAAAATAGTTAGGCATAAAGAGCTCTGGGAAAAACCTCTTAAATTCATAGATCCAAATATTCCTAAAGGTTGGAGATGGTCTCAATTTATAAACCCCATAAAATGCTCTGAATTATTGGATAGTACAGTATCTGATTTTAAAGAATTATATAGAGACATGAAAAGATGAGACAGGTGCCAGATATGCCCTGACAGTTTGTAGTTATGGCCTGATGTTACAGAAATCTGCCAAATAATATTCTAGTACAGAGATTTATGTTGAATTTTATAAAGCACCAAAGCAAATACACTGAGAAAGAAATGGATAAAACAGTCAAGCACAGAAGAATGAACACAGAGTATCAGTGCAATTCAAAAGGAAAGGGAACTTAGATCATTTGGTTTCTCACTGAGGCAAACTAGGATCCTTTCGTAAAATATTTAAATCATTCAGAACAAAATCATTTAAATAAATAAATTATTAACACTGTCTATGTGAAAAGCACTAAGGAAGATAAAAAGAAGTACAGCAATTTTTATCATGAATTTTTATACATGAATCTTGTCTGTTCCTAAAGCATCCCAACCACTCCTGAAAGACACAGTGTTTCACTCCTGATATCTAAGCAGTTTTCCCCAAGCTACGGAGGGCACCACACTTGTCCTTCCCATGTGCTGTAGCACCTTAAAGACCCTCTGGTATGAAACAGGCAACCTGTGTGCAGACCGCAGATTCTGTTCGACCTCTCAGAATTCCTTGTCCCACCTCTATTAGTATATTACTGCCAAGAGAATAGATACTAAGAGAATAGATATTTCTCCTTATCCACCTATTATATTCTCAACAAACTGTGTCCTCAATTAAAAAGACCCAAGAAATGCTACTAATGAATCCAGAAGAAGTATTGCTTGAATCAAATTTCATTGAGTCTCCACGATGTGAACAGTTGACTTCACTTATTATTTGGCTTGCTTAGGCAGCAGCAAGTTTCATTCAAGTGATCATAATTCTAGTAGTCATGTTTCTTCCACTCATCTTAAATATTCTTAACCTAGCACCCTACAATGTAGCCAAATATAACTATGCATAATCAAAAGATTACAGACTTCACAATCAGAATGACCATGCCTATCCAGTTACTAGCTATATGAACTTAGACAAGATACTAAATCTCATTGTGCCTCAGTTTCCTAGTTTGCAAAATGGAGTGATAATACCTTCTCTGAAGGGTTATTGTAAAAATCAAGTGAGGAAACCATCAAAATTCTAGAGGAGAACATGGGCAGTAACTTCTTTGACCTTGCCTTTAGCGACTTACTAGATATTCTTCTGAGGCAAGGGAAACAAAAGCAAAAATAAACTACTAAGAGTTCATCAAGATAAAAAGCTTCTGCATAGTAAAGGAAACAATCAACAAAACTAAAAAGCCACCTTCAAAATGGGAGAAGATATTTGCAAATGACATCTGATAAAGGGTTAGTATCCAAAATCTATAAAGAACTCAGTCCCTATCAAAATACCATGGACTTTCTTCAGAGAGTTAGAACAAATTATTTTAAGATTTGTGTGGAATCAGAAAAGACCCCAAATAGCCAGGGGAATTTTAAAAAAGAAAACCATATCTGGGGGCATCACAATGCCAGATTTCAGGTTGTACTACAAAGCTGTGGTCATCAAGACACTGTGGTACTGGCACAAAAACAGACACATAGATCAATGGAACAGAATAGAGAACCCAGAAGTGGACCCTGAACTTTATGGTCAACTAATATTCGATAAAGGAGGAAAGACTATCCATTGGAAGAAAGACAGTCTCTTCAATAAATGGTTCTGGGAAAATTGGACATCCACATGCAGAAGAAGGAAACTAGACCAATCTCTTTCACCATACACAAAGATAAACTCAAAATGGATGAAAGATCTAAATGTGAGACAAGATTCCATCAAAATCCTAGAGGAGAACACAGGCAACACCCTTTTTGAACTCAGCAACAGTAACTTCTTGCAAGATACATCCACGAAGGCAAAAGAAACAAAAGCAAAAAATGAACTATTGGGACTTCATCAAGATAAGAAGCTTTTGTACAGCAAAGGATACAGTCAACAAAACTAAAAGACAACCTACAGAATGGGAGAGGATATTTGCAAATGATTTATCAGATAAAGGGCTAGTATCCAAGATCTATAAAGAACTTCTTAAACTCAACACCAAAGAAACAAACAATCCAATCATGAAATGGGCAAAAGACATGAAGAGAAATCTCACAGAGGAAGACATAGACATGGCCAACATGCACATGAGAAAATGCTCTGCATCACTTGCCATCAGGGAAATACAAATCAAAACCACAATGAGATACCACCTCACACCAGTGAGAATGGGGAAAATTAACAAGGCAGGAAACAACAAATGTTGGAGAGGATGTGGAGAAAAGGGAACCCTCTTACACTGTCGGTGGGAATGTGAACTGGTGCAGCCACTCTGGAAAACTGTGTGGAGGTTCCTCAGAGAGTTAAAAATAGACCTGCCCTATGACCCAGCAATTGCACTGTTGGGGATTTACCTCAAAGATACAGATTCAATGAAACGCAGGGACACCTGCACCCCGACGTTTATAGCAGCAATGGCCACAATAGCCAAACTGTGGAAGAAGCCTCTGTGTCCATCGAAAGATGAGTGGATAAAGAAGATGTGGTTTATGTATACAATGGAATATTACTCAGCTATTAGAAATGACAAATACCCACCATTTGCTTCAACGTGGATGGAACTGGAGGGTATTAGGCTGAGTGAAGTAAGTCAGTCGGAGAAGGACAAACATTATATGTTCTCATTCATTTGGGGAATATAAATAATAGTGAAAGGGAATATAAGGGAAGGGAGAAGAAATGTGTGGGAAATATCAGAAAGGGAGACAGAACGTAAAGACTGCTAACTCTGGGAAACGAACTAGGGGTGGTAGAAGGGGAGGAGGGCGGGTGGTGGGAGTGAATGGGTGACGGGCACTGGGGTTATTCTGTATGTTGGTAAACTGAACACCAATAAAAAATAAATTAAAAAAATCTATAAAGAACAGAGAGGGGGGATCCCTGGGTGGCGCGGCGGTTTAGCGCCTGCCTTTGGCCCAGGGCGCGATCCTGGAGACCCGGGATCGAATCCCACGTCGGGCTCCCGGTGCATGGAGCCTGCTTCTCCCTCTGCCTGTGTCTCTGCCTCTCTCTCTCTCACTGTGTGCCTATCATAAAAATTAAAAAAAAATTAAAAAAAAAAAAAAAAAGAACAGAGAGGGAGGCAAACCATAAGACACTTTTAACTATAGGAAACAAATTAAGAGTTGCTAAAGGGGAAGTGGGTGGGGGGGATGGGGTAACTGAATGATGGGCATTAAGGAGGGCACTTGAAGTAATGAGCACTGGGTGTTGAATGAAACTGATGAATCACTGAATTCTACCTCAAATTAATAACATAGTATATGTTAATTAAATTGAATTTCAATTAAAAAATTTAAAAACTACAATGAGATATTGCCTCACATCAATCAGAATAGCTAAAATTAACAACACAGTAAAGAACAGGTATTGATGAGGATGCAGAGAAAGGGGAACTATCACTTTTTAACTGTCTTACACTGTTGGTGGGAATGCAAACTGGTGCAACCACTTTGAAAAAGTTTGGAGGTTCCTTAAAAAGTTAAAAACAGAACTACCCTTATGACCCAGTAATTGTAGTACTAGGTATTCACCCAAAGGATACAAAAATACTGGTTCAAAGGGATACATGCACCCCAATATTTAAAGCAGCATTATCAACAATAGTCAAATTATGGAAAGAACCCAAAAGTTCAATGATGGTGAATGGATAAAAAAGTTGTGGTATCTATATATCTATATCTATATCTATATCTATATCTATATCTATATCTATATCTATATCATCTATTAGCCATCAAAAAGAATGAAATCTTTCCTTTTGCAGTGATGTGGATGGAGTTAGAGAGTATTATGCTAAGCTAAAGAAATCAGAAGAAAGACAAATATCATATGATTTCACTCAGATGTGTAATTTAAGAAACAAAACAGATAAACATGGGGGATAAAAAAAAAAAAAGAAAGGCAAACCAGAAAACAGACTCTTAAATACAGAGAAAAAATTGATGGTTACTGGAAGGGAGATGGGCAGGAGAAGCGGTTGCTTAAACAGGTGATGGGTATTAAGGAAGGCACTTGTACTGAGCACTGAGTATTGTATGTAAGTGATGAATCACTAAACTCTATACCCCAAACTATCATCACACCGTATGATAACTAACTGGAATTTAAATAAAAACTTGCGTGGGGGTGGGGGGAGATCAAATGAGAAAATCACTGAAAGTTATCTACAGAGGTACACACATAGAAAATGCTGAAATCATGGGAGACATCATTATCTTTATGATTACCCTCAATATACCAAGCCATTTTGTGCCCCATTCTTTTTTGCTCAGGCTTTTTCCCTTAGTCCAGAATGCCCTTCTCCCTATCCTCACTTAATAAAATCCTCTTTTTGCCTTCTGATTTTCTTCAAGAGTCATCTCCTTTGTGATTTTTCCAGATTGCTTCTCCTCCCCAGCCAGTTCCTCTTCAGTATCTTAGGTAGATTGCAGGTGGGTTACAAGAAATGATCATATACATTCTCTAAAATCAGATTATGTTACTAATTTAATTAATGAGGGATACAGAAAAGTAGCTTAGTACAGAAACTACACAGGGCAAGGACAACAGATGCAACATATCTTTCTTAGCTCTTCCTTGGCCCTTGGTTTCCTAAGGAATCACGCAGCTGCTGGTAATAGCTCCACTAAGGCTCAATCCTACCAGAACTGTCCAAATTCGTACTTTTCTGCTATGTCTCTCTTCCTTTTCTATACTTATGGTGTACATCACCATTTTAGATGAACTTCATTAAAAACATAAACACTTCCATTTTAAGAAAACTTTTACAACATCTAGACAGCTTGATTATAGAACAAAACAGTTTCAGAAAGGAAAGTCGAAACAAGTCTCTAAATAATACCTATATCCTCAAGGTCTCAGAAGTTTCCTCCTTAGCATTTGACGTCTTTAACTCAGCTACTAATTTACTTGTTTGCTTACTGATAGAGTAGCAAGCTTATTACATTTTGAATGTCATTACTACTAAGGTTGAAAATTTACAAGATCCTTTCACCTGAATGGTTCAGCTACCAAATTTAGATCCAAGGACCAAGGGCATAGATTCACTTCCTTTGAACACACAAAGTAAATTCTATGATCTCACTACAACTTAAGAAACTTCAAAACCGTGTTTGTGAAATGATTTATATGATATATGTATATATAACTGTCAACTGACTAAACTGTGAGCTCCTCATAAACAAAGACTATCACTTTTTAATTCTGTACTCTCTGGGATTTTGCAGCACCTTAAATACAGCACAGTGGTTAAAAGCAAGGGCCTTGCATTTAAGGCTTAAATGTAGTCTTGGCTCTACCACTGACTAGCTGTGGACTTCTGGGCAAGTTACCTACATGGTCTAAGGCTCATTTTCCTCCTCTGTAGAAAGAAAATACAACTTCCACCTCCTAAGGTTTTTGGTAGTACTGGAGTGTGTGTGTGTGTGTGTGTGTGTGTGTGTGCATGTGTAGAATTAAAGGCCTTAGCATAGTAATAAGCACATTATAAGCATTCAATAAATGTTAACCATTTAATTAATTTTTTGTTTTTATTTAAATTCCAGTTAACATATGGGATAATGCTAGTTTTAGGTGTACAATAACATGATTCAACACTTCCATGCAACACACAATGCTCATTACATATTACCTCCTTAATTCCCATCACTTACCTCACCTTTCCTACCATGCAACCCTTACTCTGATAACCATCACTTTGTTCTCTATAGTTAAGAGTCTACTTCTTGGTTTAACTCTTTTTTTTTTTTTCCAATGTTGCTCAATTGTTTTATCTCTTGAATTCCACATGAGTGAAATCATATATTTGTCTTTCTCTGACTTATTTCACATAGCATAATACTCTCTAGCTCCATCTATGTCATTGCAAATGACAAGAATTCATTCGTCATATGTCTGAGTATATATACACCACATCTTCTATATCCATTCATCTATCCATGAACACCTGGGCTGCTTCCATATCTTGGCTAATGTAAATAATGCTGCAACAAACAGAGTGGTGCATGTGTCCCCTTGAATTAGTGTTTTTGTATTCTTTGGGTAAATATCCAGTAGTGTGACTGCTGGATAGCACTATAAAGTAGCTTTATTTTTAACTTTTTTTTAAAGATTTTATTTATTCATGAGAGACAGAGACAGAGAGAGAGACAGAGACACAGGCAGAGGGAGAAGCAGGCTCCATGCAGGGAGCCCGATGCAAGACTCCATCCTGGGACCCCAGGATCACGCCCTGGGCTGAAGGTGGCACTAAACCGCTGAGCCACCAGGGTGTTCCTATTTTTAACTTTTTGATGAACCTCCATGCTACTTTCCAGAGCAGCTGCACCAATTTGCATTCCCACCAACAGTGCACAAGGTTTCCTTTTCCTTCATATCCTCACCAACACCTATGGTTTCTCAATGTTGATTTTAGCCATTCTGACAGGTGTTGGGTGATATCTCATGGTAGACCCGATTTGTATTTCCCTGATGGTAAGTGATGACAAACATTTTTTCAGGTGTCTGTTGGCCATCTGGATATCTCCTTTGGAGAAATGTCTGTTCATGTCTTCTGTCCATATTTAATTGGATTATTTGGGTTTTGGGTGTTGAGTTTTTTAAGTTCTTTATATATTTTGGCTACAGATGTCATTTGCACATATTTTCTCCCAATCCGTATGTTGCCTATTAATTTTGTTGACTGTTTCCTTCACTGTATAGAAATTTTTTATTTTGATGTAATCCCAATAGCTCATTTTTGCCTTTGTTTGCCTCAGGAGACATATCTAGAAAAAAGTTGTTATGGGTGATGTCAAAGAGGCTACTGCCTGTGTTTACTTCTAGGATTTCTATGATTTCAAGTCTCATATTTAGGTTTTTAATATATTTTGAACTTAATTTTGTGTATGGTGCCATAAAGTGGTCCATTTCTTTCTTTTGCATGAAGCTGTCCAGTTTTCCCAACACCATTGTTGAACAGACACTCTTTCCCATTGGATATTCTTTCCTGCTTTGTCAAGATAAAGTGATCATATTGTTGTGGGTTCCTTTCTGAATTTTCTATTCTGTTCCATCGATCTATGTACTCTTTTTGTGGTACCATGATGTTTTGATTACTGCATCTTTTTAATATAACTTGAAGCCCAGAATTGTGATGCCTTTAGCTTTTCTTTTTTTTTTTCAAGATTTTATGTATTTATTTGAGAGAGAGAGAGAGAGAGAGAGAGCATGAGCAGGGGGAGAGGCAGAGGGAGTGCAGGAGGGAGAAGTAGACTCCCCACTGAGCTGGAAGTCTGATATGGCTCTCTTCCAGGACCCTGGCATCATTATCTGAGCCAAAGGCTGACGCTTAACTGTAGCTTTGCTTTGCTTGTTCAAAATTGCTTTGACTACTGGGGACTTTTATGCATACAAATGCATAAAATCTTAGTATTGTATGTTCTAGCTCTGTGAAAAATGTTGATATTTTGATAGAGATTTTATGAAATATGTAGGCTGCTTTGATAATATAGATATTTTTACAGTATAAGTCCATCAAACAATGAATGGATAAAGAAGCTGTGGTCTATGTATACAATGGAATATTACTCAGCCATTAGAAATGATGAATACTCACCTTTGCTTCAACGTGGACAGAACTGGAGGGTATGATGCTGAGTGAAGTAAGTCAGAGAGAAGGACAAACATTATATGGTTTCACTCATACAGGGAATATAAAAAATAGTGAAAGGGATTATAGGGGAAAGGAGAAAAAATGAGTAGGAAATATCTTTGAGAATGACAGAACGTGAGAGACACCTAACTCTGGGAAATGAACAAGGGGTAGTGGAAGGGGAGGTGTGAGTGGAGGGTTGGGGTGACTGGGTGATGGGCACTGAGGGGGGGCACTTGATGTGATGAGCACTGAGTGTTATGCTATATGTTGGCAAATCGAACCCCAATAAAAAATATACAAAAAAATAAAAAACAAAATGAAAAAAAATATTTTCTATTTTCTAGTTCTTCCTCATATCCATGTCAGCTTCAATGAATTATAAACTTCTGTGAGGTAAGGGAGTCACAAACACCTGGAACTAACTCTGGTTCTAGGTGTACCAGCTGTGTAACTTGTGTTTCTTCATCAGTAAACTGGAATAATGTCACCCATCAGGGCATATGTGGAAATTAAATTAAATAATACATGTAATGTATATGAAATACCTTGAGCAGTGATTAGCATTAGAGAAATCACTTATTAAATCTTAGGATTTTTTAAAAGATTTTATTTATTTATTCATAAGAGACATAGAGAGAGGCAGAGACATAGGCAAAGGGAGAGGGAGAAGCAGGCTCCCCTCAGGAAGCCTGATGTGGGACTCAATCCCTGAACTCCAGGATCATGCACTGAGCCGAAGGCAGAGCTTAACCACTGAGCCATCCAGGCATCCCTAAATCTTAGGATTATTATTATTATTATTTTTTGGTCACCATTGCTCTCCTATTTTCCATTGAACCTAGAATTTCAGAAAAGAACGTAATTCTCCAAAAAGTGTCTCCTCCATGTCCCTATTCCTTTTTCCTTGACTATGTAGACTGAAAGCATAACTCATCTAATTCTGAAAGCAAAGCAATTTTTGGCATATGTTCATCTCCTTGTTGGTTTATTGAAGAAGAAGCATGCTGCTGGAGGCCTAGAGAGGCTCCCATAGGAGCTTGCTGAAATTTTCTGAACATGTTCAGACATTAGATCTCTATTGCTAGAATCCCAAGGAACACAAATCATCTTATCCAAATACTTAGGAAGCTAATAGTTCATTATAAGCATGGCCCTGGAGAGTTCAGCTTCCAAAAGAAAGAGAATCTATGTCTCCTATTTTATTGCCTGAAGACTATTGTAGAACTAGACTCATAGAAGCAGTTACTCATAATAGCCCCATAATGCCCTTCTATTTGGAGTCCTGCTTATCTGGGGCAATATACAATTCCATTATCATTTCAGGGGAATCTAAGGACCATGTAGAGGTATTTATATGAAACGGTACCAGAAAATGAACAGAAAGGATAAGAATGTCAAGGGAGAATAGGAACTTGCAAAGTCAAGGAATTCAAACATTCTCCTCTTCTCCAAATGTTCATCCAGAAGATAACAGAAAACATCAACCAGCTGATAGTGATGTACTTTAACTACTGGATAGCACTACCCTTTATTAAACATGTTCTATGTTACAGACACCAACAAGGAACCATATGTGCATAATGTCATTACAATCCTACATAATGCACATAGTTTGCATTTTGCAGCTGAAGCCAAAATGGATGCAGTGTCATGGCCAAGGTCATGCTATTAGCTCATGGGAAAATAAATATTAAAGTCAGTCCTAACATATGTCTGTCTCAGAATAAAGTTGTACTCTTTCCAAAATAATCAATTTGAAAAGGCAACCATCATATGGTGATCTACCACATGCCCAGAAGAAAAAGAATCTTAAATATTTTGGAAGATATTAGTTTTATCGTGGACTCATAATAGCAGTAACTGTTTTTATATATGTTCTATATCAGTATTGTTTTTTGAGCCTTTATTGAGGACCTCTTTTGTTGTGTTAGTTTGAGTCTGAAAAGCAAACACCAAGATGAGATTTTACATGCAAGGGAAATATTGAGGGAAATGTCTACAAAAAATAAACAGGAAGAATAAGAAGTAGGTTCAGAGAGTCTTTGGACTGCAGTGCAGGTCTAGCACCTACGAAAGGACAGAGAGAAAGGAGGATTGTATAGGAGGGTCTTGGGCTGCAGCCTAGTTCTAAGAAATGGACAAGGACTAGAACCACTGCTGTGCTCAGTCACTGGATGATAGTAGCAGTCTGGGGGTAAGTAAGGTATGAACACAGTGGTAGATCCAGAGGGGTAGCAGTTGGAGCTTTCAATAAAAAGCCCTGTGGTCGAAGATATGAGTAGCACCTTTCCATAGCTACAATAAAACAATGCCTGGACTTCATCAATGTATTTCTTCACACAGGTTCAGGGAGCAGCTCCTATATGGTCCCTGTGGGCCTCTCAGGAAAGAGATTAGTGAGATGAACTACTTTCTCCATCACTGTAATTCAGGCCTTAACTGATATTCATCCTCTCCCTCCTCCAGAAGCTATTCTAAATTCTCCTTATTCCTCAATCATCACTTCAGAAGACTGCACAATCTTATCTACTGGTATACCTTAATCCTTCATTCCTGAGAATTCTTAGTCCCTAGTAATCATAGCCTTCTGCTGCAGGAATTTCTACACATATCCATTTAATGTTAAATGGTCTAAGGGAATATCACGAGGTGTCTATCACCTAGGTTCCAAACATTTTCCTTCCTACTCTCAATGTGTAAAAGCCACTATAATTCATCTTGTGGATCAGGGTCAGTTACTCTTGCCAGGATGATAATTCCTTTTATAGCCTGCTTTATCCTGTATACCAGAAATGCAAAATTCCCCAGTGGCAGCTGCAGCTTTAGTTCAATGGGACATTTACTGTGTCCCCTGAAAAGAGTGTAACCCCTTTATAGATTAGGATTGCCAATCTTCAAAGCTCAGGGATGCAAGACAGAAACATAAATTTGCTAGTAAGTCACAAGGAGTGATGGGGTGTGGTACTACTCCTACTTCTACCCTTTGGTTCTTGGACTCATATATTCTTTCCATTGGGAACAAAGTACCATAAAAGGTATAAATTAGAGGTCACTTATTTAATGCATATTTATTGAAAAAATGTACCCCATTCTTTCATAGTGATGGTGCCAAGCTGATTTTTCAGCTATCCCTTCAAATGGCTGTTTCAGAGTTCCTGACAGTAGCTACTCCTGGATAGAACACTATATGATACAATCAGTGGATCCAAAGATGATGGGTTCACTTTACATAATCGCTGTGAAGTGGGTACCCTCTTTGAATATTGTGTTTTGTGGGATTCCATGCCTGTAAATCAAGTATTCTGTAAGATGTCGCATGGTGCTATTATATGCAAGAAAGGCAAATCCCTATACAGAGTAGGTATCTAGAGCATGAACTGCTGGCTCTTCCTGGTTGGAAGGGGACCAATGTGGTCAAATTGTCCCTAAATGGCCAAATGGTCTCCTAAAGGAACAGTGCCATACTGGGGACTTCAGCATTGGTCTGTTTCTCATAGATCTGACATTGAAAGGTAGCAATTTCTAGGTCAGCTTTGGTAAGTAAGAGTCCATGCTGTTGAGATAATATATAGCACTCTATGGCCACTCCATTCATGTGACCATAATAATAGTACCGGGATATCTGAAAACAAAGGCTGGCTAATGTCTAGCTGGCCAAGTCATTTTTTTTTTTTTTTAACCGAGTTAATTAGTACCTCTTCCATGCTGGATGCTTCTTGAGGAGCACTAATGTGGAATTAAAAGTATTTTTTAATATACTTATTAAAACATCATCACTCAGAAATACTACAACTCCATATCCTCTGATGAAGCCTGGCATTGCTCAACAGTATGATCTATTGCTCTTTGACCATAATCAGAACTGGCCAGCACTGGAAATAGCAGGCATTGGGATCACAACTAAAAGGCAAAAAGCTTTATTTGCTGGTCTTGCTCATGGCCATGCCTAAACCCTGGAGATGCCTAGAATCTTTGTGAATGAAGGTATCCTCAAAAAGCATACATCATCGTAGCATTATAGAACATTCTGAGTATGCCCCTTGCCATTAGTCCAACCACATTCCCCTACACTACACATTCTTCTCTCCAATCTTTCATTCTTTCTCCTTCTAGTTTCCTGATAAATTGGCAATAAATTACTTACTTCCCAGGAATCTCTACATATTCTCATCTCAGGAAAACTCTCCTTCCACACAAAGTAAATAGCCAGGTACACTGAAATCCCACCTATTTGGGATAATTTTCCCTCTCCACCTTTTATGGCTATGTTGTATATGGCCATAATGCAGGTACCATAAATTTCTAGCTTTCATTCACATACTGAAGTGCCATAAACCCAGCCCAGTCCTCCTCTTCCTCTTTCAGCTGGTCTTACAGGATCAGTCCATAAGGCTACAGGTGACACCAGGGAAGGAGAGCTGGTAAAACTGAGGTGGGTTAAATAGAAATTTGAGCTACTTGATTATATAGTTTACTTGTGACTTCTGGTCCTGCTCAAAATCAATCCCACAGGGATCCCTGGGTGACTCAGCGGTTTGGCACCTGCCTTCAGCCCAGCGCATGATCCTGGAGTCTCGGGATTGAGTCCCACATCGGGCTCCCTGCATGGAGCCTGCTTCTCCCTCTGCCTGTGTCTCTGCCTCTCTCTCTCTCTCTCTCTCTCTCTCTCTTTCTCTCTCTCTGTGTGTGTATGTGTGTGTGTGTCTCATGAATAAATAGGTGAAATCTTAAAAAACAAAAATTAATCCCAGATGAACCACTTACATCTCATAGGCCTGTCCAATTTTATGAGTTGGTATGTTCAATAGAACCCAGCTTACAATTGACAGTTCCAGATGCTTGGTCACTTGGTGCCTCATTGTAAAGGTTCCCATCTCTATCAGAGGCCAGTTACATGCATAGGTATTTCTCAAAAGGCATATAACTGTCTACTGTGAATGGTATATCCTTAATCTAGAATCCCTGTGGCCTAGGAAATTGTCCCACTAAGCTTTACTATATTACACCTCATATTACATCTCTTTCCAACAATGACACCTCCAACATCAAAGAGTTTTCCAAATTATATGACTCAAGAGGTAGCAATGCCTATACCACAGGGTGACCTGCTGTAGGTCACTCTAAAAGCTGACAACCTTATGTATGAAGCACTATAAGCAGCAGAGCAATTACTCTAGGTATGGAATGTGTTGCCTCCAGAACCCAAACAGGCCCACCACGTGGTGTGCTTCCTTCTCTGTGATAGAGAGTGAAAGATATAGCTCTTTGTCTTTTATTTTAGAGGGGATATTCAGGCACACCTCTGACCACGAGACTTCTAACAACTACATTGAAGAGGAAGGACTCTTTCATAAGGTTAATCTCCTACCCTCTGTGTTCACATGTCCTAGCAAAGCATCCATCCTGTCCTACCAGTGCGATGTCACTGATGTAATGGATTAGTGTTATTTTCTGTTCCAGCAGTCTATATCTCTTTACTATATTATGACAGAGGACAGAAGAGTTAACATAGCCTTAGGGAAAAGAATGAAAATGAATATGAATATTGTGTTCCATTCCATGTAAAAGCGAACTGTTTCTTATCCTCTAACTGAAATAGAAAACAATATTATTTGCCAAAACATACTATATAGCTGCATTAATTTTCTTTAACAATAATACCACATTAAATTTGGCAGTTCCAATTGGGGCAACTATTTGGTTGAGGCTGTAGTGGCTATAATTATTTTATGAGATCCATCTGTTTTTTTCAAGAGCCAGATTTGGTGAATAAGATGGAAATATGACAGAGACCACCACCCTGCATCCTTTAGAACTGGGTCATCAAACTACAACTCATAGGTCAAATCCAGCCAGCTCCCTAATTTTATATATAAAACTCTACTGGAATACAGCCACATTCATTTGCATATTGCCTATGAGTGCTTTCACAGTACAATGGCAGAGCTGAGTAATTGTGACATAGACAATATGGCCCAAGAAGTATATAATATTTACTACTTTGCCACATACAGAAAAAGTTTGCTGATAGTTGCTTTAGAACTTAAAGTGGTACTAATTTCTGCCATTCTTTCTACCTACCCCCAAGGATGTGATTTTATTTCTTATTCACACTCTTGGCTGGGGGAATGGTCAGTTAAAGAGGTTTCCACTTGGTCTGCCCCACTACGGTAGTTCTTATTCCAATAAGCCAAGTATATCAATATGAGGATTACCCCAACTGCCAAGTACATCAATGCCAATTACAAATTAGAGGATTGGGGAAATGACAGTGAAATTACAGAAATTATAGAAAGACAGTGGTGTCACTATGAGCTAGATCTTAACCATGACTCCATTTATTACAGACCCCTAAAATCTCCTATTCTAACAGAAGTACCATGATGACATTTTGAGTGTCTGCATATCAATCTAAACTCAGATCCTGTGACCAGTATCCTTGAAATGCCTAGCTATTTCTATTACCTTGGTGTATAGTTACCCAAATAAATGGCCATGGCATTTAGAGAAGGACGAGAGGAATAATTACAGAATGTATACCACAGTATCACAGGATCCTCTCTCCAAAAAACCTGGCCACCTCTTCAATCAGTGGATTCTAGATCTGAAGTGGATTTATGTCCAGATACTGAGCAGGGGATAGTGACTTTGGGAAAATGGATCATCCATTCTTCCCTTTTTCTAGATGTGGATGTTAAGCAGCACCTTTATTGGCTGTCCATCTAGTTTGCTACTAGAAATACCATGCTTATTAGTCATCTCAATCCCTGAAGGCCAAGCCCCCTTGGTTGTCATTCAGACCTTGCCTATCATTTAAAAAAAATTTTTTTAAGATTTTATTTATTTATTGAGACAGAGAGAGAGGCAGAGGGAGAAGCAGGCTCCATGCAGGGAGCCCGACGTGGGACTCAATCCCAGGTCCCCAGGATCACACCCCAGGCTGCAGGCGGCGCCAAACCGCTGTGCGACCAGGGCTGCCCCAGACCTTGCCTATCATTAAGATAATTATACCCTTCTGCTTCCTGATGATAACCCTCACCAATTAGCCTCTATTATTTTAAATCCCCATTATCACAAAAGATACAGTAAGTCCAGCTCTATGACAGCTTCTCTTACCATCATCCATTGCCTGCAGAGGAGAGCCATCACTAACTTATTCACCAGCCCTGTTATTCTTTTACTACATCTCAGGGCACTCAGGCATTTAATACACCATGAGCCATCACTTTCTCTAGGCTTCTGAAAGCTACCTCACAGTATTTGCCCTGTTCCTGTAAGATGATTGCCTAGGTATTGAATTTCATGTCCTGAGAACGTAAACCCAAGTAAATTAATTCTTGCATATCCACTCTTACGTTCCAGACTTCTTAATCAATCACCCTCAAAATCCAATCTCCTGACTCCTGGCAGATATGCTAATTAATTGTTGTAGCTGCTATGGTATGTAATTTCTTTATTTATTTGTCAGGGCTATCACATCTTAGCATGCTGGGATTTAAACCTAGTTATAGCCTGGCAGCCAGGACAAGAGATGGGGCAGCTTCTCAAGGGGACACCTATTGCCTTGCAGGGGAGCAGGCTCTTCAGTATCTTCCAGCACAAAGGAAGTTCTCTTACTTTCAAAGCTTAGAGGGTTCAAAGAGATCCATAGAATGCAAGTCCTCAAGGACATACTTCCAGATATTCCCATAATATATGTCAGGATCTCATGTTTTCCAGCCAAGTCTCTGACCTTAGTATTATAGACTGACTTTGGCTTTAAACATTACTGAACCTGTGCCACTCTAACAAGTTCTGAGCCTGAATCCACTCTACCACTGCAGGATATCCACTGCAGGAATCCTCTGGCTCCCATATTTTGCCCTTAAATATTTGTTAATAGACCTCAATTTCTCATTATCCTTCTGAAGGGCAATATAATTTAGCAGTAACCAGTCAACTTCATAGTACTTGTAGACATTGTTTTCTCCAGGTCTTTAAAATATCTGAATTATTGTACTTGCAGGACAATTTCCTCCACTGCCACATTTTCCCAGATCATCATTGGTTAAATTTTTAATTGGGTTAGCATCTTATGCTCCAATAATACCCAGGATACCATACTCTGTCTGTAGGGCAAGGAGCAAGCCATTTCTAGCACACTATCTTATTGCTGGTCTGCACAGACCACCCCATTCTCAGTACCACCTTAGTGTTAACTATTTTCGAGAAGCAATCCAAGTTGGCAATTAGAGAAGTCCTTTATCACACAAGAATGTTGCAAGCGTTAATACCTCTGCCATGCCTAGTCACTGGCCAGGAACAGTTAGCAGGGTGTATGGTGTCAGACTGAATGTGGTGATGGATCCAAAGGGCAAAATTCTGTCTGTCAGGCAATTATGCTTCCCAAAGCAGGAGACATGAGGGGTGCATTTCCAGGGGTGCCATATATGTGTACTGAGGATGCTGAGACGTTCTGACATGATTCATTTCATATCATTAAAGAATTCACTATACAGTGGAAGAAAATAATCTAAAAGGAAAATAAGGGACCAATTTCAATTTGGGATAAAGAAGATATGTTGGGTTTTATCAAAATAAAATAATAAAACTTAATATTCCAAAGGGAGCCCAGGATGATGGTGAGATAAGCTCTTTCATTTTCCTTTATTACCTTGCTATGTTGGTCCAATTATTATAAGGGGCAGGGAACCTTCCTTATCACCACCTCTGAGAAAAAGAAGATCTCACATGCACATCTGAAGTTTTGAAATTCTACCAAGATTTTATAAGTGAAAAGAGATGGAGAGGAGCTAACAAACCCAGCATTACCTAGAGGGATATTTACATACCAGTAGATTCTCTCTGGCCCAGATGGTAAGCTTCTATCTTAGCAGCTCATCTGGCCTCCTGCCTTTTGCCTTTTTACTTGGCTTGGAGAAAGCAGCCCCCAGAATCACTTAGTCAGATCATCTTTAGCTCTCCCTATACAAAAAAGATATTCCCACCCCCCTTACTTTGCCAGCAAAACCATTTAGTCAGGCAACACAGAAGGGTTCCTTCCGTAACTATTATGCATAAGTATAGAATTGACTCTTTTATAGTAAGAAATACACTTGACTTTATTTCTGCTGTACATGAGGAAATAGTCATCAATTCCTTTGCTGAGATACTCACATTTGTTCATTCTAGAAGAATCTTAGGAAGATAATAAGTTCTAATTCACACACACACAAAAAGGGGGTGGGGCAAAAATCCAGAAATGAAACATGAAAAACATCTACTTTAGTTCAGAGGGAAAACACATAAGCAAGGAGCATTGACTGATCTAGACTCAAAGTATAGTTCCTAGATCATCAGCATCAGATACACTTTCAAACTTATTTTACAATCACACTTATGTTTTTTTTTTTTTATTGGTATCTTTCTCCTTTGCTAATTTGCAAAAGACAACAAAGCAGAAATTGTATCTAATAATTTAGCACAGACTTTGGAATATAACAGCTCAATAGAAAATTGTTAAAATATGAATATTAAAATAACAAAACTTTCTAGAAAAATTTAAATCAGATATACAGGAGTCTAAGATATGGTAAAGAGATAAATGAGATATAGACAAATGATAATTCAAGAAATGAAGTAGATAAAAATGTTTCCTTTCATAAAGTTATTTCTTCATGCTCATACCATAAAATTAAAGAAAAATATTACAATTATATATATTTCATTGTAGTTTGGATTTGTATTTTCCCAATGATGAGTGATGTTGAACATCTTTTCATGTGTCTGTTGGCCATCTGCATGTGTTCTTTGGAAAAATGTCTATTCACGTCTTCTGCCCATTTTTTAATGGGATTATTTGTTTTTTGGGTGTTAAATTTGATAAATTCTTTATAGTTTTTGGATACTAATACTTTATCAGTTACATCATTTGCAAATATCTTCTCCCATTCTGTAGGTTGTCTTTTAGTTTTGTTGATTGTTTTCTTTGCTGTGCAGAAGCTTTTTATCTTGATCAAATCACTGTTGCTTGTGTTTCCCTTGCCTCTGGAAACATGTCTGCTAAGAGATTGCTATGGCCAGTGTCAAAAAGGTTGCTGCTCTTATGTTCTCTAGGATTTTCATGGTATGGTATAACAAAGTGATCCAGTTTCATTACTCTGTATGTTGTTGTTACCTGTTAGAATGGTAAAATTAACATCACAGGAAATAACAGATGTTAGTTATCAAGGATGCAGAGAAAAGGGGAACCCTCTTACTTTGTCATTGGAAATGCAAACTGGTGCAGCCATTCTGGAAAAAAATATGGAAGTTCCTCAAAAAGTCAAAAATAGAACCACCCTATGACCCAGCAATTGAACTACTAGGTGGTTACTGAAAAGATACAAAAATACTGATTTAGGGATGCCTGGGTGGCTCAGCAGTTGAGCGTCTGTCTTCGGCTCAGGGCGTGATCCTGGAGTCCCAGGATTGAGTCCCACATAGGGCTCCCTGCAAGGAGCCTGCTTCTCACTCTGCCTATGTCTCTGCCTCTCTCTCTGCCTATGTCTCTGCCTCTCTCTCTATGTGTCTCTCATGAGTAAATAAATAAAATATTTAAAAATATATTGATTTGAAGGGATATATGCACTCTGATGCTTATAGCAGCATTATCAACAATAGCCAAAACACGGAAAGAGCGCAAATGTCTATCGACTGATAAATAGACAATGAAGATGTGGTGATAATGAAGATATATACAATGGAATACTATTCAGCCATAAAAAGAATGAAATACTTTCCATGTGCAATGAATGATGTGGATGGGGCTAGAGTGTATTATGCTAAGTTAAATAAGTTAGAAAAAGACAAATACCGTATGATTTCACTTATAAGTGGAATATAAGAAACAAAACAGATGAACACGGGGGGAAAATTGATGGGAGGGAGGCAAACCATAAAAGAGACTCTTAAATGTAGAGAACAAACTGAGGATTTCTGGAGGGAGACAGACAGAAGGATGGGCTAAATGGGTTATTAAGGAGGGGAGTTGGGATGAGCATTGGGTGTTGTATGTAAGTGATGAATTACTGAATTCTACTCCTGAAACTATTATCACACTATATGCTAACTAACTAGAATCAAATAATAACCTGAAACATTAAAAAAATAACATAACATATATTTAAAAATTATGTATATATAAATTAAAAATTACAATGGATTTATATATTGCATTATAGCTACATTAAACATGACTATATATTATGCATATTTATTTTTTTAAGATTTTATTTATTTATTTGAGAGAAGGAGAACATGAGAGAGAGAAAGGACACAAGCAGGGGAGGGATAGAGGAAGAGGGAGAAGTAGTCTCCCTGCTAAGCAGGAAGCCTGATGCAGGACTCAATCCCAGGACCCTGGGATCATGACCTGAGCCAAAGGCAGATATTTATTATAATAAATACTAATGTATGCAAGCATAGTATACAATACTTTACATATATTTAATAAAATTACAAAATCACATAAAATAAACTTCTACTTGCTGGTATAATATATTAGGCTGAAACAGTCTAATGCTTCCACCGCAAAAATGAGAATAAGCTGGGTAAATTACAAAAACAATTTGATGACCTAAAGTTCCAAAAAAGGGAAAATCATCTGAGGTGATTGATTGTCAACCTTCTCTTTTACCCTCTTGAGGGTATTTTCTGAATCTGGGTATAAACTAAGAATCAGGATTGACCCAAGGAGAATACTCCAGAAAGAAAACTGGCAAAGCTTGAAAAATGATCAAGGACTTAAAAAATTTGGAAACTTGAAGGGCCTCAAATGCACAGCTCATTTTACCAACAGGACATTTGCTGAGTTTGGGGGCTGCACATGTCTCTCTTAATTCATACTTCATACCATATATGAAAATGAATTCCAGGTAGAGTTAGATATAAATATGAAAGTTAAAATTCTAAAGGTAAAAAAAATAAATAAAATTCTAAAGGTTTCGTGGAAAAACACAGGCAAACATTTTCATGACTTTAGAGTAAGTATCCGTATCTTAAACAGGACACAAAAAACGCAGACTTTAGAAGAAAATTGACTCATTGTATCATATTAACATTAAGAACTTACATTCATCAAAAGCCACCATTTAAAGAATGAAAAGGCAACCTATAGTAGGAATTAAAATATCTGTCATATAGTTGACAAAAGACTAATATCCAAAATATATAAAGAATTCTCAAAATCAGACAGATAAATGGCAGCCCACTCAATAAAAAAACGGGCAAAGATGTGAATAGGCACTTAAAGGAAAGGTACCAAAACTACAAGTATACTATATAAATAGTGCTCAAACTCTTTAACCATTCATTTTCATTAAGGAAATGAAAAATAAAACCACAGTGAGAATTTCTACACACCCACCAGAAGTTCTAAAATGAAAACAATTAAAGTATTGGAAAAAACAGAACTCTCACATACTGCTAGGGGAAGGATAAATTGGTACAACTACTCAGGAAAATAATCTGGCTATTTAAATATCAACAGATGTATACTCTATGATCCAGCAACTCCTAAGTATCTACCCAACAGATATGCTTACATATGTTTACCAAAGGCATGTTAATAGCAACAGAATGGATATATAGCACAAAAAAATGATATATAGCAATGACAATGAACAAACATCCACTACATGGATGAATCTCAAAATATAACTATAAATAAAAGAAGTCAGGCACAAAAAAATACAAACTGTATGATTCCATTTACACAAAACAATGAAATAGAAAAAACAGGCAATAAAAAATCTATGCTGTTACAAATAAGGATATGGGTTACGAGGGAATAAGACATTGATACAAGAGTGGGAGTTAGGGGTCTCTGAGGTGCTAGTAACGTTTTATTTTTTAATCTAGATGTTGTTGGTTAAACAGGTATGTTAAATAAGTGAGCTATATACTTTTGATGTATCCGCTTTTTTGTATATTGAAGTATATTATACTTAAATTTAAACATTTAAAAGTAAAAGATTATGAATATTTATCTGTTACATAGATGGAAAATAAGTGCTAAACCTAAAAGCAACCAAGCAAACAAACAAAAATCAAAGAAAAATATCAGTAGACTTGACTACATAAAGCTTGAGGAACCTATATATACAAATACAATTTTAGTTTGCCACAGAATCCAAACAAAAGGGTTAACACTAGCAATACATAATGAGGGTAAATTGACATAGAAGGGCAAAAAGACATATTTTAAAAAGAAAATAAGAATGGCTATTAAGGATATGACAAACAATAGTTCTAAACTATTCAATAATCAAAGGTATTCAAACTAAGATAATGAAATGAAATTCTCAAGTAACCCAACAGTATTCTAACAATGTGATAATACTGATAGGGATAAGATAAGATAGCCATTTTTACACACTGGTTGGCTTTAACTAAAATTGGTTATTGAACCAAATTAAAAACAAACAAACAAACAAAAAAAACAGAGTATGGACTCAGGAGCACCTGAACAATATCTATAATCCCAATGTCCTAACAGCCCATTTTCTTATAATTTACTCCTTTTTTTCTTAGTTACCTTTTAAACTGAGTGGTTCTGACACTGCATTAATCCTAACTCCATTTAAAACACAAATCTAAAATAAATAATATATCCCTGGTAATATATAGGCAAAAGGTGAGAAGAATATTCTCTAAAGTACTGATAGTGCTTCTCTCTCAGACATAGGAATATGAAGTTCACTTTCCATGTCATAATCTTTCTTTAAGCTCATAGATAATTTTATATTGTTTCTAACATAAAAATAATAATATCTATTTCATCTAATCTTCATCCATTTCCTAATCTATTCAACAAATACCAAGAAGATACTACAGTGTGCTAGGCCCCACACAGGGGAGAACAGGGCAAACAGTTAAGGACTAAATAAAGTAGGTGACACTTGAGAACCAGTCTCTTAGCTAAGATTTAGAGTCCAAGGCAAAGTAAGTTCAAGGAATGGTGTTCAGGATTTTGGTCAACACAGAGTACTGCAGTTGTCACAGTATGGATCCCAAACCAAACCATTCATATAGGTTGCATCAGAGAAGTCTGCTGTATGCAGCAATGTACATCTTTTCAACTGATGTTGAGAATAGAACTTCATACCCCTGTGAATAGATCTGATCACATTTCAATCCATCAGAATAAAAACTAGAAACTTCAAAAAATAAAACAGATATAAGGAGCATACATGACTTATAGGGAGGCAGCAATGCTAATGCCTTCTGACAAACACCCTATTATTGGAATGGAAAAAAGATATGAGATTTTAAAAGGAGAAGGACAGTATGTGGAAAATAATTATAATAGTGAACATTTATTATGTGTGCGGCACTATTCTGCAAACTTGACATACATTAAATTCTAACAATTTGATAGGGGAGGTATCTTATTATTTTATTTTATAATAATTAACAAACACAGAGAGTTTGAGATTTTCCCAAAACTACTCAGCAAATAATGGTAGAGCTGGGATCCAAATCCCAGAAGCATGATGCCTGCTCCAGAAAATTCTATTTATTCATTTATGCAGTAGATATTACTGGGAACCTACCCAAAGCCAGGCACTGGGATAAACACTATAGATGTGAACATGAATAAGAGAACTCCTGCCTTCACAAAGTAGCAGAATGGCTGGGGATGGGGGGTGGGGGGCAGGTGTTGTGGAGTGGCAGATGTACACAACATGGTAGATGCTAAAACAGAGGAGTTGGCCAAGCACTGTTGCAAAGTCTAAGTAATTCTGCTAGAGAAAACTTTTGCAAAAAAGTTTTTACCAGTAGCATTTGAACTGATTCTTGAAGAATATGCAGAGAAACGCAACTTGAAAAGGGTGGGGAGAGGTACTTCAGGCAGCATGTTCAATATAAGCAAAGATAACAAAGTACATATATGCATGAAATACACCCTGAAAACATATCCATTTTGCATGACTGCCAAATGGAATACATGAAAGAAAGTGGCCTAAGGAAGAAAAAAGGTAGACCAGCTAGTATATATATATATATACTCCAGCAACATCAATGGGGCTATTGCCATCAAAAGAACCACCCAGTGGAGCCTAATCCTCCCATTGTTTCATGGAATCACACATTTTGTCACTTGTTTAAACTTATATCAAGCTACATTATTAGCAAAAGAGCAAAAACTGAAGCTTTACTCATTAGATAACTCACTTCAACGTAGCGTTTGGTAAGATTCAGGTGTTATTCTTGTAATAGAACACTGTTGCCAAGGTGATAAGGACTTAAAAAACAATGAAATAAATATAACTGCAATAAATATGTTCTGAGAAATCAGCATTAACTGCAAGTTCTCTCTGTAAAAGAAATTCAGGTAAGTTGAAAGAGCTAAAAAATCTATTCAAGGTAAGTAGGAGCTCTCATACCATAGCATAGAAGATGTAAGTTTTCAGATCTTTCTGCCTCATAGTCACTCAACTGCTTACCAGTTTAGAATGCAGTTTTTGCTGGCTGTATCTATCCTGCTTACTACAATGTCCTTTTTTTATGTGGCAGAAACTTAAAACAACTGACATTCTAAAGATGGAAAAGCAACATGCTCCAGCAAAAAATAATACAGTATCCTGTTCTACCATATAGTCTCCGATCATGAATTGACTCCAGGATATCTCTTTCTCTATTCCCCAAAGGACAATTCCAAGGAAGGCTTGGAAGGGATGTGTCTTTATACTAGAAAAGAAAATTAAGACTTCTATATTGATTCCTTAGATATGACCTCATTTTTCTAGGGAATTTTCCATACTCCCTTCCCTTTTTCTGAGGGGAAGATCTACAATCTGATGTATAACCTTTTTGTATAATTCAGTGCATACTGCAGTAATGCTTTGAATTTGCGCGGTACTTTTAGAGTTTGTCAAGCTCATTTGCATACACTGCACCTCATGTAATCTTTATATCAACCCTTTGATGTAGATATTTTATTATAATCACCATTTCATAGGTGGTAAAAATGAAGCATGAAGAATAAATAACTTATCCAGGGTTACAAAACTAGTTAAATGCCAAAACCAAGCACTGAGTCTACTATGTCTAATGACTTCAAGTCCAATGTTCATTCCACAAAACTACAACCTACCTTTTATTGAACAATATTTAGTTATAACAAAAAATTTTAAATGGGTTTTATTTGAGGTATATAAGTTATGTTCTTGGTCAAGTCAAATAACATGAAATAGATCTTTTAGCAGCAAAAGAGGTGTCATAATAATAGTACACTAATAAATTTCAAATTTATTTCCATCTACTTCTCCATCCCATATTCTTGTGGAAGAAGCACACATGCAGATGATTGAAAAAACCACACTATTTGTCCTCAGGTCACATTAAATGATTTCTTCAAAATCATACGTATTTTAAAAATTATCTTTAACTATGGTTAATATTAAAACCCAGTACAGAAGTGCCTGAGTGGCTCAATCAGTTAAGAGTCTGACTATTGGTTTCAGCTCAGGTCATGACCTTGCAGTTGTGGGATCAAGCCACACATTAGGCTCTGCACTCAGCATGGAGTCTGCTTCAGATTCTCTCTCCCTCTCCCTCTCACTCACTCTTGCTCAAATAAATAAATAAAATCTTAAAAAAAAAACAGTATAACATAATCAAAAAACAAACGCTTTGCAATTATATTATCCAGTACTGGTTTTGGATCCAATTCTAACACTTTAATGGGTAGCCTATTATGGGTTACAAACCCCCTGAACTTGTTACCTCATTTAACAAGTAACAATAGTTTTGCAACTTTATGTGAGAACTAAATCATATAGCATGTTATAAAGTCCTTAGAATAATACTGGAGGTGCTGCTCAATAAATAACATTCATTCTGCTTATTTTCTTGTGATTCTGAATATTGCTATTGCTATCATTCAGATAAGTTCCTTTTAGCTGCCAATAAAAATAAATAATTCCAGAGATTGCTGGATAGTAAAGGAGAACCACTCTAAGGCTAAAAAACTCAGATACATTTAAGTGAAAAACAATTGAGGAGTCAAGAGTTAATACTCTCACCTTTTATTTTTCATTTTTAGAATGTTATTTTACATAGGTCACTGTAATAGCCTTGGATCCTCAAAAATCCATATTGTTAAATACTTCAGGGTCTGTATGGGCATTCTCAAACTTTCTCCTCTTAAAATGAAATAATCTATTTGGAAATGTGAGGATGCCAAAATTAGAAAATGAAATCTTACCACATGAACCCAAGGCCCTTCCTTGTCATGATGTTTCCAAATGTGATGGAACCTATATGTCCATCACTGTATTCATTCTTTTATTTATATAGATGCTTCTATAGCATATTTTCAGTATATTTCTACCATAATTGCATTTAAATGATAAATAAAACCAGCAAAAATGATTTTTTCCTGCTTATTTTTTTTTAAATTTTATTTATTTATGATAGTCACATAGAGAGAGAGAGAGAGGCAGAGACACAGGCAGAGGGAGAAGCAGGCTCCATGCACCGGGAACCCGACGTGGGATTCGATCCCGGGTCTCCAGGATCGCGCCCTGGGCCAAAGGCAGGCGCCAAACCACTGTGCCACCCAGGGATCCCTTTTCCTGCTTATTTTATCTTGGAGACATTAAGTATGTAACAGTAACTATAAGAGTAGATGAGTGCCAGTTAAATTGCATTTTTTTGTCTCTATTTGCTAAAAAATATTAAGAGTCTCTATTTTCTTACTTTAAAATTTATTGCCTCTTATTTAGCCACTTTCTAATAAACATATATCATTTAACTCTCCAATGACACTATAGCTGTTGGTTTTGATGGCATTATTATGGTAATTTACCTATTAAATGCTACCATGTTTGATTACCTGCTATATTCCAGGGACTAGTCTCTTTACATTCATTATTTAATTTGATACTAACAAATATCTTGCACAATAAATATTATTGCAGTTTTTGAGAGGCTAACTTTTCTGAGGTCACATTATTACTGTGATAGCATGTTGAACTCAAGAACCTTTAGTTCCAAATTTAAGGTACTTCTAGTATCTCATGTTATATTACGTGCTCACATAAAACTTCTAAGAAATTTCTGAAAAGAAAAATAAAAGGAGCAAAGATTTACCTTGCCATATAGTTTTCAGCAATATATTAAAATATCAACAGTAATATATGAATACTTCTAAAGAAAAAAATGTTTTAAAATTTAAGAGTGGGGAAGACATCTTCTTTCAGTAAAGACAAAACAACAGGGACTGGATTTTCCCTTCTGGCCTTAAACAAATGCAAAAATTAAAATATGTGAAACAACAGTTTTAAAGACATGGGAAGTCAGGCAACCAATAACAGTGCTCCAAAGAAACATGAACAAATGAAATGGATCCTATGATTGTCCCATCCTACTGCCTGGAGTTTCCATGCTATATTACAAGCAACGAGAAAAACTCAAAGTCTCAGTATTCTCCATAATTTCAAAAGAAGCTGGAAGTTCAGGAAACCTAAGATAACTAAAGTTCACGGGCAGAGTAACAAGAGAAGGAGAAGTTTGAGTATCTGCAGATGATTTTTAATTTTAATCTGAATAGTGATCACTACATGCATGAGTGGAAACTACTCAGAAAGAACCATCAAAATAACTAGAAGAATCAAAACATAGTATTGATTTGGCCAGAAAACATTCCAGTCCTCACAAACCAGAACAGAAATTCTTATAATTAGTAAGTATTGAATATAGCAACCAGGGGAGTTTTGTCCCAATAAGGAGAACAAAACCCATGAGAAAATACTTGTGATAACACTTAATAATGTTGATAAGACAGATCTGAAAGGATCAACTGTTTATTTGCAAGTAACTTAACTTCATCATGAAACAAAACTCAAAAATATTTATATAACTGGAAAAATATCCAATACCCAACAAAATAAAATTCATGATGCCTGGCATTTGATAAAAAAAAAATAACAGACACACAAAGAAGGAAAATATGGCACACAATAAGGAGAAAAATCATTGATTAAAACTGACTTAGAGGGCAGCCCCGGTGGCTCAGCGGTTTAGCACCACCTTCAGCCCAGGGTGGGATCCTGGAGACCTGGGATCGAGTCCCATGTCGGGTTCCCTGCATGGAGCCTGTTTCTCCCTCTCCCTGTGCCTCTCTCTATATATATCTCTCATGCATAAGTAACTAAAATCATAAATAAATAAATAAATAAATAAATAAATAAATAAATAAATAAATAAATAAATAACTGACTTAGAAATGGTGCAGATTATATAACTAATGCATAAGGATATTAAAAGTTAACTGTATTCCATATGTTCAAGAAGCTAGGGGAAGGAATGTGCATGCTAAAAAGTGATATAAAAGATTTTTAAAAAACAACTAAATGACACTGCTAGAGGTGAAAACTACAGTATCTCAGACAAAAAAAAATGTACTAAATAGGATTAAGGCAGATTACACAATGCAGCTGGAAATACTGGTTATCTTAAAGAGTGAAAGAAATCATGCAAATTATACAGACAGGAGAAAAAGACCAAAAAACCCCAAGAAATAGAGTTTCAGTGAGTGATGCAAGAAAGTAAAATGGCCTAATATTCAGAAAAATACAATCTACAAGAGAAATGGAAGGGTGAACAGAAGAAGTTTTTAAAGTAATGATGGTTGAAAATTATATAAATTTAATAAAACAATAAATCCACAAATCTAAAAGGTTCAACAAATCCAAAGACAAGAAACATGAAATAACTACATCAAAATATATCATAACCAAATTGTTAACACTGATAAAAAAAAAAAAACAAAAAAACCTTAAAAATAGCAGGGGCAGAGTGAGAGAAACATATCATACACATACTAACAAATATACGAAGGATAGCAAACTACCTGTTGAAAACACTGCAGGCCAAAAGCAAGTGGAGTAACATCTTCAAAACACGTAAAAAATAAATTTACAATAGTATTCTATACCCAGTGAAAGTATCTAAATGTCTTTCTAAAAGACTTTCTTAGGCATATGCATGTACCAAGAGACTTGAGCTACAAAAATGTAAATGAAATTCTTCAGGAAGAAATAAAATTGACACAGATACAATTCTAGATATAAACAGAATGATGAAGAGTACTGAAAATGGTAAATATACACATAAATATAACAAGCATCTTTTCCTATTAGATTTATTTAAAAGATTATGACTATTGCAATGCCTGGGTGGCTCAGCAGTTGAGCGTCTGCCTTTGGCTCAAGGTGTGATCCCGGGTTCCCAGGATCAAGTTCCACATCAGGCTTTCTGCATGGAGCCTGCTTCTCCCTCTGCCTATGTCTCTGCCACTCTCTGTCTCTCGTGAATAAATAAATAAAATCTTAAAAAAAAAAACGATTATGACTATTGAAAGCAAAACTCATAAACTGTAGAGTTTACAACATGTAGAAATAAAATATATATCAATAATATCACAAAAGCTAACATGAGGGGGAGAAATGGAAGCATACTATTGTAAAGCTCTTATAAGACATGGTAAATGGTATAATAATACTACAAGAAGACAGACTGATAAATGGAAGATGTACACTGTAGTCTAAAGCAACCACTAAAATAGCACCATGAAGAATTAGAATAATTCAACAAAGGAGATAAAATGGAACCATAAAAAACACTCAATTTATCAAAAGTTGACATATAGAGAGCCAAAATTGGGCACAGAATATTAAGAGAAAATATAATTAAAAATCAAACATCAAAAGGGTAAATTTTAACCCAGGTACATCAATAATCACATTGAATTCAAATGTCTAAAAAACTCCAATTAAAACACAAAGATCATGAAACTGGATTAAAAAGCAGATTCAACTGCTCCCTAATAGAATCTCACTGTAAATATTATAGAACAAGGAGATTAAAGTAAAAAGATGGGAAACGATATAACACTAATACTAATCCAAAAAAGCAGGGTATATACAAGAATATCAGACAAAGTAGACTATTTAAAAAACAACATCACAAGAGTTATAGAAGATGGTTTCATACTGATGAAGGGGTCAGTTGCTCAAGATGACATGACCACCATAATGTCTTATCTACATAATTAAGTTATAAGATATTTTAAGTAGGGGAAGACAAGAAGATGATGGAGTAGGAGGACCCTAGGCTCACCGTGTCCCATGTACATAACTAGATAACACTCACATTAGTGTAAATAACCCAGAAAATGACTGCAGCCTGGAAGAACAGACTCCACAACTAAATGTAGAGAAGAGGCCACATCCAATAGTGTAGGAAGGGCGGAGACTCAGCAGGGATCTAAACAGACTTACAGGATCCTGCATGAGAGGAAGTGATCCACGAGCACAGAGAAGAGAGTGAAACAGACTATCATACCAGGTAGTCTGCACAGGAAGGCAAAATATAATTTTTGACTTTGAAAACCACTGAGGGACTGAATTTTGTGAATTCTTAAAGTAAGAAAGACTTAAAGCCTTGAAATTTAAAAATCAGAGGACTTGGTACTTGGAGAGCTTGGAAGGTCAAAGGAAACTGAGTCCTCACATTGAAAGAGAAAGCACAACACACAGCCCTCCAAGATACAGCAGAGAAGCAGCTGTTTGAAAAATGCCTGGGACATACAAGAGGGAAAGTTATTTACTAATCTCTGAGTGTGTCTGGGAGGGACAGAGATCCCTGAGAGATACATCCAGGAATGAAGGAGCTTCCAGGCACCATTTCCCTCCCATACCCCAAGAATAAACACATGGCCTCCTGAAGGAACCAGTGGAGCATTCATTACCCAACTTCATTACACTAAACCCCATCACCTGGGGTTCCACATATCCATCTTTTCCCGTCATGCTTACCTCAGTCCAGGAGCTCTGAGCCTCCTCCCATAAAAGAACAGTACAGACATTGCCAACACCATGTCTCCTCATGCACGCAATGAGGAGCCTCAGTCCAAGTAGCAGCTAGGTTGATGGCAACCCTCCTGTGGAAGACTTGTGACCACCCTCTTAAAACTGTGCATTCTGTCCACATATGCTTTGAAGATCTGCCCCAAAGGCCCCTGGGGTAAGCAGTATCATGTTTCCTTTCCCATCAGACTAATATGTATCTTGTTAAAACTATATGCCCACACCAATAGAACTGGGCCTGGCAACAGCCACAGCATGTTCTTCCTTTCATCACACAAATCTTGTGGGCACAGTGCACCCTGCCCTGAGAATACTGTGGACCCACCTCCCACCAATATGTTCTTGGCCTAATAAGCTCATTCAAACTGAGACCACAGCCTGGAAGTGTGCAATCAACTCTGACAGGGACTACCATCATTCCAAAGTGACTCCTGTCCCAGGGAAAGGGGAGAGATATATATATCAGTCAGACTACAGCCCCAGCTATGGGCTGGGGGCACACAGTTAGTCTGATTGTAGGCCGCACCCAACACCAAAAGCTTCTCAAGAGACAATAAAGGAAAAGCTTCCTGTAGTTTGGTGCTACTACATTTCTGGAAACACCTGGTCTGACTAAACTCAACACCAATACTGCCAAGGAAGGATCTACTAATACCAAAGAGACTAAACAAAACAGGCAAAGAGAGCCATTGGAAAAGACTGGACTGAAGGAAAAAGTGACCAACAGCAGGGAGCATAACAAACATAGGAGATATCCTTAAAGCACCAGGCTCCAATGAACAGGGGACACTCTACGGCAGAACCTCGTTTTCACAAAGCCACAACTTTCAAAAGCAAGAGACATAGCTGACTTTCCTAATAAGCAGAAACAGACACAGAGAGTTAGACAAAATGAGGAAATGGGGAATTATGTCCCAAATGAAAGAACAAGACAAAACCACACCAAAAGACATAAGCAAAATGGAAGTAAGTAATATGCTTGATAGAAAAAAATTTTTAAAGATTTTATTTATCTATTCATAAGAGACAGAGAGAGAGAGAGACAGAGACACAGGTAGAGGGGGAAGCAGGCTCCATGAAGGGACCTGACACGGGACTCAGTCCCAGGACTCCGGGATCATGCCCTGAGCCAAGGCAGATGCTCAACCACTGAGCCACCCAGGCATCCCCCAATAGAGAGTTTAAAGTAGTGATCATAATTATACTCAGTAGACTTGAGAAAAAAGTGTGGAGGACATCAGTAAGACCACTAACAAAGAAATAAAAAGAACCAATGACAGACAAAAAACATAAATAAAATTAATAATACACTAGGGCAGCCTGGGTAGCTCAGCAGTTTAGTGCAGCCTTCAGCCCAGGGCCTGATCCTGGAGTCCCGGGATTGAGTCCCGTATCAGGCTCTCTGCATGGAGCCTGCTTCTCCCTCTGCCTGTGTCTCTGCCTCTCTCTCTCTTTCCCTCTGTGTGTCTCTCATGAATACATAAATAAAATCTTTAAAAAATAATAATAATACACTAGGTGGAATAAATAGGCTAGAGGAAGCAGAAGAATGAATCAGTGACATGGAAGACAGAAATGGAAAGTAATAATGTTAAGCAGGTCAGAGATGGAAAAAACTATGCAAAATGAGAATAAACTAGGAAAGCCTAGCAACTCCATCAAGCTTAAAATCACATACATTATAGGGATCACAGACCAAGACAAGATAGAAAATGGGGAAAAAATATATCTGAAGAAATAATAGCTGAAAATTTCCCTAATTTGTGGAAGGAAACAGAAATCCAGAACTAGCAGGCAGACATCCTCCAGCAAATCAAACCAAAGAAATTCACACCAAGACAAATAGTAACTCAAATGGCAAAAAGTAGTGATAAAGAGAGAATTTTCAAAGCAACCAGAGAAAAGAAAACAGTTACATACAAGGGATACCAAACAAACCTGTCAGCTGATTGTTCAGCAGAAACTTGGCAGACCAGAAGTGGCATGATCCATTCAAAGAGATGAAAGGAAAAAAATCTGAAGCCAAGAATATACTAGCCAACAGGGCTATCATTCAAAATAAAAGGAGAGATGAGGAGTTTCTCAGACAAACAAAAGTTAAAGGAAACAGCTCTAAGTTGAACTAAAACAGCCCTACAGAAACGTTAAAAGGGACTCTTTGAGTAGAAAAGAAACACCGTAAGTAAAACAAAGAAAAGTAGAAAGTACAAAACCAGTAAAAATAAGTATATCTTTAAAGTTGGTAAAGGAACTCATAAAATAAAAGGATATAAAGTACGACACCATATGCCTAATACTTGGTTGGGGAGGGGAGTAAAGAATGGGTTCAAACTGAAGCAAACATCAACTTTATAAAGACTGCTATATGTGAAGATGTTATATACAAACACAATGGTATCCACAAATCAAAACAATAACAGATATGCAAAAAGAAAAGAATATATAATAATTACGAATATTTATGCACCCAATATGGGAGCACTCAAATATATAAAACAGTTAATAACAAGCATAAAGAAACTAATTGATAGTAATAAAATGATAGTATGGGACTGAACAGATCATCTAAACAGAAAATCAACAAAGAAACAGTGAGTTCAAGTGACATACAGAACCAGATGGACTTAACAGATATATTCAGAAAATGCTATCTTAAAACAACAGAAAACACATTCTTTTCAAGTGCACATGAAATATTCTTCAGAATAGATCACATATTTGACCCAAAAAACAAGTCTCAACAAATTCAAAAAGACTAAAGTCATACCATGAATCTTTTCTGTCCACAACACTATGAAACTATAAATCAACAACAACAACAAAAAAAATGGAAATAGCACAAATACAGGGAGGTTAAATAACATGCTACTAAACAATAAATGGGTCAGCTAGAAGTCAAAGGAAAAAACAAAACTTACATGGAGACAAATGAAAATGAAAACACAATAGTCCAAAATCTTTGAGATACAACAAACGTGGTTCTAAAAGGAAACTTTCTAGCAATATAGACCTACCTCAAAAAAGTAAGAAAACCTCAAATAAACAACTTAACTTTACACTTAAAGGAGCTAGAAAAAGAACAAACAAAACCCAAATCTAGCAGAAAGAAGAAAATAATAAAAATTAGAGCAGAAATAAATTATATAGAAGTTTAAAAAAAAAACAGTAGAACAAATCAATGAAATCAGGAACTGATTCATTGAAAAGATCATCAAATTGATAAAAATCTAGCCAGACTCATCAAAAGAGAGAGAGAGAAAAAGAGACAGAGGGAGGGAGAGAGATCTCAAATAAATCATAAATGAATGAGGAGAAATAACGCCAAAGAAATATAGGGGATTATAGGAAAATATAATGTAAAATTATATATCAACAAACTGGATAACATAGAAGAAATGGATAAATTCCTAGGAATATAAACTCACAAAACTGAATCAGGAAGAAATAGAAAACTTGAACAAACTGATACCAGTAAAAAACTGAAATTAGTAATCAAAAAACTCCCAACAAACAAAATCCAGGCAGGAGTCGATGGCTTAATAGGTGAATTCTACCAAACATTTAAAAAGGAGTTAATACCTACTATTTTCAAACTTTTCCAAAAACATAGAAGAGAAAGGAAAGCTTCTAAATTCTTTCTACACGGTCAGCACTATTCTGATACTAAAACCAGATAAAGACATCAAACACACAACAAAAGAACTATAGACAAATATCTCTGATGAACATACATGCAAACTCCTCAACAAAATACCAGCAACTAAGTCTAACAATACATTTTTAAAAAATCATTCACACAATCAAGTGGGATTTATTCCGGGGATATAAGGGTAGTTCAATATTCTCCTATCCATCAATATGATAATATAAACAAAAGAAACAAAACAAAAGAAAGGACAACAAACATATGATTATTTCAATCACTGCAGAAAAAGCATCTGACAAAGTACAATATCCATTCATGGTGAAAACCCTGAGGGAACATAGCTCAATATAATTATGGCCTTACCTGAAATAAGCCACAGTTATAATACTCAATGGGAAGATCTGAGAACTTTCTGCCTAAGGTCAAGAACAAGATAAGTATGATCATTCTCTCTCACTATTTTTATTCAATACACAATACAAGTCCTAGGCACAGCAATCAGATATGAAAAAGGAATAAAAGGCATCCAAATTAGGAAGAAGTGAAACTTTCACTATTTGCAGATGATATGATACTATATATAGAAAACCCAAAAGATTCCACCAAAAAACTATGAGAATTGAGGTCACAGTATACAAAATCAATGTATGGAAATCCATATTTCTATACACTAATAATGAAGTAGAGAAAAAGAAAATAAAACAATCCTATTTACAATTGCACCACAAGTAATAAAATAGCTAGAAATAAACATAACAAAGGAGGTAAAAGACATGTATCCCAAAAACTCTAAAACATTGATGATGAAATTGAAAATAATACAAACAAATGGAAAGACAGTCCATGCTCATGGATTGGAAGAACAAATACTGTTAAAATATCCATTACTAACTAAAGCAAACTACATATTTAATGTAATCCCTAACAAAATACAAATGGCATTTTTCACAGAACTAGAATAATATTCCTAAAATTTGTTACGGAACCACAAAAAATTCCAAACAGTCAAACCAATTTTGAAAAAGATGAACAAACCTGGAGGTATAACAATTTCAGATCTCGAGTTATATTACAAAATTTTAGTAACCAAAACAGTATGACACTGACACAAAAATAGGCACATATATTAAGAGAACAGAAAACTCAGAAAACCCATGATAATATGGTCAATTAATTTTTGACAAAGCAGTAAAGAATATCCAATGGGAAAAAGACAGTCTGTTCAACAAATGGTGGGATAAAACTAAACTACTACACACAAAAAAATCTGAAACTAATGATGTACTATATTTTGGCTAATTGAATTTAAATTAAAAAAATAATATTTTGAGTTGCCAGGCTTTTGATTAGTAAGTCTGATGAAAATCTAATGCACAAGAAAAATGTTCCCTTGATGTTCTTTTCAGAACCTGTGAATAGGCTCGAATTCAATTAGGTTCACCCAAATTTTAATTAATAAGTAAACAAATGCATAAATAATTTTTTTTAAAAAAGAAACTGAACCACTTTCTTATCCCACACACAAAAATAAACTCATAATGGATTAAGGACATAAACATGGGACCTGAGACAATAAAAAATCCTAGAAGACAGCACAAGCAGTAATTTCTCTGGTACTGGCCATAACATTTTTTACATATATCTCCAAGGGAAATAAAAGCAAAAATAAATTACTGGAACTATATCAGAATAAAAAGCTTTTGTGCAACAACCAACCAACTAACTAAACTAAAAGGTAACCCAGTGACTGGGAGAAGGTATTTGTAAATGACACATCTGACAAAGGATTAGCATCAAAATATATAAAGAACTTAGACAATTCAACAAACACAAAAATAATACAATTTAAATGGGTGGGAGACATGAGCCCATTTCTTGAAAGAAGACATAAAGATGGCCAACAGACACAGGAAAAGATGCTCAACATCACTCATCATCAGGCAACCACAAATCAAACCACCATGTAATATCACCTCACACCTGTCAAAATGACTAAAATCAAAAACACAAGAAACACCAAGTGTTGATGAGGGTGTGGAGAAAATGAACCCTCATGCACTGTTGGTAGGAATGCAAACTGGTATGACCACATTGTTAGACAGTATGGAGGTTCCTTAAGAAATTAAAAAATAGAAGTACCATATGATCTAGTAGTCATACTACTACATGTTTGCCTCAAAAATATGAAAACATTAATTCAAATATGCATAGCGCAGCATTACTTACAATACCCAAATTATGGAAACAGCCCAAATGTCCATCAATGGATGAATGGAAATGGAAGATATGATATATATATAATGCATATTATATGTATAATGGAACTCACACATTATATATAATGGAATATTATGGAATGAAATCTTGCCATTTGCAGCAACATGGATAGAGCTAGAGAGTATAATACTAAATGAAATATATCAATCAGAGAAAGACAAATTCCATATGATTTTACTCATATATGGAATTTAAGTAACAGAACAAATGAGCAAAAGAGAAAACAGAGAGACAGAGAGAAATCAAGAAACAGACTCTTAATTATAGACAACAAATAGATGGTTATGAGAGGTCAGGTGTGTGTGGGGGGTGGGTAAATTAGGAAATTAGGTGAAGGGGATTAAGTGTACACTTATCATGATGAGAACCGGGTGATATATGGAATTTTGAATCAACATATTGTACACCTGAAACTAACATAACACTGTAAGTGATCTACACTGGAATTAGAAGAAAATAAAAAAATGGTTTCTTACGTGAAACTAATAAGAGCTCCTATAATAGATAGACAAACCCACAATTATAATCATAGATTTCAACACACATCTCTAAATTATTTTTGGAACAACTGAATAGAAAAGTAGTAAGGATACAGATGACTTAACCAACACTACCAACCAACTTGACCTAACTGACATTTATAGACCACACTTCTTAACAATAGCAAAATCCACATTATTTTAAAAAGCACATAAAACATTTACCAAGGTAAGCCATATAATAGCCATAAAACAAGTCTCAGCAAACTTCAAAGAAATGAAATAAAAAACGTGTTCATTGATCATAACAATTAACCTATTAAGAAATAACATTAAATTTGAAATCACTAATAGAAAAATATCTGGAAAACACCCAAATATTAGGAATCTAAATAATACACTTTTAAATAACATATAGGTTAAAAAAATAAAGAACATATAGGTCAAAGAAGAATCACAAGTGCAATTAGAAGGTATTTTGTACTTATCAAAAATCAAAAGACTTTATAGGACTAAACTTTTTTTTGTATTTTCATTTTCAATTTTATTGGTGTTTTTAGGCTGGATTTTACATTTCACTATAACTATGCAAAAGAAAAAGAAAAACAACATAATACAATAAAAATATTGCAGACATTAAAATGAAAATTTCTATCACTTTTAAAAAGGAATTATATGACAAGTGCTATACTGTATGTGAATAATTATTTTCTTGACCACATATAATCTTAAAGTGACAGACCTTAAATATCTACTAAAATTTTATAAATAGTAACAGAAATAGCTTGAAATTTTTATATTACTACATATCTATATTAAAAATAAAATGCGGGCAACCTGGGTGGCTTAGTGGTTTAGTGCCTGCCTTCAGCCCACGGTGTGATCCTAGAGACCCGGGATCAAGATCCACATCGGGCTCCCTGCATGGAGCCTGCTTCTCCCTCTGCCTGTATCTCTGCCTCTCTCTCTCTGTATCTCTTATGAATAAATAAATTAAATATTTTTTAAAAATAAAAATAAAAATAAAATGTAGTCTCAAGTCAATAATCTCAACTTATATCACAATAAGTAGAAAAGAAGAGAAAACTAGACTAAAGGTAAACAGGCAAAAGGAAATAAAGGCAAGAAATGAATAAATGAGGAGCCTCTGGCTGGCTCAGTCAGTAGAGCATGCAACTCTTGATCTCAGGTTCATGTGTTCAAACCTCACATTGGGTATGGCCCTGACTTAATAAAAAGTAAAATATAGGCAGTAATTTTTTAAAAAGAAATGAATAAATGATACAAAATAGAGGAAGCAATAGAGAAAATCAATAAAATGCAAACCTGATTCTTTGAAAAGATATATCCTAAACAAAGGATAAAAAGCAAATATACAAGTAACCGATATCAGATATCAGAGATGCAAACACTACAGTCTAAAATTAAAATATAAATTTTATGCCAATAAGTTGACAAGTTGGATGAAATGTACAAATCTCTTTAAGAACACTATCAAAGGGCAGCCTTGGGGGCACAGCAGTTTAGCTCCACCTTCCGCCCAGGGCCTGATCCTGGAGACCTAGGATAGAGTCCTATGTTGGGCTCCCTGCATGGAGCCTGCTTCTCCCACTTCCTATGTCTGTCTGTCTGTCTCTCTCTCTCATAAATAAATAAAATTTTTAAAAAATCATCTGACTAGCCCTATATCTATAAAAAGAAATTGAATTTTTAGTGAAAAACCTTCCCACAAGAAACATTCCAGACCAATATGGCTTCGTTGGTGAATTCCTCCATATATTTAAGGAATAAATTATATAAATCTACAGAAAAAATGGATTAACCAACAAATGCTATCCATAAATATTACCGTAATACCAAACTGAGAAAAAGATTTTGGGGGAAAATAAAACACAGCAACATCTCTGAGGAATACAGATATAAAACTTCTTATGAATGTTCAGCAAATCAAGTCCAATGACAGATAAAGAGGCTATTAAATAATGACCAAGTAGGAAATGCAACGTTGGTTTAGAAAAACAATGAAATTCACCATTATAACTAACAAAAAAATATTGTAACCTAAATATACTCAGAAAAAGCTATTTGCTCTAAGCCAACATTTGTTCCTGATAAAAACTGCCAGCAAACTAGGAACAGAAGAAAAATTAATCAACCTAATAAAAGACATTTACCAAAGAAAATCAGTAACCAATATCATATTTATTAATGAAATATTGAATGCTTTCCCACTAAAATCAGGATCAAGGCTAAGATATCTTCTGTAATTCCACCTATTCAATGTTGTACTAGAAGTTCTAATCAGTGAAAGAAAAGCAAAACAAAATGGGGGTAGGACAGGGTAACTGGGTGATGAGCATTAAGGAGGGCACTTAATGTAATGAGCACTGGGCATTATTATATGCAACTGATGAAATCACTAAATTCTACCCATGAAACAAATAACACATGTTAACTAAACTGAAATATATTTAAAAATTAAAATTAAAAAATAAAAACAAAAAAATAATAAAGTCAAATTGAGGCAAAGGAAAAAAAACAAAAGACAGAGATTGAGAGCAAAGAATAAAATGAATAAAGATATACTGGCTTTATTTTTTTTTAGGTAATATGATCATGCAGAAAATCCTACAAAATCTATTTTAAAAACTTCTATATTAAAAAGTTATGGGTACTGATAAGTAAGTTTAGGATACAAGATCAATACACAGAAAACAACTGTATTTCTATGCACAATTGGAAATTAGACACAATGCCTATTATAACAGCATCAGAAATATGAAATACTTAGGAATAAACATGACAAGAGATGTCAAAGGCCTGGACACTGAAAATTGCAAAACATTGTTTAGAAAATTTCAAAAGACCTAAATAAATGGTTAAAACATATTGTGTTCACAAAAAGGAAGTCTCATTACATTAAAATATTATTTCTGTCTAAATTGATCTGTAGATTTAATGCAGTCCCAAGAAAACCCAAAAAGGCAAACAGAGAGGTTGAGGGGTGCCTATGTGGCTGTCAGTTAAGCACCTAACTCTTAGTTTAGGCTCAGGTCATGATGTCAGGGTCCTGGGATCCAGCCCTGTGTCAGGCTATACACTCAGTGGAGAATCTGTTTAAGGAATCTCTCTTTCCTTACTCGCTGCACCTCCCTCCCTCAAATAATAAATAAATCTTTAAAAATATAAAAGTAAAACTAGATAAGTTAATTCAAATATTCATATGGAAATGCAAAGGATCTAGAATACCCAAAGTATCTTGGAAAAAGAATAAAGTTAGAGGAATTGCACTACCTGATTTCAAGACATTGTAAAGCAATAATATTCAAGACAGTGTTGTATTTGCATCAGGACTGACAAAATACATTAATGAAACAGAACAGGGAGTCTAGAAACTAGTCTATACATTTGGCCTTCAACCAAGGTACAAAGGCAATTCAAAGGTGAAAGAATAGTCCTTTCAATAGACGGTGCTAAAACAATTGGACAACCATAAGCAAAAAAGAACAAACAAAAAGGAAAGGGAAGGAAGGGAGGCAAAGAAAAGAGAGAGGGGGAGAGTGAGAGGGACAGAGAGAGAGAAATGTATCTGTACTTGCACCATATACAAAAATCAATTCAAAATGGATCACATGACTAAAGGTAAAATTTAAAAGTATAAAACTTAGAAAACTCGGGAGATCTTTTGGACCTTGGGTTAGCCAAAGATTTCTTACACACATAGCACCAAAATCAAAATCCATAAAGAAAAATTAATAACTTAGATCTCATCAAGATTAAGAATGAAAACATAAGCAAGAGTTGGGAGAAAGTACTTGCAAATCTCACATCTGATAGAGTTTATATTCAGACTATATAAATAATTCCCAAGATACAATGTTAAGAAAATAAACAACCAGACTAAAATATTCAAAAGGTTGGGGAATACACACTTTACTAAAAAGATACCCAGATGGCAAATAACAACACCAGAGAAAATTCACCATCATTAGTCATTAGAGAAATGTAGATTAAAACTCCAAGGAGACACCAACATAAAAATATCTAAAATTAAAAAGACTAGCCCTATCTCCTGGTTGAAATGTAAAATGGTACAACTTTGGAAAGTTCTTTCAAAGTTATATAAATATATCTACCATTTGACTCAGTCATTGTACTACAAGGTATTTACCTAAGAGAAATAAGGACACTAGTATAGAAAAGTTCATGGCAGTTTTGTTTGTAATGGTCCCAAATTAGAAACAATCCAAATATCTACCAACAATTAAATAAATCTGATTGTGCTATATCCCTGCAAAGACACTACCTAGCAATAAGAAGAAATGTAGTATTGATATGCAACAATATGGATGAATTTCTAATTGTGCTGAGAGGAAGAAGTCACACAAAAGGAGTTCATAATGGATGATTCCTTTTATGTAAAAATCTAGGACATGGAAACTGATCTGTAGTGTCAAAATGCAGATCAGGGGTTACCTGATGATGGAGTGGTAAACATGGAGGGACAGCAACTCAAGAAAATTATTGGGAATGATGAGTATTTTCATTATCTTGCTTACTATCACAGTTTTACAGATGAGATAGATAATAAATGTTAAAACTTATTAAATTACTTTATTAAATACTTTAATCACATACAGTTTTTTATGTATCAATTAGAACTCAGTATAACTTTTGAAATGGAATATTGAATTATTAACATCAACTATATAGCAGGCTTTTATTTTGCCTCTTCCAGTTTCCCTAAAACATACTTTGAAAGACCAGGAAGAAGGTATAGGGAAACATCTTTTACTGACAATGACAAATAAGCTAGACAGCCAACATATTTACAAAATTTAGGCAACCTTTCCACCAGTTAAAGACCTATATGGTAGAAAATAGAGTAAGCAGTAACCAACATGTTTTGCTACCCGAAATTCAGCAAAGTGGCAGGTGAGACAGGCAGTGAGTCACTGTTCTTCAACTTTCTGTTTTTTGTCTTAGAAATGTGCAGTCTGGTCATCTAAACCCAGGAATAGATATAAAGCATTAATGACACAAATTCTATGTGGATTCAGATATATTCAATCCTAGAAATTACAATGACATACTGTATGCTAACTTGTAAAACTCAATAGGCATTGATGAAGATAGGAAAAGTTGTGTGTATTCTCAATTTGAAGAATGAGACAATCAGATAAAGTTCTCACCTTTATCCAGAAAACTTCATCAGATTACAAGGAAACTAAGCTAAGAACTGTACACACACCACCTTCCCAACTGCAAATCTGTGTAGAGGCTTCTACATATAAATGAACAATGAGCAGGATCAAAGACATACTACAAATAACACTTCTTGATTGAGTTTTGTAAAATATGACAAGTAAAATAAAACTGTTAACTTGTAAAAGAAAGTGGCAAAAAAAGGAAAAGGAACATCATCCTGAAAAATCATCAGAGGATTATAACTCTGAAAGTTATTTACTAAAGCATGTAGAAAAAAATGAGAAAATGTTTGGCACAATCAATATACTGTAAGAACATGATGGAGAAGAGACATCTAGCTGCCCACCAAAATTTCAAAATTTTATAGCACAGAATTGTTGCTGCTCAGCTAGGGCTACATTTCTCAGAACCTTTTGCATCAAAGTGTTGCTGTGAAACTAATTCTTGCCAATTTAGAATGTAAGTAGATCTGATGTGTGTTACTTCTAGGTTAGAACTTTTCAAAAGTGAGTCAAATTTCTTCACTTTGTTTCCCTTCCACTAGTTAAATGCAGAGGGTACTGAGACCCTTAATGAAATAATAGAGCTACAAAAGTGAAAGCACGTGGGTCCCTGGATCAACATGTGAAGAATATCCATTTGGCAACCAGGGATATGCACTGAATTATTACGTGAGTGAAAAATAGAACTCTATTTGTTTAGCCTAAAAAATTACAAAGTGGTCTTGTAATAGCAGTTACTGGTACCTCAATTAATACATGTTAATACATGTAACCTCTATAAAACAAGAACAAAAGCCACCAGGATAGAACAACCTGATAAGAAATGTTAACAGAATGAAATGCAATAGTATAAATGAAAAAATAAAAAAGAATTTGATGCTAAAGGAATATAAGAAAAAAAGTATAAATAGTGGTATTGAATTATCCATTGGGAATAGTAAAAAGAAAAAAAAAAGAAAAAAGAAATATTGCTTAAATATAACTAATCAATTGGAGATGACCTAGAGGGAATTAGGGTTTATCCATTGGGAATAGTAAAAAGAAAAAAGGAGAGAAAAAGGTAATATTGCTTAAATATAACCAATCAATTGGAGATGACCTAGAGGGAATTAGGGTAAGTGAAATAAATCAGATGGATAAACACAAATACCACATGATTTCATGGACATGTAGAGTCTAAAAAACAGAACAAATTAACAAACAACAAAAACAAAATAGAAACATAAATATAGAGGAAAAACTAGTGGTTGCTAGAGGAGAGTGTGATGGAGGGATAGGCAATATAAATAAAGAGGATTACAAGGCATTAACTTCCACTTATAAATAAGTCATGGGGATAAAAATTACAGCATAGGAAATATATTCAATAATATTGCAATAATTATTTATGGTGACAGATGGTGGTGAGCATTTAATAATGGATATAATTGTGGAATCACTATGTACATTTGAAACTAATATAATAGTATATTTATATTATGTTATATTAATGTTATATAATGATATGTAAAAGTATTAATATATAAAATATAAAATATATTTATATAACTAAATTATATACTAATATATAATTAAAATTAAATAAATAACATGCTTTCTAATGTTTAATGTTATTCAAATATATCTCACAAATATGATATACAATAATTAAAATTATTAATAGTACTATTATAATTGGTTGACTTTTTTTTTAATAATTGGTTGACTTAAAAAGAAAGTAATCTTCCGGATTGCAGAAGAAAGAGTAAAGAAACTAAACAAGATTTGAAAGTAAAGCAAAAGAATGTGTTATTGAGGGTGCAGAAAGAACAGGAATTCTATCATTGCAACAAAGACCAGAACCACTCAAGTAAAAGTAGTAATAAATACATACCTAAAAAACAAAACAAAACAAAACAAAACAAAACAAAACAAAAACCTTCCAGAGCAGGAAAGAAGCCCAACTACGCAAAGCATTTCTGATAGAATTAATGGAATGAGACTGACATGGAGACACGTTCTGGTAAGATATTTGAATTATAGTGATGGAATAAAAAAATAAGCATGGGGAGGAGGAATCAGTAGGTTATCCACAATGGAATAAATATAATGGCAGTTTTATGTTTCTCCTCTTTGAGATAAAATGTCATTAGATGATACAGCAACAAATAATCAGTTAAGTGTCTGCCTCTTGATTTCAGCTCAGGTCATGACCTCAGGTTGTGAGATTGAACCCCACATGTGAAGGCTACTTAATATTTTTTTTTGAGGCTACTTAATATTATCTTCCTATCCCTCTCCCCGTGCCAAAAAAATTTTTTTCCTAAAGCCCAAACCCATTTTTCCTTCATTTGAAAAAAAAAAAAAAGACCACCTCAACTCTAAAACTCCCACCTCTGCCTTCCTCCTTTCTTATTAGGAACATAAGGGAAACAATTGTTTAAGGGAAATATAAGGTAGTTACTAATAGACATACCATTACAAAATGCTTCCTGCTAGCAGCTAGAGAGAAATGAATGTGGAACCTATTAGTATTGGAATTACATGTCAAAAGCAGAGTTCAATTTTATTTCTGTCATAACAAGCAGGCCAGAGATTGACTCGACAGTTATTTACACTATTGCTTGTTTTCTGACATGAATATTCCAGTATAAAAATCAACTTGTTTGGACACCTTTTAGTACATAACACTTTGTGTGAATTAAGATCATCTCATAAGAGATAAAATTAAAGCATTTCTTAGGTGCCCTGAGGCTTCAGGAAATTTTAATTGTATTACAATTGTATTACAAGTAAAGACTATGTTGGGATAGGTGGTACTAATATGTCATCCATCATCATTCATTCACAGGTGTTAGGTTAGGTTTCCTCATTTGCACTGGAAAACTTATGATCAAGGCAATGGAGATTCAAATATTATATAAAATATTATCTCTGCTCTCAAGTATCTCAATCTACTGGGAAAGACCAATATGCAGTAATCTTTACAACATAGTATGCTGAGACGATGGGCACCTAACTGGAAGATGAATACAAAATGATCAACAAATGAGGACAGAATCCCTGAATACATACAGAGGGAGCTATATGATAAAGGCAATGGAAGACAAAATGCCTGGCATAGTAAGAGAAATAAATGTATTACAAAATGGTTAAAACTTAGTGTGAGGAGGGAAAACTAAGGTAGAAAGGTACAGAGAGGCCAACTCATGGAGGAAGGAACCTGCATGTTAATTTGAGGTGCTTGGGCTTTATCCTGAGGGCTGAATTAAAGCTGGTAATTGGCATGATATCATTTGCATTGAAAAAACTTTTCAACTCCTATGGTGAAAAGTTCAAAGGCTAGAGTGTGGGTTAATCCATATGACCATTGACCCAAAACCTTCAAATTCAGAGGATGGTATTGTATTTCTATATTAATATTCATTGGAAAGAAATCAGCTTTATTGTTCATTTAACTGTTCTTGAGAACAGTGTTCTCTGAATTATAAATGGCATTTTGCTGAATCTACATGCTGCAAGAAATGCAACAAGAGACAAAGAGAGGAAAGACTAGAGAAAACAGTCATTGACTGCTTATCTACCACATGTGAGACACTGTACTAAGTACTCTGAATATATTTCATTTTATCTTCTCCATGAGGTAAGTCTTATCATACCCACTTTACGGATAATTTAATTTACAGATAATTCAGTTTATAAACTGAAATTCAGAGGAATGAAATTGCCCAGAAATATACAACTTTTGTTAAGATATATCAAACTCCAAGGCTTTTTCTCTTTTCAATATACTGCTCTATCTTCCTGGGAAAGGGGGGAGATAAAAGATTGCAAGCTAAGGAAGCTAAGAGCATTATAAAATACAGGAATATATAGGGACCAGTGCTGCTCTTATCTATAGCAATTATTTGCATTTAAGTGCTATAGGAAAGATTTCTGGATATGGCACTATGAAGAGGTAAATGAATCATCTCTCTAAAAAAAAAAAAAAAGTACGTTTGTATCTTTGGAGTAAATACCTAGTAGTGGAATATCTGAGTCATAGAGTAGCTCTATTTTTAGCTTCTTGAGGAACCTCTACACTTTTGTCCAGAGTGGCTGCACCAGCTTGCATGGTATATGGTGTAACAAAAGGTACAGTTTGATTCTTCCACATGTGGCTGTTCAATTTTCCTAGCAATTTCTTGAAGAGACTTTTTTCCTTTGGATATTCTTTCCTGCTTTGTCAAAGATTAGTTGACCACAGAGTTTGAGGGTCTGTCTTGTGTTCTTGTGTTCCATTGATCTACATGTCTGTTTTTGTGCTAGTACCATACTGTCTTGAAGATTATAGCTTTGCAATATCCCTTGAAGTCTTGTACTGTGATGCTACCATGTTTGGTTTTCTTTTCCAACATAAGTTTGTCCCCAAATAGGGGTCATTTCTGGTTCCGTACAAATTTTAGGATTATTTGTTCCAGCTCAGTGAAAACTGGTGATGGCATTTTGATATGGATTGCATTTAATGTGTAGATCACTTGGGGTAGCAGACATTTTAACAATATTTATTCTTCCAATCCATGGCCATGGAATGTTTTTCCATCTCTTTGTGTCTTCCTCAGTTTCTTTCATAAGTGTTCTATAGTTTTTAGAGTACAGATACTTTACCTCTTTGGTTACATTTATTCCTAGAGAGCCTATGGTTTTTGATGCAATAGTAACAGGATCGATTCCTTACTTTCTCTTTCTTCTGTCTCATTATTAGTGTATAGAAATGCAACTGCTTTCTGTGCATTGATTTCATATTCTGCTATTTTGCTGAATTCCTGTATGAGTTCTAGCAATTTGGGGGTGTGGTTTTTTGGGTTTTCCACATAAAGTAGAGAGTGAAGATTGAGAGTTTGGCTTCTTCTCTGCCAATATGAATGCCTTTTATTTCTTTTTTGTTGTCTGATTGCTGAGGCTAGGACTATGTTGAACAACAGTAGTGAGAGTGGGTATCCCTATTGTGTTCCTTACAAGAAAGGCTCTGTTTCTCCCTATTAAGAATGATACTTGCTGTGGGCTTTCCTTAGATTGCTTTTATGATCTTTATGAGGTATATTCTCTCTATCCCTACACTGTGGAGAGTTTTAATCAAGAAAGGATGTTGTATTTTGTCAAATGCTTTTTCTGTATCAATTGAGAAGACCATATAGCTCTTGTCCTTTCTTTTATTAATGTGATGTATCTCATTAATTGATTTGCAGACATTGAACAAACCATGCAGCACAGGAATAAATCCCACTTGGTCATGGTGAATAATTCTTTTAATGTACTGCAGGATCCTATTAAGCTAGTATCTTGGTGAAAATTTTGGCATCTGTGTTCTTCAGGGATATTGGCCTGTAATTCTCCCTTTAATGGGGTCTTTGTCTGGTTTTGGGATCAAGGTAATGCTGGCCTCATAGAACATGTGTGGAAGTTTTGCTTCCATTTCTATTGTTTGAAACATCCTCAGAAGAATATGTATTAGTTCTTCTTTAAATGTAAAATTCCCCTGGGAAGTCTTCAGACCCTGGACTCTTATTTTTCAAAAAGTTGTTGATTACTTTTTCAATTTCCTTGCTGGTTATGGGTCTGTTCAGATTTTCCATTTCTTCCTGTTTGAGTTTTGGCAGTTCATAAGTTTCTAGGAATGCCTCCATTTCTTCCAGATTGCCTAATTAGTTGGCATACAGTTGCTCATAATAATTTCTTAAAATTGTTTGTATTTCTTTGGTGTTGTTTGTGATCTCTCCTCTTTCATTCATGATTTTATTAATTTGGATCCTTTCTCTATTTTTTGATACATCTGGCTAGGGGTTTATCTATCTAATTAATTGTTTCTAGTTTCATTGATCTGTTCTACTATTCTTTTGGTTTCCTTTTCATTGATTTCTGCTCTAATCTTTACTGTTTATCTTCTCCTGATTGGTTTAGGCTTTATTTGCTATTCTTTCTCCAGTTCCTTTAGGCGTAAGGTTAGCTTATATGTTCAAGATTTTTCTATTTTTTCGAGAAAGGCTTCTATTTAATGTACTTCCCTCTTAGGATCACCTTTGCTGTATCCAAAGGTTTTGACCAGTGATGTTTTCATCTTCATTCATTTCCATAAATTTTTAAACTCTTCTTTAATTTCCCGGTAGTGATCCGAAGGGGCACCTGCACCTCCATGTTCATAGCAACAAGGTCCACAATACTCAAACTGTGGAAAAAGTCAAGATGTCCATTGACAGAAGAATGGATAAAAAAGATGTGGTATTTATAATATACAATGGAACATTACTCAGCCATCAGAAAGGATGAATACTTACCATTTACATCAACATAGATGGAACTGGAGGGTATTATGCTGAGAGAAATAAGTCAATTAGAGAAAGACAATTATCACATGGTTTCACTCATATGTGGAATATAAGAAACAGTGCAGAGGACCATAGGGTAAGGGAGGGAAAACTGAATTGGAAGTCATCAGAGAGGGAGAAAAAAAATGAGAGACTCTGAATTATGGGAAACAAACTGAGAGTTGCTGGAGGAGAGGTGGGAGGGGCATGGGATAATTAGGTGATGAGCATTAAGGAGGGTACATGATATGATGAGCACTTGAGTGTTATACACAACTGATAAATTATTGAACACTACATCTTAAAATAAGTACGTACTATAAGTTGGCTAATTTAATATAAATTTTTTAAAACCTTAGCAATTTATAAAGTGACATTAAAAGTGACTGAGAAAGATCACAATTTAAATGAAAGAAATTCTACAACAGATAAATATGGATGCATTAAACTAAGCAATGTGAGGTTAACTTTTGAGCTGAACTTCTTGGAATTTTGCTTTTATCTCTTCCATGACCTTTCTTATTTTTAAGTATTAGACAGATTTTGACCACATTGCATGTAATATGGCCAAGAGGAAACAGTCATTTTTAATTTATATTTTTTGTCCAAAAAGATAGTAATAAATCTATTTTAAAATGGAAAAAAAAAGTACAAAACTAAACAAAGTTGTCCAAAACAATAATTTCCAGTATCTGGAAGCTAGGCAAAGGCAGCCAACAAAATGAGAAGCATTTATTCTTGAAAAACTTTTAGAGCTTTGAGTAAGAATTTGGCAGCCTTGTTCTTGGAATGCTCCTATTCCACTCCCCAGTTCCACAGATGAAACTATAATTGTTTTATCACTGTGGGATGACAACAAAAACCAGCAGCTTTGCAACCAGAGAGGTAGAAATGATTTGGGACACAATTTTAAAAGGCTACAGCTTTGTCAGATAAAAGTGGTGAACTTGGTGAAAAACAAATGGGGGGAAAAAACCTAGCTTATTTGAGGTTTCAGCTCCAACTGTGGCTATCATGGAACAGTAGACATTTAAAGAGATCCTGGAAATGAATAAGCCATTGAAAGTCTGAAATAAACTTGCCACAAATCCCTCTTTGGCTTCCTTATAAATTATGAGTATGGATTAGGAGACCTGAGACAGTCTAGCAAGAAATAAAAGCCAAGACAGACTTGAGAACTACCTGTAACTGTGAATGGACTCCCCACCCCCAACCCTTACACTAAACTATTTGCAAGATGTTGCAAGCCTTAAGGGCTGGGATGTATTTGAGAACAATTAATGTACAACTCATTGGCTGACAGCTAAGCAATGAAAACACAGAGATGACTTACAGGAATCGAGGCTAAACAATAAAAATAATACATAATGCAGCTAAACCAGTCCTTAAAGTAAAATTTATAGCTTAAAATGCTTTTTAAATTAACCCAGTGAAAAAGAAAATAAATAAATAAATAAATAAATAAATAAATAAATAAATAAATAAATAAATTAACCCAGTGGAAGGAAGACTTTCACAACATATGTACATCAAATCACTGAGTTGTACACTTTAAATGTCTTATAATTTTGTCAATTATACCTCAATAAAATTGTAAAAAACGTTTATTACAAAATAAGAAATCTAAAATCAATAATCTAATTTACTTTAGGAAGATAGAAAAGAATAGCAAATCAAAGTAAACAGAAGACAGAAAATACAAAAGATCAGACTGAAAATCAATAAAAAAGAAAAAATACTATAGAATTGATGAAACCAAATTGATGACTTTTTAAGATCAAGATAGTTGGCAGAGCTTCAGCTAGAAACTAAGAAGTTAAAATAAAAGATATACATTTCTAAAATAAGTAATGAAAGCTGGAACATTGCTACTGACTTTAAAAAAGACAAAAAGTTCACCACCTACTCCAGTTCATATAGTTAATTTCAACACTCATTTCTATAGGATTTAATAGTCTATGACACAGCCTCTAGCTTCTGAGGTATCATTTTCCTTAATATAATTCCAATGACTTGGAGTAAGTCATGACTTAAATATTACTCTAACTATAATTTCTATCTTCCTATCAAATTTAAAGGGATTTCTTTTCAGAAATCAATAAACATCAAAATTACTCAGCAGATATTTGCAGAGCACCTAGTTTAGCCAAGTATTCTGTTGACTGCTGTTGACACTAAAATGAATAAAATAGCATCTGCCTCTAACACAGAGCCCATAGTACAGTGAGAGATACAGGTATAAAAACATAAATATGACCCATTGTGTTAAGACTTGTAAAATGCAATGGAAAAGAATAAATGCCTAATTCTTCTGGAATGGAAGTAAAAAAAAAAAAAAAGGTATCTTGAGCTAGCAATTCTAGCAATTGAATGGAGACTTATCAATGATCATCAGAATGATCACCTGACAAGAAGGAACAGAAAAGAATTTCAGGAGGAGGGACAACTCTTTGCAGCAGAAGCATAAGTATGTGTAGCCCAAGACTGTTTCCATTACTGGTCATGAAGCTCTCATAGGTGGAATATAAAGCAAAACCATTAGTGATTTATAAGGATCCATAAAATGGGAGGCAGCTTTCCATTTTTATAAATCTATTGAGAAAAAAAGAAAACAAGAAATCTATTGGGAATCTTAGGGAAATAAATACAGAGTCAAACCAAGAAACATACTCATAACTATAGTGAACAAATTGATCGCTACCAGAGGGAAGGTGAGTAGAGGTATGGGTTAAATAGGTGCAGGGGGATTGAGGAGTGCATCTATTTTGATGAGCACTGGGTATTCCATGTAAGTGTTGAATCACTAAATTGTACACCTGAAACTAATATTAGAACTGTAAATTAACTAACTGGAATTTAAATAAATAAAACTAAAAAAAGAAATTCGTAGAATACCATAAGCCTTAGAGGGTACTAAGACATCTTCTCATCTAACTCTTTTACTTTTAGGTGGAAATTGAGGCTAAACAAGTACCTGTATTTGTTGAAAATCTCCTATGATTAAAGGCATCTGCTTTAAAAGGCCTAGCATAAAGCCTACTTGATCCAAACCCTATGTCACAGCATTCTGCCACTGCTGCCCTTCTTGGTCAAACCTCCATCCCTACCAGCACAGTAAGATCCTCCCCCAGAAGATCAGCGCAGCTACCTGACACACGTGTCCATAAATATTTTTGGTGTTTTAAAAGTCAGCAGGATTGGCTGTGATAGAGTCCAAAGTGCACAGTGTTGCTCCTGGCAGGCAAACAGTGTGAGACAGTGTGACAATTGAGATCTGAAAAATGCCTGGGACACACTCAGGTACATTATTTGTTCTTCTGAGTGTTTGCCTGAGAATAGTAAGTACAGGGACACCTCTCCAGGGACAAATGAGCTGGCTGGTACCATTTCCCTCCCCCCCCCCCATACCCTTCCTACCATATGCAACGACTCAGCATAAACATGCTTCAATAAACAGCACAGTGCCAACACTGGCTGTCTCACTACTTTCACGAAGTCCCACCACTGTGCTCTGCAGGTACTGCTTTTATCTGGGAAGTGTGCCTAATGACCAGCACAGCAGGTCCCTTCCCCAGAAGACCACACAAACCCCATCCTACCATATCTACTGACCATAGAGTTCTGCAAAGCTTCAGTTCTAGTGGAAATAGCATCAGGTCTCTTGAAACCAGCAGACCAGAACATACCTACTTAAGACTCACCACACTCTGGCCAAAGTCAAAACACTGCCCACTGCAGGCAAGGAGAACCTCTGCAGACAACTGTCCTACAGGATAAAGCAGCCAAAACACAACGGTGGAGTGCACACAGCATGCACGAGAGACATGCACCTGAATCAGGCTCTGGACATTATATGACCTGTTCTTCATAAAACAATTACTCTCAGGAACGGGAAACATAACAGGGTTGTCTAACACACAGAAGAAGACAGAAATCTACACAAAATGCCAAGATGAAGGAATACAGGAAAGAATAAGAAAGGATCGTGGCCAGAGATCTAATTGAAACAGATATAAGTCATATGCCTGATGTGGAATTTAAAACAACAATCATAAGAAAAGCATGGAAGACTTCAGGGAGAACATTACTGTAGAGATAAAACAGTTCAAAAACAATCACGAGAAATGAAAAATGCAATAACAGATTTGAAATGGACTGGATGTATTGACCACAAGGATGAAAGAACAGTGGAACAAATAAGTAACAGAAGACAGGATTATGGAAAATAATGAAGCTGAACAAAGGAGAGAAGGTAGAATGATGTATCACGAGCATACACTTAGGGAACTTAATGATTCCATCAAACACAATACTAGTCATATCACAAGAGTCTCAGTAGAAGAAGAGAGAGAGAAAAGGAGGGAAAAGGGTTATTTGAGGAAATTATAGTTGAAACTTCCCTAATCTCAGGAAGGAAATCACATCCAGGAGCACAGAAAATTCTTTTTTTTTTCCACAGAAAGCTGAAAAATAATTTATTCCAGTAGATGGCAGAAATAAGAAAGTCATCCTGAAAATATACTTTAGTGTAATTCTGTTGGGACAGATATTCCCTCTGAACATGCTTTCCTATTGACTGCCTTGTCTTGTGACAGTTTTTAAACACTTTGCTGATCCCCATGTTGTAACCAGGCAGGAGTCATCTTCAAATTCACAGGTTCCAAGGAGAGAGCAATGTATTTCTCAGAAGAATAGCACCCTCTATCTCAGCAGAGTGCATAAACATTTTACAGAGTCAGCACAGTTTAGGTTAAGTGGGCACATAATTCATCAAAATGTAAAAAATAGGCAACAAGAAAAAATACTGCATTGTAGAAGATATTCAAATATGGTGTGAATGTTTAAGGCAGCTGATGGCCAAAATAGGCAAGTCAAAGAAGGCGTTCTGGGTTTGGAGTTGATTTTGCATCTAGAGGAATTCTCTTCATGACCTCAATGAGCGCTGGAGAGCAGGTCTTCCTCCTCAAGGCCAATGATACTTGAGGTACCAGATGGTTTCATTTTTCAACTGTGGTCCAAAGAGAGGGTTGAGTTGGGCCAGAATTGCAATCAGCCAAAAGAGATAGTAGCAAAGTGAACATGGTGATGGTAACTCCCCGGTTGGGACCCTTAGGTATGAACCAGGGCACGCAGAAGCCGACGAAGCCCCAGAACGTGCTCATCACGATGAGAGGCACGGTGAGGCCGTTACAGGCCATGGTTGCCACGGAGCTGCGAACCCATGCCCAGCAGCCTCTCTTCGGTCCCACCCGGAAGTGTTGGCACAGAAAATTCTTATTAAAATCAATAAAAGTAGGCAAAAACTAAGACTTATTGTAGTTATTTTGCAAAATATAGTGATTAAGAAAAAAGATCCTAGAAGCAGCAAGACAGAAAAAATCCCTAAGTTACAAGGGAAGACACAGGTTAGCAGTAGATCTCTCCACAGAAATTTGGCAACCCAGGAGAGAGTGGCATGATATATTCAATGTGGTGAATGGGAAAAATCTGCAGCAAAGAGTACTCTATCCAGCAAGGCTATCACTCAGAATATGATGAGAGATAAAGAGCACCTGAGTGGCTCAGTCAGTCAAGCATTTGCCTTCAGCTCAGGTCATAATACCAGAATCCTGGGATAGAGTTTCGCATCAGGCTCCCTACTTGGTGGGACTTGTGTGCTCGCTCTCTCTCTCTCTCTCCCTCTCTCAAAAAAATAAATAAAATCTTTAAAGAAAAAAGGGAGAGATAAAGAGTTTCCCAAAAACTAAAGGAGTTCATGACTAGTAAGCCAACCCTGCAAGAAATATTAAAAGAGACTCTTTGAGGGGGAAGAAAAGACCAAAAGTGACAAAGACTAGAAAGCAACAGAGAATATGTCCAGAAACAATGACCAGAAAAAAGCAATAAAATGGCAGTAAATACATATCTATCAATAATTACTCTGAATGTAAATGGACTAAATGCTCCAATCAAAGACACAGGATGTTAGAAGAAGGGAAATAATAAATAGTAAAGCTGAAACAAATGGCATAGAAACTAAAAAAGCAGCCGAACAGATAAATGAAACCAGTAACTGGTTCTTTGAAAATAAGTAATAAAATTGATAAACCCCCAGCCAGACTTTATAAAAGAAGAGAGAAAGAAACAAATAAACAAAATGACAATTTAGGATGGAAAGATCACAACCAATAGAACAGAAATACAAAAGATTATAGGACACTATTATGAAAAATTATATGCCATCAAATTAGAAAATCTGGAAGAAATGGTCAAATTTCTAAAAACATATAAACTACCAAAAGTAGAAACATAAAAAAAACAGAAAACTTGAACAGACTGATAACAAAAGAAATCAAATCAGTAATCAAAAACTTCCCAACAGGGGCAGTCCGGGTGGCTCAGAGGTTTAGTGCTGCTTTCAGCCCAGAGCCTGATCCTGGAAACCCGGGATTGAATCCCATGTCGGGTTCCCTGCATGGGGCCTGCTTCTCCCTCTGCCTGTGTCTCTGCCTCTGTGTGTGTGTGTGTATCTCTCATGAATAAATAAAATAAAATCTTCAAAAAAAAATTCCCAACAAACAAAAGTTCAGGATGAGATGGCTTCCCAGGGGAACTCTACGAGACATTCAAAGAAGAATTAATAACTATTCTTCTTAAACTATCCAAAAATAAAGAAATGGAAGGCAAACTTTTCAAACTCATTCACTGAGGCTAGCATTAACCTGATTCTAAAACCAAACACTCAGCCAAAAAAAAAAAGAACTACAGGCCAATATTCTTGATGAACATGGATGCAAAAATTCTCAACAAGATACTAGCAGATCGAATCTAACAGTACATTAACAGAACCATTCACCACAATCAGGTTAGACTTATTCCTGGGCTGCAGGGATGGTTCAATATTCACAAATCAATTAACATGATACCCACTTAATAAAAGAAAGGATAAGAACCATATGATCTTCTCCAACAGATCCAAACAAAGCATTTGACAAATTGCAATATCCATTTATGATAAAAAACCATTAACAATGTAGAGATAGAAGGAACATATCTCAATATCAAAAAGGATTTATATGATAAACCTATAGCTAATATCATCCTCAAGGGGAGGCGGGGAATAAGAACTTTTCATCTATGGTCAGAACAAGACAGGGATGTCCACTCTCACCACTGTTATTTAACAAAGTACTGCAAATCCTATCCTCAGGATTCAGACTACACAAAGAAATAAAGGGCATCCAAATAGGCAAGGAAGAAATGAAACATCTACTATTTGCAGAGTACATGATTCTTTATATAGAAAACCCAAAAGACTCCATAAAAATACTATTAGAACTGATACAGCAAAATTCAGCAAAGTTGGAGGATACAAAATCTATGTACAGAAATCTGTTGCATTTCTATACACTAATAATGAAGCAGTCGAAAGGAAAAAAAAAAAAAAAAAAAAAACGAGAAATGGATTCCATTTACACCTGCACCAAAAACCATAAGAAACCTAGAAATAAAGCTAACCAAAGGTAAAAGATCTGTACTCTGAAATACTGATGAAAGAAATTAAAGATGACACAAAGAGATGGAAAAACATTTCATACTCATGAGATTAGAAGAACAAATGTTATTAAAGTATCTATGCTACCCAAAGCAATCTACACATTCAATGCAATCTCTGTCAAAATAAAACCAGCAGTTTTCAAAAAGCTGGAGAAACAATTCTAAAATTTGAATGGAACCACAAAAGACCCTGAATAGCCAAAACAAATTTTAAAAAGAAAAGCAAAGCAGGAGACATCACAATTCTGGACTTTAAGTTACATTACAAACTGTAGGATCAAGACAGTATGGAACTAGAACAAAAACAGACAAATAGATCAATGAAACAGATTAGAAAATCCAGAAATGAACTCACAACTAGATGGTCAAATCAATCTGGGAAAGAACATCCAATGGAAAAGATATCCAATGGAAAAAAAGACAGTCTCTTCAACAAATGGTGCTGGGAAAAATGAACAGCAACATGCAAAAGAATGAAACTAGACCACCTTCTTATACCGTACATAAAAATTAATTCAAAATGGATGGAAGATGGAAGTGTGAAAAAGGAAACCATCAAAATCTAGAGAACACAGGCAGCAACCTCTTTGACATAGCAACTTCTTACTAGATATGGCTCCTGAGGCAGGGGAAACAAAAGCAAAAATAAACTACTGGGGTTTCATCAAGATAAAAAGCTTCTGCAGTGAAGGAAACAAAACTAAAGGGCAACCTACAGAAATGGGAGAAGATATGTGTAAATAACATGTCTCTTAAAGGGTTAGTATCCAAAATCTATAAGGAATTTGTAAAACTCAATTCTTCAAAACAAATAGTCAAGGTAATAAATGGGCAGAAGACTCTATAGAACTTTTTCCAAAGAAAACATACAGATGGCTAATGGATGCATGAAAAGATAATCAACATCATTAATCATCCAGGAAATACAAATCAAAACTACAATGAGATACCACCTCACACCAATCAGAATGTTTAAAATTAACAACATGCAAACAACAGGTATTGGTGAGGATGCAGAGAAAGGAGAAACTTCTTACATTGTTGGTGGGAATGCAAACTGTGCAGCCACTCTGGAAAACAGTATGGAGGTTCCTCAGGAGGTTACTAGGATCCATCTCTTGCACTACTATGTATTTACCCAATGACACAAAAATACTGATTTATTTATTATTATTATGTTTATAATGCTGCTGCATTAACAACAATAACCAAATTATGGAAAGAGCCCAAATGTCCATTGACTGATGAATGGATAAAAATGATATAGTATATATATACAATGGAATATTACTCAGCCATAAAAAGAATGAAATCTTGCCATTTGCAATGATGTGAATGGAGCTAGAAGCTACGCTAAGTGAAATAAGTAGAGAAAGACAAATACCATATGATTTCATATGGTTGCTGCCTGTGTTCTCCTCTAGATCATATGGTATTTCACATATGAGTATGTGGAATTTAAGAAACAAAACAAATGAACATAGAGAGGGATAAAAGGGAAGCAAATCAGAAAACAGACTCTTTATAGAGAAAAAATTGATGGTTACTGGAGGGGAGGAGGGCAGGGGGATTGGTTAAACAGGTGATATGTATTAAAGAGGACACTTGTGAAGAACACCTGGTGTTGTGTATAAGTGATGAATCATTAAATTCTACGTCTGAAACTGATTACACTGTATATTATCTAATTTAAATAAAAACTTGAAAAATAATAATTAAAAAAAATCTATTCTCTCTTCTCTCCCAGGATGGATCAAAAACAAAATCAGAGCTTCAGTTCAACCTTCCCAACTCCCCAGCCCATGCTTGCCATATCTCCTCTTAATAAAGGTGGGCCCTGTGGAGAAAAAGACATGTATATACATATATACACATATATACATACACACACACACACACACATATATATATGTGTGTGTGTGTGTGTATATATATATATATAAATTTTCAACAATCCTTAGTTTAGCATTTCTTCAGGCTGATGAGACAGAAAAAAAAATCATTACCTGGTAACAGCCTACCTATCTACATCTGCAAACTACTATTTTCCAAAAAAAAAGAACTAAATCACCATTAAATGATACAATTACAGTCTTTGAAAGATAGTGAGGTGTCACTGTGAGATTTGCTTAATCACAACTTGATACAATGAAAATATGTCAAGCAGTAAGAAAACAAGATGTCAAGTCACAACAAAAGTACAGCACATGCAGTTAATATCATGATCTTCCTTACTCCATACTGATTTTGTTTGACATTTATAATGAGCTTTTGACATTTGAGTGATAGCTACACCAAGATAAGAAATTAGAACACCTGGATATTAGCTTTCCTTAAGCAATAGGCATTGCTGAAACTAGAATTAAAAATTATTGACAACTAAAATGCTTTTAAATGTCTCAGAGATTTTAAGTTTCATGTCTGAAGTGTGCAAATTGAAGTCCCTATGGATCATCTATTACATTGATTTTCATTCTGTTTTCCACCAAAGAGAGAGGACATTCTCAGGCAGGCCATTTCAAGACGGCCAGCTGAGAACACTGTTCATGAAAGGAGGCTGCGTTGTTGGTATGTTTCATGATCAACTTGGAAGAATCATTTAAAAAGGCAATTTTAAATTTAAATATCAGGAAATAGTAGTAAGCCTATCCTCATGGAGTTCACATCTTACCTCAAACAAAAGGCCTGGAGAGGGCATCGCAGTTGCCCTATCCAAGAAATGGGCCAGTCTATAGATTACTGTAGCAATGATTCTTAACATTACAATTGTATCTCCTGAGGGAAGACAGTATATAGCAAACACTCGTGAAAGAAATAAGATTTGAAAAGCATCCTCCAGGGTGCATATACCTTCCAGTTCAGAATCACTCATTTCAATGAACCACTTAATTTCACAGATTAAGAAACTGAAATATACACAAAGTCCTACCTCATATTAGTGGCAGATCTAGCTAGGGACCAAAGTTTCGTAACTGCAAGTTAGCTGTGAGTATTACCACTAATAATAAACTCTACACAGCTGTAGCATTGGCTGGTTTACAAAGCATTTCTGTTTGTTATCTCATTTGATGTACATAATAATCCTGAGTGAAAAGCATACTAAGGATTATTATTTGTATTTAATAGATGAGTAAGCAAAGATCCAGAAAGGTAAAATGACTTATCTTAGGGATAAGATAAGGGATAGGGATACTCTGAGGAGGACCTGGGAAGAAGGCAGTAGATTCACAGAAGAATCTATTTTAAAATATTTTTGTGGTTGGCACTGAGATTCAGGTTTGTAGTTCATACATTTTAACATGTCCTAACTTTGCTAATAAACAAATTGACTACTAGAGTTTTAGAACTTTAAGTAAATTTAGAGGTATTATTATATAGTTCTTTCACATTAGTATATCCCAATGAAGCAAAATGACTAGTCCAAGATCCAAAGTTAGCTAGTGATTGAACAGGGGCTAGAACTTAGTATCTGACTTTTAGTTCCCAGTCCACTTCACACCCTGAGCTTTCTTGTATTCCTGTTTCCATTATTTGTTCTGGGTAATATTTAAAAAGCACCATTGACTTCTTAAGCTTAAGATGACACAGAACATGTACTCCTTTCAAATTCTCTCCTCGTTGATGAGGAATGCTGCATCAATCACTAAAGACTACAAGCATCCTATCAATTGTAGGATTGAATTTATTAGTTCACTGAAGAAACTGAGTTTATTTAGGGTAAAGAATGAATCTTCTTAAAACAAATGTTCTATAATCTCCTTTGGTAAAGAGGCTGGGGCCAAGTAAAAGGTAAAATTAAAGCTTGAGTTGAAATGACACCTACTGATATATCCATAAATGTTGAAGCATACTGCAATCTCTGGATTATTTGGTTTTTGTTTTATTTCTTATTTTGAAATAATTATAGGTTCTCAGAAAGTTGCAATGATAGTACAGAGAAGTCCATAAACTCTTCACTCACCTTCCCCCAACAGCTATACCTTACATAATTATAATAATATCAAAACCACAAAATTGACATTGATACAGTGTGTAAGGTCCTATGCCCTTTTGTCACATACATATATTAATGTAACCACCATTGCAATCAAGATACAGAACTACTCTATCACCCACAGGTTCTCTTTCATACTACCGTAACCTCTGGCAATCACTAATCTGTTTTCTCTATCAATAGCTTTGTCATTCAAAAATGTAAGTGGCATCATTCAGGACATAAATTTTTGATATTGGGGGACATTTTTCCATGTTCTACAATGCCCTTGAGGTCCATCCAAGTTGTGGCATATATCAGTAATATTTATTCCTTTTTCATGCCAAATATTATTCTATAATATAGATGTAACAGTTCATTTTCCCATTAACCTATTAAGAGATTTTTCATTTTTTTCCAGTTTGCAGCTATTATAAACAAATATTATAATTTTTATAGCACCATTATATTTTTAAAGCACTACTTTAAAAATAACAGTGCTAGAAACATTCATGTAGTTATTTTTGAGTGAACATAAAGTTTTCACTTGCTGACAGAAATTTCAGGAAAGCAACTGCTGGGTCATATGATAGTTGCATGTTTAATTTCTTAAGAAACTGCCAAGCAGTTTTCCAGAATGGCTATCTAGTTTTTCTATATCCTACTATGTTTTACTCTAGCTGTTCTAGTAGATATTTAGTGATAATTCATTGCGGTCTTAATCTGCATTTCCCTAATGATAGTGTTATTTTCATATGTGTATACTCTTTAGTGAAATGTCTCTTCAGGTTTTTTGCCTCCTTTTTGTTTGTTTTTACTATTCAATATTAAGAGTTATTTAAACACTCTAGATATAACCTATTGTACTTAACTTGAAGCATCAACTTGGCTTGGTCATGGCAGCCAAATATTTAGTCAAAATTATTCCAGATATTTCCCTGGAAGTGTTTTTTGGATCAGATTAACATTCGAATGGGTGAACTCTGAGTAAAGTAAATCAGCCTCCATAAAGTGGGGAGCCACAGCCAGTCAGTTAAAGGCCTTAATGAAACAAAGTATGGCCTCACCTGAGAAACAAAAAACTCTGTCAACTGACTGCTTTTGGACTTAAACAGTAGCTCATCCCTGGGCCTCCAATCTGATGGCCCATTCTGCAGCAAGCTTCTAAAATCATGTGAGCCAATTCTCTAAAATACATACACACACATATATATCCACATATGCACAATATACACTTTATTATATATACACATATATACTAATCTCTTTCTCTCTCTTGTTATATATCACAGACACAGACTCTATTCATTCTGTTACTGTGGAAACCCAGACTAAAACAGGGCCCTTCTGTCAGATATGTATTTTGCAAATATTTTTTCCCAATCTGGAAATTTTTCTTCCATCATCTTAATAAGATCACTGGCATAGTAAAAGTTACTAATTTTCACAAAGTCCAGCTTTATTTTCTTTTATAGGTTGTTCTTTTGATGTCATTATCTTGTAACTCTTCATCAAGCCCCAATGATGTTTTCTGAATTTTTACATTTACATCTTACATTTAAATCTATGATCCATAATTTTGTATAAGATATAATGATTTTGTCAAGGTTCTTTTTTGTCTATAAATATCCAAACGTTCTAGTGCTATCTGTTGAAAAGGCTTAATATCAAAGTATATATTAGTCAGGGTTCTCCAGATAATAAGAACCAATAGGATACATGAAGATTTATATATTCAATATACAACAGGTAGAATTTCGATATATATTTCAAGGTATTTGTATTTTTATAGAGAGAAATAAAGAAATACAGAGAGACAAATTTTTAAGAAATTGGCTCACATGATTATTAGCAGACTGGCAATTCTGAAATCTGCAGGGTAGGCTGATAGGCTAGCAATTTTGTCAAGAGTTAATATTGTAGTCTTGAATTCAAATGCAGTCTGGGGACCCTTAGCAAAGTCTCTGCTTAAAAAATCCAATAACCTTTATGGAGTTTCCCTTGCACATAACAATTTGCTTTTCTCTTGTTGCTTTTAAGATTCTTTAACTTTTAACACTTTAATGATAATGTGTCTTGATGTCGATCTCTTGGGGTTCATTTTATTTTGAACTCCCTGGACTTTTCTGAACCTGGGTATCTAGTTCTTTCCCCAGAAAAGGAAAGTTTCAACCACTATTTCTTCAAGTAAATCTTGGACCTTTTATCTTCCTCTTCTCCTTCTGGGACCCCTATAATGTGAATGTGATTCCACCTGATATTGTCCCAAATGTCTCTTTTCTTCATTTTTTAAAAAATTATTTTTCTCAAAAAAAAAAAAAAAGAAAAAAAAATTATTTTTCTCTTTGTGCTGTGCTAACTGGGTGTGTTGTGATGCTTTGTCTTCCAGCTCATTGGCAAACTCTTTTGTCTGCTATTGAACCCCTCTAGTGTGGTTTTCAGTTCAGTTATTGTATATTTCAGGTCTGTGACTTCGGTTTAGTACTTTCTTATATTTTCTATCTCCTTGTTAAAATTCTGTGTTCTTCCAACAGTAATCCCAAGTTCAGTAAGCAACTTTATGACCATAATTTTGATTTCAATTTCAGGTAGATTAGTTATCTCCATATTATTAAAATCTTTTTCTGAGTTTTTTTTTTCTTGTTCTCTCATTTTAACATATTTCTCTGTTCCGTCAATTTGCTTGACTCCTTGTTTTCATTTTTATGTACAAAAACTGTTACCTTTTTCATCTTTGAAGGAGTGGAACTTGCATAGATGGTGAAACGTCTAATTTTCCCCTACCCTAGTTCTTGGTATCTCTCAAGCCTCTGTGATTATCTAAACAATCTGATTTATTCTGATATGCCCCCATTGTTGAGGGTGTACCTGTCAGTGTTCAAGGGGGAGGAATCTTATTAAGCACCCAGTTGCAGACTGGAACCCAGAACCTAGGCAATATCTATTAAAGTATGAAACATATAGTGCCTTGCAACTGCAATCATAAATCATCTTGGCATCCAGAAAAGAGATCTGGAAGTATCCCTTGGGTAACAGTTGCAAAAATTAGGGCTCCAGGTAAGTACACAAGTCTTTTCAAGCTGTAACAAGGCCAAGTTGGTGAGCAAGGACGGTGTCTCCCTGTTTACATTGTCTGGGAGCACCTCCTTAGCCTCTAAATTTGTGGGATATCTGAAGCTTGTCCCTCCTCTTGAACCCCCAAGCTAAGTAAATAGGTCTTTTTCACAGGAAGATTGGTGTTTACACTGCTGTCTGTGAATTCCCTGGGGATGGTATGTGGCCAAGAACTGTTTTTCCAATTGCTACATTCCGATGGAGCTCAGGAAAGCCAGCTCCCTTGGCCAGCAAGCTCAGGAGATCAAAAGGCATTCCCTTTGTGGATTTTGCATGCCCACTCATGTTAGCTAGGCAGCTAAAAGAGTGACAGTGCAGAGGAGCAAGCATGCTCAAAGGCAGTAGGATAATGTCTTAATTATGTGCAACTGCAGGCTTCAGGAATGAAGCAGGAGTGCCTTGTCTGTGCACTCACGCCAGTTTTAGGTTGAGAGCTAGAAAATGACAACCATTCACACTCACCAGCCCCAGTAAAGGAGGGGGAAAGAATTACAACTGCCTGCACTCATCAACCATAGCTAGAGATGAGAATGCCCTATCCATCTGTGCTCATGTGCCACAGCCAGGTTGCAAGGGAGGAGACACGCACTTGTGCTATCTGGCTTCAGCAAGTCAATGGGATAGTGCCACAGACCACTTGCCCCTGCTTGTCTTAGCACATTGGTAGGATTCCACAACCGTCCTCACCCAAGGATGGATAACAAGGTACACAGAAGGTGCAAAAATGGTTTCTGCCAGAGCTTTCATCTCTGAGGAGAGTTTCAACTGTCCCCTGCCCCTCCACTATTATGCTTTTAGATTAGCAAATGAATCTCCCTCAATGACAAGTAATCTAAATACTTTTCAAACTGCTGTTTCTGCACTGGGTCTCTAGACAAGTGAGATCACATATGAACCCATTAAAAGGGGAAATCTCAGGGAGTTTTTGTTTTGTTTTGTTTTGTTTTGTTTTGTTTTGTTTGAGAGAGAAAGATTATGAGCAGGAAAGGGCAGAGTGGGAGGGAGAGGATGATGGAGGGAATCTCAAACAGTCTCTATGCTGAGCACAGAGCCCCAAAGTGGGGCTTGATCTCATGACCCTGAGATCATGATCCAAGCTGAAACCAACAGTCAGACACACTCAACTGACTGAGCCACCCAGGGTCCCCTGGAAATCTCAGTTTTTTATAGCACTTTGATGTCTTAGATATCAGCTTTGTTGGTTTTCTAAGCCAGAGGTTCTGGAGGCTTGTCCTTCTGGTGCACATTCCAGGAGACTGGATACTTGATGTGGGGCATCTACCCCTTGCTCCTCCAGGATAAGTCCCAAACTCTTGAGATTCCATTTCTATTATGTGGTCCATGCTGGGGATGGGGCTTTTGGAAAGAACATATCTCTGCCTCATCTACCCATCTTGAAGTAGTTTTTGTATCCTTTCTTGTGGAGAAGTAGTTCATCTAATTTTCAGATCTTTTTCAGAAAGTAATGATCCATAAATAGCTGTAGGTTTGATGTGTCCATGGGAGTAGGGGAGTTCAGGATCATCCTACACTGCCACCTTGTAGAAGTCCTCACGTCTTGTGACTTTTGCCAAAATCCTGTAACTTGGGCAGCCTTTTTCCAAAGTCTCCTCAATCCTTAATTTTTGAATAGTGAACTAGTCTTTCATCAGTGAAGTAAACCATTTGGTCAAAATGTGTAATTCTTTTCCCATATTACTGAATTATCTTTGCCAATATATAATTTTTGCATCAACATTCTAGATGGACATGAGTCTACAGTTTTGCTTTGTATTGTTTTTACTCTTTTACTCATATTTAATATCAGAGTAACACTGACTTTATAAACTTAGTTGAAAAGTGTATCTACCTCCTATATTTTCTGGAAGTGACAGTGTAGAATTGTAATTCTTTAAACATTTGGTAGAACTCTTCAGTGAAATCTTTTGGGCCTGTAGATTTCTTTTTACGTTTTTTTTTTTTTTCCAATTACAAATTAAATTTTTGGAATAGTTATAAAACTATTCAAATTATAGATTTAATATTTACCAAGTATAGAGGTTTGTAGATTTCAAGGAATTGCTCCATTTCATCTAACTTGCAAAATATATGTGTGTAGAGTTCTGTTTACTGCTTTATCATCGTCTTGTTGTCTTCAGGGTCTATGGGGATATCCTGTATTTTATTCTTGATGTTAATAATTTGTGTCTCCTATCTATTTCTTTCTCACTCTTACAAGATAAAGGGTTTTTTTTTTTATCCTTTCTTTTCTCCCTTCCAAAGAACCAGCTTTTGTTATATTGATTTTCTTTACTGGTATTCTCTTTTCACCTAATATTGCTTTGATCTATTAGAACTTTCTGCCTTTTGCTTGCCTTAGGTTCATTTCACTCTTCTTTAGAATTCTTCAAGGTAGCAGTTTATATTATTGATTTTAGACTTTTTCTTCTAACATAAGCATTTTAGTACTATAAATTTTCCTCTCAGCACTGATAAAACTGCATCTAACAAATTTATCTATGTTGTATGGTAAGTTGCATTTCTTTTTTTCGTTCCATCAGTTTTTGCTTCATACTATCTGCAGCTCTGTTGTTTCATGCATACAAATTTATTGTCTTCATGGTTAAATAATATTTCTGTCATTATGTAAAGTCCCTCTTAGATAATTTTTTTTTTTGCTCTCAAGTCTATTCTCTTTGATATTAGTAATATCCATTCCTGGTTTCGTCAGATTGGTGTTTTCATCGTATGTATTTCCATTGTTTTCCACCAAACTATACTATTATATTAGAAGTGACAGTATACAATTTTGTAAACAGTCCAGTTTTTTTAGCACTATCAATTTCTAGCTTTTCATTAGCATACTCAGACCACTTATAATTTTTTTAATAAATTAATTTTTTATTGGTGTTCAATTTACCAACATACAGAATAACACCCAGGGCTCATCCCATCAACTGCCCCCCTCAGTGCCCGTCACACATTCACCTCCACCCCCTGCCCTCCTCCCCTTCCACCACCCCTAGTTTGTTTCCCAGAGTTAGGAGTCTTTATGTTCTGTCTCCCTTTCTGATATTTCCCACACATTTCTTTTCCCTTCCCTTATATTCCCTTTCACTATTATTTATATTCCCCAAATGAATGAGAACATACATTGTTTGTCCTTCTCCGATTGACTTACTTCACTCATCATAATACCCTCCAGTTCCATCCATGTTGAAGCAAATGGTGGGTATTTGTCATTTCTAATGGCTGAGTAATATTCCATTGTATACATAAACCACATCTTCTTTATCCATTCATCTTTCGATGGACACCGAGGCTCCTTCCACAGTTTGGCTATTGTGGACATTGCTGCTATAAACATCGGGGTGCAGGTGTCCCGGCGTTTCATTGCATCTGAATCTTTGGGGTAAATCCCCAACAGTGCAATTGCTGGGTCGTAGGACAGGTCTATTTTTAACTCTTTGAGGAACCTCCACACAGTTTTCCAGAGTGGCTGCACCAGTTCACATTCCCACCAACAGTATAAGAGGGTTCCCTTTTCTCCGCATCCTCTCCAACATTTGTTGTTTCCTGCCTTGTTAATTTTCCCCATTCTCACTGGTGTGAGGTGGTATCTCATTGTGGTTCTGATTTGTATTTCCCTGATGGCAAGTGATGCAGAGCATTTTCTCATGTGTGTGTTGACCATATCTATGTCTTCCTCTGTGAGATTTCTCTTCATGTCTTTTGCCCATTTCATGATTGGGTTGTTTGTTTCTTTGGTGTTGAGTTTAAGAAGTTCTTTATAGATCTTGGAAACTAGCTCTTTATCTGATATGTCATTTGCAAATATCTTCTCCCATTCTGTAGGTTGTCTTTTAGTTTTGTTGACTGTATCCTTTGCTGTGCAAAAGCTTCTTATCTTGATGAAGTCCCAATAGTTCATTTTTGCTTTTGTTTCTTTTGCCTTCGTGGATGTATCTTGCAAGAAGTTACTGTGGCTGAGTTCAAAAAGGGTGTTGCCTGTGTTCTCCTCTAGGATTTCGATGGAATCTTGTCTCACATTTAGATCTTTCATCCATTTTGAGTTTATCTCTGTGTATGGTGAAAGAGAGTGGTCTAGTTTCATTCTTGTGCATGTGGATGTCCAATTTTCCCAGTGCCATTTATTGAAGAGACTGTCTTTCTTCCAATGGATAGTCTTTCCTCCTTTATCAAATATTAGTTGACCATAAAGTTCAGGGTCCACTTCTGGGTTCTCTATTCTGTTCCATTGATCTATATGTCTGTTTTTGTGCCAGTACCACAGTGTCTTGATGACCACAGCTTTGTAGTACAACCTGAAATCTGGCATTGTGATGCCCCCAGATATGGTTTTCTTTTTTAAAATTCCCCTGGCTATTCGGGTTTTTTTCTGATTCCACACAAATCTTAAAATAATTTGTTCTAACTCTCTGAAGAAAGTCCATGGTATTTTGATAGGGATTGCATTAAACGTGTAAATTTCCCTGGGTAACATTGACATTTTCACAATATTAATTCTGCCAATCCATGAGCATGGAATATTTTTCCATCTCTTTGTGTCTTCCTCAATTTCTTTCAGAAGTGTTCTATAGTTTTGAGGGTATAGATACTTTACCTCTTTGGTGAGGTTTATTCCTAGGTATCTTATGCTTTTGGGTGCAACTGTAAATGGGATTGACTCCTTAATTTCTCTTTCTTCAGTCTCATTGTTAGTATATAGAAATGCCATTGATTTCTGGGCATTGATTTTGTATCCTGCCACGCTGCCAAATTGCTGTACGAGTTCTAGCAATCTTGGGGTGGAGGCTTTTGGGTTTTCTATGTAGAGTATCATGTCATCGGCGAAGAGGGAGAGTTTTACTTCTTCTTTGCCAATTTGAATGCCTTTAATGTCTTTCTGTTGCCTGACTGCTGAGGCTAGGACTTCCAGTACTATGTTGAATAGCAGTGGTGAGAGTGGACATCCCTGTCTTGTTCCTGATCTTAGGGGAAAGGCTCCCAGTGCTTCCCCATTGAGAATGATATTTGCTGTGGGCTTTTCATAGATGGCTTTTAAGATGTCGAGGAATGTTCCCTCTATCCCTACACTCTGAAGAGTTTTGATCAGGAATGGATGCTGTATTTTGTCAAATGCATTCTCTGCATCTAATGAGAGGATCATATGGTTCTTGGTTTTTCTCTTGCTGATATGATGAATCACATTGAGTGTTTTACGAGTGTTGAACCAGTCTTGTGTCCCGGGGATAAATCCTACTTGGTCATGGTGAATAATTTTCTTGATATACTCTTGGATCCTATTGGCTAGTATCTTGTTGAGAATTTTTGCATCCATGTTCATCAGGGATATTGGTCTGTAATTCTCCTTTTTGGTGGGGTCTTTGTCTGGTTTTGGAATGAAGGCGATGCTGGCCTCATAGAACGAATTTGGAAGTACTCCATCTCTTTCTATCTTTCCAAACAGCTTTAGTAGAATAGGTATGGTTTCTTCTTTAAACGTTTGATAGAATTCCCCTGGGAAGCCATCTGGCCCTGGACTTCTGTGTCTTGGGAGGTTTTTGATGACTGCTTCTATTTCCGCTATGGTTATTGGCCTGTTCAGGTTTTCTATTTCTTCCTGTTCCAGTTTTGGTAGTTTGTGGCTTTCCAGGAATGCATCCATTTCTTCTAGACTGCCTAATTTATTGGCATATAGCTATTCATAATATTTTTTTAAAATCGTTTGTATTTCCTTGGTGTTGGTAGTGATCTCTCCTTTCTCATTCATGATTTTATTAATTTGAGTCTTCTCTCTCTTCTTTTTAATAAGGCTGGCTAATGGTTTTTCTATCTTATTAATTCTTTCAAAGAACCAACTCCTGGTTTTGTTGATCTGTTCCACAGTTCCTCTGGTCTCGATTTTGTTGAGTTCTGCTCGAATCTTAATTAACTCTCTTCTTCTCCTGGGTGTAGGATCTATCTGCTGTTTTTTCTCTAGCTCCTTTATGTGTAAGGTTAGCTTTTGTATTTGAGCTCTTTCCAGTTTTTGAATGGATGCTTGTATTGCGATGTATTTCCCCCTTAGGACTGCTTTTGCTGCATCCCAAAGATTTTGAACGGTTGTATCTTCATTCTCATTAGTTTCCATGAATCTTTTTAATTTTTCCTTAATTTCCTGGTTGACCCTTTCATGTTTTAGCAGGATGGTCCTTAACCTCCACGTGTTTCAGGTCCTTCCAAACTTCTTATTGTGATTTAGTTCTAATTTCAAGGCATTATGGTCTAAGAATATGCAGGGGACAAACCCAATCTTTTGGTATTGGTTCAGACCCGATTTGTGACCCAGTATGTGGTCTATTCTGGAGAAAGTTCCATGTACACTTGAGAAGAATGTGTATTCAGTTGAGTTTGGATGTAAAGTTCTGTAGATATCAGTGAAATCCATCTGGTCCAGTGTATCATTTAAAGCTTTCGTTTCTTTGGAGATGTTGTGCTTAGAAGACCTATCGAGGGTAGAAAGAGCTAGATTGAAGTCACCAAGTATAAGTGTATTTCTTCACTTTGGTTATTAATTGGTTTAAATATTTAGCAGCTCCCACATTCGGGGCATATATATTGAGGATTGTTAAGTCCTCTTGCTGGATAGATCCTTTAAGTATGATATAGTGTCCCTCTTCATCTCTCACTACAGTCTTCGGGGTAAATTTTAGTTTATCTGATATAAGGATGGCTACTCCTGCTTTCTTTTGAGGACCATTTGAATGGTAAATGGTTCTCCAACCTTTTATTTTCAGGCTGTAGGTGTCCTTCTGTCTAAAAGGAGTCTCTTGTAGACAGCAAATAGATGGGTCCTGCTTTTCTATCCAGTCTGAAACCCTGCGCCTTTTGATGGGGTCATTAAGCCCGTTCACGTTCAGAGTTACTATCGACAGATATGCTTTTAGTGTCATCATGATATCTATTCAGGCCTTGTTTTTGTGGATTGTTCCACTGAACTTCTTCTTAAAGGGGAATTTTAAGAGTCCTCCTTAAAATTTCTTGCAGAGCTGGTTTGGAGGTCACATATTCTTTCAGTTCCTGCCTGTTTTGGAAGCTCTTTATCTCTCCTTCCATTTTGAATGAGAGCCTTGCTGGATAAAGTATTCTTGGTTGCATGTTCTTCTCATTTAGGACCCTGAGTATATCCTGCCAGCCCTTTCTGGCCTGCCAGGTCTCTGTGGAGAGGTCTGCTGTTACCCTAATACTCCTCCCCATAAAAGTCAGGGATTTCTTGTCTCTTGCTGCTTTAAGGATCTTCTCTTTATCTTTGGAATTTGCAAGCTTCAGTATTAAATGTCGAGGTGTTGAACATTTTTTTATTGATTTTAGGGGGGGATCTCTCTATTTCCTGGATCTGAATGCCTGTTTTCCTTCCCAGATTAGGAAAGTTGTCAGCTATGATTTGTTCAAATACGTATTCTGGCCCTCTGTCCTTTTCGGCGCCCTCAGGAACCCCAATTAAACGTAGGTTTTTCTTCCTCAGGCTGTCGTTTATTTCCCTTAATCTGTCTTCATGGTCTTTTAATTGTCTTTTTTTTCCTCAGTTTCCCTCTTTGCCATCAACTTGTCTTCTCTGTCACTCACTCGTTCTTCCACCTCGTTAACTCTCGTCATTAGGACTTCTAGTTTGGATTGCATCTCATTCAATTGATTTTTAATTTCTGCCTGATTAGATCTAAATTCTGCAGTCATGAAGTCTCTTCAGTCCTTTATGCTTTTTTCTAGAGTCACCAGTAGCTGTATAATAGTGCTTCTGAATTGGCTTTCTGACATTGAATTGTAATACAGATTTTGTAACTCTGCGGGATAGAGGACTGTTTCTGATTCTTTTGGGGTGATGTTTTCCTTCTAGTCATTTTGCTCAGTGCAGAGTGGCCAAAAACAAGTTGTACTGGGAAAAGGAGAAAAAGGAGAGAACTAAGGAAAGCAAAGAGAAAAAGAAAAAAGAAAAAAGGAAGAAAAAAAGGAAAAAAGAGAAGAAAAAGAGAAAGAAAAGAAAGGAAAGAAGGGTGGGGGAAGCAATCAGAAATCAAAAGGAAAAAAAAAAAAAAACACGGGGGAGTATCTTCTGATTCTGTGTACTTTAAGTCCCCTGACTTCCCCTGGAACTGGTCCGTCTAGCTGGTCTTCTGGGGGAGGGGCCTGTTGTGCTGATTTTCAGGTGTTAGCACTTGGGGGAGCTGCTCTGCCCCCGGCCTGGTGCAGGGCTCAGTGGGGGTTGTTTACCCTGTGAGGCCCCAGGAGGAACAACCCCAGTGGCGGCGGCCAGCTCTGTAGCCCTGGATTCAGCTCCCACAGTAACTCCGGAGCTCTCTGTCTGCAGGGCCTGGATGCTCCAGGGCGGGGCCGCTGATCTGCTCAGCTCCGGGCAGGGGCGTCCTTGGGTCCTGGGCCCTCCTGGCCTCTGCCTGTCCCGGGGGAGGCCGGATCCTGGGCTGTGTCCGGGCGCCCTGTGCTCCGGGGCCTGTGCTGTTGGATTCGCTCCCAGCCGCCCAGCCCCCTCTGCACGGAGCCTCTTCCTCCGCCCGAGCCCCTCAGAGCTGCTCTCAGCCGCACACACAGCCCGCTCCGCGGAGCCGCCACCCGAGCCCCTCCGAGCTGCTCCCGCCCCGCAGCCCTTCCGAGCTGCTCCGGGTCCCGCCGTGGGCGCTGCAGCCCTTAGGGAGCTCGGCGCACTCTCCCGGGGCGCAGGTGTCTGTTAGTGTCCCCGGGAGCCCGAGGGCATCCCCGCCCTCCTGGGTCCTGCTCTAACTCCCTGCAAGCCCCTTTCCTCCCGGGAAGGTTGGTGCAGCTCCTGCTTCTCCGGGACGGGGCTCTCCTATCCTGGGGACACTAGCTCCGGCCTCAGCCCAGCTCCTCGCGGGGCCCCTCCCCCTTGGAGGCCTTTTGTTTATTTCTTTTTCCCGTCTTCCTACCTTGATAGAAGCGCGAACTCTTCTCACTGTAGCATTCCAGCTGGTCTCTCTTTAAATCTCAGGCCGAGTTCGTAGATTTTCAGGATGGTTTGAAGGTCATCTAGGTAATTTGGTGGGGACAGGTGACTTGGGGACCCTACTCTTCCGCCATCCTGCCCCTCCTCCCAGACCACTTATAATTAATGTAATCACTGAAATGTTATGGCACAATCCTATCATTTTATTTTGTTTTCTGTCAGTTATCTCTGTATTATATTCTGTTTTCTTTTTCCTGTAATCCTTTTGACAACTTGGACTTTTTTATTTTTTCAAGAATTCAACTTGAATTATCTCTTTGATTAGCTTTTATTGATTGTTCTAGATATTGCTACTATACATATATATAACATCATAATTTTGCTATCAATATTTACCAATTTGAGTAAAATGTTTAAAAACTTTACAACACCTTGTATCCCTTTGCCCTCTACCATTTATATAACAATTATAATTATAATTAAGTATTCCCTCTATGTGTTTAAGACCCACATTAGATACTGTTTTAATTTTTATTTCAACTTTAAAACATAATTAAGAATACTGAGAAATAGAAAAATCTATTGTATGCACCTGTATTTTCACTCTTTTTGGTTTTTCTCCCTTCCTAATTGCAAAACTCCTTCTTATATCATATGCTTTTCATTTTAAAAACTTCTTTTAGCCAATCTTGTCATTTAGCAAATAATTATATTAGCGCTTCTTCATCTGAAATGTTTTATGTCTTTATTCCTGAAGGACATTTTCACTGGATACAGAATTCTGAGTTGACAGTTCAGTTATTTTCTACCAGAACTTGAATGTTCAAGCACTTCCTTCTGGCTCCCATGGTTTTTGATCTTCTGTCATTTACATTGTTTTTTCATTATAGATAATAAATTTTTTTTCTCCTTACAGTTCAACTACCATATGTTTTTCCATAGTTTTATTTGGGTTTATCCATTTTGTGGTTCACTCAACCTATACATTTGTCTTTGCCAAATTTGGGAAATTTTCACCCATTATATGTCTGAAGGCTTTTTTAGCCCCAACATCTTTCATTTCTTCTTCTGGGATTCCAATGACATAAATATTAGATCTTCTGTTATATTTCCACATGTCTCTAATGCTCTGTTCATTTTTTTTCTATTTTTCCTTTGTTGTTCATAATTGGTAATTTTTATGTTCCTCATTCAAGTTCACTGTTCTTTCTTCTGTCCTCTCCATTCTGTTGAGTTCTTTGAGTTTTTTTTTTTTTTAATTTAGTTTATTATACTTTCCAGTTCTAAAATTCTCATTGGATCTTCTTTTTACCTTCTATTTTTTCACAGAAACTGATCTTTTTCCCACTTAGGTAGCCTGCAATAGCTTAATAAATATTTTTATAATGGCTGTTTTAAAATCCTTGTCAGATCATAAGAGCTGTGTCATCTCAATGTTGAATTTCACCTTTTCTATATGTAATCATTGTTTACTTGTTCCAAGGTCCCTATGTGTATTTTAGATTGAAAAAAAAAAAAAAAAAAAAAAAACATACACCAGGTCTCTGAGTTCAAGTACAGATTCAGGCAGGTAAGAGCACTGATAAGAGAAGGAGACAGCCTGAAAGGGAAGTGTGTTACCACCAAAAGAGTGGAGTCTTGATGTCAGAAATGACACAGTACCAGGGTATCACATACAAACAGAATTGCAAAACACATTCATTTTATTAACATATTTTTTAAAGGCAGGCATCATATCAAGTATTGAGAAAACTAAGATAATAATAGTAATATATACTACTACTAATAATAGCTAAGTATCGTTGATACTCTTTTTATCCCAGTGTAAACTCATTAATTCCTCACAACAAGCTCCATTTTGCAGAAATATAAATAAGAAACCATCAAGTCTCTGTCCCTAATATATATTAGCTAAAAATCCTGGGAGGCAGGGGAAGAGGCACACAAACCATCAATTATATCATGTGATAACAATGTTGTGTTAGCATCAGCACAAAATCTGTAGAAGCACAAACCTGAAGTGAGGAGAAGCTTCTCAGGAGAGGAGAAGGGACTTTTTACCTGTATCTTAAAGGATCTGTTAGCCAGGCAAATTGAGAATTAGAGAAAGGCTTTCCAAATTGAGGGACCAGCATGAATAATAAATGACTCACCAAGGATGAATCCCAGGTTTCTAGTTTGTGGAATCAAATAGACAGTGATGCAATAAACCAAAAGACTAAAAGGAAGATACAGACTTTGGGGAAAATTATTGTTCAATATTGATGTGGAGGCATCTAGCAGACAGCTGGAAGGATGGATCAGGTAAAACTGGAGTTCAAGATTTAAAAGTCTTCAGCATTTGGTTTGTCACTCTACAGAATGCTATAAATAAATAATGCTATGAATGCATCCAGCTGAAATGTAAAGATGAAACAAACTTAGGCAGGTTCCAAGCAGTTTGGACCATTCCAGACTCATTTGGGATCATTTTGGGAGTATCTGAGAGTTTATCTGGTTAGACTTCAAAACTTTCTCTGTACATTCAGCAAATCAAAGCCTACGAAAGTTTCAGTGCCTTTTCCTCATGATTTTATTGCTTTTGTTCTGCCAAAGCAAGGCTTAAACTACCCATGAAACTTTGCATAAAATTTAAATATCAATCTCTCATTCCTTTGGCAGTGGATCAGCCAAACAACCCAAAGCTTTAAGACTTCATCTAGCCTAAGATGCTCTGTTTCTAGTACCCAGAGTTTCATTTGCATAAAGATCTTTTTCACTTTCTACATCTGTGTTTTATTTATATTGCAACAGCAATATTTATAAGTTTATGTCACAATAAGTTTCCAGTCTAAATTTGGATCTTCTTTAATTGTTTAGCAGTTAAAAACCACATACAAAGAGTAAAAGAAAAAAAAATCCACCATGAAATTTCTCTTAGGGAAGCTCATATGAGAGCTTTCCTCATAAACCAGTAACCATTTCATATCACATCATAGAATGTTGATGTTAAAGTATAATAAAAAGTGAAATATGACTTCCCTACTCTATGGCTAACTTTATAATCTTAATGAAAATGGAAAGATATGTTTTGCTTTATTTAAATTGACACCATGATATGATTTGTTTAACCACTTATTTCACTATTAAAATTGAAGCTTTTGGCTATCATATCAGGTTTATGATACTTACTTGACTAAGATGAGTTTTCCCTATTCAAGACTAGCTCTAAGGATCAGATCTAGTAATATCTTCTCTCTATAACCCTCCTTTAAATATTCCCTGAGCCCTAGCCCAACTAAAAGTAGTAAATTTTCACAATACTTTACCTGTATTTCTAGAACATTATTTCATTAACTTACTTTTTTTTTTTTTGTATACTTGATTCACCCTCATTACTAGAATTTATGCCTCATCAGTGTGCAAAAAAAAAAAGGACTTCTTTACACAAATGCCTTGGTTCACAGTGAGTCATGAAAATGTTTGTTGAATAAATGAAACTACTCTCCGTAGTCATACTCCCATTTCTCATCCATGACTCAGTTATTTGTCTATCAATAAACAACACTGCAACAGTGTTCTATGATGCTTAGAGTCACTTGAACCTTAACTATACATGGAAGATTTAGACAGGAGTGTTACTACCTTGGAATCTAAAAGAGTAATTTAAATTACTATTTAGTGATTAGGTTCACTATGCTCATAAAACATATCACTAAACTATTATAATATTTTGTATGTTTAGTTACTTATCCATTTATGTTTCTCTCTCTTAAATATAAGCTCAATGACTCCTAGATCATTTTTATTTTTTGCCACTGTATCTTCAGTTCCTAGCATAGTGCCTGGCATATAATAGGTTCTTAATAAATACTTCTTGAATAAGTTTAACAAATGTTTTCTGTGTGCCAGGGACTTTACCACACATGTTCATTACTTAAGTTAATTTCAAGCAAAATTAACAAACGTAATTATTTCATTTAATAAAACAACAATGCCTTGAAATAATATTATTTGATAGACAAAATGAGACTCAAAGGTTAAGCAACTAGCTGAAAGCCAACAACTATTGAGTAATTATTAAGCTTGAATTTAAATTCAGGAATGTTTGATTCCATTCTCCCTTACTTGTTTCATCCTCCCAATGTAATCATTCATTACATACTCAGATGAATTCAGTAAAAGAAAGTAGCTCAGCTTCTTTGCTCCCAACTTTCTTTCATTCTTTTGAAGTGGAATTGGATAACTAAGCATATTCAATCAATTGACCAAAGGAATTAAAAAGAAATCACTGAATATCAATCACATGCAGGACTAAGTTAAATACCCTGAACAAAACATAGTTATTTACTCAGACATGTTTTTTAAATATGACACAGTAAATATGATTGGGTCATCAAATACTATACTTTACAGATTAACTTTTTATTTTTGGGAGAAAATGGAAAAGAGAATAAAAAGGAAAAGAAAATGCTTCCATATTTGGTTTCCATTTATCCAGTCCACCTACACACTACTGTCTTCACTGAACAACACACATTAACAATATAATATTCCCAAATATTTAAAAGAAAATTCCTGGATTATATAAAAATCACTTTATTTTATATACTACAAATTTCAAACAATTTAGAAAAATTTATTATAATCAACTCTACTGACATATAATAGAGTATCAAATCCAAAAGTAATTATTCTACACGTATCTACTTATAATTCAGTAAAGCAAAAGAATCAATGAGATAAGAGTAATCTTGGTATAAAATTAAGTTTGATATACTAATTTTTGAAAGTAAAAGTTGTTTGCCAGAAGTCTGTATGTGGAACAATACCAGAGAAGTATCAGCGAAGCCCCTAAGACATTTACATTATAGGAGATAGAAATAGGAAAAGAAAACAAAACTATATTTAAAATGAACACAAGAACAGACCTTAGTGAAGGGCAAAAGAACTAGCATGGAAGTCAAGAGATCTGAGCTGTAAGCTTAGCTCTGCCATAAACTAGATATAAAATGTTGAGTGACTCATGTCATCATTCTGAACCTCAGGTTTTTTATATACAGAAAAAAGATATAAAGTTTTAAAGATGAAGAGTATAAAGTATTCTAGGAACATGGATACAAAAGCTATAAAAGGCTAAAAGAACACAATATATTAGGGGAATGTTAAGTTGTCATAGGTGGCTGGACTGTTGACTTTCAACTAGTTATTTACCTCCTATTAGTCTCAGTTTTGTTGCTTAATTTAATGATACCTACTTCACAGATTTACTGTATACATTATTAAAGAAACTGAAAATCTAGTAAAGTCCCTTAGGCAGCTATATATATTTTAGTTATAGAGAATCACCGTGTTACTCTAAGAATATAATTTTCAGGTGATAGAAAATATGCAGGCTTCAGATATGAAGAAATGATCATTAAGATTACTTTTGACTATGAAATTTTGTGACTATGTTTGCTTTAAAAGCTCTAAGGGCATTTGACAAAATTCAACCTCTATTCATGCTAAAACCTATCAGCAAACTCAGAATAAAAGGGAATGTCTTAAATTTACCAAAGGACATCTATTAAAAAAAAAAAAAAACTACATAACATCTTAAGTAACATCATACTGAGTGATGAAAGGCTGGAAGCATTCCCCTAAAATGTGAAATGAGACAATCAGGTCCACTCTCATTTCTCCTATTCATCACTATAATGTGGTCATGGCTGGTGGAAACAAGAAAAAATTTAAAATTAAAAAACAAAACAAGGCATACAGATAGAAACATTCTCTACTCCTAGACAACATAATTACCTATGCAGAATATCTCAACTGACAAATAAGCTTAGCAAGGATGCAGATTATAAGGCCAGTGTCATATTACTACATATTAACAAAGAAAAATGAGCAATTAAAAACTTATAAATAATTTCATTTATTATAGCACCAAAAAGAAAAGAAATATTTATGCATAAATTGAAAAAAACATATGTGACATCTCTATGTTGGAAAAAAAACCTCTATAAACAAAAAAATTGAGGAAAGAAATAAAATTAAGATATAAAATAAACGGAAAGATAAATATTTATTGCTTGTGGATTAGAAGAAACAATATTGTTATCATGTCAATATGTCAATTTCTCCCACATGTCTAAGGATTCAACACAATCCCAATCAAAATCCCAGCAGAATAGCAGGATTTTTATCTTGTAGAAGTTAAAAACTCATTGTAAAATTTACATGAGAAGGCAAAGATGCTAGAATAACTAAAAGAATTTGGAAAAGGATAACAAATTGAAAGACTTATACCACCTGATTTCAAAACCTGATGTTAACCGACAGAAATCAACAATGTAGAATTGGAGAAAGGACGATCATATATTTCAATGGAACAGAGTCCAGAAATAGACCCACACATATATGGTCAATTGATTTTAAACAAAGATGCAAATAATTTTATAGAGAAAGGATAGAGTTTCTTAAACAGATGGTACTGAAACAGATATCCATATACAAAATATAAATAAAAAACAACCTTCCAAAAAAGACTCAATCCATAGTTCATACAATCTATAAATATTAATTTAAAATGGATCATAGATCTAAATATAAAACCTAAAACCACAAAATTTTTAGAAGAAAACAGAGGAGAAAATTTTGTGATCCTCAGTTAAAGATTTCATAGACCATAACATCAAAAGCATGATCCATAACAGAAAAATAATTGGACTTTACCAAAATTATAAATTTGTTTTATGAAAGATACTTTTTAAAGGAATAAAAAGATCAACCCCAGTCTAGGAGAAAATATTTGCAAAACAGATGATAAATGATTTATACCTAGAATATGTAAGAAACTCTAAAATCTTAATAAAACAAACAACCCAATTGAAAACACTAACAAAATTTCTGGATAGGTATTTCATCAAAGAATAAATACAGATGGCACATAAGTACATGAAGATGTTCAAAGTTTTTAGTCCTTAGGGAAAATCAGATTAAAATCTTGAGTACAAATGCACATTTATTAGCATGGCTAGGATTAAAAAATATTGATGATACCAGGTGCTGGTAAGAATATGCAGTAACTGGAACTCTTACACATTGCTGATGGAAATGCAAACTGATACAGCCACTTTGAGAAACAGTTTGGCAGTTACTTATAAGTTAAACATACAACTACCATATGACCAAGCAATCCTGCTCCCAAGTATTTACCCAAGTAAATGAAAACTCATATTCAGAAACATAAAAAAGTATAAGAATATTTATAGCAGTTTAACTTATAATTTCGAAAAGCTGGAAACATCTGCAAAATCCCTTAACTGGGTAAACAAACTGTGGTAACATGTGCCACTTTCTAAAAATATCTTATTTGTTTACTTTCTCCTCTTTATTGTTTGTCTTCTCATAATATAACATAAGCTTCCCCAGAACATAAGAACTTTGTCTTTTATTCAATGCTGATTTCTGACTACCCAGAACACTGTCTAGCATATCAAAGGTACACAATAAATATTTGTTGAATATTAATGACAAGAAAAATAATATTTATGTATGGCTTTGTAAGTGTCAGGCGAAATTTCAATAGCTTGGTTATACTGTATTATGTATGTAGGCAACTAAGACATAGAGGGCATAGAATCTCTTGCACAAGGTCACACAATAAATAGCTAAGTAGAATATGAACCCTGGCAGTATGACTCCAAAACATGAACTTAATCCAAATGAAGAAGTGTTGGAAGGGCATTACAGGAAAGAGTAAAATGCAGGGAGGTGAGGAACAACATGGTCTTTGCAGGAAACTATAAGAAGGCCAATAAGTATTTATGGCAAAGAAAACTAGATAGAGGCCAGATCATGAAGAGCACCATATGCCAGGTTAAGAAATTTGGACCTTACTCTAAAGGAATAGGAAACATTTAAGAGGGTTAGCAGGGGAGCAGCAGAGTCAGATTTACAGTTTACCTTGAATACTCCAGGTCAGTGGGAAAGATGGACTTAAATATAGCACAAGACTGGACAAAGCTCCATGTTGAAAGACTACAGTCTTTGTCAGGCAACAGAATATAGTAGATTGAACTTGAATGATAGCAGAGATAGAAAGACATATAGAAATTCAGGAAATGATTTTGAAAGTGGTAAAATCAAGAGGCAAATTTGATTTCATCATTTATAAAATGAAGATGATAATAGTAACAACCTCCCAAAGTTAGTGTAAAGATTGAAAATAATGCATTTGGCATAGTATTGGCACAGTGTAAGTGATCATGATAATTATTACTATTTTTAGATATGGATCCACAAGGAAGGAGTCTAAGATAACTCCCACATTTCCAGCTTGAAAGACTGCATGGAGACTAGTAATATTCACTAGAATATATAGTAGATCGAAGAGGCAGATTTAGAAGGTAAGATAAAGAGCACTCACTTTTGTAAATCATGAGTTAGAAACAGTATGGGACATTCAGTGGTGATGTCCAAAAAGCAACTGAATCTAGGAGTTTTAATCTCAGGAGAGATTAAGATACAATTGGGAATATGGAAGAGATATAAATGTAAGACATAATGCTGTGAGATAGAATCATGGTGACTATCAATGTTTAAGGAGTTTCTACCATAGGAGAAGCCCATGAAGGACTTCTGAAGAATCAGAAGAAATAAAAAAGGATATACAAGGAGATTCAAGAGAGGAATATCAGGAAAGCCAAGCTAACAGAATTTCCAACAGTGAACTGTCAACAGTATCAAATACAAGATAAATTAAGATGATGGGTATAATATGCCTACTGGATTTAGCAACATGAAAATCATTCATGACTATTGTAATAGTGAAATGCCTGTTTAAACTTCTTTAAAAAAGAAAAAAAGAAAAGATAATACAAAGTATAATGCCAGCTAAGTTTATGTTTGAATGCTATCATTTTAAATTATACTAATAGTATCTGGTGTAAGTGATATAAAAGACAACTATACAAACTGTATACACAAAGGCATTGATACATATGTATATCATTATTATGAACATATATGCAAGTAATTCCAGGTATAGTTCTTAGACTTACTAGCACTTCCTAGATACTCAAATTTATCTCTGTAAAAGATTACAAGTAAAAACAATAGAAGCCAACTTGAAAAAAATGAAAATATTCATGCTGGCAGTATTTGCACAAAAATTGAAGTAATACAGTTGATATGCAAATTCCTTAAGCTTACTTAAGCTAAAAATACAAGTATGTGTCTATATTGCAGACACTGTTTAGGTGTTTTATAAACATCTATTACCAATCTCCAAAACAATAACTCAAAGCAAGTAGTACTAAACCAAATTTAAAGATGAGTAACTGATGCTTAGCAGGGTTAGGTAACTTGTCCAAGGACACAAAGCCAGCAGGTGACAGAACAAAGATCTTGATGCCAGGATTCATGCTTTTTCCCACTACATTCTTACTCTCTAATGAACACCCTTTCTCTTTGAAGCTTACTATAATACACTACCTACCAAACTACTTTCACTTCATCAGAATGTCCAAAAAAGATTAATAGAAGTCTCCATTTGCCTAGAAAAGTTTTAATTTATGACTTCTATCTAGTTGTAATTATTAGAGCATCTTTTACTCTCAAAATTGATTAAATTTGGATAATATGGTCATCCTACTTTCAATGTATTGATCTATCATTCTTTCACTAGCTTTCACCTTACCATTACTCCTTACTCCCTTAATATACTCTTCCTTCTCCAGGCTTTCTTGAATGTACCCTGGACTCTAATTCTTCTATAGTTTGTGGTCTGTATTGGTGAAAACACAATCATATTCTGTTTACAATGAAAACAGACTATCTGGTACTGAATTTATCCTCCCAGTATGAACAAGCAAGACACCTGAGAAAATCTATAAGTTTTTTTGTTTTTTGTTTTGTTTTGTTTTTTGTTTTTTTTTTTAGCACTAGACAGCTGGCAACTCATGACTGATCTCTGAGACAAGGGAAACAAATGAGGTAAGCCCTGTGATCACTAAGGTTTTCTGTCTGGAAGCACCTTCTGAACCATGACAAAAGACAAAGAACTCATGCAAAATGACAACTCACTGAATTGAAGAAAAAGAAGTTGGAGTTCCAAAATGAAGCTGGAGATGGTATGGTTAGAATTATAGAACAAAGCACTGGAGAAGACTATGCTCAGAAAAAAAACTATAGAAATTTGCATTGGGTCCAACTTGATTTTGATTCTCTGGCTGAATGCAAAAATGTACACGCATAAGGTAAGACTCCATGAAAACAGATAAAAAATAATTACAAGAAAATGGTGGGAAAAAATACACAGAGCTAGAAGACATTCAAATTCAAACAAATCAGAGTGGAAGCCCCAATGAATACTTCACTAGAGATTCCAGAAAGATCACATCTTAGTAGCAGGGTTAAACCAGCCCTAAACTAGAAGCTAATCTAGACCTGCCTTAGCAACACTTAAAAGCAAGCCTTCATAACCACAATGGAGTAACTGTTCCATATCTGTCCTCTTACCATAAACTAAAAAACTAGATGAAATATATGAATGTTTTCAGACACTGGATAATAGGCATCACAAGCTAGGATCCCTGAGAGAAAAGAAAACAAATGAGATAATTCCTATTATTACTCTGGCTTTCAAGATGCAGGGGATGGGAAACATTCTAGTTGTAACCAGAATAGAGAGGCCCCATTGACTACTTGGAGCATTCAGTAGATACTCTAAAAGGGCTGTGTCTGACCCAAGTAGAAATGAAGTACCATTACTGAAGGCCTATACTAACAAAGATTTAAAATAAGCCTCAAAAAAATTAAGCTTAGCCTAACTGTCTGCCAAAAAAGAAAGAAAAAAACAAAAGCCTAAATAATTTTTTTCTTTTTTTAAAGATTTTATCCATTTATTCATAAGAGACACAGACAGGCAGAGACATAGACAGAGGGAAAAGCAGGCTTCCCACAGGGAGCCTGATGTGGGACTCAATCACAAGACCTCAGGACCATGACCTGAGCCAAAAGCAGAAGCTCCATCACTGAGTCACCAAGGTGCCCCTACTTTTTCTTTAAGGAAGAAAAGAAAATAGAAACCATCAAAAACGTAATAATCACAATGCCAGATTCAATAAATAATGTCTAGATAGGCAAGAAAGCATAGAAGTGTGACCTATAATCAGGAGAAAAATAAAATCATACAAATCCACCCAAAAATGACAAATAGAATACTAAGCAGTCTTTATATGCTTATAAATGTATTCAAGTTATAAATAATAGTGAAACAGAATATAAGGGAAGGGAGAAGAAATGTGTGGGAAATATCAAAAAGGGAGACAGAACATAAAGACTCCTAACTCTGGGAAACGAACTAGGGGTGGTGGAAGGGGAGGAGGGCAGGGGGTGGGGTGAATGGGTGACGGGCACTGAGGGGGGCATTTGACGGGACGAGCACTGGGTGTTATTCTGTATGTTGGTAAATTGAACACCAATAAAAAATAAATTTATTAAAAAAATAAATGTATTCAAGTATATTATAGTATATCCAAGGATTTAATATATTAAAAAAACATAATGAGAGAAACAGATGGTATAAAAAAGAACCAAGTGAAAATTCTCATTTATTGCTAGTGAGAATATAAAAGGATACAACAATATGGGGAAAGGATTAACTCTAAAGTGGTGTGAAGGTACTTTTTGTAGTAATGGAAATGTTTTATATTTTGATTTCTCAACTTGTTGAGATATGATTTTCATACAGTCAAATTAAAATACTGTTTCCTCAGGAAAAGTAAAAACAAAACTATGGTTAAATCAAACTATCTCCCTATTCTACCTGTACACAGGCTTATAGCCAAAAAGGATAGATGAAAAACACTCACATTGAATTTTACACCTTTAAATTCTTACCTGTATATCTCAACGGTACCTTTACTATTCTCAACAAATGATATTATTCTACCCTGGGTCATTTACTCTTCCACTCTCTTTGATCAGTACATTATACCTTGTATTACTTCAAATTTCCAAAACTCCTTCCCCCATCATCAATCTCTGCTGATGATCTTGCTTCCTATTTCACTGAAAACATTGAAAGAACAGAAGAAAAACTCCACAGATTACTTCCACTACCTTTATCCACTCACTACCATCAGCTCTGACTCATTCTTCCCTTCAACATGTTATTATATGAGAAATATTTGTGTTCCTATCTAAAGGCAACTCATCAATTTATGAACTGTCTCTTCTCAATATGCAGGATCATCACTCCAGAAACTATCCATTCTCCTCTCTATCATCAGTTGTTTGCTCTCTACTAGATCATTCTAATCAGGATATACACATGCTATTTCTTCCATCTAATCAATTTTTTTTCCTCAAATCTACTACCTCTATGGGCTACCATTCCATGTCTTTGCTCCTCTTTGCAGTGAACTTCTTCAAAAAATGCTGCCTACATTAGATGTCTCCAATGTTTCTCCTCTCATTCTCTCTCTTTTTAAAAAATTTTACCTTATTACGGCAAGAACATTCAACAGATCTACCCTTAAAATTTTAAAAGCACAATACACTACCATTGACTACATATAGGTAGAATATTGTAGAGTAGATCAATAGAAGTTAATTATCTTGTTTAAAGCCTATCATTTTGTAAATCACCATTTGCCCCTCCCTGGCAAACACCATTCCATTTTTTGCCTCTATGAATTTGACTATTTTGGATACCTCATGTAAGTTTAATCATGCAATATTTGGCAACTTAAATATCCATCAACACATGAATAAAGAAAATGTGGCATACACATACAATAGAATACAGCTTTTGAAAAGAAGGAAATTATGCAATATATGACAACACAGATAAACAATGAAGATATTATGCTCTCATTCTCTAAAGTCCACTTGAGCACTCAATTGAAACTGCTATTTGTCAGGGTCATTAACTACTTCCACAATACCAAATCCAACAGTCAATCCTGTGTCCCCATCTAACTTAAAGTATCAGCAGCATTTATCACAGAGCATTACTCACTTCTCTTTCATGATTGTTCTTCACTTGTATTCCAAGATAATATACACTTGGATTCCTCCTACTAGCAACCTTTTCTTTTCAGTTTCCTTTATTGGCTCCTTGGCCAGAGGTCCTTAAATTCACTACTTAATCCTCTCCTCTTCTCCATTTACTTATTCCTTTAGTAAAATTATCCCTTTATTATGACTTTAAATATTATGCGTATGCCAGCAATTCCCAAATATATAGCTTCAATTCTGAGTTCTCTTTCAGACTCCAGACTCATGTATCCCAACTGCCTATTTAGTAGTGTATTTAAATATATGATAGGTATGTCATATTTAACTGTCTAAAACTGAACTTATCTTTCTCCCAAAACATGCTCCTCTGGCTGCCTTCTTTGTAGATCAGGTACTTATGCCAAAACCCTAAAATCATCTTTGATTGATCTCTTGATCACACTCCATATCAAATCCAGAAGAAAACCCTCTGGTCATACTTTCAAACACTTCTCACCATTTAAATTGTTACCATAATAGTCCAAACCACTATCCCTCTCACTGAAATTACTGTGAAAGTCTCCATACTGGATTCCTGCTTCTATCCTTGGACCCATTCTGTTTTTAATGTCTACTTTTAAGAGAGAAATGCCAATAATTATATGATCTCAGTCATATCATATAACTACTCTGTTAAACTCTAATTTTTCTGTTTCATAGTAAAAGATAATTACTCTACTATGATTCGCCATATCCTATAAAATCATCACTCTAACCCACCCACTGCTATCCTACCACATACATACTTCTTTGACCGTATTTGTTCTACTTTCTGCCTTGCTCACACAGTCTAATCACCCTGGTTTCTTTGTTGTACCTCAAATGAATCAGGTATGATCCTACCATAGGACATTGGCAGCTTACAAGAATGCCCTTCTACCAGGTATTTGTAAAGTATATTTCCTTACTTCTTCTGTCTTTGCTCAAACATTACCTTCTCAAGAAGGCCTCATTTAATGACTATTCATTTTGTTCTACTCTACATATCTTTCTTAACTTGTTCTACTTTTCTTTTAAAAATTATCACTTTTAATACATTTGTTGTCTATTTTTTTGCCCTTCTCTTTAACCCAATGTTATACCTAGAATGCAAACCCCACAAGTGCTCCATTTTTTTCTAACTTGATTGCTATATTCCAAGTGCTACAACTATATCTAGAACAAAGAGGTAGTCATCAAGTATTTGTTGAATAAAAGTATGTACTCCATGGGGCACCTCTCACCCTCTCCTCTCCCTCGTCTCCATCCCTCTCTATTTAAAAAAAGAAAAGTATATCTTCCCTAATTGTTTAGGCCTTTGATATCTTTTAATAAAGTGCTATAATTTTTTTTCATAAAGTCTTAAACCCTAAACATCTTTTTAAGGCTTCTCTTATGTATCTTAATTTCTTTGTTGATGTTTCTGTGATACATGAAATTTTTTCTGATTGTATTTTCTAGTTTATTATGCTAATATTAAAGGAAAATTATTAAGTTACACATGTTGATCTTGTATACAAGAATATTTCTCAGCTCTGTATTAGTTCTAATAGTTTGCTTATAGATTATCTTTTATTGTCAATCATATTCATAAAGTCATAACTGTGTCTCTTTCTTTCTAATGCCTTATCTCATTTGTTTACTTTTTTATCTTATTGCTTAGAGACTCCATTACAATTCTGAAAACTATATTGATAAAGTCATTCATGGCTTCCCCTTGGCTTTCAACTGGATGGGTTTTTCTTAATTTATTTTTTAATGCCAGTATAAATAACATACAGTGCTATATTAGTTACAGATATACTGTATAATTATTTAACAATTCCATACATTACTCAGTGCACATCAAGATAAGTGTACTTTTAATCCTCTTTACCTATTTCATCCATTTCCCCACCTACCTCACCTCTGGCAACCACAGTTTGTCCTCTATAGTTCAGAATCTATTTTTTGGTTTGTCTTTTTTTTTCTTTGTTCAGTTGTTTTTTCTTAAATTCCATATATGGGTGAAATCATATGGTATTTGTCTTCCTTTGACTGACTTTTCCACTTACCATTATAGCCTCTAGATCCATCCATATTGTTGCCAATAAGATTTCGTTCTTTTTATGGCTTAGTAATATTCCATTGTATTTGTGTGTGTGTGTGTGTGTGTGTGTGTGTGTATCACATCTTCTTTATCCATTCATCTGTCAATGGACACTTGGGTTGCTTCTGTATCTTTACTATTAAAATAATGCTGCAATATATATAAAGATGCATATATCTTTTCAAATTAGTGTTTTTATATTTTTGGGTAAATACCCAGTAGTAGAATTACTGAATTTTATGGTACTTCTATTTTTAATGTTTTGAGGAACCAACATATTGTTTTCCACACTGGCCATACCAGTTTGCATTGCCACCAACAGTACATGAGGGTTCCTTTTTCTCCACATCCCTGCCAACATTCATTATGTCCTGTGTCTTTTATTTTAGTCATTCCAAAAGGTGTGAGGTGATATCACCTTGTGATTTTGATTTGCATTTCCCTGATGATGAGTGATGTTGAGCATCTTTTCATGTGTGTTTGCCATCTGTATACTTTTTTTTTTTTTGAGAAAGTCTGTTAAGTCTCCCCATTTTGGTAGTATTATTCATTTTCAGTTGTTGAGTTGTATAAGTTCTTTATATATTTTAAAGACTAACCCTTTAATGATATTTCATTTGCAAATATCTTCTCACATTCGGTAAACCATCTTTTTTTTTAATGAGGGTTTCCGTTGCTGTGCAAAGTCTTTTATTTTGATGTAGTTCCAATGTTTATTTTTGCTTTTGTTTCCATTGCTTCAGGTGACATGTCTAGAAATATGTTGCTATGGCTGATGTCAAAGAAATTACTGTCTGTGTGCCCTCTTCTAGGATTTTTATAGTTTCAGGTCTCACATGTAGGTCCCTAATCAATTTTGAGTTTATTTTTGTGTATAGTGTAAGAAAGTGGTCCACTTAAATTCTTTTGCATGTAGCTCTCCAGCTTTCCCAACACCATTTGCTGAATAGGTTGCCTTTTTCCCATTGCATATTCTTTCCTCTTTTGTAGTAAATTAATTGACCATATAATCATGGCTTTATTTCTGGATTTTATATTCTGTTCCCTTGATCTATGTGTCTTTTTTTGTGCCAGTACCATATTATTTTGATACCTATAATTTTGCAACATATCTAAATTCTGGAGTTGTGATACCTCCAGTTTCATCCTATTCCTTTTCAAGATTGCTTTGGTTATTTGAGGTCTCTTGCGGTTCCATACACATTTTAGTATTCTTTGTTCTAGTTTTGTGAAAAATGCTGTGGGTATACTGATAGGGATAGCATTAAATATACAGATTGATTTGGATAATATGGACATTTTAACAATATTAACTCTTTTAATCCATGAGCATGGAATATCTTTCCATGTGTTTATGTCACCTTTAATTTTCAAGTGGATGCTTTTAAAGTTTCATTCACAATTACGTATGATGCTTGATCTTGATTCTCTGAAGAGATCCTTTATCAAATAAAAAAGATCCTTTCTCATCCTAGTTTGCTCAAATCTTGTTCAAATGGGTTTTAAATTTTAGCTACTGATTTCTATGCATCTATTGAGATATTTTGAAAGGCAGCATAAGACAGAAGAGAAAAAGCTCTGGAACCAGTAAATAATATATTCCAAAATACAAATAGGATACAAGTAAACCTAAAAAACAATATGAGCTCCTAATATCTATCTACAAACACTACAGTAGGAAATTTGCATACATTGTCTCATATAACTTTTATAATACTTACATGAAGTTGAAGTTGTAGTATTATATTCAGTTACAGATGGAAAACTTAGATTAATTTAACTGATCAAGGGTAAAACAACTCACAAGTAACAGAATCAGGATTTAAATCAAATGTGTTTGAGTCCATTGTCTATGCTCTTTCTACTGTGATATGCTGCCTCAGTGCACTGATAATTTTCACCAGGATGATGTTTCACTGAACTAAAATCTCCAGCATGGAGACTAAAGAAACTGCAAGTTATTGGAATTTTGAAGTTCAATTCAGACATGTTATATATAAAAGTGTGTGTGAGATTAAGCAACATCACTGCTTATAGTAATGTAAGAAATACTTCATAGTTTAAAAAACACTTTAAAAAAAATTTTCCATCACATACCTCAGAGGTTGGTTGGCACAACCAAACTAAAGAGGATTGATGAATTAAGAAAAAGAGCCAAAATAATAAATAGATCTGTTTTGTTGTCTCACGTTGTTGCTGAAATGTAATTAATTCCTTTATGACTAGAGTCCTGAAACTACATATATATGTATATATACTATATATAACTATATTATATCCCATTTACCTGTGTAAAATTTCAAAGTAAGTGAGAAAAAAGAAACAATTTATTCTAAATATATGAAATACTGAATTCATGGAAACATTTAATTAAAAGCAAGAAATTCAAGGAGAAGGATCTCATTGACCACTAAAAGGACAGTAAAATGGTATAAATATTCTGGTACTAATATAGAATATGTATCAAGAGTTCAAAAATATTTTTATCACTTGTCTATCAATTCCCCTCCTAGGAATTTATCCAAACTAAGCAAAATGAAATAAGGGTAATATTTCATACAAGAAGATATTCACTATGCTTATTTATAACAACAGATAATGGAATATAATCTTTATGCCCAAGATTAAGAAAATGGTCCAGTAGTAGAAGGCTATTATACAGCCATGTTTATGAAGTTTTTAGTGACAGAAAATTGCTTGTGTACTATTTAGTTTCTTTAAAAGCAAAACATAAAAATTCATATATGGTATAAAATTTAATTATGCTCCAAAAAATAAAGTAGGAAATAAAAAGCCTAGAAGTAAATATGCCAAGACATTAATAACATTTGTTTCCAGATAGTATGATTACATGTGTGTGCTTTTTTTCTGCTTCTAGTAATTGTCTATATTTTCCAAACACATTGAGCATCAGATACTTTAATCAAAAAGTAAAATTAAAGAGATAGAAACAATATAAGGGAAAGAAAAGAGTGTTTAAAAGTCAAGATATATCATTTTCCCCCCTCTTACTAGCTGAAGTTTTATCATGAGTATTTAAATAGGAAGATTCATTTTCACATCACACAAGTATTTTGCTGCATCAAGAATAAATTTCCACATTAGAGTATTTAATACATGTTCTTCAGAGAAAAAATTACCTTTTAATAAAGATGTCATGACAATAGTTTGCATAGACTCTTGCAAACACACTATTTAGCAACTACTTTGGGGGTTTTATCAGTCCTAGAATACAGCACCATATGTTTCAAGCTTTTATCACTTCTTACAAATGTCAAGGGAAATAACCAAAGAGCTAGACTTGTTTGTATGGTATATTTGATGCTGTAATTTTTAACATTCATTTAATGGACTCAGACTTTGATGACTAATACTTCTTTTGCTTGCTAGCGCCAAACCCTAAATAAGGTTCCTGACTAGATTACATTCATGAAGGTCTCGTTTTAACGGAAATTAGAGAGATAGAAAAGATGATAGGAAGAGACATTATAAAAACAGACCTGACAAGTAAAACCTAATAGCAAAACCATTCTCTTTTATATAGACAACCATGAAAACAAATATCCTGTGAGCTAGAGATATATATTGTATCTTTCTAGCAGATCTTTATGCCATCTTGAGACAGATTTCCATAACTATATTATGTGATTACAGTTGATGAAGCAATGGCCCAAAGAAAGAGGCTGATAAAGAATCACACTCCAGGAAACCAGATAAACATGTTCATGATTTCTAATTGTAACAACAGTAGAATAGCACTGGATATGAAGATAGAAACCCAGAGAGTCAGAGTAAATATTGGCTCCTCCAACTTTAAAAATAAGCATTCATAAAAACAGCACCAACTTTCTTATTAGAATAATTCCTTGGAATGCATTCATGTTACTTGCTTAACTGATAGACAAGACTGCAAAAGAGCTGTCTGACTTTAGCATATAGTATAAAAATTATAACATTCTGGAAGAAACCTTTAAAACAACAAAAAACATACCTGTAAGCACCTAGAAGAGCAAAGAACAAGAAACTGAAATTTATGAGCAACCTGTCCAAAAATCTATCTCAGGTAGTATCACTTAAGAAACATATTTTCCTGGGTACCTGGATGGCTCAGTTGGTTGAGCAATGGGCTCTTGATTTCAGCTCAGGTCATGAGCTCAGGGTTGTGAGCTCCAGCATGGAGCTTGCTTAAGATACTCTTCTCTCCCTCTCCCTCTAAAAACAAAAGCAAAACAAAACAAAAAACACATTTTCCCTGTCTAATCAAACCACTCCCCACCACTCCCCCTGACAAGAGGAGCTATGTAAGATTATTTGTACAGAGACTAAAATGCAAGAAAAACTGGGCTAAGAATTTAATGTGGCCCAAAGCTAAAGAAACATAATAATTTCAGAGCTTTCAGTAAGTCTCTATTTAGCAAAGATATAATTAGAATAGAAGATTCTTTTGTTTGAAAAGTAACAGGTCTCATTTCTTAGGAGTTAGTCAATTCCTGGATGCAAAATGTAAGCTGAAGGATGTGCATGTGCTATGCATAAAAAGGAAAATAGTAAACCCCTTTGGGAAATTAGAAATCCTGGCAGATTATACTGCTTTTAAGAAAATGCTTCCCTTCCTTCTTATGAATTGACTATATTGCTTCGGAATTATTGTTTGTTTTTCAGTGCTATATGTTACAACTATAAGTTACTGACATGAGACACCAACAGAAGAATGAGAGGTTGTGTGTCTATCTAAGAAGCAGAGAGATCTTGATAGAGGACCTGAAGGTGGAGTGCCAAAACTCAGTCTTGTAGATGTGGCTATAGTCTCCTGCTATAAATTATACTCTTAGGATTCAGTAACATAAACTTGAAAATGCATTTTGTGAATTACTAATTATTTTGTTGGAAAAAGTGGGTAATCCTATCATCAGGTCAGGAAAAGTGTAGGTTTTCCTAAGGTGGGTAAAGGGAAAAATATTGTTATTCTTAATATGAGAAGCTGAAAAAGGAATTCTCTCATTGCAGAATAAGTGAAACTAAGAAGCAAAGCTAGGAACTAAAGAATGTCCCTGAGCAGCTTTCTGTGATGGTTTAAGAAATTTTTCCCACTTACCCTAAATCATGTTTAGCCAACAATATAGATAATTCTCCCATCTATTTAATTCCTTCCAGTTAGCTCTTAAACTTCATTAAACATTACATACATCTGTGTTACTACATACAGTCATGTGCCAGTGGTGTTGAAAGAATTAAGAGAATCAACAGTAGAGTGAAGTGACTGTTTCCTGCACCCCTCTCCTGCTGAAGGAAGCATGCCAGTCAGTCCCTAAATTCCAGGCACTGATCAATGTCAGACACATGAATCAAATTGCAGTTGAGAAAAATGGAGAGAAGCAAGTAACTAATTAAAGGAGCAAACAGGATGGACTGACTTGGGAGGGAAAATTAAGCCAACCTTCCCTTTCTCCCAAGTATATTAGAAATAGATGACCCTGAAGGAAGAAGGCAGATAGATATTAGGTTATGGGGCTATGTTTTCATTTGCTTAAAAGAATCATATCGCTGTATGTACAAAGACTGTGCAGTCTTTCCATGATTAGATGTCCTAATATAACAGAATGATAAATGATTTCTTAGTATTAGATGTTTATTAACGTTTGTTCAAGTCATATGTATTTAGTTCTATTTACAATATACTCTCACTCCAAATATTTGAACAGGATTATAAAAAACATACATAGAAAAAACATACATCTAAATAGAAAATGTAGATGAAGAAATTATGTTTAAAGACAGATTAATATGATCAAAATGAAAGAAAAATTAGTACACAGAAGTACAAGCCACAAAGTTTTCAAAAATCATTAGCAAGGGCTATAAAATTGGCTCTTGAATTTTTCAACAGATTTAAAAAAGCAAGTAGGAGTTATAAGAATCATATTATTTTTAACATATAACCACTTGCTTGTACAAAAGAAGAAAACTCTTTCTGAAACTGAGGCCTGTGAGAAATGTCCCTCACAAGTCTTTACAAAAAATAAGTAATATGGATAACAGCACTCTGTAATAAACATAGTAACAAGTCACTTCCAATGGTTCCTTATAATACTCCTCAAAGAAATCCAGCACATTATGCTAATTCTTCAATCAATAAAGAACATTTTTTTGTCTTAGATAATATATTTGTATTATTTAATATCCACCAGATAATAAAAGCCAGCATTTTATACCTGTACATCTCTGCATATCTCTTAAAACTATATCATTGCTAGAGATACACAAGTATATATTCTTAATCTGGACATTATTTTGAGATTTCTAAAGTAAAACAAAAGCATAATCTTCTTACCAAAACCACACTAAAGATATCCAATATTTCCCTCACCTGTGATTCTTTCACATTTTCAACAGTAAAGTTGAACCAGACTCGGAATCGTGGATTACAGGTATCCGGCCTAATGAATAAGTCATACTCAAATTCAGAGACCTGGTCCACCCGTCCAAGGTTACCTGGTGATAAAAATTAAAAGAGTCATGTTTTAATAGAAGTTCATGCAGCTCAATAGCACATACACTTAAATACTATGAGCTCTGACAGCAACATTTGTCATTATTCAGTACTTGTAGGTTCAGCATTCACACTCTGTAAGGCCGCCAACCCTGAATACAGCACAGGATAAGAGGAGCCTTCCAGCTAGTCCTTGCTGTGGTACAAGCAACTCTTTCAGTTCTTATCACCCAGATCTGTTTGTGCTACAAGTGACAGATTTTTAGTTTGGGATGTTCCATGGAGGATGTAGCAAGCTCCGATAAGCCAAAAAGAATCACAAACAAACTTTCTAGTTTTAAAAAAGGACGATAACATATGTATTTTGTATTAAGCTTTATACAAACTTCCACTAACTCTAATATACTTGATCTTATTTAATTCTCACAATATTGCCTAGCAGTTTGTAGTATTTTTGGTAATTTCCAAACTTCTATCAGAGCATATTAAAGGATATGTAAAATAAGGTTTTAAACAAAAATTACAAGTAGTTGCTTCATAAGAAAAATAATGGCAAATTCACAAACAGCCATGAAATTAATTTCCATTTTCTCTACCAATAGAACAGTTATATCAAAAATGTAGGTTGACAGAGGGGAGGTTGGTGAGAGAGGGGTGAAGTAAGTAAAGGTGATCAAGAGTACATTATCTTGATGAGCACTGGGTAATAAATAGAACTGATGAATCATTATACTGTACACCTGAAAATAATATAACATGGTATGTTAACTATACTTCAAATTTATGAAAAAGAAAAAAATGTATAAACTTAGGTGTTACTTCCATTCATTGTATCTCCTCTCTTTAACTTCTATTCTAATGAGCAGTAAAATGCCCATAATTGTCACAATGTGATGGGATAAAAAATAAAGCAAATAGTCTGGTGAATTCCCAAGTCAGATAATCAACATCTGAAAAAGAGTAAAGATAATAAAAGACAGCAACAAAGAAATTGACTGAGAAATCAGTACTCTATTGTACCTGAAGAGCATAGTAGTATCCTGCTTTAAAATAAGCTCTTGGGGATCCCTGGGTGGCTCAGTGGTTTAGCGCCTGCCTTCAGCCCAGGGTGTGATCCTGGAGTCCCGGGATTGAGTCCTGGGATCAAGTCCCGAATCGGGCTGCTTCTCCCTCTCCCTGTGTCCCTGCCTCTCTGTCTCTCTCTGTCTCTCATGAATAAATGAATAAAATCTTTAAAAAGAAAAAAAAAGCTCTAGTATGTCTTTCTCGAAAAGAACACTCATAGTTTAACTTTAACTTTAAATGTAGCAGTTTTCAATTAATTCTTTTTCTAATTCTACTAGCATGTTACTGATTTTAACTAAGCATTAGTCGCGTTGTCACAGATGGAATACTAGCCAGGGAATCAGCAGACCTGAATTCTAGCTCAACTGATTCTCTGTGCAATAATACCAAAGTTATTCACCCTCTGAGGGCTTCATCTACTAAATGAGAATATTGAGTTACCTAATCATGAAGTTTCCTTTCAGCTGTACCATTCTTTGGCTGCCTGAATCTAGGATTAATCAGGCAGTGATCCAAGATAATAAGATAATACTTCCCTCAAAACCTTATCAATTAACCTTAGGGTAATTTTATTTGCTTTCATTAAAATTTGGCGTAAGAAGCCAGATTTATTCCTCCTTCCAGAACCAAAACAATCAGTTACTTCCAATTAAGAATACACATATTTCTTAAAAATGCACTGATAGGAAATTACAAGTATCAACTAATTAAAACCAAAAACTTAGTTTTTCTAGTTTGACTGTCTTCAGAATTCCCGAGGAGATTCCTCATTAAGTTGGTTCTTTCTATTATTATCATGCAAAAATATTTACTAAGCCTTATGTTATAGAGGGCGGAATATTGCGCAGAGCAATGAGCTTGCAATCAAAAGATGTAGGCTCAAATTTTACCTCTGCCATTTACTGAATGACATTGGAAATTCAGTTAACTTCATCCAACCTCTGTTTTTTCAACTTAAAGTAAGGATTACATCAATAAAGTTTGAATATTTATTTCTTAGAAATTACTATGAATATTAATTTTCAATTGAAAACATTTTCTGAGCATTTCTATATACTACCCAAAATGGTAGGTGTACTAACCTATTCAAGTCTCACAACAACCCCTGTGGAGTAGAACCATTACAATCCTCCTTTTGTAGAAGAGAACAGCAAGGGAAAAAGCTACAAAAAATAACTTGGCCTATGTTATATAGCATGTAAGTAAGTAAAAGTCAGAGTTGGGATTTGAATTCCAGCAACATGACTCTAATCACTAGACTAATAGCTTCTCTATATAACATAGATGGTTGGAAGAATACAGAGATAATATAAAATGAAAGTATAAGTTATAATGCTTAATGCAATTACTACCTTTAAAAAAAACAAGAAGTGAAGAATAACACTATTTTTGGCCATCTAAAAGTTACTGGTTGAAAAATTAAACATTAATATGCATTTCATCACTCAAAGGAAAATTTTTATTTTGTTTTTAATTCTGGAACACTATAAATAGGTTTTGATAAATAATAACGTCTTAAAATTGCTGCCATCAATGGTACCTATTAATAAGGCACAATTTGTGTCTAAAAATTTACAGTTTCAAAATGAGTTGACATCCTTTATTTTATTAAAGCCTCGCCATGACCCCATGATGAGTAATTGAAACTCAGAAATATTTAGTGCTTCGTTGAATTCATACTGTAAAGCACTAGGGCAAGACCTTGAAATAAAGATTTTTGGACTCCATTGTGCTATCTTTGGAATATGCTATAGTCACAGTCAATACATTCATCCATGTATTCAATCAGTTATTCATTCAAAAAGCATCATGTTATATGTTGTAAAATAGAAGAGATAATAAATCAAACAGATATAGTCTTTGCTTTCACTAAGTTTACAGTTTCAAATAATAATAAGCATCTAATCTTTGATCTTCTGTAACTATCCTGTTGACCATCTTCACCATTCCTATGAGGAATATCTTCTCTGTGTGTATGCATAAACAATTCTTTCCTCATGTTATCTCTAATATTTCAACAAAGTGGCAATTTTTGACCTTCTAAAAATGGCTATTTGTATATAAAATGACAATGCCTATATATCATTTGGTTTCCTTCCATTTATACAAAAAGCAAGAAAACAAATAGAAATTCAAAATAAAGGACAAATACAAAGCAAAAAATAAAATGTAGATATCAAACATAAGTATGTGAGTAAATGTGTTAAATACACTGACTAAATATCAAAAGGAAAAAATTTTTATTCTAGATGAAAAACTTGAATATATATTGCTTATAAGTACAACTTTATATTTAAGCACACAGAAAAACTGAATGATAAAGGAATGAAAAAGTTATAACAGGAAAGCACTCTGAGGAAGAAAGTTACTGTACCTATATTTGTATCAGACAAGCTAGGCTTTAAATCAAGAAATATTACTGGAAATGAACAAGGATGGGGCACGTAGGTGGCTCAGTTGTTTAAGCATCTGCTTTCCACTCAGGTCATAATGCCAAGGTTCTGGGATCAAGCCTGGCATCAGGCTCCCTGCTCAGGGGGGAGCCTGCTTCTCCCTCTCCTTCTGCCCCTCCCCTATACTCATGTGTGCTCGCTCTCTCTCTCTCTTCTCTCAAATAAGGAAATAAAATATTTTTTAAAAAGAGAAATAAACAAAAATATTTTATGATGAAAAAATTGTATATTTCATATATTTTTCTAATGTATTGGTATAAATAATTCACTATATTTTTGTTGTTTTTGTCTTTTGCTAGTTTGATGTATAAAAGTTTTACAATACTATACTCAACTATTATATTAATGTGTTATCTTTCTCTTTATTTTTCCTGGTTGAACTAGGCTAGAGTGTGTTGTATTAAAAGTATTTTTCACAATACTTTTTAACATATTACATTTTCTATAGAGTACATTAAAATTTTTCTTTAATTTTCTAATCTTTTATTATTTCCTTCCTTATATTTTTTATTTTGTCTTGTTTTAAATTATTACTTTTTTAAAAGTTTCTTATGATAGAGGCTTAGATAATTGATTTTCAGACATATATAAAAGGATAATTCCATTAAGAAGATATAAAAATCCTAGAAGTATATACATCTATTAACACATCCCCAAAAGATGTAAGTAAAATTTGACAAAATAGAAGATAGAGACAAATTCATAATTACAGTGAGAAATTTCAACAAACCAAAACCACAAACTGAGCAAAATCAAGAAAATATATTCACAAAGAATTGAGACAAATTGAAAATGTGACTAAAAAAGCTACTTCATTCTAATTATGAAACATTTGATATTTAAAGAATAACGTGTATATATTCTTTTCAAATGCACATGCTACATTTACCAAAATTGATTATATGCTGGTTCATAAAGCAAGTCTCAACAAATTTTTTAAAAGATTTTATTTATTTATTTGACAGAGAGAAAGAGAACACATGCAGGGGGAGCAGCAGGCTCTCTGCTGAGTGGGAAGCCTGATGTGGGGCTTGATCCCAGGACCCTGAGTTCATGACCTGAGCCAAAGGCAGATACAAACAACTGAGCCACCCAGGCACCCCAAAATGTACAATTTCTAATAAGAAAACAACCAACTAAAAAAAGAATCAAATCAAATATTCATTTTTAACAAAAATCAAATATGTTGTATGAATAAAAGCAGAAAAATTATATGATAAAAACAACATCTCTACTTTTGGCTTAGTCATGTTGTACTAACCATTAAGATATTAGCCCCATTGTAAAGAACTATAAAGCAGGTCAAATATATGAAACACCTGTTTCGGACATTAGAAAATAAGCAATGTTATACAGCAATCCCTGGGAAAAGAGACATTCACAGGATGAACTCCCACAATAGTCTATTGAAGCAGGCACAATTTGTGAGGTAGGTCATCTGACAGGAGGAAACATCATGGTGGTGATGGGGAATGGATAACCTAGAAAACTCTGAGATCATTTCCTGTAAGTCTATAGCTCCAAGCTAGGCAAGCCCAGGCACACAGTGAAACTACATTAGTTTTATCAAATAGAACATACTACAATGATGAAAGAAAAGCAGAATTACTAGGGATGAAACTATGCTGGGTAATAGGGTGGTAAGAACCGAGTACACTCAGAATTGAAAAACTTCTGATCCCTCAGGCATAACACTCAGTTGAGATACCAATAGGGACATACCTTAGCAATAAAAACCATGTCCTGAGAAAGAAATATTTCATAATTTCACTAATAAAATTGAAAACTAACCCTGATAATATCTCCATAAGAGACAAGATTTGGGCCCAAGTTAGAATAGTTTGGAAATACCTAGGTTTTCCACCCAATCTACATCAATAAAATTTTAAACCATACATACAGAAGTTTAAGGTGATCAGCCTTGAGGTGATAAGCAAATGAACTGTCTTCTAAAATAAACAGTAATAAACTTGAAAAGATAATATAAACTGCTTTCTACACTAAACACTAATATACCCAAAAAGATAACAGAATTAACTTTCTATAATGTATCTTCCATTCTGTCCATGTACAGTCAAAAATTACAAGACACTCAAAGACATATATCACTCATAATCAAAAGTGCGGAGGCAAACAATATAAATCCACTCTGAGATCAGTCATACTATTAACAGAAAAAAAAACTTTAAATGAATTATTATAAATACTGTTAAAAAACAGAAACATCTTAATAGAATTAAAGAAAAATGTAATTTTCCTATTTGAAAAGTACAGAATTTCTAAAGAAACAGAAATGTCTATAAAGACTAAATAAAAATCCTAAAAGTAAAAAGCACAATACCTTAAGTGGAAAATTAAGAGGATGGACTTAACATTAGAGTAGAGCTAGTGCACAGTCAATAAACTTGAAGATGGATCTATTAAAAAATCATGTGATGTTAAGAACTTAGAGGAAAAAATTGAATATCTTAGAATCTCAGGAAACCTTATGCAGAAAAAATAGAAAACTCAACCTAAGTACATAATACTTAAACTGATAAAAAAACAGAGAAAATCTTAAGCAAAACCAGAAGAAAAGCCATAAAATATAGATGTGAACAACACTAAAAATAACCATTGACTTCTAAGAATAACCATTAACTTCTTTTTTTTAAGACTTTATTTATTTATTCATGAGAGAAACAGAGAGAGAGGCAGAGAGATAGAGGGAGAAGAGGCTCCCCTCATGGAGCCCAATGAGGGACTCAATATCCGGACCGGGATCATGCCCTGAGCCCTGAGCTGAAGGCAGATGCTCAACCACTGAGCCACCTGGGCATCCCTAAGAATAACCATTAACTTTTAAGAAAGAACATCTCTAAAGTAATGAAAGAATAAAACTCTCAACCCAGAATTCAATATCCAGTGAAAACATATTGAAAAATTAGGGTAAAATAAAATAAAACAAAATAAACAAAAACAGAAAATTCATTACCAGTAAACCTATACCAACCAAATGAAAACCTAAAAGACAGGAAGTGGGCAGCCCGGGTGGCTCAGCGGTTTAGCGCCACCTTCAGTCCAGGGCTTGATCCTGGAGACCCGGGATCAAGTCCCACATCAGGCTCCCTGCATGGAGCCTGCTTCTCCAACTGCCTGTCTCTGCCTCTCTCTCTCTCTGTCTCTCATGAATAAATAAATAAAACCTTTTTAAAAAAATAAAAAATAAAAGACAGGAAGTTATACTAGATAGACCTAATACTTCTAAAAATAAACGAACATCATTAAAAATACTAAATAAGTGGTAAATTTAAGACTGCTTTTATTTGTCTCATAATTTCTTTCAAGATAATTGTTCAAAGTTCAAAAATTATATTTTAAGGGCAGTTTACATGGTACAGAGAAGCAAAATATATGAAAAAACAGTAACAAAAATTGAAATGAGAAATAGAATTTGATATGAGGTAACTACATTTTCTGAGATGGAAAGTAGGAAGTAGGAAGAATAAATTTTGAGGAAAAAAAGGATTAGTAATTACAAGTTCAAGGTATCAAATGTGAAGTATTAAATTTAAAGTGGTAAAATAAGGACCCTAAAAGGGTTTGATAAGTTATCAAGCCATGGAAAAGATATGAAAAAATAAAATGTATATTAATAAGCAAAAGTAACTGATTTGAAAGGTTGCATATGGTATGATTCCAACCATATGACATTCTGGGAAAGGCCAAGCCATGGACAGTTAAAAGACCAGAAGTTGGAAAGAACAGAAATTAATAGCCAGGGAACAGAGAATATTTAGGGCAGTGAAAATACTCTGTATGACTATAATGGTAGATACTTATAATTATATATTTATCCAAAACAATAGAATATACAATACAAAGAGTGAACGCTAATGTAAACTATGGACTTTGGGTGACTATGATGTGTCAATGTAGGTTCATCAGTTGTAACAAATACCTAAAATCACTCTAAAAAATAAATTTTTAGACAAAATATTTTAGAAGTTTAATAAATTATGAGTGAATATTGTTCCAGAGCAACCAATAAAATAAACATAAAATAGTTTCACCAAGAATCCAAAGAAAAAATAAAGAATAATAAAAAGCCTTTTTTTTTTATTGTGAAGTCAGTAAAACGCAACAAAGTAACAGAAACAGAACGGACAATAAGAAAATTAATAGGTTCATTTAATCCTAACATATCAATAATTACATTAAATATAACTAATATATGAATAGAGTAAGCATCCCAATAAAAAGCAGAGATTACAGGATGCCTGAGTGGCTCAGTGGTTAAGCGTCTGCCTTCAGCTTAGGGTATGATCCTAGATTCTTGGGATCAAGTCAGGCTTGATCAGACTTGGGATCAGGCTTCCTGCATGGAGCCTGCTTCTCCTTCTGCCTGTATCTCTGTCTCTCATGAATTAAAAAAAAAAAAAACAAAAAAAACAAAACAAAACAAAACAAAAAGACATCGCTAGATGGGAATAAAAAGCCAATGCCAACAAGACACAAGTAGTCTAAAATTTCAATAATTTTTTAAAGGACTTAACACTTTCTTTTTCTACCTCTGAAAAAGAGTGATCCACTCCTAGATATATCATAATCAAACTGTGAAAAGACAAAAAGAATCTTTAACTCAGCAACACAGAAACCAACTCCTCACTTACAAGAAATCCTCAATAAGATTAATGGCTGATTTATCATTAAGAATAATGAGGGATCCCTGGGTGGCGCAGCGGTTTGGCACCTGCCTTTGGCCCAGGGCGCGATCCTGGAGACCCGGGATCGAATCCCACATCGGGCTCCCGGTGCATGGAGCCTGCTTCTCCCTCTGCCTGTGTCTCTGCCTCATTCTCTCTCTCTCTCTGTGACTATCACAAATAAATAAAAATTAAAAAAAAAAAAAAAGAATAATGGTAGTCAGAAGACAGTGGAATAACACAAAGTGCTGAAAGAAAATCATCAAACAAGAATTTGATAGCCAGCAAAAAGTATTATTCAAAAATGAGAAAGTTAAGACATCATCAGATTTATTTATTTTTTAAAGATTTATTTATTTATTTATTTATTTATTTATTTATTTATTCAGAGAGAGAGAGAGAGGCAGAGACATAGGAAGAGAAAGAAGAAGGCTCCATGCAGGAAGCCTGATGTGGGGCTCGATCCCAGGTCTCCAGGATCACAACCCGGGCTGCCGGTGGCACTAAACCGCTGAGCCACCTGGGCTGCCCGACACCATCAGATTTAAAAATGTGCTCTACAAGAAAACTACAGGATATTATGGCTGTAGTGAAAGAACACTAAAGCATAACTGAAATCCACATGAAGAATAAAAGCACCAGTAAAAATAACTACATAATAAAAGCATTAAGTATAAACATTTTAATTCTGTTGATTTTTTTTTTCTCTTACTGATATAAAGGAATCATTATAAATCTGTATGGAGTATACATACTATATCCAGATATAATTTGTATAACAATAAATATATGTATTCCATATATATTATTGAAATTGACTTGATATTAATTCAAACTATGCTGGTATCAATTTAATTAAGTTCATTTTAATTCTCAGGGCAATTAAAGAAAGAAATTTTAAAATACAGTAAAATAAAAAATAGTAAAATCAGTAAGAAGAGAATTAAAATGGCACACTAGATAATATCTATTTAACATAAAAGAAGCAGTAATGGAGAAAGAGATAGGGAAAGACATAAAACATAGTGAAAGTGGTGGCAAAATAATCTTACATCTCAATAATCACAATAAATGTAAAATGTTAAACGCTCCAATTAAAAGGCAGAAAATGTCAAAATAGATTTTTTTTAATGAACCAACCATATGCATGCAGTCTATAAGAGATGCACTTTAGATACAAACTCACAAGGTTGATAGTTAGAAGAAAGGAAAATAATAAACATACCAAACACAACGAAAGAAAGATGGAATACTCATAATAATATCAGAAAAATCAACTTTAAGACAAAAGTTGTTAGAGACAAAGGAGGAAGATGTTTTATAATAACAAAGGAGCAAGCCAACAAGAAGACATAACAAGTATAAAAATGCACCCAACAAGAGTCTCAAGTAAATAAAACAAAAAACATTCAGAATTAAACTACTTATATTAATTTTTTTCATTTTGGGAAGAGGTCACTGATTTAAATGACATGTGGGAATTTATTTTTTTTTAAGATTTTATTTATTTATTCATGAGAGACACAGAGGGAGAGGTAGAGACACAGGCAGAGGGAAAAGCAGGCTCCAGGTGGGGAGCCCGATGTGGGACTTGATCCGGGACTCCGGGATCATGCCTTAAGCCAAAGACAGACACTCAACTGCTGAGCCACCCAGGCATCCTGACATGTGGGAATTTAAAACATAAAACCATAGCACAAGGCCAACATTACAAATTTTAAGAAGACCATCTTATCTGCTCTTTTATATTAAAAAAAATCAAAAACCTCAGATTTAGATATAGATTTGAATACTAGCACCACTGCTTATAAATTTTGAAGTTTTGCCAAATTTAATTGCTCTTGACTTCAGTTTTCTTGTCTGTCAAAGATAAAATATTTTATTATCAAATGAAATTATATATATAAATTATACAGTCAATACTTAAGCCCAAAAGCATTAGAGTCACCTATGAAGTCTTAATTTCATACTTAATAACTAAGTATATCCATCCAAGAATCCTTTCAAATATATCTACAATCCAAGCACTTTTCTTTACCTCCACAGATATCACTTTGATTCAAGCAACTATATTCTCCCACCTGGATTGTTTGTAACTGGTCTCCTTATCTGCACCCCAATACTCTATTCTCAACACAAAGCCAAAGTAATTTTTCCAACACATAAAAGAGATCATGTCACATTTTGTTCAAAATCCTCAAGAGGTTTAGCACTTATTTGAGAGTAAACCTGAAGTGTTTTTTTTTTTAAAGAATGTATTCATTTATTCATGAGAGACACACAGAGAGAGGCAGAGACAGAAGCAGAAGGAGAAGAAGGCTCCCTGTAGGGACCCTGATGTGGGACTCAATCCCAGGACCCCAGGATCACAATCTGAGCCAAAGCAGATGTTCAATCGTTGAGGCACCCAGGTGCCCTCCAAACCTGAAGTTTTTAAAAGATTCTACATGAGTAGTGCCTTCATTGCTCAGTCAATTAACCATGTGACTCTTAATTTCTGTTCAGGTCATGGTTTCAGAGTGCTGGGATCGAGACCCCATCCCCCTGTCATGCTCTACACTTAGGGAGTAGTCTATCTGAGGAGACTTTCCCTCTGCCCCTCATCCTGCTCACATTCAATCTCTCTCACTAAAATGAATAACTTTTAAAATCAATCAATCAATGTGATCTATCTCCCTTTCACTTCTCTGATCTTATCTCTTGTCCTCACATCACTTGACTTCCTTACTATTTCTCTTTCTTGTCACATCACACACACCTCAGTTTTAAGGGATTATCAATGGCTATTCTGGATTATCAATGGCTATTCTGTCTTCCTAAACTTCTCTTTCCCCATATTTTCACATAGATTATAACATCATTCAAATTATTGCTGAAATCTACTTTCTTAAAAGAAGCCAACCTGACCACCATATTTAATATTGAAAAACACTTTTCCCACATTCTTGATTCATCTCACCTACTCTAAATTTCCTCGCAGCACTCACCATATTCAAGTATACCATACAAATTACTTATTTTTTGAGTATTGTTTATTTTTGTACCATCTGGTAAAAATGTAAGCTCAGAAATATTTTTCTGTTTTATTTACTGTTACACCCTCAGTACTAGTATCTAGCCCCAACAAGATACTCAATAAATATCTGTTGAATAAATGTATAAATAAAAATAAATTTTTAAATAATATTGTTATTAAACTTGTTAAATAATATAAATGGCAGTTATTGTGGCAACATTTCAGAGGTCTATTCCAATGTAGACCTCATGCTGGGCACTGAAAATACAAATATGAATAAGTAAGTACTTGTCTTCATGGAGTTTATAGTCAAGCTGAAGCAATAATCACACAGGTGGATCATTTCAATCTAAGTATCAAGTCCTATGATAAAGACTTTCCCAGAGGAAATCATAGGATGCTGTGCAAAAGTGAGTTATTGTTATATCTTCTACAGACAAAAATAAAGTGGTAAAAAACAAAAGCCATAAAAATCTCCAATAATAAATCTTAAAAATTGTGAATTGATTTTATTTTCTGTGTTTGTCCACTGAAAGTTATCTTTAGAAGTCAGTCAACCTAAATAACATTTACACTTGCCCTTAAGATGGTGGTTTATTTCCTTTATGTAAAACTCTTATTATACATTTTACTTTATTTTCCAGAATAATGAGGTATTTATTTTTCTTTCTTATTTTGGCTATATTTTCTTTTTTCCTAGAATATTAGGGAATTCTCCAAAACCTCTCTACAGAGAAATATGGAAGCTTTCTGTTTTCAGAAAAGAAAAAACTACATGCAAAAATGTATCCCAGCTTTCTAAAGGGCTCTTTTTTCTCAGTGTTTTTCTTCAGATCTTTTATTTTTCACAAGAAATTTTAAACTGAAAACTAAACTATTTAGGAAGTAGACAAGGATCAATGTATATTATGAATTAAAGTGCCTATGGTGGGGGGGGTGCCTGGGTAGATCAGTTGGTTAAGCAACCGACTATTAATGTCAGCTCAGGTCATGATCTCAGGGTCCCAAGACTGAGACCAGTGTGGGGTTCTGCCCTGAGTAAGTAGCCTGCTCAAGATTCTCTTGTTTTCTCTCCTTCAGCTCCTCACCCCCCTCATGTGCATTCTCTCTCTTAAAAAAAAAAAATTAAGATTTTATTGATTTATTCATGAGAGAGAGAGAGAGAGAGAGAGAGAGAGAGGCAGAGACACAGGCAGAGGGAGACGCAAGCTCCATTCAGGGAGCCTGACGTGGGACTCAATCCCGGGACTCCAGGATCACACCCTGGGCCAAAGGCAGGCACTGAGCCGCTGAGCCACCCAGGGATCCCTAAAAAAATTTTTTAATTAAAAAATAAAATAAAATGCCCATTGGAACTGGTGAACTGAAATTCAGAGTCCATGCAACTGACCCTCTGCAGCTTTTTTCGGTTATACCATTCTCTCATAGAAGGAAACCCAAATTATACTAGCATCACTAAAATATTAAATAAAGATGTGGAGCCCTTGAAAATGAGAGGGAAGAAACCGCACTATGCTAGAAAATTAGTAAAGGTCATATGACTTTCCCATCCTGTCTAGTTTGTTAATTTCCAAAATCTTGCCTTCTACAGAAAAGTAAATGTACCAATTTAACTAGTTAGATGGGGAAGATCCTCTCAAAAAACAAAGTGCTCATCCACGTGAGAGAAATATCTTTCTGGATATCATTCAGAGATTGAATAGGGTAATTTTCCAAATGGTTCCTGCATCCCTCAAGGAGTTAATCTCCCTCTCCTGGGTAAATCCACTTCATCCTGGGAAAAGGTTTCTGATCTTGGACCACAGTTTTTTTAAAAAGAGATTTGTAAAGCTATGCTTTTGCCTGACCAAAACCATGAGGAAGACAAAGGGACAGAAACCACTAGTCATATTATTGTAGTCATATCCCTGTTATATTGCAGTATGTAATAATCAACAATGCAGAATCATAATTAGCTCTTTATCCAACAAAGGCTGAAAGAAAAAACTTGAAAAAAACATAGTAACTGCATGAATATCCTCAAAAATACATCCTCTCCAAGGTAAAACCAAAAGATACTGACTCCAGCAATAAATGTATCCAAACATAACATTATGGTAATACATTTCAGCTACCAAAAGAAGCTAAAGAAATCCTGTGTCCTTTTGGTTCAATCACCAAGTATTTATTAAGCACTACTTATGTAGCAGGGATTCTGCTATTCACTAGAGATTCTAATTTGTTGGTAGAAAATGGTGATTAAAAGGACAGACTCTGGAATTAGACTGCTTCGATTCACACCTTTACTCCTTACTAGCTGTGTGTCCTTAGACTAAAGATTGTACCTCAAATGTTCCAGCTGTAAATTCATAAAGATGTTGTAAGGATTAAATGAGATGATATGAGCAGAAGGGTAAGAAGATTTCCTGGTGCACAGAAATACAGAGCTGAGATAAAAGAGGCTATCAATGAAGTGAGCAAAACTAACAAAAAAGTAGTTATTATAAAACATGTTAAGAATCATGGTCTAAATATGCAAAAACCGTTATAGGGACATAGAAGTGAAAAAGCCTAACCCTACTTGAGGTTGCAAAGCTGGCAAGGGGTAAACAGAATTGACACTTGAGTTATACTCAAAGGATGAATAGGAGCCTTCCAGATGTCAAATGAGTGAAGGCAGAAGGAACATTATGTAGAAGAGCATAGGGCAATGAGACAAGAAGGTTAGGCCAGTATGACCAGGGTCTAATAATGTCAAGAATCCTAGGACAAAGGTTGAAGAGGTAAGATTAGGATAAGGAAATGGGGTGCTATTGGAGGATTTTAAACAAAAGGAGTAGTACAACAAATTTCATTGCTAGAAGATTTATCTAGGGACAGTAGAAAGAGGAAATGAGAGACCTGAATAAAGCTTAAGTTAAGACAGAAGCAGTAACAATACACAGGAATATATTGCAATGAGTCAAAGAAAGGATAAGAACTCACGAATAATGAAAGTAAGGAGTATATTACATAGTTAAAATTCACAGGTGTTTGTTAAGGGAAAAATCCTTCTTCCTTACTTCACAATTTTATTTAAATGTCTGATTAACTTCCATGGGAAAGAAGGGGAAAACCAGTAACTCATGAAAAATAGTAAGAGTAAAATTTTCTTTCATTAAAGAACAGTGAGGACAGCTTAAAAGTGAATTTATCATCTGCACAGAACTTAAGAAAGGGTTGGATGATAACTTGGCAGGTTTAACCAGCTAGCCAAAGTTTCCTTCCAAACAGAGCTAAGTTTACTGAGAAACAAATGAAGCTTCAGTTTCAAGGTTCAAACTGCAGATATTTATGATATGAAAGGAAAGCAAGGCTGCACTTCTTTAAAGCATTTCTGGTAAATGGCTTAAAGAGGTTGCAGCATAAGGGAACCTGAATCCCCAAGATGCTAGTAATTTATTGTGATCTCCTTTTTATTATGAACACATAATTTTATATTCATAAGATTTTAGGTATCTTTCTCAAATATTTTATTTCTTTATTTTTTGAAAGAGAGAGAGAGAGCAAGAGGAGGGACAGAGACAGAGAGACAGAGACAGAGAATTCCAAGCAGCCTCCACACTAAGTGGAGAGCCTAATGCAGGCCTGATTTCAAGACCCTGAAATCATTACCCTAGCCAAAATCAAGAGTCAGACACCCAACAAATTGAGCCACTGAGGCACCCCTTGTATTCAGAATTTTATAAAATTTTTCTTAAAGAAGACTCTCTGAAATTACATAAGCTTCAAGGCCATACAAAATTAAAACAGTCCTTGCTTCCAACCATTAAGCTGCTGTGGCTTAAGAAATGGAGAGTTACCTCTGACTCCTAGGGTTGAGAGCATATTTTCATCTTGATAATACAGGAATTGATTCTCCATATAAACAACATGATTTACTTTATATATATTAGGAGCTATTAACCAGCAATTAAACATTGAATACATGATGAATATTTAATGTTTTATAACTCCCCATACAATGAGAGTAAAAATAGAGATTTGAAGTTTGGGTGACATTTTCAAAGTCATTCTTCTTCAAAGATTAAAAAGGCTTTCTAGTTTTTGTTTTCCTCTGGCTATTCAGGGTCTTTTCTGGTTCCATACAAATTTTAGGATTATTTGCCCCATTTCTGTGAAAAATGCTCATGATATTTTGATTGAGATTGCGTTGAATGTGTAGATTGCACTGGATAGCATAGACATTTTAAAAATATTTATTCTTCCAATCCACAGTTTTTAGAGTAGAGATACTTTACTTCTTTGGTTATTTTTATTCCTAGGTACCTTGTGGTTTCAGATGCAATTATAAATGAGATCGATCCCTTAATTTCTCTTTCTTCTGTCTCATTATTAGTGTATAGAAATGCAACTGATTTTTCATACTGCCATGTTGCTGAATTCCTGTATGAGTTCCAGGAATTTGGGGTGGAGTCTTTTGGATTTTCCACATAAAGTATCATGTGATCTGTGAAGAGTGAGAGTTTGACTTCTTTGCCAATCTAAATGCCTTTTATTTCTTTTTGTTGTCTGATTGCTGAGGCTAGGAGAAACAGTACTATGTTGGACAACAGTGGTGAGAGTGGACATCCCTGTACTGTGCCTGATCTTAGGGGAAAGACTCTCAGTTTCTCCCTATTGAGAATGATACTTGCTGTGGGCTTTTCATAGATGGCTTTTATGATATTGAGGTACGTTCCCTCTATTCTTACACTGTGGAGAGTTTTAATCAAGAAAGGACGTTGTATTTTGTCAAATGCTTTTTCTGTATCAGTTGAGAAGACCATATGGTTCTTGTCCTTTCTTTTATTAATGTGATGTATCTCATTGATTTGCAGAGGTTGAACGAACCTTGCAGCACAGGAGTAAATTCCACTTGGTCATGGTGAATAATTCTTTTAATGTACTGCAGGATCCTATTGACTAGTATCTTGGTGAAAATTTTGGCATCCATATTCCTCAAGGATATTGGTCTGTAATTCTCCCTTTTGGTGGGGTCTTTTGGTTTTGGCCTCATAGAACGAGTGTGGAAGTTTTCCTTCCATTTCTATTATTTGAAATATCTTCAGAAGAATATGTATTAGTTCTTCTTTAAATGTCTGGTAAAATTCCCCTCGGAAACCATCTGGCCCTGGACTCTTGATTGTTGAGAGGTTTTTGATGAATGCTTCAATTTTCTTGATGGTTATGGGTCTGTTCAGATTTTCCATTTCTTCCTGTTTCAGTTTTGGTAAGTTTATAAGTTTCCAGAAATGCCTCCATTTCTTCCAGATTGCCTAATTTGTTGGCATATAGTTGTTGTTCATAATATGTTCTTAAAATTGTTTGTATTTCTGTGGTGTTGGTCGTGATCTCTCCTCTTTTATTCATGATTTCATTAATCTAGGCTCTTTCTCTTTTCTTTTTGATACGTCTGGCTAAGGATTTATTGATCTTATTAATTCTTTCAAAGAACTAGCTTCTAGTTTCATTGATCTGTTCTACTATTCTTTTGGTTTCTATTTCATTGATTTCTGCTCTCATCTTTATTAATTCTCTTCTGCTTAGTTTAGGCTTTACTCACTGTTCTCTCTCCAGCTCCTATAGGTATATGGTTAGGTTGTGTATTTGAAACTTTTCTTCTTTCTTGAGAAAGGCTTGTATTGCTATGTATTTCCCTCTTAGGAATACTTTTGCTGCATCCGAAAGGTTTCCAACAATGCTGTTTTCATTTTCATTTGTTTCCATGAATTTTTAAATCTTCTTTAATTTCCTGATTGACCCATCCATTCACTAGTAGGATGCTCTTTAACCTGAGATATTTGACTTCCTGACAAATTTCCTCCAGTGATTGAATTCAAGTTTCAAATCATTATGGTCTAAAAATATGCATTGAATAATCCCAATCCCTTGATACCAACTGAAACCTGATTTGTGCTCAGTCTGTGACCTGTTCTAGAAAATGTTCTATGTGCACTCGAGAAGAATGTGTATTCTGCTACTTTAGGAGGAAATTCTCTCAATATATCAGTGAAGTCCATCTGGTCCAGCGTGTCATTCAAAGCCTTTGTTTTCTTGTTGATCTTCTGCTGAGATGATCTATCCATCACTGTGAGTGGGGTGTTAACGTCCCTTCTATTATTGTATTATTATCAATGTATTTCTTCAATTTTGTTATTAATTGCTTTATATACTTGGCTGCTCCTACATTAGGAGCATAAATATTTACAATTGTTAGATCTTCTTCTTGGATAGATCCTTTACGTATGATATAGTGCCCTTCTTCATCTCTTACTATAGTCTTTGGTTTAAAATCTAATTTGAAAATAAAAAAAAATAAAAATAAATAAATAAATAAATAAATAAATAAATAAATAAATAAATAAATAAATAAAATCTAATTTGTCTGATATAAGAATTGCCATCCCAGCTTTCTTTTGATATACATTAGCATGATAAATGGTTCTCCATCCTTTCACTTCCAATCTGGAGGTGTATTTTGGTTTAAAATGAGTTTCTTATAGACAGTATAAGGATGGGTTTTGCTTTTTTATCCAATCTGATACCCTGTATCTTTTGATTAGAGCATTTAGCCCATTTACATTCAGAGTAACTACTGAATGATATGAATTTAGTGCCATTGTATTACCTGTAAAGTCACTGCTTCTGTATCGTGTCTCTCTTCCTTTGTGGTCTATGTTACTTTTGGGCTCCCTTTGCTTAAAGGATCCCCTTTAATATTTCTTGTAGGGCTGGTTTAGTGATCACAAATTCTTTTAGTTTCTGTTTATCCTGAAAGCTCTTTATCTCTCTGTTTATTCTGAATGATAAAGCCTTGCTGGATAAAGTATTCTTGGCTGCATACTTTCTCATTTAGCACCCTGAATATATCATGCTAGTTCTTTCTGGCCTGCCAGATCTCTGTGGATAGGTTTGCTGTCAGCCTTATGTTTCTACCTGTGTAGTTTAAGAACCTCATGCCCTAAGTTGCTTTCAGGAGATTCTCTTCGTCTCTGAAATTTGCAAGCTTCATTATATAGCAGGGTGTTGATCTATTTTTATTGATTTTGAGAGAGGTTCTCTGTGCCTCCTGGACTTGAATGCCTGTTTCCTTCTCCAGATTAGGATAGCTCTCAGCTTCTGTCCCTCTCTCCCTCTCTTTTGCCTTTTTCTCTGTGACCTCATTTATTGTTATTTATATATTGTTATGCTTTATGGTATCACTGATCTCTCAAATTCTCCCCTCATGATCCAGTAGTTGTTTATCTCTCTTTTCCTCATTTTCTCTATTCTCTATAATTTTATCTTCTATATCATTGAATCTCTCTTCTGACTCATTTATCCTAGCAGTAGGAGCCTCCATTTTTAATTGCATCTCATTAATAGTCTTTTTAATTTCAACCTGATTAGATTTTCATTCTTTTATTTCTCCATGGGGATTCTCCAGTGTCTTCTATGATTTTTTTCATGCCTAGTTAGTATCTTTTTAATGGACATTGTGAATTCTAGCTCTGACATTTTACTAGTATCCATATTTATTAAACCTCTGGCAGTTAGTACTGCTGCTTCTTTTTTTCTGGGAATTTCCCCATATTGTCATTTTGTCAAGAAAAGATTAGAATGAGAGAATGAAATATAAAATATATACTATAGACTAGACAAATCAGAAAAGATCATAAACCAAAATAAATAAATAAATAAAGGAAAATAAAAGAGAACATGATCAAACAAGTAGACAGAACAAGGTGATACCTGTTGATATACCAAAATCCTGCATGTATTTTGGTCTATTTGTTAGAAGACACCTGATCTCAAAACTGTGAAGAAACAAAAAACATATATATATATATATATATATATATATATATATATATACATACATACATACATACACATATATATATATGAATACAATAAAAGGAAGCCAAAATGAAAAATATATATAATGCAAATGTAAAAATTAAAATTAAAACAATCTTCAAAGCAAGTGTTGATAAAATAATAAACTAGTTGAAAAGGAAAAGAGAAAAAGGAAATTTTAAACTGAAAGACTAAAGAATTATGAGAAAAACTTTATGAAATGAGTTTAAGATGAGGATGAAAATAAAAATGACAGCAGCCCAATATCCAGTCTCAGAACTGAAAGATCACAATCCCTACTGTTCAGTGAACTCTCTGGGAAAAACAGTTACTTTTGTCTCCCTGGTTTCCATCCATACTCTGTGTTCATCCAGCTTGTGACCAAGCATTTTTATCTAATGTATGTGACACTGCTTCAAGTCTCCAAACTTTGCAGCTTCTTGCAGCACGTGCCTGTGTGCGCCTTCTCCTGGGAGAAGGAGGATCTCACCATGGTTCTGCTGCTTGCTGGGCCCCTGCTCAGAGAGCAGTCACCCAATTGGGTCATGGTTCAAAGTTTATAGCAACGCCAAGCTGAAAGCCCATTCCTGGGCTTGCTGATTGCAGCAGGTCCCCGCTCCAATGCTTGGGAACTGTGACACACTCAGGCTCCCCATTCTTTCTTTGACCCTGGGGATCCTGAGACCATACTGTCCCACCTAGTACTCTGCCCTCTTTTGCCACCTGAGCACCTTTCAGGCAGGAAAGGCCCTTACCAGAACAGACTTCTAAAAGTTCTGATTGTGGTCCTTTGCTAAATCACTTTCTGGTAGCTGGCTGATGGAGGCTCCCTCCTTCTACAGTTTCTATTCCAATATATCCCCTCAAATTCACTTCTCTACACCTTCTACCATGAAAAAAGTGGTTACTTTTCTATTATAGAATTGCAGCAATTCTCTTCTTATATCTCAAGTTGAGTTCACGGATATTCAGAATGATTTGGTAGCTGTATAGCTGAATTCAAGGGAGCAGATGAAACAGGGTCCCCTACTCTTCCACCAGCCTCCCTCTCCCCCAGTAAGCATTTATTTTTAAGCTCATATATTTGCAGGTTGGGGTTTGGCTGATCTTCAGTGGGCTAGAGCAGCTCTGGTTTAGGCTGCAGGGAGGTTGGGCTTGCCTATAGGCTGAGGTTGAAACAAGGTAGGTTCCACGTGTCTATCCATCTATCTGCTCTAATGGCAAATCAGCAGCAAGCTAAGGCCAAGCTAAATTACACAAAGCACGTTTCAAGCCTCTGTCAGAGTCATGTCCAATAATATTCCATGGGCAAAAGAAAGTCAAGTGACCAAGCCCAAAAATCAAAGGAGCAGGGAATTATCTGCTTGACAAATCAAATTTCCCTACATACACCAGGAAGGTAAAGAAAATATTTGCTGAACAATAATCTATGCATTCCAGATAGGTGATCTAGGTTGGAAATGAAACTATGTTACCTACCAAATGCTGAGAACATAATGATGACTAAGACAGTGTCTGGAGGGTTGTGGGGGCTGGGAAAGAGACACATAAAGAAATTAATATAAATACAACAAAGTATAATACCACCACTGGGAGAATAATTAATTCTGTGTGGAGAACATTTGAGATTTAAAGGGTAACAGAAGTGGCACTTGGGGGGCTCAGTGTTTGAACGTCTGTCTTCAGCTCATGTCATAATCCCGGGGTCCTGGGATCGAGTCTCACATCAGGCTCCCTCTAGGGAGTGTGCTTCTCCCTCTGTTTCTCACTCTCTCTCTCTCTGTCTCTCTCTCTCTCTCTCTTTCTGTGTCTCTCATGAATAAATAAATAAAATCTTAAAAAAATAAAAATAAAAAAATAAAGGGTAATAGGAGTTTATCAGATTGATATGGTTAAAATTTGGAGAGAAATAAGAGGCAAAGGGGTAAATGTGTGTAAAATCACAGATTGGCATAACTAAAAGGTGGCAATTTTGGGGTGGCTAGAGCATACAATATATATATTAAAAAAAAGATGGGAGATGAGGCAATCAGATTTTAATGGACCATTTAAGCCAGGCTAGAAATTTGGACTATGGTGACATTAAAAAAATCAAATAGGAAAGTGATGTATTAAAATGCATAGAATTATAGCTCAGTTTAAGTAGAGTAAAATAAATGACAGTGTGGGGCTAGAAAAAGTGGCAAGCAAATTCCAAGTATGAGATGACAGGGACCAAAACCAAAGCAGTAGCAGTGTGAAGAAAGAGAAGGGGGTATCAATAGATTTATAAAATATGATTCATTTACCTTTTTGATTGAATAAATGCAAAGGTCAGGTCTTTCTCAGCTGAAAGTGACAGAAACTGAGCTCCAGTCCAGTAAGCTTAAGAAAAAACTAGAAGCTTTTAGAAACAAAAGGAAAACATCAGAAACCAGCACAACACTAAGGGACATACAGTTTGGCAAAGGGAATTTAAATGCTGTTTGCATTCTTTCTCCCACTTTTATTAATATTTGTTCACTTAATTCTCTTCTATTGTAGGCAAGCTTACACCATATGAACAAGCAACACCATCAAAGAAAGCCCAAATCACTTTCTTCTAGCTATAAGACCCTAAAGGCAAGAAAGTGCTTCTCTATTTACAATAATTTTTAAAAAATAAAATGAAAAACTCTCTAAACTCTTTCTGGTTCTGACTGGAATACACATGGATCATATGCCCACCCCATAAACCGATCTATTATCCGCGCTCCCCTCTTAGTCAAAGGAATGTAATCCATTACGAGTAGGGGAAGGGTATTAACATATGATCATCTAGCCAGTTGATTCAACCTGTATCAGTCACAAAGGGAATAACTATTCAGAGTTCAGAGTGACTGAGAATTTCAGCTTGGTGACTTAGAAGATCAGTGATGCATTAACTATAATAAGAGGTATAGGAAAAGAAAAAGGTATGAAAGGAAATTTTTTTAGAAAAGTTAAGTTTTAGGTATTATGGATCTCTTAAAAGGTAACACTCAATAATTACTAATCTTTTCTTTGCACAAGATATATATGTGTGTGTGTGTGTGTACATATATATGTGTATATATAATCATAATCACAGTTCATGATTTAGAAAAATACTGAAATTTCATTTCAGAAATAAAAGCATTAAGTCCAGGGAATATCCCTTCTGATACAGTAAAGACCACTTGAAAATAATGTCCTAGGAGTCTCTAAAATGTATTTTGGCAGAAATCTGAGGTGACTGGAGATTTCAAAAATATCTCTTGAAGTGCATATGATTGGTATTTTTATGAAAGAGGGAGAAAATACTGCATCTTCGGTTGAAACAAAACACCATGTATCTCCAAACACACAAAAAAGCTGTTCTGATTACAATTCTGTCCTGAGATTTATAAGATTTATTTATTTATTTATTTACTTTGAGAGAGAGCACACATCACAGTGGGGAGAAGCAGAGGTAGAGGGAGAGAGACAATCTCAAGCAGACTCCCCACTGAGCATGGCACCTGATGCAAGGCTCAATCTCACAACCCTGAGATCAGACCGGAGCAGAAATCAAGAGTCAGACACTTAACCAACTGAATCACATAAGTGCCCCTTTTCTGAGATTTATAAACCTATGAAGCTTTCTACTTTCTCAGAGTAGGTATCAGAAGCACTGTTCACTAACAGAAAATTTGGCTGAATCCATCTTGGAAAATAACAGTCTAAATCTTCTGAAATAATTTAGAGGTATATTATAAAAAAATCCAAGTATTTGACACTACAGAGGTTCTACTAAGTAGACTCAAACATTTTGACTTAACATCTCTAACCATATTCCCAAAGGTGAAATGATGTTTTTCTGAAACTCTCCATTTGTGGTTCAAGATATTTATAGCAATAGGGAAGGAAAAAAAAAATGTACCGTAGGAGTTTTACATAGTCACTCAAATCAACACTGACAATCACCTTGACACAGAATAAATAATAAAGCTTGAGAGTTTTATTAGCCCCAAAGTAATTTTCAAGTTGCATAAAATGTTCCTTCTCTCCATATATATTAAAGTACTTTTACCTCTGCTGCCCTATACATTTAGTCTTCATAAAATATTCAACATGTTGCTTCCAAAGTCGATAAAAAATTACCCGTTACTGGAAGAAGGAAAATCCATTTTGCAAATGATAGGGAGATTACCCAGCAGAACTATAATTATCATTTTTTAAAAAGGCACAGAAAGAGAGTTGTTGAGCAATTTGAAGATCTTCTTAAGCCACACACTGTGTTTTCCTACAGAGGATTTTTAAGATGAGAAATAGAACTTGAGGGTCTTAGACAGGCCTGAGGCAATATTAAAAAAGGTCAAACATTCTGCTAAAAAACCACCACTATCTTCAGAACAACTTATCAGCCAGCTTGCAGGACTCCTTATTTACAACTATTGGTCCCAAAGGAAGTGCACTTGAGTGTAGGCCACGATTACTTTGTCAGGAGTTTGCCAGGAAGGATACAGGAAACAAATTTGTGACTATATGCCACTTCCAGCTCAGAAACAAACCATGGTAGACTTTTTATTCTGGTGAGCAAGAAGTAGGAGGAGGGACACAAAGGAAGAGAAAAATGCAAAGAGGAGAATGGAGGCCTAACAATAAAAGATCCATCTCCAGTTATGCTCCTAAAGACTGAGCTGTAAACACAGTTTGGAAAATTCAGTGATTATCCAGCTCAGCTGTTCATTCCCAGCTCAAGGGCTTAACCCAGAGACAGCTCCATAAAATGCTGGTTTCAAGGGGCAGGCTTGTATTCTCAAATTAAGCCCATTATAAATAAAAACAAAAACAAAAAAAGCCAGAAAAACTCTGCACCTGTCACAGATTAGTTACAAAAAAGGTCAAATACTTCCCCATACACCTAGGCCACTTCCATATTGTGTGTTTACTTACTGGAGCCTAATCTGCCTCTCTTCATGCAAAGGGTATACACTGTGACAAATGGGGAAAGGTAAAGAATTAAAGAATTAAGAATTATCTAAGAGCTGTCAATAAATCTGTTGTTGGAAATACATGTGAATAGAAGTAGCAATAGCAATCTTTGTCTTTTAAAGAGGTAGTTTTTCAAAAAGAGAATTATACAGAGTGTTCTTCTGTTTTTGTCAGTATGCTGCCAGGTTTTGAAATACTATTTTTCAACCAAACAATAAAAATCTTGACAAGCAAGCAACAGAAAAATCACTAATACACTTACAGCTGCATTTCAATCTATACAAATTCTTTAAACAAAAAAACTAAAGAATAGCCTGGCCTACCAAAATTATTTTACCATTTAGACCTCAAATCCAAGATAATTAAGAAACAAGATTTTATATTTTCACTGAAAATTTCTGACAAATGGTCAAATGAAAAAGAGATCCACATGAGAAGATACAGACCTTTATGTGAATTTCAAGAGCTGTAAATCAGGAAAAGGTGGGGGTTTTTTCCTAATCTCAGATTAACAAAAGGAAGAAATTCTTTTATTTCTGAAAAATATAAGTGTGTGTGGAGGGGAAAAGAATTTGACATCAGAGGACTCAGGTCTAACCTCCAGCATAATCAGCAGAAGTGTATATTTAAGAAGAGTATGAAAGAAGCATCAATGGGCTGTTTCTTCTCCAACTTCTAGTCAGCTAATGGAAGTCACCAGCCCAAAATGAAGCGCAGGGAAATAGTGAGTTAGATTTGGCTCACTACTCACTACTTACTTACAACAACTAGTTGGATGTGTTGGTCCACTTTAGACCATTATCTCCCATCCATCAGGTGTTCCTCTACAGTTAGCCTTGTTGATGACTCCTGGTAACCAATTCCTTTCATTTTCCATTAAGGTCTATCAGTAGTAATAGCTCTCTATTGTTAGTAGCCTAAGAACCTAAATTGCCATCATGATTTTTGTAAACTCTATACATAGATTTGTACATAATCTTATTATCAAAAATTACCCAATTTAAACAGCCATTTGTGTCCTCCCATAATCTGATATAGTGAAACTGTTTTATAAATCATAAGGCCTAATGAATAAAGCCGATTCACTTGATTACTTTGTTAGTTGAAAAAACTTTGTGTCATATGTTTAGCACACACCAAGTGACCAATTAATATTTACTGACTCAATTAATAAAAATTATACATGGTTAAGAGTGAAAGTCAAGTATTTGTTAAATACCTGAAATCTCAAGGATAATAAGAGATGAGTTTTGAAGTACAATTAGACAACAAGGTCTTATGAAAGAACATATGAACAACAAAATACATCAATCATTTCTAGAAGCCCTTTGGTAATTACTAAAAATATGTATTATTCAAGGAAGTATTCCAAGTATATATAGCCTTTCATAAAGGTGAAAGGAAGTAGATATCAACCTTCAAAATATATTTATATTTTAATACCCTGATAATATAAAGATGAAATTAGAAATTCTGACTATGCCCAAGTGTGGAAAGAAGTAAATACTCCTCACAAAAGCAAGTATAAACAATACAAGATAACCTGATTAAGATTAATGGCTAACTTCCCATCAGAAACAAAGGAATCCACAAGGCAGTAGTAAGACACATTCAGAGTGCTGAAAACAATTCTCAGCCTAAAATTTTATATCTAGCACAGCTGTCTTTCAAAATGAAGGAAAATAGAAATACTCCAGACAAAGACTGAGAATATTGCTAGCAGACACAACCTGCATAATATTAAAGGATGTCCTTCAAACTGAAAGAATGTGATACCAGATAATAAATTAAATCCATAGTAGGAAATGAAGAACACCAGGGATGCCTGGGTGGTTCAGTGGTTGAGCATCTGCCTTTTGGCTCAGGGTGTATGACCCCAGAATCCCAGGATTCACTCCCATATCCCTGAGGAGTCTGCTTCTCCCTCTGCCTATGTCTCTGCCTCTGCCTCTCTCTGTGTCTCTCATGAATAAATTAATGAAATCTTAAAAAAGAAAGAAAGAAAAAGAAAGAAAGAAAGAAAGAAAGAAAGAAAGAAAGAAAGAAAGAAAGAAAGCAAGCCAGCCAGAAAGGGTAAGCATATACGTTAAGAGTACATATATATTTTCTCATCTCTTCTCTTTTCTAAAAGATATAAGATCATGTAAAAAAAATTATAACACTGCATTTTGGGGTTTCTAACATATGAAGTTGTAATATGTACGACAATAATAGCACAAAAGAGGAGGAAGAGAATGAAAGTATATTAGGAAAAATTATTACAAGTTTTAAGAAATAAGTTCATAGATTCCTGAACTAGGCTGTGGTAAATTAAAATACATATTGCAATTCCTGAAGAAACCACTAAGAAAAATAACTCAAAATATACAGGAAAAAAATGTGAACAGACAACTTTAAATAGGATAGAAATATGTACTTAAAAGAAAACAATGAAGGAGGGAGAGAAGCCCAGAAAATAGAGGAGACTTACAAAAAATATATAGCAATATGACAAACATAAATCAACTGTAAAAATAATTGTATTAAATGTGGATGGTCAAAGCATTCATTCAAAAGGCAGAGATTGTCAAATTAGATAAAAAAAAATTAGATCCAACTCTATAACTGTCTACAAGAAGCACATATTAGATTCTAAGACACAACAGGCTTATAGTAAAAAAGTGGGACACAGATATACCTGGAAAATCATAAATGTAAGATCGCTAAAATGGGTATATACATACTAGAGAAAATAGACTTTAATAAAAGAAATATTATCAGAGGCAGGACACATTCAAAATGACAAAAGGTTCAATACATCAGTAAGAGGTTCATGCATCTAATCTCAAAATGCATATAGCAAAAACTGACACAATTTTATAAAAAAATGATAGCAAATGATTTTGCCTATCTTCTCAATAATTGATAGAAATGTTATATAGAGAATTAGTGAAGAGAGAAAAGACTTTTTAAAATTTATTCAAGAGAGACACAGAGAGAAAGGCAGAGAGGGAGGGAGAAGCAGGCTCCTCACAGGGAGCCTGATGCAGGACTCAATCCCAGGATGCCAGAATCCCGACCTGAGTGAAGGCAGGTGCTCAACCACTGAGGCACTCAGGTACTCCAAAGATAGAAAAGATCTGAACAATATTAACAACTGACTTAAACTAACTACATATACAGAACACTTCAACTAATGACTGCACCCATATCAAATTATTTGTAAGAACACATGGTATATTCTCCAAGGTTGATCAGATCACATTGTAGACCATAAAATTTTTTAAACAAACTTAGAAGCTTAAAATCATTAAAAAGGCAATTCTCTAATAACAAGACCATTAAAATCAACAAAATAAAATCTGAGAAATACTCTAACACTTATGAATTACATACTTTAAATAATTGATATATCAAAAAGAAATCATATAAGAAAGTAGAAAATATATGGAACTTAAGGAAAATGGAAATAAAAACATAAAAATTTAAAAAGCTAATTATACCTATAAATGACCATACTGGATAAGAATAAAGGGTACAAATCAATAATCCAAGATTCCACTTTAAAAATTAGAAAAACAAGAGTAAACTAAACATAAGGTATATAGAAGAAAAGAAATAATAAAGATTAGAGCAAAGATGAATGAGTTTTTAAAAACATAAAACCAATATATAAAGTCAATATATGAAGTCAAACTAAAATCTGACCATTTAAAAATATGAAAAAAAAAATTGAAAAACCATTAGGTAGATCAGTAGTCAGTAAATTAAAGCCTACAGACCATATGTGCACCACAGCTTGTTTTTTATAAATAAAGTGTTATTGGAAAAAAAAATAAAGTGTTATTGGAATAAAGTAAACCCATTCACTTATATATTGTCTCTAGCTGCTTTTGTGATAGAATGACAGAATTGAATAGTTGTAAAAGAGGCCAACTGGCATACAAAACTAAATTAATTAGTATTCCTTACAGAAATAAGTAGTTTTCCAATACCAAGTTATACCAAACATGAAAAAAAAACCATAAAAAACAAATTGCCAAAATCAAGAATGAAAGATGACACATTGCAGATCATGTTGCAGGGATGCTGTGGCACTACAGAAATTAAAATGGCTATACAGCAATGTATAAACAACTGTATGCCAACAATTCAACAACTTAAGTAAAATGGACATATTCCTACAGAGACAAAGATTACCAAAACAGTCTCAAGAATAAAGAGATAACTTGAACACAAATACAGTAAGTAAATAAACTGAATTATTTTCATTCTTCCCCCCAAAAAAAGTTCAAGATCAGATTCCTTCACTAATGAATCTTATCAAATAAATGAAGAAAGAATACGAACCCTTCACAAAATGTGGCAGGTAATAGATGAGGAAGGAAGACTTCTCAACCCATCCTCAGGGGCCAAAACTACAATCAAAGAAAACCACATGCTGATATTCCACATGATCATAGCCTCAAGAATATTTAACAAAAAAAATAGCAAACTAAATTTCAGCAAAATATACAGAGGATGATACACCATGACTAAGTAAGATTCATCCCATGAATGCAAAATTGACAAGTTCAATCCCCCTTCATAATGAAAAATTCTCAACATATTATGCATAAAACCTAACTTCTTCAACCTGTTGAGGGAATCTATATAGAACTACTTTTAACACTATACATAATAGGGAAAGACAAACAACTTCACAATATCAGGAACAAGACATGGATGTTAACTATTGCCATTAATATTAAATATTTTAGGGACTCCTGGGTGGGTCAGTGGTTGAGTGTCTGCCTTTGACTCAGGGTGTGATCCCAGGTCCTGCATTAGGCTCTCTGTGTGGAGCCTGCTTCTCCCTCTGCTACAGAGAAAAATACCTTTCTCTCTGTGTCTCTCATGAATAAATAAATAAAATCTTAAAAAAAAAAAAAAAAAAAGGAAAAGTGTTCTAGGTCACAGAAGGTATGATTCTATATTGAGAAGACCCCAGGGGCGCCTGGGTGGCTCAGCGGTTTGGTGCCTGCCTTTGGCCCAGAGCATGATCCTGGAGTCCCAGAATCAAGTCCCACATCAAGCTCCCTGCATGGAGCCTGCTTCTCCCTCTGCCTATGTCTCTGCCTCTCTCTGTGTCTCTCATGAATAAATAAATAAAATCTTTAAAAAAAAAAGAGAGAGAGAGAGAGAAGACCCCAAAGAATCCATCAAAAAGTGCAAATACTAATAATTGAGCTTAGCAAGGTCATGGGTTCTAAGATCAATTGTAAATTATATTGCATCCCTATACACTAGCAACAAACCATTGGAAATTTAAATGAATTAAATTTAAATAAATTAAAAATTTGAATCAAAACAGTATTGAAAAGAATGAAATATTCAGTAGTAAATTTAACAAAATATAAAAATACAGAACATGGCTTAGAAAAATTAAAGAGTATCTAAATAAATGAGATTGGAGGACAATTATTGTGAAGATGACTATTCTCCCCCAAATTAATCTGCAAACTTATTACAATCCCTACCAAAATCCCAGCAGGATTTTTATAGAACCTGACAAGTTGATAACAAAATCTGTATAGAAATAAAATGACCTAGAAAAACAAGGACAAATTTGGAAAAAAATAATAAAATTGGAGGAATTATACTATTTAATTTCAAAACTATAAAAATATAATAATGAAAACATTTCAGAATTGGCAAAATGATAAATATATGAATCAACAGAATACATTTGAATTATGACAAATAAATTCTTATATTTAGTATCAGTTTAGTCTGATACTACAGGAATTCAACAGGAAGAGAATACTCTGTTGAAAAAAAGTCCTGGGCAATTGCATTATCAACATGTAAAATGGAAAAAAAAAAATCCGTTATGCCACTACTGTGCAGAATAATGGCCCCTCAAAGACTATGAGGACTGTCCAAGTTCTAATCCACAAAACCCGTGAATATGTTAAGCATATGACAATGGGGACTGTGTGATTAGAGTAAGATACTGATATGAAAAGATTATCCTAGATAATCTATATGGGCCCCCCCAAAAAATAAAAAAATAAAATAAAAAAATCTATATGGGCCCATGGCAATCAGAAGAGTCCTTATAGACAAAGAGAAGGAGAGGGGAGAAAGACAGAGAGACAGAGAAATGGAGAGAAGAGAAAAATTTTAAGATTATATATTAATGGCACTGAAAACAGAAGAATGGTTCATGAGTCAAAAAAAATGCAGGTGACCTGCAGATGTTGGAAAAGGAAAAAAAAAAAAAATTCTCCCCTAGAGCCTCCAAAAAGAATGCAGCCCTATCAAAACCTGTATTATAACCTAATAAATTCCATTTCAGACACTGCCCTCAAGAACTATATGATAATAAGTTTGTGATGTTTAAGCCACTAAGCTGTGATTTTTATGACATCAATAGAAAACTAATACACTTAACTCACAAGATACATTAAGAACAAACTAAAATGTATTACAGACGTAATATAAGAGTTCCAGTTTTTAAGAAGGAAATGTGAGGGAAAATCTTTGTAATCTTAGGTTTTGCTAAAAGCTCTTGGCTAGGAAACAAAAATAATCCATTTTTAAAAATAGAGATAATTGCACTGCATCAAAATATAAAATGTCTACTCTTCAAAAGACAATATTACGAAAATATATACATACATAAGAGAGATCATATAAATACAAGAGACATAAATTATTTTTTAATGAACCATATAGAGGGACGACAGGGTGGCTCAGCAGTTAAGTGTCTGCCTTTGGCTCAGGGTGATCCTGGAGTCCCAGGATCCAGTCCCACATTGGGCTCCCTGCAGGGAGCCTGCTTCTCCCTCTCCCTGTGTCTCTGCCTTTCTCTCTCTGTGTGTATCTCATTGTATCTCATGAATAAATAAATTATTTTAAAAAAATAACTATATAGAAATTCTGTGGTTAAAAATACAGTAATTGTGATTTTAAAAAAATCACTAGTAATTATCAACAGCAAGGCAAGCAGATGAAAGAAGCAGTAAACTTAAGGACAGATAAAATGAACTGTCCCTTTTGGAAAATGGGGAAAAAGAATGAAATATAGAGACTTCAGACAATTTTATAACATGATAAATCACAACAAACATACACATAATGGGAGTCTCAGAATACAAGACGGAAAAAAGAACAGAAAAAATATTTGAAGAATTTATATCTAAAAGTTTCCAAAATTTATGAAAAACATTAAACTATACATCAAAGAAACTCAAATAAGTCCAGTATGATAAACCCAGAGATCCACACTTAAATACATTATAATCAAACTTTTGAAAGACAGAGAGATCTGTAAAGAAAAGGACATCACTTGTAAAAAATCTTCAGCAAGATTAACTGGTTTCTCATCAGAAATCATAGAAACCAGAAAGCAGTAGGATGACATATAGAGAACTGAAAAAAACAAGAATTCCATATCGAGCAAAATCTTCCTGCAAATAAAGAGGAAAGACACCTCCTAAAAACCCCTCAAAACAAAAAACAATTACTAATGGCATTTCTCATTAGCACATCTACCCTACAAGAACCACTAAAGGGTGCAAGCCCTTCATGTGGAAATAAAGGGCACTAGACAGCAATTTAAATCCAAATGAAAATGCTGAATTCCTATATCAATTCTAGCAATTTTTTGGTGGAATCTTTCAGATTTTCTACATTAGCATCACATCAACTGCAAAGAGTGAAAGTTTGATCTCTTCTTTGCCAATTTGCATGTATTTTATTTCTTTTGTTGTCTGATTGCTGAGACTAGGACTCCCAGTACTATGTAGAACAGTGGTGAGAGTGGACATCCCTGTCATGTTCCTGACCTTAGGGGAAAAGCTCTCAGTTTTTCCATTGAGAATATTTGGGTTTTTTTAATAAATTTATTTTTTTAGCATTTTCGCAGGATAGAAAATCAAAATCAATGCACAAAAGTCAGTTACTTTTCTATACACTGACAATGAGGCAGAAGAAAGAGAAACCATTGTACCAAAAACTATTAGCTATGCAAGAATTAACCTAACCAAAGCAAAAAAGGATCTGTAATCTGAAAACTATAGAACACTTATGAAAGAAATTGAGGAAGACACAAAGAAATGGAAAAAAATTCCATGCTCATGGATTGGAAGAACAAATATTGTTAAAATGCCTATACCCAGAGCAATCTACACATTCAATGCAATCTCTATCAAAATACCGTGGACATTTTTCACAGAGTTGTAACAAATAATCCTAAGATTTGTATGGAACCAGAAAAGACCCTGAATACCAGGAGTGTTGAAAAAGAATGAAGCAATTCAATATTTATTCATTAACGGAAGATGGAAATAGAAGGAGAGATTTTTATAGAGTTGTGTCAAAGTCCCTTAGTAAAATATTTTGTGAGAAGGTAAAAACGATATGGGTTAAGGGAAACTCTTTCATCCACAAGGTGGATGGACAGATAAATGGAAAATTCAAAAAGTCAGTTACAAAAATAACAGGAAGCAATAATTCTCCCATCTGCAGCTTTAAAATATGTAAACAATGATTTCTTTGACCAATGCTTCTCATTCGTTGGAAAATCTTGTTCTCTAGATTAATAGACTATCATACCTTTGGTCATCAGAAAGAAGAAAACATCCTACTACCTGGAGGACTTAGCCCATTTCACCCAGAGAAGCAGCTTGTGCCTAGAAGGACAGAACTTTAGAGGAGGCTGGACATTCTGGACAAAACACCCCTCATCTGGCTGCACCTCAGGTTTCCTTGAAGATAGGACCTGGGTGCACTTTGACTGCAGAACTGACATTGACATGTTTGCACACAGCCACGCTTTGCTCTGTGTCCCTCAGAATACTGCTCCCAAACTCCTTCCTCAAGCTTATAGTAACTCTCTTCTGTGCTTGGTGAGATGCTCCAGGTTCCTCTGGGGTGACTTCATTCTGTTATTGCAACATGTCAAGAATTGTGACTTTACTGACTCTAGGCTAGTTTTGGGTGAGCTGGTTTTGCTACAACATATGCTATTTTTCTGGATGTGGTGATGTTTGTAGTCCTTAAGAGCATCTTAGAATTAGTAATATAAACCATGATTTATTTTTCCTCTAAATAAATATGACTTTTGTACTTTGGAAAAAAAAAATAAATCCAAATGAAGAAACACAGCATATCAGCAAGAACTGTGACAGAGGTAAACATGAAAAAAAATGTATTTTTGTTCATAACTCTTCTATCTGATTTTTAAAATAACTGCATAAAACTATATTTAAAAATATATGTTCAAGAACATTATATTGTATACAGGTATCATTATGTGACAATAACAGACAAAAGGCAGAAGGAACAAAACAATATATGAACAAAGTTTGGTATGCTACTAAAATTTAAATTAAAATTAAAATTCATGTTCCATTTATGTTAATTTTCATGTATAGGACATCAGCCAAGAAAATAATTCAAAGAATAAAGGAAAAGAAAAAAGAATTTAAGTGGTTACATTAGAATATACCTAGAAATACAATACTAAAGGAGGCATAGAGGGGGAAATAGACATATGACATAGAAAATGAACTTAAAATTCCATATATAAATCCTGCTTGGTCATTCTTAAATTAAGTATAAGTGAATTAAATACTTAAAATGGAGAGAAGGCAAAATGAGAGTAAAAACATAATCCAACCATATGCTGTCAATAGGAGGCACACTTTAAATTTAAAAATACAGATATATTGGAACTATTTAAAAAATTGGATAATACCACATAAATACTAACAAAGAAAAGACTATAATGTCTATATTAAATAAGTCAAAACAAACTTTTAGACAAAAATTGCTATGAGAGGAAAAAAGGACATTTTACAATAAGACAATGATCACTCCACCAGGAAGTTATAACAGTTATAAACATAAATGTGCCTATCAAGAGAATCCCATATATATTAAAGCAAAATTCATCAGAATTGAAGAGAAAAAGAAACAACTGAACAGTAATAGACATTTCAATGTTCTGCTTACAATAACTGACAGGAGTAAAAAGATCAGAAAGGAAATATTAGACTCAAAGTAAACTAAAATTCAATTAGATGTAAGAGAAAATTATAGAACATTGCCCCTCAAAACAGTAAAACATACAATCAGTACAAGTACACATGGAACATTCTCCAAGATGGACTATAAATTAGGCAAACAAACACAAAGAATCTCAGTAAGTTTTAAAGAATGGAATACAAAATCTGTTGTCTCAACACAATGCAATTAATTTCTTGAAAGAGAAATTTGGGAAATTCACATATACATGAAAATGAAACAACAAACCTCTAAATATATAAAGGCTCAAAGAAGGAATCCAAGTGAATTCAGAATGTACACTGAATTGAGATAAAATGAAAACATATTTTCAAAACTTAACAGAGTTCAGTGAAAACAGTGTTCAGAGGGAAATATACAGGTGCAAATAATATATTAAAAATAATAAAGATCATACATAAGAAACATAATCCTCCACCAATACTACAAAAGGAGCAAAGTAAATCCAAATTAAGTAGAACAAAGGATATAATAAAATTAGAGCTAAAATAGAGAATAGAAAAATAGTGAAAAAATCAATAAAATCAAAGATTAGTTCATTGAAAATGTCAACAAAAGGAAAAAGACATTAGGTAGGTAGACTGATCAAAGAAATAGATGGCTCAAATTACCAACATCAGAAATGAATCAGAAACTAAGAAACTAATTTAAAAAACAAAGTATGTTAAGGATACTTTAATTTTTAAAAAGGTAAAAAAGACAAAAAGACCAAATATTACCATTGACCTTACAAACTCAAAAGAATGAGAGAATACTATGAAGAAATATATGTCAATAAATTAGATAATCTAAATGAAATGGACAAATCCTAGAAACACACAAACAACTGCAAGAAACTCAAGAAGAAAAACAGAATAATCAAAAAGCTTCCAAAAAAAAGAAAAAAAAAGAAAAGAAAAAGCCCAGGACCAGATTGGTGAATTCAACCAAAAACATTTATAAACAATAACAACAATCCTTAACAAATTCTCCCAAACACAAAAAAGGAGGGAACACTTTCAAACAAATTCCATGAAGCCAGTAACTCCCTAATAGCAAAGCCAGACAAAGACATCAGAAGAACACAGAACTAGGAAGAGGAATTAAGATGGCAGAGAAGTAGGAGGACCTACTTTCCTCAACTTTGGAACACAGCTGCACTGAGGTCATCACTTGGATCACCCACAAAATCAATCTGAGGACTGGAAGAAGGATATCCATAGTTGGAGAGAAACAGATGGCAGGTTAGGGTTGCATGAAAGTGAATTGGGGGAAAGTGAATTACTGCGCTGTGGAGGGATAGGAGCACTTACCATGAGGAGAGAAAAGGGAGAGAGAAAGAAGGGTTGAGATAATGTGGCATTGGGTCCCAACAAGAACAAAACTTCTCCAGACTATGGAACGAGGAGTGAGGAGAATTGATTGTCACGGATTTCTTGCCAACAGTCTGTAGAGCCCAAGTGGAAAATAGAACTGGGTGATGGGCTCCTGGGGAGAAGGAGGGCACTGGTTACAGAGCACACAAAGTGGTGTGGGGATCACACTAGGTATCACACTAGGTCACACTGGGAGAAGACATTCCCCTTCCTAGAGTACATAGAAGTAGTTATATTGCCTCTTGACAAACAAAAGACTTGGCAGGCATCAGCAAATGGCCTTTTATTCTCAGGGGGCAGAGGCGTATGTGGAAGGTACATAATCTGGTCACTGCTTTTTGAGGTACTACACCATAGAATCTGGGTACCTCACAGGCGTAAGATTGTTTTTCTGGGACAAAGGACATTAGATGCAGTAAAGTGAGGAGGCTCTACTCCAAAGAAGGGAGCAGATCCATGTGGTGCCCAGTCCTTTAAAAGTTTTGTCTGATTGACTTATTTTGCTTAGCATAATATCCTCTAGTTCCCCCCACATCATTGCAAATGGCAATATTTCATTTTTGATGGCTGAGTAGTATTCCTGTGTGTGTGTGTGTGTGTATGCGTGTGTTGTGTGTGTGTGTGTGTGTGTGTGTGTGTGTCACATCTTCTTTATCCATTCATCTGTCTGTGGACAGCTGGGCTCTTTCCATAGTTTGGTTATTGTGGACATTGCTGCTATAAACATTGGGATGCAGGTGCCCCTTCAGATTATTTACTACATTTGTATCTTTGGGATAAATATCCAGTGGCTCCATTGCTGGGTCATAGAGTAGCTCTATTTTTAACTTTTGAGGAACCTCCATACTGTTTTCCAGCATGGCTGCACTGGCTTGCATTCCCACCAACAGTGTAAGAGGGTTCTCCTTTCTCCCCATCCTCACGAACATCTGTCCTTTCTTGACTTGTCAATTTTAGTCATTCTGAAGGGTGTGAGGTGATATCTCATTGTGATTTTAATTTGTATTTCTCTGATGCCAAGTGATGTTGAATATTTTTTGGAGAAAGACAATTATCATCTGATCTCACTCATGTGGAATTTAAGAAACAAAACAGAAGATTAGGGGAAGACAGGAAAAAATAAAACAAGATAAAATCAGAGAAGGAGACAAATCACAAGAGACTTTTAATCACAGGAAACAAAAACAGGTTCACTGGAGGGAAGGGGTGTGGGGGATAGGATAACTGGGTGATGCATATTAAGGACGGCATATGATGTATGAACACTGGGTATTATATAAGACTGATAAATCACTGATCCCTACCTCTGAAACCAATTATACATTATATATTAATTAACTGAATTAAAATTAAAAATAAATATTTGAGCTAAAAAAAAAATAACCAACCACCAAGATTAGGTGTTTTGAATCCCAGCTACACGCCAAAGATGAAACGGAAGAGAGCTGTAGCAGTGGGAGTGCTGAGAGACCCAGCTCTTCTATGAGGGCTTCCTGAACAGTGGAGGTGCTGTGAGATCCCCTCTCCAGGGCAGAGAGAGCTTGGTGGTGCCATTTTCCCCATCCCACAAACAAGAGTCCTGCTTCATAGGACAACACAGCGACCCCCAGTGGAAGTAGGAGCTGCTTGCACCAAACCCCTTGCCTCTGCCTGGGAAGTGCCTATTTCCTGGGACAGGACTGACTCTGAGCCAGCAAAGTGGAGCTCTCCCACAGAAGACCAGCCCAGGCAGCACCCAACATGCACCAAGTCTACTGACCATACAGTGTTTCAAAGCATCACCTGCAGTCCTGGTTGGAATAAGGCCAGGCTGTATTTTTTTTTTTCTTATTCTTTTTTTCCTTTGGAATTAGGCTTATAGTTTATGCTTTGTTTGTTAGCATGTTTTTTCATTTTCTTTCTCTTTTTTTTTTGGATTAGATTTTTTCTTTTCTTTTTCTTTCTTTCTTCTTAGGAATAAGTCTCTAGTTTCTTGGTTGTTTGGGATTCTTTGTTACTTTTCCATTTTTCTTTTTCTTTTGGATCAAGCTTTTTCTTTTCTTTTTCTATTGTCCAGGCTTGTTTCAACAAAAAAATCAAAGCACACTTAGTTAAAGGTCCAAATGCTCCCCACTGCAAGCAAGGAGGAACTCTGAAGAGAACTGACCGGCGGAAAAAAGAAAAAAAAAAACAAAAACACAATAGCAGAGTACATGCAACATATATCAGAAACACTCCCTAAAGTGCCAGGCCCTCGACAGTGTATGACCCCTTTTAATACAGTATTACTCTCAGCTGCAGGAAACATAATAAGCTTTCATAACATACAAATGAAAGAAATGTAGAAAAATGACAAGACAGAGGAATACTCCTGAAAAGAAAGTTCAAGAGAAATCACAGCCAGGAACCAGTTCAAAAAAGATATATGCAATATATCTGAAGAAGAATTTAGAACAATAGTCATGAGAATAATAGCTGGGCTTGAAAGAAGCATAAATGATACCAGAGAAACTCTCACTGCACAGATAAAAGACCTAAAAACTAGTCCTGGTCTAAATAAAACATGCTATAACTGAGATGCAAAACTGACTGGATATAATCACAATGAGGATTCAAAAAGCAGAGGATCAAATAGGTCATATAGAAAAAAATTATGGAAAATAATGAAACTGAAAAGAAGAGGAAAACAAAACTACTGATGATCATGAGGACAGACTTAGTGAACTCAGCAATTCCATGAGGTGAAAGAATATCCATATCATAGGAATCCCAAAAGAAGAGTGTAACCAATGTACAGAAGATTTATTTGAACAACTTAGAGCTGAGAATTTCCCTAATCTGGGAAAGGAAGGAGACACACAAGAGTCAAAGAGAATTTCCCTCAAAATCAACAAAGACGGTGCAACACCACAACATATCATAGTGAAACTTGCAAAAATACAAAGATAAGGAGAGAATTCTGAAAGCAGCTAAGGACAAAAGTTCCTTAACTTAAAAGGGTAGGCACTTAAGCTTAGGAGCAGACCTGTCCACAGAGACCTGGCAGGCCAGAAAGGAGCAGAATGAAATATTCAACATGCTAAATGGGAAAAAATATGTAACCAAGAATGCTATCTATATAGAGCAAGGCTGTATTCTATTCAGAATAGAAGGAGAGATAAAGAATTTCCTGAACAAATAAAAACTAGAGTTCATAAACACTATACAAGCTCTGTAAGAAATATTAAAAAGTATCCTTTGAGTGTGATAGAACAAAAGTAACAAAGACTAGAAAAGAACAGAGAGAATCTAGGGGAACAGTGAATTTAGAGGTAATACAATGGCACTTAATTGATATCTTTCCATAATTACTCTGAATATAAATGGACTAAATGACCTAATCAAAACACAGAGGTATCAGAATGAATAATAATAAAAAAAAAAACAAGACCCACTAATATGCTACTTACAAGAGACTCATTTTAGACCCAAAGACACCTCTAGACTGAAAGTGAGGGGGAAGAGAACCATTTACCATGCTAAATGACATCAAAAGAAAGTTGTAGTAGTCATATGTATATCAGACAAACTAGATTTTAAACCAAAGACTGTAATAAGAGATGAAGAAGGTCACTAAATCTTAATAAAGGGGTCTATCCAACAAGATCTAACAACTGTAAACATACATATCCCTAACTCAGAAGCAGTCAGATATATCAATCAATTAATAGCAAACTTAAAGAAATGTATTGACAATAATACAATGAAAGGGGATTTTAATACTCCACTCACAGCAATGGACAGATCAACTAAGCAGATCAACTAGGAAACAATGGCTTTTAATGACACACTGGACCAGATGGACTTCACAGATACATTCAGAACATTTCCTCCTAAAGTAGCAGAATACACCTTTTCAAGTGCACATGGGACATTCTCCAAAATGGATCACATGCTGTGTCACAAATCAGGACTCAACTGGTACAGAAAGACTGAGATCATAGCATGCATATTCTCAGAACACAGAGCTATGAAATTTGAAGTAAACCACAAGAAAAAATTTGGACAGACCATAAAAACATAGAGGTTAAAGAACATCCTACTAAAGAAAGATTTGTCAACCAGGAAATAAAGAATTAAGAAAATATATGGAAGCAAATGAAAGCACAAAAGTTCAACACCCTTGGGATGCAGCAATGGTGGTCCTAAGAGGGAGGTATATAGCAACACAGGCCTTTCTCAAAAAGCAAGAAAGGTCTCAATTATATGACCTAACTTTCCATTTAAAGGAGCTGGAAAACAGAAAATAAAGCATAAATCCAGTAGGAGAAGGGAAATAATACAGATTAGACCAGAAATAAATGATATAGAAATTTTAAAAAATAATAGAACAGATCAACAAAATGAGCTGGTTCTTGGGATATTTATATTGGAATATTACCCAGCCATCAAAAAGAATGAAATCTTGTCATTTTCAAAGATGTGGATAGAACTAGAGTAATTATGCTCAGTGAAATAAGTCAGAGAAAAAACAAATATCATATGATTTTACTCTTACATGGAATTTAAGAAACAAAACAGATGAACATAGGAGAAGAGAAGAAAAAATAAAATAAGATAAAAACAGAGAAGGGGGCAAACCATAAGAGATCTTAATTATAGGAAACAAACTGAGAGTTGCTGGGGGGGATGAGGTGGGAGGATGGGGTAACTGGGTGATAGGCATTAAGGAGTGCACTTTACGTACTGGGTGTTATGTGCAACTGATGAATCACTAAATTCTACTCTTAACTATAAGACTACACTATATGTGAACTAATTTGAATTTATTTTTTTTTTCTAATTTGAATTTAAATAAAATCCTGAAAGAAAAAACCTCAGAACTAAATGACTTATATCCAACATGCACACAAAGATCTTTGACATCAGCAAACTGAATCCAGCTATATATGAAAACTCTTATAAACCCAAACAAAGTGGATTTATGCCAGAAAAACAAAGTTTGTTGAACATATAAAACTCATTCAATGTAATACACGACATTACTAGAGGACCAAAACCACATGATCATCTTAATACATGCAGGGAAATCATTTAACAAAACCCATCAATGTTTCATGATAAAAATACTCAAAAAAACTATCATCCTGACACTGATAATAAAGATTTAAGAAAAACCCAAACTAATAAAGAAATAGTGAAAAAAAATGATAGCTTTAACCCAAAGATAAGAAACAAGCAAGATACCAACTTTATATTTCACATTGCACCAGAGGTTCAGCCAGACAAATTAGGCAAAAAAATAAATAGAAGGCACCTATATTCTAAGACAGAAGCAAAATCATTTCATTTTGCACATGATATGATCTTAATATGGAAAATCCTAAGGAATCTACAAAAATATGCTACAGCTACTAAATAAGCTGAACAAATTTGAAAGAAACAAATCAGTAATAAGAAATCAGTTGTATTTCCACACACTAGGAATGAAAATCCAAAAATGCACATTAAAAGAAATTTCACTTACAATAGCATAAAAAAGAACAAAATGCTTTTCTGAAATAAATTTAAGAAAAGAAGTACAAGACTTGATCATGGAAAAACACAGACACTGAAAGAAATTAAAGACCTAAATAAATGGAATACCATCTTCATGGATTGCAAGTCTTAATACTGTTAATTGGAAATAATCCCAAATTGATCTACAGGTTCATTGAAATCCTTACCAAGATATTGGATGGCCTTTTTTTTAATTGGCAAACTATAGTAAATTCACATTGAAATTCAAAATCACCAAAATAGTAAAAAACAAATACCAGAAAAAGAAAGTAAAGAAACAAAGATGAATGTCTCACAATTTCAAATTTTGGAACTTACAACAATTTTGCATTAATCTAGGCTATGTAGTATTACCCCAAGGATAAATATATAGATAACTAAAATGGTAGGATTGAGATCTCAGGAATAAACACCAACATTTATGGTCACTTTTATTTTGAGACAAACAATTCAGAAAGGAAAAGAAGAATCTTTTCAACAAATGCTAGTAGGACAACTAGATATTCACATGGAAAATACTGACCCTGGAACCCTGTCTCTCCTCATATAAAAAAAATGTATATCCATTTAAAACTGGATCCTTTCTAAACGGATTAAAGGTATGCCTGGGTGGCTCATTGGTTGAGCATCTGCCTTCAGCTCAGGGCATGGTCCCAGAGTCCCAGGATTAAGTCCCACATCAGGCTCCCCGCGAGGAGCCTGCTTCTCCTTGTCCCTGTGTCTCAGCTTCTCTCTCTGTGTCCCTCATGAATAAATAAATAAAATCTTTTATAAATAATAATAATAATAATAAAAAAATGGATTAAAGATCTTTATATGTACGACTCTTAAAAGAAAAAAGAGGTATAAATCTTAAAAATCTTAGAATAGGCAATAGTATCTTAGATATAACAACTAAAGCAAAAGCAATAAAAAAAAAAACAGATGAACTGAACTTCTTCTAGATTAAATATTTGGTGCTTCAAAGACACTATCAAGAAAGTAAAAAGACTATAGTTTATAAAAGAAAGAAAAGAGCTCCAAGTCATACCTGAAAAAGGTCAAGTACCAGAATATATAAAGAACTCTTACAACACAACAATAAAAAGAAAAACAATCCAATTTTATAAACAAGAGGATTTTAATAGGCCTTTAATAGGTCAAAGCATATTTAAAAATGGCCCATAAGCCCACAAAAACATATTCAACATTATTACTCACTGGATAAATGCAAGCCAAAATCACAGTAAAGTATGGCACACAAAAATGGCTATAATAAACAGATATGTGTTGTGGAGAATATGGAGAAATTGGTACCTTTCCTCAAACATTGATGCCTGGAATATAAAATTTTACGTTGACTTTAGAAAAGAGTCCAGCAATTCCTCAAAAAGTTAAATATAGAGTCACAATATACCTCAGAAATTCCACTTCTACATATATTATGAGTTAAAAACATATTCACTCAAAAATTTATACATGAATATTAACAGTACCATTATTCAAAATAGCCAAGTAGTGGTAACAACACATAGGTCCATCAACAAATAAATCAATAAACCAAAGGTAAATCCACCCAATTGGATATTATTCAGTAATAAAAAGGAAAGAAGTACTGAAACATACTACATGAGTGAATCTAAAAAATCTGTTCTAAATGAAAGAAGCCAGACACAAAAGGCCATATTATTATATGAAAATGTATTTATATGAAATATCCTATATGGCTTAATCTATAAGGACAAGAAGTAAATTAGTGGTTGCCAAAGTTTTGTGCAAGAGGAGAATGACTGGTAATGGGTATGAAATTTCATTTTGGGGTGATAAAATGTTCTAGAATTAGTGCTGATGGTTGCACAATCTTGTGAATATACTAAAACCATTGAATTGTACACTTTAAAATGTGAATGGAAGGTCCATTGTATGTCATTTAAAAATCAACTGAAAAAAATACCAAACAAAAAGATACATGCAGGGACTTTCATAAAACCGTGGAATAGAAACATTCTGAACTTGCTTCCTTCTATAGACACACAAAATCTATAAGCTACATATGGATCAATTCCCTATGAAAAAGATTTGAAAAACAGATGAACTGCTTCTCCACAAGAAAGGATAAGACCACATCAAGATAGGTAGAAGAAGCAGAGGAACTATCTCAGTAAAACCACACACTTGGCATAGTGACAAACAATGGGAGAGATCTCAGCAGTCCAGTGCTTTCCCCAGAAGAATGAGGGGTACCCTTCATCAGGCACCATATTCCTGGCATCTGCACTGGAGAGATCAGCCCCCAAGACATCAGGCTTAGAAAACCAGTGAGGCTGAAGTCCAAGCAACCAAAAGCACTCTAAGAAACAGATTCCCCTTAGAAAATGCTCACAAGCTGACTCACTCACTCTGGGACCAAGTGAAAAAATACCACTTTGTAAAGTTCCTAGACTATATGTGAAAGACATGAACATGCTAGTCTACAATCATCTGCCTTAGGGGCAGGGGACAATTAAAACTCTCCCAGGAAATACATGAATTGGGGGATGCCATTTTTGCACTCTCCACCCACCCTGCTAGCACAGGTGGGCAAGCTAAAATATGGCACCCTCCTGTTTACTTGCTAAGACATTATCTTGCTACATTGCTAAAACTGGAGAGCATAGGCAGATGCTGCAGCTGGCTGCAGCAGGTGAGCCCAAACAGTTGTAGCTCTTTCACTCTCCTACCGTAAATGTACGTAGAAGAGGCACTTGTACACCTCATTCACTGAAGCCCATGGTACACATAATCAAAACATCTTCCTACAATTGTTCTGAAGCTGGTGAGTATTTTCTAACCCCTACATATACCAGCTGCCTAGCTAAAGTCAGCAGACACACACACAATCCATACAAGGAATGCCTCTTGGTAAGCAGGCCCTGGTGTGCAAGGGAGCTGCTGCTCCTGAGCTTCATGGGAATATAACAATCAAAAAGAAACATAGTCTTAACTATAAAGAACAAACTGGTGGTTACCAGAAGGGAAGTAGGTGGAGAGATGGGTTAAACAGGTGATGGAGATTAAGAAGTGCACTTCTTGTGATGAGCACTAGGTGTTGTATGGAAATACTGAATTACTATATTTATACCTGAAACTATTATCACACTGTATGCTAACTAACAGGAATTTGAACAAAAAAAATTTTTTTTTAAAGTTCATCGGAGGCCAATTCCTAGAGCACTGCAGACAGCAGATTGAAACACAATCCAAGTCTTCTGGTGAAAATGTCTATTTACTTAGACTGAAACTTCAGCCTCAGAGACAGGTTTCAGATTTCCCACATATCAAGAGACTAAGGGGTAATTCCTAAGGAATGATACAGGGAAACATCATCCTTATATACCATCTTGGCTTCACTACACCTCAACAAATTCCCAAGTAATGAGCTTATACATTATTCTGGAGCCCTGATTTTGCAACTGTCACCCAGGAAATCACCTCCAGATATCCTGGTCTAGAGTCAAGAAGAGATTACAACTGCAGCCTCACAAGACTATATATATTTGTATACCTTAAAAACTGCTGCCGAGTATCTAATTTGCAGTTAGCCTGAAAGAAGGTGCTATATGAGGTTCCTCCCCTTGAAACAGTGAAAGGTCTTGGCATGCCATCAACAATAGGGACGTATCAAGAATTAATCAGATAGGTACAGATGATCACAAATGCTCAAGAGATAATCAAGAGCTAGGACAGGGTGGAATGAGAAGTGTTATCACCTACACAAGGCTACCCATTCAAGACTAAGAAAGGTAGTTACTTCACCAAATGACAGAAACAAACACAGAGGGCCACCTGGGTGGCTGTGGTTGAGCATCTGCCTTTGGCTCAGGTCGTGATCCCAGGGTCCTGGGATGAAGTCCCACATCGGGCTCCCCACGGGGACCCTGCATCTACTTCTGCCTCTGTCTCTTCCTCTCTGTGTCTCTCATAAATAAATAAATAAAATCTTAAAAAACAAACACAGAGAGTCAAGCAAACTGAGGAAACAGAAAAATAACCCAAAGAACAAGATAAAAATCTCAGAAAAAAAGACCTTAATAATTTGATGGTAAATAATCTAAATAATAAGGAAATGAAAAAAGATGTTCATAAATATTCTCACTGACTCGAAGAGATGATGAACACAATGAGAACTTCAACAAAGAGAGAGAATATTTGAGAAAATACAAAACAAAAGTCACAGAGCATAAGAATAAGTGACCTAAAAATATGAGGGGTTCAACAACACACTAGGTAAACCAAAGTATGAATTAGCAAACTAGAAGGAAAAGTAACAAAAGTCACTCAGCCTGAGCAGTAAAGAGGAAAATAAATTTTTAAAACTGAACATAATTTAAGGAGCTTGTAAAACAGTAACATGGTAATAAGCAGAAAAATATCCACAGTATAGGGGTACCAGAAAAAAGAAGAAAGTGGCAGAAAACTTATTTTAAGAAATAATGACTGGGAATTTCCCGAACTTAAGGGTTAAAAAAAAAAAAAAAATAGACATCCAGCTCCAGGAAGCCCAAAAGTTCAAAATATGATGAACCAAAAAAGATTCACAACAAGACACATAATTAAAGTGTAACAAAATAAAGACAGGGAATTTTAAAGGTATCAAGAGAAAAACAAATTGTTACATATAAAGAAAAGCCCATAAAGCTGTAACCATATTTCTCATTAGAAACTTTACATGCTAGAATAAATGGAATAATATATTCAAAGTTCTGAAAGGAAAAGACTTCCAACCAAAGATACTATACACAGTAAGGTTGTCATTCAGAACTGAATGAGAGATAGTTTTCTACAGGAGCAAAAGCTGAAAGAGTTCATCACAACTACTACACTGGCCTTATAAAAATAGCTATAGGCTCGGAGCACCTGGGTGGCTCAGTAGTTGATCATCCACCTTCGGCACAGGTCGTGATCCCGGGGTCCTGGAATCGAGTCCCACATTGGGCTCCCATTTGGGAGCCTGCTTCTCTCTCTGCCTATGTCTCTGCCTCTCTCTCTGTGTGTCTCTCATGAATAAATACAATATTTAAAAAAAATAGTTATAGGCTCTTCTTTATGATGAAAAGAAATGGTACTAAGTAATAATAAGATAAAATACAAAAATAAAAATCTCTCTAGAAAGGACTAATATATGGTAAAGGTAGTGAATTAGTAATTTATAAAGCTACTAAGATAAATGTAGTAAATTAATAGAAATTAAAATAATTAGTTAAGAGATAGATAAAGTAAAAAGAGGTAAAAAGTAACTACAAAAACAAGGTAGAGGAGAAGTAAAATTATACACTTTTGGAATGTGTTCAAATTTAAGTTGCTATCAACTGAAAATAGACAATTATATACATAGGATTACATATATGAATCTCACAGTAATGACAGACCAAAAACCTATAGTAAATACACAAAAGAAAATGAGGAAAGAATCTAAATATCACTCTAAAGAAAGTCATCAAGACACAAGAGAAGAGAAAAAAGAGAAGAATAAAGTAACAGAAAGGACCTACCAAACATCCAGAAAACAGTTAACAAAATGACAATAAGCACACACCAATCAATAATTACTTCAAATGCAAATGGACTACATTCTCCAAACAAAAGACACAAAATGGCTAAATAGATTTTTTTTAAATCCTCATCTATAAACTGCCCACAAAAGATTCACTTAGGAATAAATTCACACATAGGCTAAAAAGTAAATTAATGGAAAAAGATATCCCAAACAAAGGAAAACAAAAATAAAGTTGGTGTAACTATACTCCTATCAGACAAAACAAACTTTAAATCAAAGAATTTAATAAAAGAGCAGTAATACATAATGATACAGGGATCAATCAAGCAAGGCGATATAACATTTATAAACATATATTCACCAAACATAGAAACACCAAAATACATAAAGCATATATTAACAGACCTAACCTGAGAAATTAACAGCAACACAATAGTAGGAAATTTTAACACTCCAATTACATCAAAGTATAGATCATCCAGACAGAAAATCAATAAGAAACCATCACCCATAAACAATACATCAGACTAGATGGATGTAATAGATATATACAAAATATTTATCCAAAAGCATCAGAATACACATTCTTCAAAAGTGCATGGGAAATGCTTTTTAAGACAGCTCATAGGTTAAGCCTCAAAAGAAGTCTCAATGAGTTCAAAAAGTTTGAAATCACATTAAGCATCTTTTCTGACCATAATGGTATGAAACTAAAATTATAAGAAGAAAACTTGGGGGCAGGAGGGGACCATGACACTACAAGTGGAGTTAACATAGCATTTTACCAAACAACTACTAGGTAATTTTTAAAAACAAAAAAGAAATGAAAAAACACCTAGAGACAAATGAATACGGAAATATGACATACCAAAATTTATGGGATGGAACAAAATCAGTTCAGTTTGCCTCTAAGCAAATTCGTAACAATGGAGTCCTATCACAAAAAAGAGAAATCGTAAATAAACAATTTAACTTTACACCTGAAATAACTAGAAAAAGAACAAAACAAATACAAACTTAGAAGGAATGAAATAATAAAAATCAGAGTGTCAATGAAATAAAGACTACAAAAACAACAGAAAAGATAAATAAAACTAAGAGCTGATTCATTGGAAAGATAACCAAAACTGAAAAAGCTTTAGCTAGACTCACCAATGTAAAGTCATAAATGAGGGAAGGTACAAGTCATACCACAGAAACAAGACAAAGACATCCGTTCTCCCTACTTTATTTCAACATAGTATTGTAGTTAAAGCCACAGAAATTAGGTAAGAAAATGAAATAAGACACATTGAAATTGAAAAGGAATACATAAAACTGTCACTATTTTCAGATGACACAAAAATATATATATAAAATCCTCCACCAAAAAAACTGTTGGAAGTAAAAAGCAAACTGAGTATAAGTTGTAGAATACAATATTACTAAACAAATTATATATATTTCAAGTTTTTATTTCAACTCCACTTAGGTAACATACAGTGTAATATTAGCTTAAGGTGTAGAATGTAGTGATTCCTCATGTACATACGACAACAGGTGCTCTTTACAAGTGCCCTCCTTAAAACTCACCACCTGTGTAACCCATCACCTGGCCCATATCACTCTAGTAACCATCAGATTTTTCTCTATAGTTAAATCTTATACTGTGCCTCTTTTCCCCGTGTACATTCATTTGATTTATTTTTAACTTCCACATATGAGGGATGCCTAGGTGGCTCAGTGGTTGAGTGTCTGTCTTTGGCTCAGGACGTGATCCCGGAGTCCCAGGATCAAGTCCCACATTGGGCTCCCTGCATAGAGCCTGCTTCTCCTCCCTCTGCCTAGGTCTCTGCCTCTCTCTGTGTCTCTCATGAATAAATAAAATCTTTTAAAAAATTAAATTCCACATGAGTAAAATTATATGCTATTGTCTTCCTCTAATTTATTTCACTTAGCATAATACTCTCTACCTCCATTCACTTCTTGCAAATGACAAAATTTCATTCTCTTTTATGGCTGAGAAATATTCCATTGTATTTAAATACCACATCTTCTTGATCCATTCATTAGAAGATGTACATTTGGGCTCTTTCCATGAGTTGGCTATTAATGAGAATGCTGCTATGAACATCAGGGTGCATGAATCCCTTCAAATCAGTATCTTTGTATCCTTTTGGTAAAATAACTAATTGTGCAATTGTAGGATTGTAGACACCTTTTGAAATACCTCCATACTGTTTTCCTCAATGGCTACACCAGTTAGCATTCCCACCAACATTGTAACATTTCTCTGTATGCTCAGCAATACCTGCTCCTCTGTGGTTAATTTTAGTCTTTCTGAACAATATGAGGTGATATCTCATTGCAGTTTTGATTTGCATTTCACTGACGATGAGTAATGTTAAGCATCTTTTCATGTGTCTGTTAGTTATCTGTATGTTTTCTTTAGAAAGATATCTATTTGTGTCTTCTCCATTTCTGCTAACTGGATTATTTGTTTTGGGGAGTTGAGTTTTACAAGTTCTTTATAGATTTTGGATACTAACCCATTATCAGATAACTCATTTGCAAACATCTTCTCCCATTCCAAAGGCTGCCTTTTAGGTTTGTTGATTGTTTCCTTCACTATGCAGCAGCTTTATATCTTGGTGAAGTCACAATAATTTATTTTGGCTTTTGTTTCTCTTGCATCAGAGAAATACGTAGTAAGAAGTTGCTACAGCAAATGTAAAAGAGGTTACTGCCTGTGTTCTCCTCTAGAGAGAGATTCTTTCCTGCTTTGACAACTACTAATTGACCATCTAGTGTGGGCTAAATTTCTGAGTTTTCTATCCTGTTCGATTGATATGTCTGTCTTGATCACTAGCTTTGTAATATGACATGAAGTCTGAATTGTGATGCCCACATTGCTTCTCTTTTCAAATTTGCTTTGACTATTTAGGGTCTTTTGTGGTTCCATATGTTTTTTAGGATTCTTTGTTCTAACTCTATTTAAAATGCTGGTTGATAGGAATTGCATTGAATGTGTAGATTGCTTTGGGTAGCATAGACATTTTAACAATATTTTTGTTCTTCCAATCCATGAGGATCAAATGATTTTCCATTTCTTTGTATCACCTTCAGTTCTTACATCATTTTTTTATAGTTTTCAGAGTACAGATCTTCTACAAATTAGGTTAGGTTTAGTCCTAGTATCTTATGGGTTTTTGGTGCAATTGTAAATAGGATCGATTACTTGATTTCTCTTTCTACTACTTCATTATTAGCATATACACGTGCAACAGCTTTTTTTTTTTTTTTTTAAGATTTTATTTATTTACTCATGAGAGACACAAAGAGAGAGAGAGAAAAGCAGAGACACAGGCAGAGGAAGAAGCAGGCTCCATGCAGGAAGCCTGATGCAGGACTCAATTCCAGGACTCCAGGATCACACCCAGGGCTGAAGATGGTGCTAAACCACTAAGCCACCCAGGCTGCCCAGCTTTTGGTATCTTGATTAGGTATCCTGCACTTTGTCAAATTCAAGTATCAATTCTACTATTTTTTTGGTAAACTTCTTTGGAGTTTTCTAGATGAGTATTACATCATCTGAGAATAGTGAAAGTTTTATTTCTTCCTTGATGATCTGAATGATTTTTATTTCTTTTTGTAGTCTGATTGCTGAGGACAGGACTTTCAGCGCCATGTTAAATAAAAATGGTGAAAGTGGACATTCCTGTCTTATTCCAGAGTGCAGAAGAAAAGCTTAGTTTTTCCCCACTGAAGATGATATTAGCTGTGAGTTCTTCATAAATGTCTTTTATGATACGGAAGTACGTCCCCTTTATCCCTACATTGTTCAGGGTTTTTATACTAAATGGGGCTTGTACTTTCCCAAATGTTTTTTTTTTTTTTTTTTTTTTTTATCTCTTGAGAGGTCATATGGTTCTTACCATTTCTTTTATTATCGTGGTGTATCACAGTGATTGATTTCTGAATATTGAACCACCCTGGCAGCCCAGGAATAATTCCCACTTGATTGTGGTGAAAGACTTTTTAATGTACTATTGGATTCAATTTCCTAGTTTTCTTGAGCATTCTTGCATCCATGTTCATCAGGGATATTGGCCTATAGCTCTCCTTCTTAGTTGAGCTTTAGTTTTCTGAATCAGAGTAATGCTGGTCTCATAGAATGAATTTGCAAGTTTTCCTTTCATTTCTGTATCGTGAAATAGTTTAAGAATATTAGTTATTAACTCGTATTCAAACATTTGGTAAAATGACCCCTGGGAAACCATCTGGCCCTGAACTTTTGTTTATTGTGAGATTTCTGATTACTGATACAATTTCTTTGCTGATTACCAGTCTGTTCAAGTTTTCTATTTTTTCCTTTTCCAGACTGTCCAATTTGTTGGCATATAATTTTTCATAATATTTCCATAAATTTTTTGTATTTTGGGTGGTATTTGTTGTGATCTCCTCATTCTCATTTGTGATTTTATTTGTGTCCCTTCTCTTTTTCTTTTAGAGAAGTCTGGCTAGGATTTATGAATTTTATTAATTTTTTTCAAGGAACTATTGCCTGGTTTCATTTATCTGTTCTTTTGGGTTTATTTTCTATATCATTTCTTTCTGTTCTAATCTTCATTAATTCCCTTCTTGTGCTGGTTTTAGGCTTCATTTGTTGTTCTTTTTCTGGCTTCTTTAGAAGGAAGTAGCATGTTCTTTAACTTAAATGTATTTGTGGCCTTTCCAAATTTCTTCTTGTGCTTTGCATCATGTTTCATAGCATTGTGGTAAGAAAACAGGCATGATGTAATCTCAGTATTTTCATACTTATTGACGCCTGATTTCTGACCTAGTATGTGATTTGTTCTGGAGAATGATCCATATGCATTTATAAAGAATGTATATTCTTCTGCTTTAGGATGAAATATTCTCAATTTATCTATGAAGTCCATCTGGTCCAGCGTCAGTCAAAGCCAGTTTCCTTGTTAATTTTCTACTTAGATGATCTGCCCACTGATGTGAGTGGGGTGTTAACGTCTCCTATTATTATTATATTTTTATCAATGAGTTCCTTTATATTTGTTATTAATTGTTTAATATATTTGGGTGCTCCCAACTCAGGGGCAAAAAATATTTATAATTGTGAGATCTTCCTGTTAGATAGTCCTTTTATTATGATATAGTGCCCTTGTTCATCTCTTGCTACAGTCTCTGACTTAAAATCTAGTTTATTGGGGCACCTGGGTGACTCAGTTAAGCATCTGACTCTTGATTTCAGCTCAGGTCATGATCTCAGGATCATGGGATCGACCACCACATTGGGCTCCACACTCAGTGTGAAGTATGCTTAACCCTCTCCCTCTGCTCCTCCCCAGACTCATGCCTGCTCTTTCTCCTTCAAATAAATAAAATCTTTAAAATAAATAAATAAACCAATAAAATCTAGCCTGTCTGATATAAGCATTGTGACTCCAGCTTTCTTTTGACAACCATTTGCATCATAGATGTTTCTCCATTCCCTCACTTTCAATCTGTAAATATCTTTAGGTCTGAAATGAGTCTCTTATATGCAGAATATAGATGAGTCTTGGTAATTTTAATCCATTCTGATGCCCTAGGTCTTTTGATTGGAGCATTTAGTCCATTTGATTCAGAGTAATTACTGATAGATATATAAGTATTCAGTGCCATTTTATAACTTTTTTTGTCATTGTTTCTGGAGGTATTCTCTGTTCCTTTTTACTCTTTGTAACTTTTAGTCTTTCCTTCCCCCTTAAAGAGTCCCCTTTAATATTTCTTGCAGGGTTGGTTTAGTGCTCACAAACTCATATATGAGGAAACTCTATATCTTTCCTCATATTCTGAATGATAGTCTTGCTGGATAGAGTACTCTTGCTGCAGATTTTGCCCATTCACCACATTGAATATATCATGCCATTCTCTTCTGGTTTGCCAAGTTTCTGTGGAAAGATCTACTGCTAACATGTGTCTTCTTCACTTGTAACTTAGGGACTTCTTTTGTCGTGCTTTTAGGATTTTTTTCCTTAATCACTGTATTTTGCAAACTAACTACAATATGTCTTAGTTTTCACCTGTTTTGTTGATTTTGATGAGAATTTTCTGTGTCTCCTGGATGTGATTTCCTTCCTGAGATTAAGGAAATCTCAACTATAATTTCTTCAAATAACCCTTCTCCCTCCTTTTCTCTCTCTCTTCTTCTACTGAGACTCCTATGATATGACTAGTATTATGTTTGATGGAATCATTGAGTTCCCTAAGTGTACACTCATGATCCATCATTCTACCTTCTCTTTGTTCAGCTTCATTATTTTCCATAATTCTATTTTTTTAAGTTTTTAAAATTTATTCATGAGAGACACAGAGAGAGAGGCAGAGACATAGGAAGAGGGAGAGGTAGGCTCCCTGTGTGGAGCCCAATGTGGGACTAAATCCTAGGACCCTGGGATCATGTCCTGTGCCTAAGGCAGATGTTCAATTACTGAACCACCCAGGCATCCCCATAATCCTATCTTTTATCACTTATTTTTTCCTCTATTCTTCCATCTTGTGGTCAATATATCCAGTACATTCCAAATCTCAGTTATTACATTTTTCATTTCTCCTAATTTTTTAGCTGTGTTATCTCTGCAGTAATGGTTCCCATGAAGTCATCTATGCTTTTCTCAAGCCCAGAGTATCCTTATGATTGTTGCTTTAAATTTCACATCAGGCTTATTGCTTATATCTGTTTTGATGAGATCTCTGGTCACGACCTTTCTTTGTTCTTTCTTTTGGAGTGTATTCCTTCGTCTTGGCATTTTGTCTAGGTTTCTGTCTTCTGTGTATTAGACAACCCTGTTATGTTTCTGCTCCTGAGAGTAATTGTTTTATGAAGAACACATCATATAACGTCCAGGGCTTGACAGTTCAGGAAGTGTCTCTGATGCATGCTGTGTGCACTCTGCTGCTGTGTTTTGGCTACTCTATCCCACAGATCTGTTCTTGCCTGCAGTGGGCAGCATTTGGACCTTAGCCAGAATGTGATGAGTTTTAACTAGGTATGTTCTGGTCTGCTTGTTTCAAGAGATCTGATGCTATTCCCACTAGAACTGAAGCTTTGCAGAACTCTGTGGTCAGTAGATATGGTGTAGGGGGTAGGGTTTGTGCTAGTCATCTAAGAGCAGGGCCTGCTGTGATAGTCATTAAGCACTCTCGCCAAGAAAAACAGTACCACCAGAGTGCATGGGGGTAATTAGGTTATGCAGCCAGTGTTAACACTGTGCTATTTACTGAGGTTGGTTTATGTCAAGGGGTAGGGGAGGGAAATGGCACCAGCCAGTTCCTTTGTCCCTAGAAAGGAATCACCATGCTTGCTGTTCTTGGGGAAGCTCCCCCAGAAGAGTAAATAATTTCCTCTCATGAATCCTAGGCATTTTTCAAATTGTTGTTTTTATACTATCTCCAAGTTATTTGCTGGCCTGCAGTGTAAGTACACTTTGGGCTCTATCTGAGCCAAACCAGCTAACTTTTAAAACTCCATCCATTAGGGGCCTGGTGTGGTAGAAATCTGTGTTGGTCTTCAGGGAAAGGGTCTCTCTGCCCTGGAACTTATTCAGGTTTGACCTAGAAAAGTAGTTGTGCCAGAGTGCAGGAGTAATGGGATTTGGAGCAAAGCAGGCTAAACAGTCAGTGTCCAGGTTGGCTGACCTCAGCAGGTGTCTCTGCAACTATGCTGAGGGGTAAAGGAGTGAAATGGCACCCATCAGCTCTTTTGTCTCCAGCTCTCACAGATGGAGAGGCAAAGAGTCACACAGATGAAGAGGCAAAGAGTCCAAGAAGAGCAAAGAGTCTCTCCTCCTGCTCTTTAGAAGATTCTCAGACTGGGCCATATGCCCTGGGGTTGCTTGCGACCTTCTCTCCAGAAGCAGGCAAGTGCCCTCAAGTCTCTATCCCTGGCAAACCCATGGACCTCTAAAACTCCAATCTTTAAGCCCTACTGATTGCAAAAATACAAAAATCATCCCATCTCGTTTTCCTAGCCAATGAATTTGGGGAAATGTTCTCCTTGTGTATCCTGTGTTCTCCTGTATCCCCGTGTTCTCCAACCTCTTTTTCATCTTTCTCCAACACCAGGGCTCCCTCCTGTCTACAGCAACCTTGCTCCATTTCTCCCCAAACCATTTCTCCACACTTCCTATCTTCCTCAACGCTCTTCTCTCCATTTATGCAATGTGTTATATAAGTCCTCAGGTGGATTTGAGTATTCAGAATGATTTGATAATTATCTAGTTGTGCTTGAGAGATAAAGCGAGCCTAGTTGTCTTCCTACTATTCTTCCATCTTAGCTCTCCTTACCTAAAGATATATTGTTTTTATACAGTAATAATGAACTATCTATCTATAAGAAAAATTATTTTTAAATCCTATTTTTTATTACATCAAAAGGAATAAAATAACTGGGAATAAATTTAGCCAAGAAAGTAAAAGACCACTCTGAAAATTTTAAGATATTGTTGAAAGAAATTTAGGAAGACACAAAAAATGGAAAAATAGTCCATATTCATGGATTGGATGAATTAATATTATTAAAATATTGATAATACCCAAAGCATCTACAAGTTCAATGTGATCCCCATCAAAATTCCAGTGACAGATTTTATAAAGGTAGAACAAATATTTCTGAAATTTATATGAAAACACAAAACACCCCCAAATAGCCAAGTATTAAAAAGAACAAACCTAGATGTGTCAGGATCCCTGATGTAAAACTATACTACAAAGCTCCAGTAATCAAAACGTTATGATATTTCCATAAAAACAGACACCTAAATCAGTAGAACATAAAAGAAAGCCCAGAAATAAGCCCACATATATATGTTCAATTAGTTTATGACTAAGGAGGTGGGATTATACAATGGAGGAAGGACAGTCTCTTCAATAAATAGTGCTGGGAAAACTGTACAACTATATGGAAAAGAATAAAACCAGAACATAATATGATACCATTTGCAAAAAATAACTCAAAATGGAATAAGTACTTTAAGACTAACACCATAAAACTCCTAGGAGAAAACATTGTTAGTAAGTTCCTTGACATTGGTCTTAATGATTTTTTTTTTTTTTTTTTTTTTTTTTTTTTTTAGATCTCACTCCAAAGACAAGGGAAACAAAAGCAAAAATAATCAAGTGGAACTATGTCAAATTGCAAAGTTTCTGCACAACTAAGGAAACATCAACAAAATGAAAAGGTACTGAATGAAAGAAGGTATTTGTAAATCATATATCTGCTAAAGGGATAATATCCCAAATATATAAAGAACTCATCAAACCAATAACAAAAAAATGTGATCAGAAATTGGTCAGGGATCTAAATACACATTTCTTCAGAATATACAGATAGTCAACAGGCACATGAGAAGTTGCTTATCACCAGTAATCATCACAGAAAAGCAAATCAAAACCATAATAAGGTATCACCTCACACCCATCAGAATGGCTACAAGCTATCAACAAGAAATAACAAATGTTGGTGAGGATGTTAAGGAAAGGGAACCCTCATGCACTCTTGGTGGTAATATCAATTTGTGCAGCCACTATTGAAAACAAGATTGAAAGTTCCTCAAAGAATAAAAATACAATTATCATATGATCCAGCAATTCCACTATCAGATATCTATCAAAAGAAATGAAATCACAAAATTGAAAAGATACGTGTACCCCTATGTTCACTGCAGGATTATTTAAGATAGCCAAGATATGGAAAGAAATTAAGATGGCAGAAGAGTAGGGGGACACCGTACTTTGTCCTATCCCTCAAATACAACTAAATAATTATCAAACCATCTGAACACCCCAAAAAAATAATGCGAGGTCTAAGAAAACAAATACTGCAAGTCTACAAGAAGAAAAGCAACCACCTTATGGGAAGGTAGGAGGTGCAGAGACTTGAATCTAGTGTGATATACATGTGGATACAGCAGCAGGGAAGAAGCCTACTTAAGGAGGCTACTGCAAAGTATTATAAGCAGCCAAGCACAAAATTAGAACTTTTTGAAATCTGCTAGAGTGGGAAACATGCCTGGCTTAAAAATGCTCAGATGGTGACGCAGGACAGAATTCCAAATGTGACACCATGATGTGAGGATCCCCTGGGTCACCAAAAAAATGGGTGATGCAAAACTGCTGCACTGTTACTAGGCACAGGAGCTGAGAACAGCAAGTACAGGTGCCTGCTTTCTGCTCTGTGTTGCCATAAACTGCGAACTCCTTGTGTATGATCATGCAACCACTTTCTTGGGACAGATCCAACAGAAATCAAGGATACAGAAATAAAAAAAAAAATAGTAGAACAGATCAATGAAACTAGGAGGTCGTTCTTTGAAAGAATTAACAAGATAGATAAATCATAAGTCAGACTTACCAAAAAGAAAAGAAAAAGAACCCAAATAAATAAAATCATGAATAAAAGAGGAGAGATCAAAACCAACACTGAAGAAATACAAAAAATATATATACAGAATATTATTAGCAACTATATGCCAACAAATTGAGCAATCTGGAAGAAATGTATTGATTTCTAGAAACATATAAACTACCAAAACAGAAACAGGTAGAAATACAGTATCTGAACAGATCCATACCCAACAAAGAAATTGAATCAATAATCAAAAATCTCCCAACAAGCAAGAGTTTAGGACTGGATGGCTTCTCAAGGGAATTTTACCAGATATTTAAAGAAAAGTTAATACCTATTCTCAAAATGTTCCAAAAAAAAGAAACTGAGTGAAAACTTCCAAACTCCTTGTCCAAGGCCAGCATTACCTTCATCTCAAAACCAAAGAACTTACTGAAGAGAATTACAGACCAATATCCCTGCTGTACATGGATGCAAAAATTCTCAAAAAGATAATAGCAAATCAAATCCACCAGTACATTAAATGAACTATTCACTATGATCAAGTGGGATTTTTTCCCTGGGCTAGAGGGGTGGTTCCATATTCGCAAATCACTGTGCTACACAACCCTAATTAATGAAAGGATAGGAACCATATGATCCTCTCAATAGATGTAATGTAGAAAAAGCATTTGACAAAATATAGCATCTTTGCTGGATAGAAACACTCCACAATGCAGGTGAAAGACCCACAGCTAATCTCATCCTCAATGGGGAAAAACTGAGAGCTTTTCTCTAAGGTCAAGAACATGACAGGGATGTCATTCTCAACTGTTGTTCAACAAGTCCTAGCCTCAGGAATCAAACAAGAAGAATTAAAAGACATCCAAATCAGCAAAGAAAAAAATCAATCTTTCACTCTTCACAGATGATATGATACTCCATGTAGAAAACTCAAAAGACTACACAAAAAAAATTGCTATAACTGATAAAGGAATTCAACAAAGTTGCAGATATAAAATCAACACAACAAAGTCTGTTGCATTCCTATAACTAACAATGAAGCGGTAGAAAGAGAAATCAAGGAATTGATCTCGTCTACAATTCCACCAAAACCATAAGATACCTAGAAATAAACTTAACCAAAGAGGTAAAAGATCTGTACTCTGTAAATTAACTTTACTAAAGAAATTGAGGAAGCCACAAAGAAATGTAAAAACATTCCATGCGATAAATTAGAGGAAAAAATATTGTTAAAATGTCTATGCTACCCAAAGCAATCTACACATTCAGTGCAATCCCCATCAAAATATCACCAGCATTTTTCACAGAGCTGGAACAACAATTCTAAAATTTGTACAGAACTAGAAAAAACTCCAAATAGCCAAAGTAATGTTGAAAAAGAAAACCAAAGCTGGAGGTATCACAATTCCAGATTTCAAACTGTATTATAAACCTGCGACCATCAAGACAGTGTAGGGTTGGCACAAAGATAGACACATAGATCAACGGAACAGAACAAAGAACCCAGAAATGAACCCTCAACTGTAGGGTAAACTAATCTTCATCAAAGCAGGAAAGAACATCCAATGGAAAAAAAGACAGTCTCTAAAACAAATGGTGTTGGGAAAACTGGTGAGCCACATACAGAAAAATGAAACTGCACCACTTTCTTACACCATACACAAAAATGAATTCAAAATGAGTAAGAGACCTCAATGTGAGACAGTAATCCATCAAAATTCTAAAGGAGAACACATGCAGCAACATCTTTGACCTCAGCAGCAGCAGTTTCTTACTAGCACATTTTCAAAGGCAAGGGAAACAAAAGCAAAAAATACTATTGGGACTTCATCAGGATGAAAAGTTTTTGTACATCAAACAAAACAATAAGCAAAACTAAAAGGCAATCTACAGAATGGGAGAAGATATTCACAAATGACATATCAAATAAAGGGCTAATATCCAAATAAAGAACTTGGCAAATTCAACACCCAAAAAACAAACAATCCAGTCAAGAAATTGGTAGAAGACATGAACAGACTTTTCTCCAAAGAAGATATACAAATGGCTAACAGACACATGAAAAAATGTTCACTATCACCCACCACCACAGAAATAAAAGTCAAAACTATGGTGAGATACCACCTCACACTGGACAGAATGGCTAAAATTAACTCAGGAAAAAACAGATGTTGGGGATGCAGAGAAAGGGGAACCCTCTTAAACTGTTCGTGGGAATGCAGACAGATACAGACACTATGGAAAACAGTAGGAATGTTCCTCAGAAAGCTAAAAATTGAACTACTCTCTGACCCAGCAATTGTATAGTAGGTATTCACCCAAAGAATACAAACATGGTGATTTGAAGGAGCACATGCACCCCACTATTTATAGCAGCAATGTCCACAATAGCCAAACTATGGAAGGAGCCCAGATGTCCATTGAGAGAGATGGATAAAAAAGATGTGATATATTTATACAATGAAATATTACTCAGCTATCAAAAATGAATTATTGGGACTTAATCAAGATAAAAAGCTTCTGCACAGCAAAAGAAACAGTCCACAAAACTAAAAGACAACCTAAAGAATGGGAGAAGATATTTGCAAATGACCTATCAGATAAAGGGCTAGTATCCAAGATCTATAAAGAACTTATTAAACTCAACAAGCAAAGAAACAAACAATCCAATCGTGAAATAGGCCAATGACATGAACAGAAATTTCACCAAAGAAGACATACACATGCCCAACAAGCACAGGAGACAATGCTCCACATCACTGGCCATCAGAGAAATACAAATCAAAACCACAATGAGATACCACCTCACACCAGTGAGAATGGGGAAAATTAACAAGACAGGAAACCACAAATGTTGGAGGGGATGTGGAGAAAGGGGAACCCTCCTGCACTGTCGCTGGGAATGTGAACTGGTGCAGCCACTCTGGAAAACTGTGTGGAGGTTCCGCAAAGAGTTAAAAATAGACCTGCCCTACGACCCAGCAACTGCACTACTGGGGATTTACCCCAAAGACACAGATGCAGTGAAACGCCAGGACACCTGCACCCCGATGTTTATAGCAGCAATGTCCACAATAGCCCAACTGTGGAAGGAGCTTTGGTGTCCATCAAAAGATGAATGGATAAAGAAGATGTGGTCTATGTATACAGTGGAATATTACTCAGCCATTAGAAATGACAAATACCCACCATTTGCTTCAACGTGGATGGAACTGGAAGATATTATGCTGAGTGAAGTAAATTGGAGAAGGACAAACATTATATGGTCTCATTCATTCGGGGAATATAAAAAATAGTGAAAGGGTATAAAGGGAAAAGGAGATAAAATAAGTGAAAATATCAGTGAGGGTGACAAAACATGAGAGACACCTAACTCTGGGAAACAAACAAGGGGTAGTGGAAAGGGAGGTGGGCGGGGGGTTGGGGTAACTGGGTGATGGGCACTGAGGGGGCACTTGGCGGGATGAGCATTAGGTGTTATGCTACATGTTGGCAAATTGAACTCCAATAATAAAAAAAAAAATGAAATCTTGCCATTTGCCATGACATGGATAGAACCAGAGTGTATTATGCTAAGCAAAATAAGTCATTCAGAGAAAAGTCAAATACCAGATGATTTCACTCAATGTGAAATTTGAGAAGAAAAACAGATGAATACAGAAGAAGGAAGAAGGGAATTAAATAAGATAAAAAAAGAGAAGGAGGCTAACCATAAGAGATCTTTAACTATAGGGAACAAACTAAGGGTTTCTGGAGGGAAAGTGGATGGGGAATGGGGGTAATTGGGTAATGGGCATTAAGGAGGATACTTGATGTAATGAGCACTGGTGTTATATGCAACTGATGAATCACTAAATTACACCCCTGAAACTAATATACTACATGTTAACTAAATTGAATTTAAATAAAATAATAATAATAATAATAATAAAATCACCAAGATATGGAAACAACCTAAATGTCCACTGATGGATGAATGACATATTTTTTTATCCATTCATCTGTCAATAGACAATATACATATGTACACATACACACAATAGAATACTATTCAGCCACAAAAAAGATCATTCTTGCTATCTTCAACAACCTGGATGAACCTTGTTGGTATTATCATGCCAAGTGAAATAAGTCATGTGTAGAAATATAAATACCTCATGATTTCACTTATACATAGAATCTACAAACCAAACCAAACCAAACCCAGACTCATTAATAGAGTAAAAAGATTTTTGATTGATGTGAGGGAGGATGAAATTGGTGAAAAGAATCAAGAAGTACAAACTTCCAGTTACAAAATAAATAAGCCATAGGGATATAATTTACAGCATGCAGATTAAGTTAATAATATCATATTAGCGTTGTATGATGACAGATGGTAACTAGATACAGTGTGATCATTTCTCAAAGGACACAAATGTCAAATTACTATTTTGTACACCTGAAACTAATATTTTATGTTAATCATCCCCCCCAAAAAAAGATAAAGTCAATTACGTTGAAGGACTTGAAGGACTATACCAGATTCTGTATTCCATACCTTCTTTTTTTTGTTGTTGTTGTTTTTGTTATACCTTCTTAATAATAGTAGGTAATACGCTGATAATTATGTACTATGCATTGTGCCAGGCACTTTGGTTTTTACACACATTCTGTCTTTAAATCTCACAGTATCTTTAAAAAGGTTTTATTTCCATTTAAATACACCTAGATGATTTCTCACCAATTTCATTGCCCCAACCTAATTTAAGCCATCATCATCTCTAATATGGACTACTGCAATGGCCTCCTAACAAATCTCCCTCTTTCTATACTTGCCTCTCTTTAGGCACTTCTCCTGTGAATGGTTCAAAATATAAGATCACTTATATTACTTCATTCCCTCAAAACTTCCATTAGTCCTCCATTTATTTCAAAGTAAAAGTCAATACTCTTACTGACCTATCCAACAACTATATGATCTGCCACTCCACCTTCACCTCTACCTCTCTGAACTCATTTCCTACTATAAACTCCCTCTTACTCTCTCTGATCCAGCCACACTGGCCTGCTTACTGATCCTTGAACTATCTAGGCACAGTCACACCTCTGAGACTTTCATCTAATGCTTCCCTTTGCTTCTCCCAAATTGTTTAGGACTAACTCCATCTATTCTAAACCTTTGTTCATATCTCACCATTATAATAAGGACTCCTATTTACATGCAATCTGCCTCCCACACCATTTGATTACCCTCAGTTCTTATTACCTTGCCCTACTTTTGCTTTTTTCCATAGCTTCCATAACCCATGCTATATAATGTTATATAACTTAATTTTTGTCTATTATTTATTATCTCTCTCCCCTAAGAGAAAGCAAGAGCTGTTTGTTGTTGTTCATGGGTATATCCCACAAACTAACATACTAGCTGATGTGTGGGATTACTCAACAACTACTTTTTGAGTAAATAAATTTTTCAAATAATAAAACTGAAACACCAAGATATGAAGCAATTTGTCAAGATCACATAACTTCTACATGGTGAAGCTGACAGGTTAACTCAGATTTGTCTAACTACAAAGCCCATGCTTTTTCTGCTATACCACATTGCCACTAAAACTTTATCAAATACACTTGCTTTAGAAAAAAATAATGGAATGTTGTGATTTTTAAGATAATTATGGATTATAGATGACTATAAAGAGACATGAGACATACAAAATTAAAAAGGAAATGAGTCTCAAGAAAGGATAGAGTAAGCCAAAAAAAAAAAATCATATTGACAGAATCTTAGGAAAAAAAGCTTTAACATCACCCTCATAACCAGTACAATAATACTTGCTATAGCAACTCATCGTAATCTAGTTTCACACAGTAAATTCTTGATTTTTTTCATTCAATTAATTCTTTGATTTTATCAAGCACACACTGTTTATTGGCCAATGTATCTTCAGTATCTCTGTTTGCATGCCATCAACACATTATTGATAAATGCGTTCCTGGAAAGCTATGTTTATTAAATAACTTTTATTCATATTATTACTTATATTAAACAGAACTTGGTTTCTATGCAGTTATTTGAGTTAAGCTCTCTGAATTCATGCAAAAAAATTCATTGCTGTTCCACATGACAGAACTGCAAATATTTAATAATAATCATCACATTCTTTTTTTTAAAGATTTATTTATTTATTTATTCATGATAGACATAGAGAGAGAGAGAGAGAGAGAGAGGCAGAGACAAAGGCAGAGGGAGAAGCAGGCTCCACGCTGGGAGCCCCACGTGGAACTCAATCCTGGGACTTCAGGATCACACCCCAAGCCAAAGGCAGGCGCCAAACCACTGAGCCACCCAAGGAGTCCCATAATCATCATATTCAAGTAAAATTGTTTCTCCTTGAAACTCAACACCTTCAACTATTCTTCAAATGTCCTGATCTCCCACTCAGTATCCTGATCACATTCTGGATAAATGTTCTAGTTTCTCAATGTCTAATGCCAAGAACCATCCTAATTGCAGGTCTGACCAACCGAGTGTCCCGATCGCTGTTTTATCAAGAAGGCTTTCATTAATAGTTTTTTGCATCCCAATGTTTTGGCTCTTTTATTTTTATTTGTTAAATTTATTTCAACCCCCAACCAGCCACTTGACGCTGCTTAGGAAAGTAGGCAGAGGGATTCGATTTTTGGTGATATGCTAAGATTAACTACAAATATTTTGAAAACCAAGTGAGTGAATTGTAACCTGTCTGGGTGAACCAATGACTGACAGAGTCATTATCTTACAGAGAAAGGAAAATCCATCCTATAAAATACTAGACTTGATCCTAAAGCAAGCCAGTTCTGAGAAACTGATGTATTTCCAAGGAGTTTCCCAGCTCAAATAAACAATTGCCTTTTACTGAGATCATAAAACTTGTGTTTAATATATTGATGATAAAACAAAGTATATGTAAGACAAACATCCCCTGTAATTTATAATGATGTTTAGCAGACTCCCACAAACTGAATCAAGCACAATGCCCATTAACATAAATAAACAGAAACATTTCTAGAGTAAGGAAATACTGTGCTCCATTATGCCACTTAAAATGTTGAAAATGGGTCAGCTATGGGCAGGGCTAGAAGCCAAACCATGTCTCTGAGCTAGTCAAACCCACTTCACAGCATACCCTTGATAGCTTTATTCAAGGATTTGACAATTCAAGAATAAATTTATGTACTATCTTCCCACCATCTTGGCAAAGACTTTTTCCTCATGCTTTTTACATAAACTCTTCTAAAGAAAAGGACACCAGAACTGAGTCTTATACCTGTCCTTTGCTCATTGCTGACTCAGCTTTGCAACTAGACTACCTAAATCTCAAGATCCTACTAGAGCCCTGCCTCCATGAAATTATTTCAGCAGAAATGGGTAGTGGGGATGAGGGTATATTTTTCAGACTCTAATTCTTAAAGTTGTATAACTATGTGACACTTATTACCTCTGAGAAATTCTGACTAAAACAGAGATAATAATGCCAGAACCCACAGGAGCAAGTATCAGAATCTTCTGGAATTAAATGTTACAATTAATTAATGTTGGCTTTTTTCCTCTCATAAGCTTTTCCTAACCTACAATGATCAACTATATTTAAAAGCATTTAATCTCTAAACTAGTATTTATCAACTAACCAGAGACCTTATCATATTTTTCATATCTTTGTCCTCAGATTATTTACCTATAATTAAATTACTTGATTGTTCACAATATTTTTTTTAATTTTTATTTATTTATGATAGTCACAGAGAGAGAGAGAGAGAGAGAGAGAGAGAGGCAGAGACATAAGCAGAGGGAGAAGCAGGCTCCATGCACCAGGAGACCGATGTGGGATTCAATCCCGGGTCTCCAGGATCATGCCCTGGGCCAAAGGCAGGCGCCAAACCACTGCGCCACCCAGGGATCCCGATTGTTCACAATATTAAGCCTTGTCTTCCCAACTAAACGTGAGCTCACTGAGGATAAAGACACTAAGTTATTCATTGATAAATCTACCATCGTTCCTACAATACAAGCAAATGTTTAATAATCAGATGATGCAAATCATTTTCAAAACCTAACCAACTTGACATAAAAACATTTATTTTTTATCTTGAAAGATTCAAAATCTAAATGTGATAGTAGTCAGGTTCTCCAGGGAAACAATCAATACGGTCTGTGTGTATATGTACGTGACACAGAAAGAGAGAGATTTATTTAATGAATTGGTTCACAGGAATTTGGAGATTGGCAAATTCAAAACCCACAGGGTAGCTCATCAGGCTGAAAACCCAGTAAAGAGGTGATATTCCAACTTGAGCTCAAAGTAAGACTACAGGCAGAATTCCTTCTTTAAGAGAGTCAGTCTTTTCCTGTTCTTAAAATCTTCGCCAATTGGATAAAGTATACCCATATTACGGAATATAATCTGCTTTACTCACTTTCCTCAAATTCTAAGATTTAAATGTTAATCTCATTTAAAAGATACCTTCACAGCAGCATCTAGACTATGATCAAATATTTGGACACTGTGGCCCAAACACAATTGTCACACAAAATTAACCAGCACGCTAACCCTTATGATCAGCATTATCTCCTCTAACAATCACAATGCCTCTATCAATAGGCCAAGATAACAAAGGAGCAAGCCAATATTTTCATTTTTGGAATTACTTCCCCTCTAACTACACCCCTAATAGAGACTTATAATCTCTTGAATATTAGAAGAAACTTTAGAGTTCATTCTACATACAAGGAATATTGGATGATGCCCAAATGGGAAGTGACTTACTTCAGACTTTCACTGTATTAAATCAGATTGGAGTCAATTTTGGTTCTCTGATTTCTAATCCAGTCTCACTTCAGCTGCCACTCACACAGGCCTGGGCTTCTTTTTATGCCCCAACCTTACTTAAATGCTGGCATTCATCCTAGAAAATGCTAAACTAACATAAGTCAATTATTATTTAAAAAATTCTAATTTCCCTTTTTACTTTCTTAAATAATCCTTACTTCTCCAAACATAGCTGTTCTTGAGTACAGAATTAGCTCCTCTCACACACTGTAGGAAAATCCTCCCAGAATCCATCACACTGTGAAGTTTAACAAAGACTCTCAAAAAGCAGCTTGATTTTGTCAAGTGATAATTTTATCAAAGTAATCAGAAGAAAAGAAAAGCCACATCACTTTCCATTCTTCTTGCACTGCTTTTAGTTAAGACTTCAATTCTCACCTAATTGTTTTATCTGTTACTTGGTTCTATGCCACTAACCCATCATCCATATTGCTGCCAGATTGATCTTCCCAAAATGCAAACCTAACCATATCACTCTCCTCTTTAATTCTGTGTTCAATGACTCACTCAGCAAAATACTGAAAGTTGCCATTGTCTTTATTTCTAGCCTCATCTACTACAATGTGACCAATTTCCCCATATTCCATCTAGCCTTACCAAAAAGTTTACTTTATACAAAACACTTTATACTAGCTTCCCAATATTTTTCAGTTGTTCCACTTCTTTAAAATTTGAATTTCAAATAAAATAATTTTTGGAATATCAATATACTGGATATTATACTGATTAAAAACACATATTTTGACTCCTGATCAAGATAGCTCAGTATCTTCATATTTTATATTTTCTCTCTGTTCCAAATATATAGCAATTATAGATACAACCACAAAGATATATCTCAGTTTTAAAAAAATAAGAATATCTGTATGGACCAGAAATGAAAGAACTCAAGAATGAATGCAGGTAGAAGCTATGAGCCTACTGGGCTCCAGACTGATAAGTAGGGCAAGATGACCAAGAGCTTTGTTCTATTTAATTAAAGAAGGAGGCCTGTTAGACTGCAGTAGCTCTAATGCCTTAGTCGCCTAAGTAAGCAAGCCATAATCTAAACCCGTAATATGTCAAGTTTAAGAACAAACACAAACAGCCAACTAGGCTTTTCCAAATAAGTCAATCACTTACTGTAGCCAATCAGATAATTTCCTTGCTTTCCTTCCACATCTCCTCCATCAAAATCTTTCTCCTAGCTCCTGTCCATGGAATGCCTCTAACTACTACTAGTTTGGGGTAGCCTGGGTGGCTCAGCGGTTTGGTGCCGCCTTCGGCCCAGGGTGTGATCCTGGAGACCCGGGATCGAGTTCCATGTCGGGTTCCCTGCATGGAGCCTGCTTCTCCCTCTGCCTGTGTCTCTGCCTCTCTCTCTCTCTCTCTCTCTCTCCCTCTCTCTCTCTGTGTCTCTCATGAATAAATAAATAAATCTTTTTTTAAGAAAAAACCTACTACTAGTTTGGCACTGCCCAATTTGAATCAGCTTTTCCTCAAATAAACCCTTATGATTTTTTAATATATCCCCATTCATCTTTTAACAGTTCTTTTGTGGTAAGAGACACTAAAATTGCTCTACTGTGACAGATTGAAGCTAGTCTCCCAATTTAAGTCAGACTCTAGGATGGAGTTCGGTGACATGTCAAAGAAAGCTAAAGGAAATTGCTGCTACCTACTGCTTCAGGTCTCAGTAAAAGACAAAACCCATACCAGAAATAATTTCAGTGATTGAATCTTTGATACTCCAGTATCACTGACAGAACCCTCAAAGTGCCATTACAATTTTTTTGAACTGGAAACCCGGTGAAACCAGATAGAGACAATCAAAAGGAAGGTATGAACACAGTAGGAGAGAAAAGGAATTAAACAAAAGTATTTCTCAATAAAGGTAAGCTTTTATTTACCAATTAAAAAAAAAAAAAGCACTGAGGAAGGCAACTCACAAGTGAATAATCAGAATATAAATTTTACTCGTCAAATACACAACAGTGTAATAAGACTTTTAAACGGATAAGTTTAGGATTTAGAATATTCATTCCATAAAAATAAAGAAAGGATTACTTTTATATCACTTCTGTTGACCATGATATATCAGATTATGGCCAATGCAGTAAAACAAGAAAAATAAAGCACAAGAATTAGAAAAGAAAAAGCAAAGCCATCCCTATTTGCAAATATATAGCGTATTTATTTACACAGAAAATCCACAAGAATCTATAATTGTTAGACTATTAAGGCTGCTTACAAGTTTACTAGATTAAAAACTGAACATATAAAATTCATTAGCATTTCATACACTAATAATAACTGGTTAAAAAATAACAGAAAGGCATTCATCCAGAATAACAATATCAACTATAAAATACTTTAAAATATATACCTAACAGGGGCTCCTGGGTGACACATTCATTTGAGCATCCAATTCTTGATTTCAGCTCAGGTCAGGATCTCAGGGTTGTGAGACTGAACCTCACTTCAGGCTCCATACTCAGTGTGGCATCTGCCTGGGATTCTCTCTCCCTCTCCCTCTGTCCCTCTTGCTCATTCTTTCTCTGTCTCTCTCTCCCTCTATCTCTCTCCCTCTCCCTCTTTATCTCTCTCTCTAAAAATAAATAAATCTTTAAAATATAGATATACCTAAGATTCCAAAATCTCTAAAATACTATAAAGAGCAGCATTTTTTAACAAGATCCTGAACAAATGGAGACACATATAAGATACACTACATTTACAAAAAGAAAAACTCAATATCCAAAATAAACTATGTCAATGCTATTACAGTCAGAATTCCAGCAAAGGTTTATTTTTTCCCAGAAGTTAAAATGTTTACCCTAAAATTACTGTTAAAATATAAATGAACAACAGAATAATAGTAGCCAAAACATTTTTTAAAGAATAAGGTAGGAGGACTCAACATAATAGCTATTATGAATTAATTTAGGAATACAGAATCCATACATTAGGGCATTATTGCACAGAAACAGTCAAATAAATAAAATGGAATAAAATAGATGGAAAATGGACAAGCATATATGAAACTTCATATGTAACAGACATAATGTTTCAAAACTTTAGGAAATGATAAACTATTCACTGAATGGTGCTTGAAAAATTAATTATCCATATTGGGGAAAATTAGATCCTCACCTCACACTACATGTAAAAATCAACTCCACATGAATTAAAGAAAAAAATATACGAAGAAAAAAAGTATTTTGGAAATTAAGATATGAGAATATCTTGATGATCTTGGTAGAGGAAAGGATTCATTTCATAAGACATGAAAAGCATAAACCCTAAAAAAGTCTAGATAAATCTGGCTATATTACCATTTTGAATTTTTGCTCAAAAAATAAAACCATACACAAATGTATCTGCCATAAACAAAGATAGCTTGTAATACACAAGAATTAATATTGAGAGTATCTAAAGAATTCCTGAATCAATAAAATAAGTATAACAATATAATTTTTTAAATGCAATGGGCAACTGAGAAGAAAATTCACATAAGAAATCTGAAATACCAATAAATAATGAGAGCTCATAAGAGAACATGGAAATGCAAAGGAAAACGACATGAAATACCATTTAATATGCATCAGATTGGCAAAAAATGTAAAAATCTGACATTAAGTACAAAAATGCAAAGAAAGGAGAACTCTCATAAACAACTGATAATATATTTCAATAACCTAAGTGAGTGCTTTAACAGTAACAGAAAATGTTGCTATCTTTTGACTCAGCAATTGTTTCTCTAAACATACACTATAGGAAATTTGGCACATATAGAACTATTTACAAGAAAAATAAATTATCCACTAATGTGAGATTAAATAAATTAGGGCACAGTCACATAATTGAATATAATACAATAGTTAAATAAACTAAAATCACATGTTTTAACTTGAACAAAACATATTTAATTTGAAGAACAAATGCAAGCTGGAGAATGATACATGTAAAATGATATAAATTGTTTATAACTACAAATCTGTAAGAATAGTTTAAAAAAGGGCAGCCCCGGTGGCCCAGTAGTTTAGTGCCACCTTCAGCCCGGGGTGTGATCCTGGAGACCTGGGATTGAGTCCCATGTCAGGGTCCCTGCATGGAGCCTGCTTCTCCCTCTGCCTGTGTCTCTGCCTCTCTTTCTCTCTCTCTCTCTCTCTCTCTCTCTCTCTCTGTCATGAATAAATAAATAAAGTCTTAAAAAAAAAAAAAAAGAATAGTTTAAAGGAGACATGAAAATGTTAAAGATAAGGGATCCCTGGGTGGCGCAGCAGTTTGGCGCCTGCCTTTGGCCCGGGGCGCGATCCTGGACACCCGGGATCGAATCCCACGTCGGGCTCCCGGTGCATGGAGCCTGCTTCTCCCTCTGCCTATGTCTCTGCCTCTCTCTCTCTCTCTCTGTGACTATCATAAATAAATAAAAAATTTTTTAAAAATTTTTTTAAAATTAAAAAAATAAAAGAAAATGTTAAAGATAAAATTCAGGGGAGCTATTACTTCTTGAGAAGGAAGAAAGAGATGTAGAATTAGTGATGATAAATGGGGAACCCCCCAAAAAATAATGTGAAATAAATATGACAAAATTTTAAGTTCCAATTAGACTTAAGAAAGGATTAAAAATATATTTATAAACATCACTATAAAAAGACCGCCAAAATATATTAAGTATAAAACATATTAAGTATATTTTTAAGACTCTTGGCAAGAAAAACAAAATAAAGTAAGATTAATTTTAAATATGGTTTATTTCAAAAACCCTCTACCCTCCTCCATCCTGCTTTATAGGTGAAAATCTCTGATGTTGAATTACTTCTGGCTCCATAACCCAATGTTATTCTATCTGCCTAGAATTCCTCAGCTATTTGAGCTAGCTGGAAATTTTATACTTCTCCATAAATATTCAGCTGAAATGTCAGCTCTTCAATATAGCCTTTCTCAATCTTAACAACCCACCCCTAGGCCATTAGTTTTGTGCTGCAGCTCTTAGAAGTCTGTCCCTACCTCTACTATATATTTCAACCCTCCATTTACATGTATGTAAGCCTTCATAAGGATCACGTCTGATTCTTCTCCACATCAGAATCTAGCACAGGCTGGCACATTACAGGCACTCTGCCGATGTTTAATACATGATAAATGAACTAAAACTACTGAAGGAACGTGCCTATCCCTGTCAATCAGTCATTGCCTATAGGCATAAAATCCAGATGTCTGCAACCCTGTCATCACAAATTGTCATTAAGAGGGCATACACAAGAGAAATCCACTTATTCTCTCCTCACCTCTTGCTTCATTCTTTGTTGTCCACAGCCTATCCAGGTCATGCCTCCTGCCTCCTGCTCTTCTAAGTACTTCTAAACCAGAGATTTAAAAGGCCACAAAAATGTACCAGAAATCTTCTCATAACAATCCTATAACTTCTCCCAGGTCAGCCTCTACCCTGAAGGTAGGAGCACAGCCTTACAATCTGAAATTTAAGCCTGATGATCTACTTCTGTTTCTGTAAGTGTCACAGACTATTTGGATTAGGCTGTGCCTCTGGGTCAAAGACTTTTCAGCTAACATGGTTGTGATTTCCTATGTGTGGAAGATACCAGTTCTTCTGCTCCACCAAACCACATGGAGACTGACAGGGTGCCACTAAAGTCTCATCTTGGAGGAGGCGGCTCTGTTTGCAGCTGTGCTTCTTAGTTTCACACATCATTTGGTCCAATATACTTCACATAACAGGATTAGGAAAAGTTCACTGTTATATAGCACTTACTATGTGAGATTTTATATATATATATATATATATATATATATATATACACACACACACACACACACACACACACACACACACATACATACACACCTTTACAACAGAACAAATGCTGGTTCTATTAATAGCCACCTTTTATTAATGACAGAAGTGAAACAGAATTTTTGAAATTTACCCTGAATTATATAGCTTGGAATTCAGTGGTAGGGCTAGATGTACTCTTCCCAAAATGCTACTCATTAAGTCAAAAGGCCAGTCCTTACTTTCAACTGGTTGTGTACAGAGCTAAGCTGTCATTTCTCCCCTTATTGGAAGAGGGGAAGAGAAGTACATAATATATCAGAACTAGAATAGAAATGTTACACACACTTTTTACAAATGAACTGAGGCCCTGAAGGGAAAAGTAGCCTAGCCAAGATCACATCATGATGGAAGCCTATGCATCATTAGGTCATCAGAATGTTTTTTAGTGCCCTACTTTGAAGATCCCTTTACAGCTTTTAGTAGGAGACAGTCTTAGATCTCTTAGAATCCATCATAGTTTCAGTAAATGTCACTTCTGGGTAGCTGGACAAGCTGCCTCTTTTGATGCAAATCCTGGGATTCCAAGTATATTTATTACAAGCTATGTGTCATAGCCACCGCATTAAGCTGTCTTCTTTCTAAAACTGGCAATCAAAAGTTATCAAACCACATGACCATTACAGCCAAAGAATGAACCTTAATGTATGCAATTTTTTAATGAAAGAAACCAAAGAAATAAATAAATGGAAAGATATTATATGTTCATGGATAAAAAGACAATACTGCTAGGATGACAGTTCTCCAAATTAATCTATAGATTTGATGCAAGCCTAGTCAAAATCCTCACAAGTTACTTTCTGCATATCAATAAGCTTTTTTCAAAGTTGATATGGAGAGGCAGAAGTCAAAGAATAGCCAACACAATATTGAAAGAAAAGAGCAAAGTTGGAAGATTGAGATTACTTACCTTCAAAACTTCCTATAAAGCTACAGTACTCCAGACATTGTGGTATTGACAACAATAGACAAACAGGTCAATGGAACCGATTAAAGAATCTGGAAATAAGCCTACATAAATATAGGCAACTAATCTTTGACAAAGGAGCAAAGGCAAAACTTTTCTAGCAGATATTTCAACAAATGGGTTTTGGAACAATGGGACATTCACATGCAAAAAAATTAATCTAGACACAGACATTATGCTCTTCTCCAAAATTAACTCAAAATGAGTCATAGATAAAAATATAAAACACAAAACTATAAAATTACTAAAAGATATAATAGGAGAAAACATAAGTGACACTGGGTATGGTGATGAGTTTTAAGATACAATACCAAAGGCACAATCCATGAAAGCAAGAATGAAGGAGTTGGAACTCCTTAAAATTAAAAACTTCTGGGGAAAAAAAAAAAAAAAAAAAACCTGCTCTGCAAAAGACAATGTGAAGAGAATGAAAAGACAAGCAACAGACCGGGAAAAAAATATTTGCAAAAAACATATCTGATAAAGGACTGTTACCTAAAAAATACAAACAACTCTTGAAATTCAACAATAACATACAACTTTATTGAAAATTAGGTCAAAGACCTGAAAAATCATCTCAGCAAAGAAGATACACAGGTGCCAAAAAAAAAAATATGAAAAAGATACTAAAAATCACATATTATTACAGAATTGCAAATTAAAACAACAAGATACCACCACATACCTACTAGAATAACCAAAATTCAGAACACTAACACCGAATACTGATGAGGATGTGGAGCAACAGGAATTCCCATTCACTGCTGATGGATATGCAAAATGGTACAGCCACTTTGAAAGGCGATTTGGCAGTTTATTACAAAACTAAACCCACTCTTATCCTATGATCCAGCAACTGCACTCCTTGGTATTTGCCCAAAGGAGTTGAAAACAATGTCCACACAAAATTATGCATATGGGTGTTTATATAGTAATTTTATTCAAAATTGCCAAAATTTGAAAGCAAGCAATATACCCTTCAATAGGTGAATGGATTAATAAACTACAGGACACCCAGACAACAAACTATTATTCAGCACTAGAACTAGGTGAGCTATTAAGTCATGAAAAGACACAGAGGAATCTTAAATGCATACTACTAAGTGAAAAATGCCAGTCTGCAAAGTCTACCTGCTATTTGATTCCAACAACATAATATTCTGGAAAAGACAAAATTATGAAGACGATAAAAAGATCAATGGTTCTCAGGAGTTGGGGAGTGAGGGATGAATAGTCAGAAAACAGGATTTTTTACTTAGTGTGATACTATAATGGTAGATCCGTGTCATTATATATTTGTCCAAACCCATAAAACATACAATATACCAAGAGTGAACACTAACAAAAACTATGGATGTTTGGTGATAATTATGTGTCAACATAGGTTTGAATGTAACAAATATAGCATTCTGGTACGGAGCTCTGATAGTGAACTCGGATAGAATGAAAGTAGCCCCCCCACACACACACACAATTTCTATCTTGAAACCTAATCCCCAATGTGACAGTATTCAGAGATAGAACTTTTGAGAAGTAATTGGCTCTGAGGTCATGAACAGAATTAGTGTTCTTAAAAAATGGGCACTACTGAGCTCCTTCATCCCTTCTGCCTTGTGAGGACACAGCAAAAAAAAAGCCTGCTATGAATCAGGAAATGGTTCTTCATCAGACACCAAATCTACTGGTGCTTTGATTTCGGACTTCCAAGCCTCCAGAATTGTGGAAAATAAATTTCTGTTGTTTATAAGATATCCCCACTACGGTATTTTTGTAATGGTGCCAGGATGGACTAAGATAGAAGGAGAAGCTGTGTAGACAGAAGTATATCAGATATCTCTGTACCTTCTGTTAAACTTTTTTATGAGCCTAAAACCACTCTAAAAAATTAAGTCTGTTAAAAAAGCTATCAAAATGCACAGAATTTATTAGCACAAAATGAGAGCCTAAATCTATATAAAATTTTAAAAACTCTGGGATCCCTGGGTGGCGCAGCGGTTTAGTGCCTGCCTTTGGCCCAGGGCGCGATCCTGGAGACCCAGGATCGAATCCCACATCAGGCTCCTGGTGCATGGAGCCTGCTTCTCCCTCTGCCTATGTCTCTGCCTCTCTCTCTCTCTCTCTCTCATTCTGTGTGACTATCATAAATAAATAAATAAAATTTTAAAAAAAATTTAAAAACTCAATTAGAAGGTAGGGAACTCGGGATGGAATACAGAATAACAAAATAATATAACTGTATTATGAATGTATGACGTAACAATGCTGATGAGGCTGGTGCTGACCTAAGCATTGTTGAAACTAAGAGTACGCTGTATGACTGAAAAAAAAAAGAAAATGTAAATAAGCATACTCTTCTTGGTAAAGTTATTCCCCACAGAGATATAGGTTCACAAGTCTGAAACTTCTGTATAAGTATACTTATACTCAACAAATATGTAAATGGATGGCAGATGGTAGGAGCCAGGTTTCTCTCTGTTGGAGGAGGACAGAAGCAAGGAGGGAAAACTAAAATAACCATATGATACTAAACTAGATTGAAGATACTGGCATGAGCTAATGTTTATTGTAATATAGATATAGATGGATAAATACAGAATTAGTTATAGATATACATGTGTTAGTATATATACATTTATTTCTAAGTTTATATGGAGAGACAGAAGTCAAAGAATAGCCAACACAATATTGAAAGAAAAGAGCAAAGTTGGAAGATTGAGATTACTTACCTTCAAAACTTCCTATAAAGCTACAGTACTCCAGACATTGTGGTATTGACAACAATAGACAGACAGCCTAGAAGCAATATCACACCAAAAACAACAAGTATACCCAGCATGCAGTTTCTTTAAGATTTTATTTATTTATTCATGAGAGGCACAGAGAGAAAGAGAGAGGCAGAGACACAGGCAGAGGGAGAAGCAGGCTCCATGTTGGGAACCCAACATGGGACTGGTTCCTGGGTCTCCAGGATCACACCCTGGGCTGAAGGTGGCGCTAAACTGCTGAGCCACCCAGGCTGCCCCAGCCCTTGGTTTCTAATACCATAGTCCAATCAAAGGAACCAGGACTTCTTGGAATAATTGCTGATTCAAGGGTTGGGACAGGGAATATACAAGAAGAGCATGAAGCATCTCCTAGAGCTGGAAAATAAGGAAATGCTCAAAAAAACAAACAATGGAGGGAGGAGCAAGATGGCGGAGGAGTAGGGTCTCCAAATCACCAGTCTCCACCAAACTACCTAGAAAACCTTCAAATTATCCTGAAAATCTATGAATTCGGCCTGAGATTTAAAGAGAGACCAGCTGGAATGCAACAGTGAGAAGAGTTCGCGCATCTATCAAGGTAGGAAGACGGGGAAAAAGAAATAAAGACACAAAGGCCTCCAAGGGGGAGGGGCCCCGCGAGGAGCCGGGCTGAGGCCGGGGCGAGTGTCCCCAGGACAGGAGAGCCCCGTCCCGGAGGAGCAGGAGCTGCACCGACCTTCCCGGGGGAAAGGGGCTCGCGGGGAGTTGGAGCAGGACCCAGGAGGGCGGGGATGCCCTCGGGCTCCCCGGGACAGTAACAGCAACTGCGCCCCAGGGAGAGTGCGCCGAGCTCCCTAAGGGCTGCAGCGCGCACGGCGGGACCCGGCGGGACCCGGAGCAGCTGAAGGGGCTCGGGCGGCGGCTCCGCGGAGGGGGCTGCGCGGCCCCGGGATCAGCTCGGAGGGGCTCGGGCAGAGGAAGAGGCTCCTTGCGGAGGGGGCTGCGCGGTTCCAGGAGCAGCTCGGAGGGGCTCGGGCGGCGGCTCCGCGGAGGGGGCTGCGCGGCCCGGGAGCGCGAATCCACCAGCGCAGGCTCCGGAGCACAGGGCGCCGGGACACAGCCCAGGATCCCGCCTCCCCCGGGACAGGCAGAGGCCGGGAGGGCCCAGGACAGCGAGGACGCTCCTGCCCCAGCTGAGCAGATCAGCGGCCCCGCCCCGGAGCCTCCAGGCCCTGCAGACGGAGTTCCTGCCGGAGCTGAATCCAGGTTTCCCGAGCTGCCCCGCCACTGGGGCTGTTCCTCCTGCGGCCTCACGGGGTAAACAACCCCCACTGAGCCCTGCACCAGGCAGGGGCACAGCAGCTCCCCCAACTGCTAACACCTGAAAATCAGCACAACAGGCCCCTCCCCCAGAACACCAGCTAGACTGACAACTTCCAGGAGAAGCCAAGGGACTTAAAGAACACAGAATCAGAAGATACTCCCCTGTGGTTCTTTTTTTTTTTTTTTTTTTTTTTTGTTTTGTTTTGTTTTTGTTTTTGTTTTGTTTTGCTTTTTGATTTGTTTCCTTCCCCCACCCCCTTTTTTTCTCCTTTCTTTTTCTTTCTCTTTTTCTTCTTTTTTTTTTCTCGTTTTTTTTTCTTTTCTTCCCTTTTTTTTTCTCTTTCTCTTTTCTTTCCTTCTTTCTCTCCTCTCTTTTTCTCTTTTTCCCAATACAATTTGCTTTTGGCCACTCTGCACTGAGCAAAATGACTAGAAGGAAAACCTCACCTCAAAAGAAAGAATCAGAAACAGCCCTCTCTCCCACAGAGTTACAAAATCTGGATTACAATTCAATGTCAGAAAGCCAATTCAGAAGCACTATTATACAGCTACTGGTGGCTCTAGAAAAAAGTATAAAGGACTCAAGAGACTTCATGACTGCAGAATTTAGAGCTAATCAGGCAGAAATTAAAAATCAATTGAATGAGATGCAATCCAAACTAGAAGTCCTAACGACGAGGGTTAACGAGGTGGAAGAACGAGTGAGTGACATAGAAGACAAGTTGATAGCAAAGAGGGAAACTGAGGAAAAAAGAGACAAACAATTAAAAGACCATGAAGATAGATTAAGGGAAATAAACGACAGCCTGAGGAAGAAAAACCTACGTTTAATTGGGGTTCCCGAGGGCGCCGAAAGGGACAGAGGGCCAGAATATGTATTTGAACAAATTCTAGCTGAAAACTTTCCTAATCTGGGAAGGGAAACAGGCATTCAGATCCAAGAAATAGAGAGATCCCCCCCTAAAATCAATAAAAACCGTTCAACACCTCGACATTTAATTGTGAAGCTTGCAAATTCCAAAGATAAGGAGAAGATCCTTAAAGCAGCAAGAGACAAGAAATCCCTGACTTTTATGGGGAGGAGTATTAGGGTAACAGCAGACCTCTCCACAGAGACCTGGCAGGCCAGAAAGGGCTGGCAGGATATATTCAGGGTCCTAAAGGAGAAGAACATGCAACCAAGAATACTTTATCCAGCAAGGCTCTCATTCAAAATGGAAGGAGAGATAAAGAGCTTCCAAGACAGGCAGCAACTAAAAGAATATGTGACCTCCAAACCAGCTCTGCAAGAAATTTTAAGGGGGACTCTTAAAATTCCCCTTTAAGAAGAAGTTCAGTGGAACAGTCCACAAAAACAAAGACTGAATAGATATCATGATGACACTAAACTCATATCTCTCAATAGTAACTCTGAATGTGAACGGGCTTAATGACCCCATCAAAAGGCGCAGGGTTTCAGACTGGATAAAAAAGCAGGACCCATCTATTTGCTGTCTACAAGAGACTCATTTTAGACAGAAGGACACCTACAGCCTGAAAATAAAAGGTTGGAGAACCATTTACCATTCGAATGGTCCTCAAAAGAAAGCAGGGGTAGCCATCCTTATATCAGATAAACTAAAATTTACCCCAAAGACTGTAGTGAGAGATGAAGAGGGACACTATATCATACTTAAAGGATCTATTCAACAAGAGGACTTAACAATCCTCAATATATATGCTCCGAATGTGGGAGCTGCCAAATATATAAATCAATTATTAACCAAAGTGAAGAAATACTTAGATAATAATACACTTATACTTGGTGACTTCAATCTAGCTCTTTCTATACTCGATAGGTCTTCTAAGCAAAACATCTCCAAAGAAACGAGAGCTTTAAATGATACACTGGACCAGATGGATTTCACAGATATCTACAGAACTTTACATCCAAACTCAACCGAATACACATTCTTCTCAAGCGCACATGGAACTTTCTCCAGAATAGACCACATATTGGGTCACAAATCGGGTCTGAACCGATACCAAAAGATTGGGATTGTCCCCTGCATATTCTCGGACCATAATGCCTTGAAATTAGAACTAAATCACAACAAGAAGTTTGGAAGGACCTCAAACACATGGAGGTTAAGGACCATCCTGCTAAAAGATAAAAGGGTCAACCAGGAAATTAAGGAAGAATTAAAAAGATTCATGGAAACTAATGAGAATGAAGATACAACCGTTCAAAATCTTTGGGATGCAGCAAAAGCAGTCCTAAGGGGGAAATACATCGCAATACAAGCATCCATTCAAAAACTGGAAAGAACTCAAATACAAAAGCTAACCTTACACATAAAGGAGCTAGAGAAAAAACAGCAAATAGATCCTACACCCAAGAGAAGAAGGGAGTTAATAAAGATTCGAGCAGAACTCAACGAAATCGAGACCAGAAGAACTGTGGAACAGATCAACAGAACCAGGAGTTGGTTCTTTGAAAGAATTAATAAGATAGATAAACCATTAGCCAGCCTTATTAAAAAGAAGAGAGAGAAGACTCAAATTAATAAAATCATGAATGAGAAAGGAGAGATCACTACCAACACCAAGGAAATACAAACGATTTTAAAAACATACTATGAACAGCTATACGCCAATAAATTAAGCAATCTAGAAGAAATGGACGCATTCCTGGAAAGCCACAAACTACCAAAACTGGAACAGGAAGAAATAGAAAACCTGAACAGGCCAATAACCAGGGAGGAAATTGAAGCAGTCATCAAAAACCTCCCAAGACACAAGAGTCCAGGGCCAGATGGCTTCCCAGGAGAATTTTATCAAACGTTTAAAGAAGAAATCATACCTATTCTCCTAAAGCTGTTTGGAAAGATAGAAAGAGATGGAGTACTTCCAAATTCGTTCTATGAAGCCAGCATCACCTTAATTCCAAAGCCAGACAAAGACCCCGCCAAAAAGGAGAATTACAGACCAATATCCCTGATGAACATGGATGCAAAAATTCTCAACAAGATACTGGCCAATAGGATCCAACAGTACATTAAGAAAATTATTCACCATGACCAAGTAGGATTTATCCCTGGGACACAAGGCTGGTTCAACACCCGTAAAACAATCAATGTGATTCATCATATCAGCAAGAGAAAAACCAAGAACCATATGATCCTCTCATTGGATGCAGAGAAAGCATTTGACAAAATACAGCATCCATTCCTGATCAAAACTCTTCAGAGTGTAGGGATAGAGGGAACATTCCTCGACATCTTAAAAGCCATCTACGAAAAGCCCACAGCAAATATCATTCTCAATGGGGAAGCACTGGGAGCCTTTCCCCTAAGATCAGGAACAAGACAGGGATGTCCACTCTCACCACTGCTATTCAACATAGTACTGGAAGTCTTAGCCTCAGCAATCAGACAACAAAAAGACATTAAAGGCATTCAAATTGGCAAAGAAGAAGTCAAACTCTCCCTCTTCGCCGATGACATGATACTGTACATAGAAAACCCAAAAGTCTCCACCCCAAGATTGCTAGAACTCATACAGCAATTCGGTAGCGTGGCAGGATACAAAATCAATGCCCAGAAGTCAGTGGCATTTCTATACACTAACAATGAGACTGAAGAAAGAGAAATTAAGGAGTCAATCCCATTTACAATTGCACCCAAAAGCATAAGATACCTAGGAATAAACCTAACCAAAGATGTAAAGGATCTATACCCTCAAAACTATAGAACACTTCTGAAAGAAATTGAGGAAGACACAAAGAGATGGAAAAATATTCCATGCTCATGGATTGGCAGAATTAATATTGTGAAAATGTCAATGTTACCCAGGGCAATATACACGTTTAATGCAATCCCTATCAAAATACCATGGACTTTCTTCAGAGAGTTAGAACAAATTATTTTAAGATTTGTGTGGAATCAGAAAAGACCCCGAATAGCCAGGGGAATTTTAAAAAAGAAAACCATATCTGGGGGCATCACAATGCCAGATTTCAGGTTGTACTACAAAGCTGTGGTCATCAAGACAGTGTGGTACTGGCACAAAAACAGACACATAGATCAGTGGAACAGAATAGAGAATCCAGAAGTGGACCCTGAACTTTATGGGCAACTAATATTCGATAAAGGAGGAAAGACTATCCATTGGAAGAAAGACAGTCTCTTCAATAAATGGTGCTGGGAAAATTGGACATCCACATGGAGAAGAATGAAACTAGACCACTCTCTTTCACCATACACAAAGATAAACTCAAAATGGATGAAAGATCTAAATGTGAGACAAGATTCCATCAAAATCCTAGAGAAGAACACAGGCAACACCCTTTTTGAACTCGGCCATAGTAACTTCTTGCAAGATACATCCACGAAGGCAAAAGAAACAAAAGCAAAAATGAACTATTGGGACTTCATCAAGATAAGAAGCTTTTGCACAGCAAAGGATACAGTCAACAAAACTCAAAGACAACCTACAGAATGGGAGAAGATATTTGCAAATGACATATCAGATAAAGGGCTAGTTTCCAAGATCTATAAAGAACTTATTAAACTCAACACCAAAGAAACAAACAATCCAATCATGAAATGGGCAAAAGACATGAACAGAAATCTCACAGAGGAAGACATAGACATGGCCAACATGCATATGAGAAAATGCTCTGCATCACTTGCCATCAGGGAAATACAAATGAAAACTACAATGAGATACCACCTCACACCAGTGAGAATGGGGAAAATTAACAAGGCAGGAAACAACAAATGTTGGAGAGGATGCGGAGAAAAGGGAACCCTCTTACACTGTTGGTGGGAATGTGAACTGGTGCAGCCACTCTGGAAAACTGTGTGGAGGTTCCTCAAACAGTTAAAAATATACCTGCCCTACGACCCAGCAATTGCACTGTTGGGGATTTACCCCAAAGATACAAATGCAATGAAACGCCGGGACACCTGCACCCCGATGTTTCTAGCAGCAATGGCCACGATAGCCAAACTGTGGAAGGAGCCTCGGTGTCCAACGAAAGATGAATGGATAAAGAAGATGTGGTTTATGTATACAATGGAATATTACTCAGCTATTAGAAATGACAAATACCCACCATTTGCTTCAACGTGGATGGAACTGGAGGGTATTATGCTGAGTGAAGTAAGTCAGTCAGAGAAGGACAAACATTATATGTTCTCATTCATTTGGGGAATATAAATAATAGTGAAAGGGAATATAAGGGAAGGGAGAAGAAATGTGTGGGAAATATCAGAAAGGGAGACAGAACATAAAGACTGCTAACTCTGGGAAACGAACTAGGGGTGGTAGAAGGGGAGGAGGGCGGGGGGTGGGAGTGAATGGGTGACGGGCACTGGGTGTTATTCTGTATGTTAGTAAATTGAACACCAATAAAAAAATAAATTAAAAAAAATAAATAAAAATAAAAAAATAAAAAAATAAAAATAAAAAAATAAAAAAAAAAAAGATAAACTGTTAAAAAAAAAAAAAAAAAAAAAAACAAACAATGAAGGTTAAGTCAAAGGGACACAGGAACCAACTAAAAGAGTTCCCAACAGCCAAAACTAGAACAATTTGAGTAACCAATAAAGTAGTATCGGATTATAGCCAAAATATAAACTAAATACTTATAAGTCCACATAGAGATAAATGAATTAATAAAGAGGCAATTTTTTTTTTCAGAGAAAAAATAAATAAATAAAATAAAATAAAATAAAGAGGCAAGAAGAGACAATTCTCCTATATAGAATTCTAAATAAGTTGTCCATAAAGCAGGTGGAGCATAACTCTCCAGATTTTATGTGTGGGCTGCGCATAACGACCTTCCAAAGAGTGGAGTATGAAAAGGGGGAATGAGTTACTTCATAGAGAAGAATCTGGACATACACTAGCTCAGGCAAGTGAACAAAGTTAACATCATATTTAATAGTATGTACTTTTCATATGTGACGAGAATGGCCTTTACCTCTCTGTGGTCATCCTCCTCAAAACCAATAACCCCCATCTAATCACAAGAAAGACATCAGAAAATTCAAATAGAGGGACATTCTAAAAAATATCTGGCTACTATTCTCAAAATTGTCAAAGTCATCAAAACTAATGAAAGGCTGACAAATTCTCTTGGTCTAGATTACCATAATGGAACATGATGACAAAAATAACTTGTTACCTGAGTGGAATTCTGAGCCAAAAAAAAAAAAAAAAAAAAAAAACTAGTAAAAACTAAGAAAATCTGAATGATGTATGAACTTTAGTTAATAATAATGTATCAATACTAGTTGATTAATTATAAAAAACATAGTATACTAATGTAAGATATTAATTATAGGAGAAATTGGGAATAGGTATAGAGAACATCTGTGCACTATCTTTGCAACTTCTCCCCAAATTTAAAACTATTTTAGGAGGCAGCCCCAGTAGTGCAGCGGTTTAGCGCCACCTACAGACTGGGGTGTGATCCTGGAGACCAGGGATTGAGTTCCACGTCAGGCTCCCAGCATGGAGCCTGCTTCTCTCTCTGCCTGTGTATCTGTCTCTCTCTCTCTCTCTCTCTGTGTCTCTCATGAATAAATAAATAAAATCTTAAAAATAAATAAAATAAAATAAAATAAAATAAAAACTATTTTAGGGTGCAAACAACTCAAATGTCTATCAGCAGATGAAGGAATTAAAAAATGTGGCATATCCATTTGATGGAATATTATTAAAGCCTTAAAAAAGAATGAGATACTGATACATGCTAAAAGATGGATAAATCTTGAAACAATCATTCTGGGTGAAAGAAGCCAAAGACAAGAGTTCACATATGCTACTTCATTTGTGTGAAATACCCAAAATAGGTAAATCTATAGTGACAGAAAATAGATCATATTTGCCAAAGGCTATGTTAGGGTAGAGTAACAGGGAGTAAGGATGACCAGGTTTATAAAAAAAAAAAGAAAAGTAATTACTTAATGAGTATGAGACTTTCTTTAAGGGAGATAAAAATATTTTGGAACCAGTTAAAGATGATAGTTTCACAGCACTATAAATATAATAAATGTCACTGAATTGTACAATTTAAGATGGTTAATTTTGTTTTTCTGACTTACACTTTAATACAAAAAGTTTATTAATGTATAAAAATCTAGAACTATTTTAAATAGAAGGCTTATTTTTAAAAGTAGAAATATGTAGTAGTTTTTTCTTATTCATTATAACAATCAATATAAATACTACTTTCTTGCAAAACTCTTAGTAATCTAGTACAGAAGTTAAATCATGAACACGGGGGAATATAGGTATACAAAGCTATGTCATGACAGTGAGAGGTTTAAGACATAGCATCTGAAAAAAACTCAGTGAAATGATCCCTAATCTAATAGGCAAGGGAACTGTACTCAAGTCCTGGTTCTGGCTCTAACCAGCTCTGTAACCTTGGTCATCTCTATTCTGCTTTGTGGACCCAAAATTTTTCATATTTGAAAATGAAGATAATGCAACTAAGTGATTTCAGTTCTAACATTCTCTGATTCTGTCTTACTGGAAATAATATCTTTTCTTCTACTTTGATTTAATTTTCTAGCATGCCTATGGGAATTCTGCAACCAGAGCCTAAGTGAGCTGCCTTTTCATCTGATTACAAGAGAGGCAGTACTCAGAGCCTAATGTGGGTAGAGGTGGGAAGAAATAGATATCCTCATGAAATCCTGGCAGGAGTATAAACCAGTACCATGATTCAAGAGAGTCGCTGGCAGTACAAAACCAAATATAAAAATATGTGTATCCTTTGACTCAACAACCCTGCATCTAGGAATGTATTCTGAAGAGACAAGTACTCAGGGCTAAACACACACAAAACAGTGTGTCATAGTCATGAATAAGAAATAGCATAAATGTCCCTGAACTTATACAACACAACACCAAACAAACCTAAAAATCCAATTTAAAAATGGGCAGACAGGGCAGCCGGGGTGGCTCAGCAGTTTAGAGCTGCCTGCAGCCCAGGGCCTGATCCTGGAGACCCGGGATCAAGTCCCACGTTGGGCTCCCTGCATGGAGCCTGCTTCTCCCTCTGCCTGTGTCTCTGCTTCTCTCTCTCTCTCTCTCTCTGTCTTTCATGAATAAATAAATAAAATCTTAAAAAAATACTTAAAAATAGAAATACCATATGATCCAGGAATTTCACTAGTGGGTATTTACCAAAGAAAATGAAAACACTAATTAAGAAAGATAGATGCACTCCATATTTAATGCAGCACTATTTACAATAGTCAAGATATGGAACCAACCTGTGTCCACTGATAAGATGAACAGATAAAGAAATTCTGATATATATATATATATATATATATATATATGCACACACACAAATATATGGTATATTCTATTGTCACCATATATATATATATATATATATATATATATATATATATATAGTGATGCATATATATAGACAACAGAGTGTTACTCAGCCATAAAAAATAAGATCTTGCCATCTGCAACAGAATAAATGGACCTAAGAGGGTATTATGCTGAGTGAAGTAAGTCAAACAATACTGCATGATCAATACTGCATGATTTCACTTCTTTGTGGAATCTAAAAAATAAAACAAATGAACAAACAAATATAAGCCCTATAACACTAAAGTACCATAGCTTTATAGTTAGATCTGGGTTTAAATCCCAGCTCTGCCAAGTACTAGCATTATTACCTCCATTTATTGATCCATAAAATAAAAACAAACACAATTTACAGCAATTAATAAGTTTTAAGGAATATAGGTAAAGCATCAAGCATTGCACTGGATTCATAGGAGGTATTCAACAAATTAAAGGATTTATAATGTTACTGTTGTTACATTCATAACTTTATTGAGTACTATTAGTTGCACAGTTATGGTATTAATATCCTGTTTCAGTATGGCGATGATACTAATGTATTCTGAGATTATATACAATGGGAATCCTAATCCTATTGCAAATTCTACAGTATAAGCTGAATTTCAGCTAGCAACTCTTGAAAGCTATTGGCAAGGTATTTGTCAAATCCAATATGACACTACATGTTAACTAACTGGAATGTAAATGAAAACTTGTAATAAAAAAATAATAAAATAAAATCCCATATACCACCTGCTGACAAATTCAACCCTCTCTGTAGCTTCCCATTAGGAAGAATGCCAAAACAACAAGCTAGAAGTAAATGTCACAAGAAGTGTCAAAGCATACCTCTCAGAATCACTGAATATCAATAAGCCTAATTCCCAAGTACAGGGAAATGCCAGGAAAAAATGTGTTTCCTAAGGCTGGACTTACATAAGTTATGGGTAAAGTTATCATGAATTAAGAAAGACCATCCCTCAGGGAGATTGTCAAATATGAAGTAAAAGTATTATATAAACCTTTTAAGTATTATATAAACCTTTTATCCACTGATATTTTTCAAAAAAATCCCAAAACATGGGTAAATGTTTTCTGATTACAAGTATAACAACAAGGGCACTTGAGTGGCTCAGTGGTTGAACATCCGCCTTAGGCTTAGGTCGTGATCCTGCGGTCCTTGGGTCCTGGGACAAGTCTTGCATCAGGCTCCCAACAGGGAGCCTACTTCTCCCTCTGCGTCTCTGCCTCTCTCTGTGTCTCTCATGAATAAATAAAATATTTTTTAAAAAATAACAAGTATAACGGCAGATGACTAAATCCATGATTAAATAAAATAACCATATACCCTAAATCCCACCATGCAGTGAAAATATTTACTAAAATCTGAGGGAACCCTCTTCATATCTTTTTCTGTAAGTATTCATTTTTTCATGTGGTTGAAATTAAACTATATAGAGAGAATCACAGCCTTATTTCACTTGATTTTACATCCTATTGGTATTAGCTATCTACTGCTGCACAATAAATTAACTTAAAGCTTAGTAGCTTCAAACAACAAATATTTATTATCTCACAGCTTCTGTGAGTCTCTAGGACAAACCCTTTCCTACCTTGGATTTCTGCTGAGTGACAATATCTTTGACCTTCTTAGAAGCCCTATTCTTTCATCGAGAGGATTGGTGAAGCATACCCCGAAATTCTTTAGAAGGCCTTTTGTCTTTGGTCTTTCGTAGATCCCAACAAAGGATTTTATAGTCACATCATCAGTTTCACCTCTAGACTAAGTTTTTCTGAAAGCACCCTGGTATTTTTCTTTACCTGGAAAGATTAACTTTAGAACCATTTGTCATCTGAAAAGGCTGAGAATTTAAACCATCAAGTTCTGGCTCCCTCATGTTTAACAGTCCTTCTTTAGTTTCTCTCTCTATTCCCACATTTGGCTATAAGCAGCAAGAAGAAACCAAGCAGCCCCTCAGCATTCTGCATAGGAATGTCCTTAGCTACATCAACTCAGTTCTCTTAGTACATTTTCAACTTTCTACATAAATGCAGTGACAGTGTTGCTAAATGTTCCATCACTACATAACAAGAATCCTTTTCCTCCCATTTCCAATAAGACTTTTTTCACTTTCCTTTATGCTTTTGCCTAAAGCCTTATTAAATGTAGTCTTGTTTCTACAGTTTCCTCAGTTCTATGCAAGGTTTCACTGACTCTCTTCTTAAAGTACTGTGATAATGGAATAGAAAGGTGAAAGAGGTCCAGTCCAGCCTAAGTATAGAGGCCTTTTTGAACACTTAATTAGCACTCATAGAATCCAGTGGGAAAAGAGAAAGAAGTATCACATCATAAATTATAACCTAACCTAGATTCACCTTAATAAAGACTAAAACCAAGACCAGATAAAACCCTAAGAAGAAGAGTTTGAAGTTTGAGTCCTCTGTCAGGAGTCCCCCACAAGTCACCCCCAGGGTTAGTAGTTCAGAAGGACTCTGAGGACCCAGAATAAGTCATACTCTGAAAAGTATATTTTTATACTAAAGAGACACAAATCAAAATTAGCAAAGAAAAAAGATACATGGGATGAGGCCTTCAGGAAATCAAGCACAAACTTCCAACAGTACTCTCCCTAGGACATCACACTAAACACATTTAATTTATCCACAAATTCATTACGACAATGGTAGGATTATCTACCATGGAAGCTTGCCTGAGCTTAGGAACCCAGATTTATTATGGTAGTCAGTCATTGAACCTCCAGACCACCAGAAGGAAAGCAGATATTCACCATAAATTAAAATTTTTATCTTCCTATATATATAAACTATCACAGTGTTCTGTACTAGCAACAAGCACGTAAAAAATTCTTAGCAGAACATTCCAACAGCATTCTAGGAACCAGCCAAAGGTCAGTCTTGAACTCTTTCTTGTCCAAGTTCCAACCTAGAGGACTGGCTTATCACATTGAACTTATATAAGCTTGTAAGTTTAACTAAGTTAATCTAAGTTCAAGGTCATAAAAATCAGTATCTAAACTGGAAACTAGATCAAAAATCATCTCTTAAGAGGATGAAAACAGAAACAAGAGCTTCTACAATAATATATATATATATATACTCAACGGAGACCAACACTGAGATGGCCCAGATTTTGGCTTTAGTAAACAAAGAAAATAGTATAAATATACTCAAATAGCTAAAGGAAAATATTTCAAAGAATGAAAGATATGGCTTCAGAGTGAACAGAGAGAAAATTAAATTGGAAATTGAGATCTATAAAAAGAACTGAACAGAAATCACAGAATTAAAACTTACAGTGCTGGAAATAAAAATTACACTGAATGGATTCAACAGCAGATTGAAAATTTCAGAATAAAGACACATTATTAAAAAATACCTGATCTAAAGAATGTAGAGAAATAATTTTCCTTAAATTAACAAGCTTCAGAGACCCATGGAAAAACAGCAAATATGCAATAGAAGTTCCAAAAAGAAAAGTGAATAAAAATATATAAGAAATAATATTTAAAGAAATAAGCCTTACATTTTTCCAAATTTGATGAAAAACAACAATTACAGATATAAGAAGCTCAATAAATCCCAAGTAGGATAAATAACACAAATACAAAAAGTCCAACCTAGACATATCATAGTCAAATTGCTTAAAACCAAACACAGAAAAAAATCTTAAAATCACAGAGAAGACATACTGTATACAGGAGATCAATAAAAAGGGTAACAAACAGTTGAATTCTCATCAGAAACAATGAATATTGTAAGACAATGAAATAATATCATTACTATTAAAAGAAAAAAACAAGGAAAGCTGGGTGGCTCAGTGGTTGAGTGTCTGCCTTTGGCTCAGATCGTGATCCGGGGTCCTGGGATCGAGTCCTGCAGGGGGCTCCACACAGAGAGCTTGCTTCTCCCTCTGCCTATGTCCCTGCTCTCTCTGTGTGTCTCTCATGAATAAATAAATAAAATCTAAAACAAAAAAAAAAAAGAAAAAAACAAATCCTTTCAACCCAGAATTCTACATTAAATCAAAAACAAAAGTAAAGACAATTTCTTTTTTTATTAAGCTTTCAATTTTATTTTATTTTTTTATAAATTTATTTTTTTATTGGTGTTCAATTTGCCAACATATAGAATAACACCCAGTGCTCATCCCGTCAAGTGCCCACCTCAGTGCCTGTCACCCAGTCACCCCACCCCCTGCTCACATCCCCTTCCACCACCCCTAGTTCCTTTCCTAGAGGTAGGAGTCTTTCATGTTCTGTCTCCCTTTTTGATATTTCCCACTTATTTTTTCTCCTTTCCCCTTTATTCCGTTTCACTATTTTTTATATTCCCCAAATGAATGAGACCATATAATGTTTGTCCTTCTCTGATTGACTTATTGACAATTTCACGTAAACAAAAGCTGAGTGAATTTAGTGCAATAAGATGCAGATTCACACTATAATATATACCAAAGGTTGTTTTGGGATTGACAGAAACTCAAATCACAGGGGGAAAAAAGCTGTACATAAACCTGGATCTACAGAGACGCCCAGATGGCTCAGCGGTTGAGCCTTTGGCTCAGGGCATGATCCCAGAGTCCTGGGATTGAGTCCCGCATTGGGCTCCCTGCATGAAGCCTGCTTCTTCCTCTGACTCTCTCTGGGTCTCTCATGAATAAATAATAAAAGCTTAAAATAAAAAATAAACTTGGATCTACAATAAAGAATGAGGAAAAGAAGAAATGGTAGATAATTTGTTATATATTTTTAAACTGTATTTTTATTTAATAATTTTCTTAAGCCTGAAGCCAAAATTTTAACATTGTAAACTGGAGATTATAATGCACAAAAATAAAATATATAACAAGAATACCCAAATATATAACAAGAATAGGGACCAGGCAGATGAATGGAGTCAGACTATTCTAAGATGTATAAAGTTTTAAAATGTGAAATGGGAAGTGTGAAGTATGAAGTATTGAGTGTGAAATGAGATGCAGGAAGTATGACACAGAAAATATGAAGTATAAAGTGGTACAAAAGGATGCATATCATTAGCCATAGAGCAATCACCATACATACATACATACATACATACATAAAAGAAGGTATAGGTAAAAAGCCAAAAGAAAAAATAAAATGGAATATATACATATACATACATACATGTTAAATAATTTTTACTATGAAATTAAGGAAAATTTCTTCCTTAGTTTACTTAAAATTTAGAAGCCCATTATAATTTTGACTAAAATCTTCTCCTTCAACATACTGTATTACTTTCCCAGAAATCAGATCGTGTTGTTCTCCGGCCTAAATCTCTTCAATAGTTTCCCAAAGCACATCAAATAAAACCAAAGCCTTTACTATAGCCCATGAGACACTGCATGATCTAGTCTTTATCTACCTTTAATTCATCTTTTACCACTCTTCACCTAATGTACTCTCTTCTTTTCAGTTCCTAGAACAAACATTATCTGCATCAAGACCTGTTTTCCTGCTGTCCCATTCCCTGCCCTCTCACTGATGTCTCTATCTTTCACATCTCAGTTTAATGCTTATCTCATCAGAGAAGTCTTTCCTATCCTAGAAGTTTTCATGAAATTCCTATCAATGAATTCTCTTTATTTCCTTCATAGCACTTCTCACAATATGCAATTATACATGAGTTTGTTCTTATTGACTCTCTCCCACCTGACTTGAACTCATGAAAAACAATAAACACGTCTTTTTTTGTTCATTCATGTATACCCCATGCTTAGCATTGTGTATGAAACAGAATGTACTCAATAACATATGTTAAATAAGATATATGTAAGTACCCACAAAAGGCTCCCAGTAAATTTTCTCTTTATAAAATGAGAACAAGCAATGATGATAAAATTTCCATGCCCAGTACCATCATGGATATACTCTCCTGGGTAATTTCATCATTTTTCTTCCTTTTTATACTATGCTGGTATCACATCTTAAAATAGCAAGAACATAGTCTGAAAGGATTCCCACTGGCTTCAGTACAGTCATGGTTATACATCAGCAATAACATTCATACATGTGTAATGAAAAAAAAATCTGCTCATTTATATTTATAATACAAAATACCTATTTAACATGGTTTCCTGATATAGAATAAGATATAGTAAAAATCAGCAACTATCAAAATTGAAAGTCTATAATTAGTGGTAACTGGAAAAATAAAAATCTACATGTTTAAGCCATGAGCAAAAACAGATTATATAGAAGAACAGAAGCATTTAAACTCTGAAGGGTAGCCACCAAAAGTAGTTTGTGGTAATGAAAAGAAACAGAAGAGTTTGGTCTCCTAATTATTATAAATCACTTATGGAAATGAATAGAAAATAACTAATAGGAAAAAAAAAAGCTAAATGCTTGACACAACTCCACTGGCAAGCAATATATTTGGCCTTTATGTATTTGTTCGGTAAATGAATCTATTCCATCCTTCCTTACCCCAAGCTGTTATCATATTTCATCTTAACTATTAAAATACTCTCACTGGTCTCCAAGATGCAAGCTTTACCTAAACATGTATACCAAATCTCCACTGCCTCAATGCCAAACTTTCTGTTAAAAAGGAAAGAAGAATAGGATATAAATTCAATACGTATAGGCATAAAACAGATTTAAGCTCAAAGTCAAATTCTCTTCCAGTCTCCCAAACAGGGACAAATAACTTAATCTTACTGGACCCAAATTTCTCATTTGTTTTTGTTAATAATAATATTCATTTCATATGGCTATACTAAAAACAAAGTATTAGAGTATATATAACAGCCCTGAACAAAATAAGGCACTTAATCATTTTTTGTTGCATGAATGAACATCATTATAACAAGTAATGAAAGTCCATTACTCTCTACCTCTTTATTTTTAGAGCATTATCACCTGAAAATTTAAATAAATATATTTAAAATATGTATATTTTACATATTATACATTTATTGCATATTTAAATAATATCTATAGGCTAAAACATTTATATTACAATATTACATATTTATTTTTACAAACATATAATATGTTTATAGACTATTCCTCACACAAGAATATCAGGTCTCTGAGAGCAAGATCACTGTCAATTTTGGTGACAGCTATATTCTCACACACATAGCTGGTACTCAAAATTCCTAGCTTTAATTTCTTCAGATAATATACATAAACTACAGGAATTAAGTCTAAACAGATTATCATGACACAGAAAGTATTCTACCATTTAATACTAAATGGATTTCCAGCTTCTCTGACCACATTCCTCCATACCTGTCAGTCTTTGGGCATTCCAACGTAATCACTTGCTGTCTCAAACAAAACATGTTGAAAGGGTGTGTGGGTACCTCAGTGGGTTAAGCATCTGATTTCGGTTCAGATCATGATCTCAGGTTGCTGGGATGAGCTCCAAAGCGCCATGCTCAGCAAAGAGTCTACTTCTCCTGTCCCTCTTCCTCTGCCCCTCCACCTACTTGTGCACTCTCTCTCTCTTAAATAAATTTTAAAAATCTTTTAAAAATATATGTTGAAGAATCCCAAGAGAAAAGATACTGCCTAAATTAAAATGATGCTAACAGAACTGGAGAAAAATATACAGAATTCTGAAATACTTTGAAGGTAAAAATCAATGGAAGTTGTCGATGCATTAAACATCATGGGTGAGTAAATGGGAAGACTAAGTTGACTCCCATATTTCTGGGCTGAGAAATTGTGTGAACAAAAGAAAGATGAACTTGGAAGGATGAATTCAAGAGGAAAATCTACTTTGGAGCTCATTATTTTTGAGACGTCCATGGAAATTCAGGTAAAGCTGTCAGTCAGACCATAGTTGGTCAAGAAAGGAGGTCCAGATAGGAAATTTAAACTCAGGAATTATAAATAAGATGACAAAACAGAGACAAAGGAAAAAAGGGCCTAGAATCATGATCTGAGAAACTTAACTCTTATCATTTAAATATAGGAAGAGAATCCAATATAAGAGACTGAGAAGGAGCAATCTGTATGACTGAAGGAAAGAAAACCAGGAGAATGAATTATTGCAGAGGCCAGGTAAGAAGACTGATTCAAAAAGGAGATAAGAGTCCATGGTTTTGCAAGCTACTGAGGTTAATTTTTATGAAATTAACTTAGCCATAAACTTAGCCATAAAGTGGCCACTGATGATTTTGACAACAGTTTCAGTGAAGCAGTGAGAATGGGAAAAAGATTGGAATAAGTTGAAGAAAACTGGGAAGCAAGAGAGTGGAAACTGTGTGCCAGTGTTGGAAACATTCTGCTCCTTTAGAACACAGGCTCTGAGAAAAGATCAGAGCTATTAAAGTAAAAATATTGTCAATATTTTCCTAATTCATTAAAAAATTTTATGTACAGAATATTCTTATTTCTAAGTTTCTCTCATGGCATGAAAATGGAAACTGATTTAATTTAAATTACCCAAATTTCAAGGTTTTCCAACAAACAAGAGGAGAGAATTTATTTTATACAATAATTATCTGAATTTATATATGTAATCCATTTAAAATTCACATCACATCTTTGAGGTAAATATGATTTTCTCCATTTTAGGTGAGAAAATTATTTTCAAAGAGCTAGTAACTTGCTCAAGGTTACACAGTAGTTGGTTTTAAGAGAGCTAAGGATTCTAATCCTGATCAAGAAAGTATTAAAGTTTCTACCACACAGTTTTACAAAGTACCTGCAACCAATACTAAGGAATACGCTCATAGCATTTTTACTCACCTGTATTTTAACACTTCAGATTTTAAATATTCACATACAGATATGTCTTTCCTCAATGCCTAGTAAAAATCTTGATTATATAAATCATCTTATGTTTGTATGATTTTGCTCCTAACACAATGCAGGACTCATAATAGAAATTCAGTAAATATCTGGTGAAGCTAATGTTGAATAATAGAATATATATGAGAACTTCAATGGAGGATATCATCTATTATGCCAGGAGCATAAATATTAATTCACTCATGGCTATTTCATTTTAAGGTATATATCAGTACTGAGAATTCAATATAATTCACCAAATATTTGCTGGGCACTTGTTGCGGTAGGTATTGTACTAGATATTGAAAAGTAAAGGAAATGAATTCAGAAAATAATAAGGCAAAACCTCTGCCTTTCAGATGCTCATATAAAAAAAAAAACAGGAAAACTTTTGAAACTCTAAAATATTATAAACAGATTGAGAAAAAGAAGAAAGACACTAGGACAAAGAATAATTTAAAAAGACTTCAATGGAATAGTAAATATTAAGTAGTCCTATAAACTGTCCCAAGCATAAGATTAAGGTGAGACTTTTTTTAAAAGATACAGAAATATCATCCTAAAGTATATGAGAATTTTCATTTAAATTTAAACCTCTTAAGTTTTCCTAAAAAATAAAAAAGGAAGACATTAACAATAGCAAGATAAAACATGTACCTAGATAAGAAGACCACTACAAAGTTGCTATTACTTCAAAAATAAATGTATAGTTTAATGTAATTCTAGCCAGAATGTCATTGGCATTTTTTAAATAAAATAACTCAAAAATTTATCTAGAAAGCTAGATAAATGAGAGGTATATAAAATCTCCAGAAGGGGAGAAAATATATTCCTAAAGTGGATCTGCAGAAGTTCTAATTTATTATTCCAGATTTTGGGCCCAAGAAGATGCATTTATTTAGTAATAGTCTTAGCTTATTCTGATTGAAGTCTAAGGGCAAAATTTATAAGCCACATGATATGATATGTGTGTGTGTGTGGGTAAGATATAATAAAGGAAGCATCACAAAAATCAGTAGTGAAGGCATGGATTATTCAGTAAGTAAGTGATGAAAATAGGTATTCAGAAAATTTTAAGTTAGAACCTCAGTTTACTACACTTACATAATTTTGGTAAGGATAAAAGAATTAAACATGCAGAACAAAACTATAAAAAGGCTAGGCTAGAAGCAAACTTAAGTAAATATTTTTTCAGATTTGGAAAGATTAACCACAAAATCAATGGTAGAAAATACAAAAAAATCTATCATATCTGACTACATAAAAATGTTAGCTCTCTCATGTAAAAAACATGATCATAAAACTCATATATATCAAGCCAAGAAAAACACTGGTCACAAAAATAAGGCTTAATATTCTTCCTTTTTTTAAGATTTATTTATTTATTTGAGAGGGAGCACTAGCAGGCAGGGCAGGGAGAGGGAGGGAGAATCTCAAGCAGACTTTACAGTGAGCACAGAGCCTGATGGTGAGACTCAATCTCATGACCCTGGAGTCACGACCCTGAGATCACAACCCTGAGATCATGACCTTAACCAAAACCAAAAGTCAGATATTTAATCATCTGTACCACTCATGTGCCCCAACTAAGGCTTAGTATTCTTAAACAATAAAGAAGTCACATATGCCACTGGAAAAATACCAAAACTCCAATAGAAAAATTACATGAACAGGCAATTCACAAAAACAGAAAACTGAATGTTCACAAATATGTGAAATGAGTTTAACCTTACCAATGATCAGAGAAATCCAAATTAAAACGAGATGCCATTTTTTGCCTATAAGAATAAGGAAAGGTTCCTACAGTGATTATTCTCAATACTGGTAAGTATAGAGTGACTTTCCCACACTTTGTTTTATAGAAGCTTAAATTGGTACAATCTTTCTGAAAAGCAATTAACAGCAGACATTAAGGGCTTCAAAAAAAGATTCAGATCCTTTGAAATTGTAATTCACTTCTAAGTACAGTATCCTCAGGAAATGAGGAGAAATGAAGACAAAAATTTATGTATAAGGACGTTATATGCATTATTCATAGTAGCAACTTTAACTACTAAATGTTCAACAATAGGGAAACCACTAAATAATTCCAATCACTGCATAATACTCTGTCACATGGGTTATTTAAATTACCTTTTTGAATATTTAAATGACTTTAAAAATGTTCATGGTATAATGGAAAGTGAAAAGCACAAAAAACATTTTTTACTCTTTACAAATAATCTCAACCACATCGTAAACAATTGTGTTTCTGAGTTTTTCTAGAAATCAAAAGAAATGCACAGGTTAACAATTTACTTCTACACGGTAAAATTATAGTTTTTAAATTACAGATTATCTTATTTGCTTCACTATATGTTCTACCCTTTCAAATAATGAGAACATATTACTATTTTAATATTTAAAAGTAACTTTCAAAGTTTAAATATTTCGCTTGTTCTTACATTATGCCCTTATCACATTCTGAGTTTGGGGAAAGAAAGTTCCTAAATTACCATTACCTAACCTTACCGTTAAAGTTGCACAAATTGATGACAGAACTGTAATAGTTTAAATATCAATTAGCTCTCTTCTTCTGACAGTATTTAAAATTTTTCTAAACATCAAAAGATTAATGTTTTTAGGAGCTAGGATTGTAGCTAGTATAATTGAAAGATTACATTAGTTATCTTGTGAGTCATTATCAAGACGTAAAACAGTAAATAAACATTTAATTACCGTTTAAAAACTGTCCTGTCCTGAAAAAAAGAAAAGAGAGAAGAGAGAGGGAAGCAAACCATAAGAGACTCCTAAAGTTGGAGAACAAACTGAGGGTTGCTAAAGGGGACTTGGGTGGTGGAAGGGCTAAATGAGTGATGGGCATTAAGGAGCACAATTGATGTAATGAGCACTGGGTGTTACATGCAAGTAATGAATCACTCAATTCTATTCCTGAAACCAAAATTACATTATGGGTTAATTAACTAGAATTTAAATAAAAATTTGGGGTGAAAAAAAAAGAAAAAAAAATTCCTGTCCCTCCCAATTCTTGGAGGTGCTCTTGATAAATAAAATGGCAAAATGCCATGTGTCCCAAGAAAGGCTAATAGAATCTAATATGTAATCAAATTAATTAGAAAATGGACCATAAAGGTTTAGTTGTACTTACATTATGGTATGAGGAGAAAAGGTATGTTATTTTACTCTTTAAAAATGAAAACCACAAAAAGAGCCTCCCAGGTCTCCTTAATGACTTAAGCAATGTAAAATGTCAAACAATGGTTGGCACCTTGTAGGTGCTCAACAAAAGTACACAGTGGTAGTACTAGTAAATAGTTATCTTTTATAGTGATACAAAATTATTCATTGCCAAAATACTTAATTTACTCTCCTAATATATGCATTTAAATTTCTCTACTTATATATGTCTTTAATATAATTTAAAATCTCAACCTAATGAATTTATTTTTACAAATAAAACATAATATTTCATTCTTATCATTTCCTGGTCTAGTTTGATTGTTGAAGAATGCAACTACAGAGCAAATGCTTCCTCTATAAAGCATCTATTCATCTGCTGGCTGATATATTAAACAGGTAAGTTCTTTTTATTTAACTTCTGATTACTTCCTTTATGTGGTTTAGACTGATAATTCATTATTGACATTTTGAATGCAACCAAAGAACATTTTACATGACAATTACAATATTATATTCAAAGGTCTTTGCACCAAATATTTGTCATTTCATTTTACAAACCCAGAAAGCATTTTACTTTATTTCAAGATTTCTAGCTTTTTTCTAAATTAAATGTTAATCTCCCACAGAAAATGCCAACAGATATTTAAATGTTTGGTTGCAGATAAAATGATAATTCATATTAATCCTTCAAAAGTATAGCTACTTATCTTTACTTTGGTAGCTAAGAAAATAAGAAAGTCAAAAAAATAGTTCTGAAAATGGATAATTCTCTAGTATATCATGTGCTCTCCATTAGCCTAAGGTAAAAAAAGATAGTTCTATGAAACAATGAATTTAGATTCTCAGAAAGGGTATAAAATGAATTACTGTATCAGTGGTGTAGCATGCATTGCAAATATCTCACTAAAGTTAATTTTCATTAAAAGCACCCTTTGGCCACACAGAGAGCTTTAAAATATATGACTTCCTTTGTCACTCTAATAATTAGCCCTGCTTCACGGTGGGAAAATAAAATGTGATCAGAAGCTATAGAAGCCAAGGTTATAAATCACATAGTGAAATCCATAGACTCAGCTTTGGGAAACTTTCTGAAATACATAAATCTCAGAACTGTAGTACAGTAGTTGAAATCCTCCCAAAGAAATCCTGTGCCTGAAATCAACATACCTGCCTGATGTACTTAATTTATGCCTATAGTCCAAAGTTCCATGAATACCTTTGTTTGGAAAGACAATTTTAGCACTAGTGCCAGGTCCACACAACAATCTGTTCTAGGGACCACACCTGACTCATCAATTTTTATATCTCACACTCTGGAAAGTCATATCTGAAAATAATACTAAAACCACAATAAATACAGTGGGAAACAAAATCATTCAGACTTAACTTCTATTATCCTTTTACTAGGGAATTTTAAGTGATGAGTAAGAAAGATTATCTAACTAATGTTTAGCAAGAATACAACACACAAAACATAATGTAAAGTCCTTTATACACACTACCTAATTTGATTCCCTAGAGGTATGTTTTAGATTACGGTCATAGTGCTCACTTCAGCAGCACATACACTGAAATCAGATTAGTCTCATAAAGCTGACAAAAAGAGTGGCTCCAAGAGGGTAAGCAATATGCCCGAGATCATTCAAATAAGTGTCAGAGATAGTTTTTAACCAAAGTCTGTCTGATTGACTACCTCTAAACACACTTATACTAGAATAAAGGTGGGTACATACTACAAATATAATAAATATTTTCAAATAAATGTGTGAGTTATATTAGATCTGCATAGAACATGTCTTAGTCTTCCCTTAAAGGATATCTTATTTATCTCTTTGCAGCAAATATTACTGAAGCCTATGCAAGATACTGTTAGTTAAGAGGGAACAGAGAATGAAGATGGTATAATAAGAGATATGATTTCTATCTTCAAGAAAACTATAATAAAACAAGGAAGACATGAGTATGAACAAGTAACAAAAGAAGAAAACATGAAATGAGATACATGTGAAACACTGAGAGGCAATTTTTTGTGGTACAAAAAACATGGGCTTCAGAGTCAAACTATAGATTTCAATTTTTCTACTTTGCCTCTGTTTCAGGAAGGACTTCTAATCCATCAGCTGGAATATGAAAGGATAAATAACATTTGCCATTCCTCATAAAGACATTTTTGATATTTTAATTTATAAGACACTTAATAAACACTTTGAGTGTTTTTTCATATTAATTAAACAGATCCTTATGAGAATTTGAAATCTTACTCCTAGGTTCACTACCTGCCAGCTATATGGTCTTCGGAAATTTATTCTACTTCTGTGAACTGTAGTTTCCTCATTTCTAAAATTAGGGTGAGAATGATGATGATGATATGTCACTGTGTAGTCTTCAACAACCACACATTGCTAATCTTTAATAATACTGTGTTGATAAGCCTTATATAGTTGAGGGTTTTTTAATTAAGTTAGAGTTTGGCAATTTACTTACAACTTGTCACAAAAGATACTCCAAATCTGAAACCATAAGTCTTTTATATTGAAGAATAATTTTAAAAGCATTCTTTGTTCTCTCATGAAAAACCATCAGTGTGCTAGGGTAAGTCTTTCTCTAAACATACTACACAATGAATGATATTGAAAAGAAAGAATAAGTAAATTATTTCCTTAAGTATATTCAATGTTTATTATGAAGTATAATTTACCTATATGCAAGTAACTCACACCATATTCAATTCATTACATTTATTATTTTAAAAACCACTGATAGTTTTATTAAACTACCAAAGACAGGAGGAGGAGGGGCAAGATGGCAGAAGAGCAGGGTCCCCAAGTCACCTGTCCCCACCAAATTACCTAGATAACCTTCAAATCATCCTGAAAATCTACGAATTCGGTCTGAGATTTAAAGAGAGAACAGCTGGAATGCTACAGTGAGAAGAGTTCGCGCTTCTATCAAGGTAGGAAGATGGGGAAAAAGAAAGAGACAAAAGGCCTCCAAGGGGGGAGGGGCCCTGCGAGGAGCGGGGCTGAGGCTGGGGCGAGTGTCCCCAGGACAGGAGAGCCCCGTCCCGGAGAAGCAGGAACTGCACCAACCTTCCCGGGCGGAAAGGGGCTCGCAGGGAGTTGGAGCAGGACCCAGGAGGGCGGGGATGCCTTCGGGCTCCCTGAGACACTAACAGACACTTGCGACCCGGGAGAGTGCGCCGAGCTCCCTAAGGGCTGCAGCGCGCACAGCGGGACCCCGAGCAGCTCGGGGGCTCGGGCGGTGGCTCCACGGAGGGGGCTGCGGGGTGGGAGCAGCTCGGAGGGGCTCGGGCAGAGGAAGAGGCTCCGTGCGGAGGGGGCTGTGCGGTTCCAGGAGCAGCTCGGAGGGGCACGGGCGGTGGCTCCACGGAGGGGGCTGCGCGGCCGGGAGCGTGAATCCAACAGCGCAGGCCCCGGAGCACAGGGAGCCCGGTCACAGCCCAGGATCGGGCCTCCCCCGGGACAGGCAGAGGCCGGGAGGGCCCAGGACAGCAAAGACGCTCCTGCCCGGAGCTGAGCAGATCAGCGGCCCCGCCCCGGAGCATCCAGGCCCTGCAGACGGAGAGCTCCGGAGTTACTGCGGGGGCTGACTCCAGGGCTCCAGAGCTGGCCGCCGCCACTGTGGTTGATCCTCCTGGGGCCTCACGGGGTAAACAACCCCCACTGAGCCCTGCACCAGGCAGGGGCAGAGCAGCTCCCCCAAGTGCTAACACCTGAAAATCAGCACAGCAGGCCCCTCCCCCAGAAGACCAGCTAGACGGACAAGTTCCAAGGGAAGTCAAGGGACTTAAAGTATACAGAATCAGAAGATACTCCCCCGTGGCTTTTTGTTTGTTTGGTTTGTTTTTTTTTTGTTTGTTTTTTTGTTGTTGTTTTTTGTTTTTTTGTTTTTTTTTGCTTTTTGATTTGTTTGCTTCCCCCACCCTTTTTTTCTTTTCTTTTTCCTTTCTTTCTTTTTCTCTTTTTCTTCTCTTTTTTCTTTTTTCTTCCTTTTTTCTTTCTTTTTTTTCTCTTTTCTTTCCTTCTTTCTCGCCTCTTTTTCTCCTTTTCCCAATACAACATGTTCTTGGCCATTCTGCACTGAGCAAAATGACTAGAAGGAAAACCTCACCTCAAAAGAAAGAATCAGAAACAGTCCTCTCTCCCACAGAGTTACAAAATCTGGATTACAATTCAATGTCAGAAAGCCAATTCAGAAGCACTATTATACAGCTACTGGTGGCTCTAGAAAAAAGCATAAAGGACTCAAGAGACTTCATGACTGCAGAATTTAGATCCAATCAGGCAGAAATAAAAAATCAATTGAATGAGATGCAATCCAAACTAGAAGTCCTAACGACGAGGGTTAACGAGGTGGAAGAACGAGTGAGTGACAGAGAAGACAAGTTGATGGCAAAGAGGGAAACTGAGGAAAAAAGAGACAAACAATTAAAAGACAATGAAGATAGATTAAGGGAAATAAACGACCGCCTGAGGAAGAAAAACCTACGTTTAATTGGGGTTGCCGAGGGTGCCAAAAGGGACAGAGGGCCAGAAATGTATTTGAACAAATCATAGCTGAAAACTTTCCTAATCTGGGAAGGGAAACAGGCATTCAGATCCAGGAAATAGAGAGATCCCCCCCTAAAATCAATAAAAACCATTCAACACCTCAACATTTAAGAGTGAAGCTTGTAAATTCCAAAGATAAAGAGAAGATCCTTAAAGCAGCAAGAGACAAGAAATCTCTGACTTTTATGAGTATTAGGTTAACAGCAGACCTCTCCACAGAGACCTGGTAGGCCAGAAAGGGCTGGCAGGATATATTCAGGGTCCTAAATGAGAAGAACATGCAACCAAGAATACTTTATCCAGCAAGGCTCTCATTCAAAATGGAAGGAGACATAAAGAGCTTCCAAGACAGGCAGGTACTGAAAGAATATGTGACCTCAAAGAATATGTGACCTCCAAACCAGCTCTGCAAGAAATTTTAAGGAGGACTCTTAAAATTCCCCTTTAAGAAGAAGTTCAGTGGAACAATCCACAAAAACAAGGTCTGAATAGATATCATGATAACACTAAACTCATATCTGTCGATAGTAACTCTGAACGTGAACGGGCTTAATGACCCCATCCAAAGGCGCTGGGTTTCAGACTGGATAAAAAAGCAGGACCCATCTATTTGCTGTCTACAAGAGACTCATTTTAGACAGAAGGACACCTACAACCTGAAAATAAAAGCCTGGAGAACCATTTACCATTCAAATGGTCCTCAAAAGAAAGCAGGGGTAGCCATCCTTATATCAGATAAACTAAAATTTACCCCAAAGACTGTAGTGAGAGATGAAGAGGGACACTATATCATACTTAAAGGATCTATCCAACAAGAGGACTTAACAATCCTCAATATATATACCCCGAATGTGGGAGCTGCCAAATGTTTAAATCAATTAATAACCAAAATGAAGAAATACTTAAATAATAATACACTTATACTTGGTGACTTCAATCTAGCTCTTTCTATACTTGATAGGTCTTCTAAGCACAACATATCCAAAGAAACGAGAGCTTTAAATGATATACTGGACCAGATGGATTTCACAGATATCTACAGAACTTTACATCCAAACTCAACTGAATACACATTCTTCTCAAGTGCACATGGAACTTTCTCCAGAATAGACCACATACTGGGTCACAAATCAGGTCTGAACCAATACCAAAAGACTGGGATCGTCCCCTGCATATTCTCAGACCATAATGCCTTGAAATTAGAACTAAATCACAACAAGAAGTTTGGAAGGACCTCAAACACGCAGAGGTTAAGGACCATCCTGCTAAAAGATGAAAGGGTCAACCAGGAAATTAAGGAAGAATTAAAAAGATTCATGGAAACTAATGAGAATGAAGATACAACTGTTCAAAATCTTTGGGATGCAGCAAAAGCAGTCCTAAGGGAGAAATACATCGCAATACAAGCATCCATTCAAAAACTGGAAAGAGCTCAAATACAAAAGCTAACCTTACACATAAAGGAGCTAGAGAAAAAACAGCACATAGATCCTACACCCAGCAGAAGAAGAGAGTTAATAAAGATTCGAGCAGAACTCAATGAAATCGAGACCAGAAGAACTGTGGAACAGATCAACAAAACCAGGAGTTGGTTCTTTGAAAGAATTAATAAGAAAGATAAACCATTAGCCAGCCTTATTAAAAAGAAGAGAGAGAAGACTCAAATTAATAAAATCATGAATGAGAAAGGAGAGATCACTACCAACACCAAGGAAATACAAACGATTTTAAAAACATATTATGAACAGCTATACGCCAATAAATTAGGCAATCTAGAAGAAATGGACGCATTCCTGAAAAGCCACAAACTACCAAAACTGGAACAGGAAGAAATAGAAAACCTTAACAGGCCAATAACCAGGGAGGAAATTGAAGCAGTCATCAAAAACCGCCCAAGACACAAAAGTCCAGGGCCATATGGCTTCCCAGGGGAATTCTATCAAACATTTAAAGAAGAAACCATACCTATTCTACTAAAGCTGTTTGGAAAGATAGAAAGAGATGGAGTACTTACAAATTTGTTCTATGAGGCCAGCATCACCTTCAGCCATTACTTCAGCCATTACTCAGCCATTAGAAATGACAAATACCCACCATTTGCTTCAACGTGGATGGAACTGGAGGGTATTATGCTGAGTTAAGTAAGTCAATCAGAGAAGAACAAACATTATATGTTCTCATTCATTTGGGGAATATAAATAATAGTGAAAGGGAATAGAAGTGAAGGGAGAAGAAATGTGTGGGAAATATCAGAAAGGGAGACAGAAAATAAAGACTCCTAACTCTGGGAAACAAACTAGGGGTGGTGGAAGGGGAGGAGGGCGGGGGGTGGGGTGAATGGGTGACAGGCACTGAGGGGAGCACTTGACGGGATGAGCACTGGGTGTTATTCTGTATGTTGGTAAACTGAACACCAATAAAAAATAAATTATTAAAAAAATTTTTTTAAATAAAATAAAATAAACTACCAAAGACTGAATTTACTGAGTGACTCATAAAATTGGATCCCACCTTATTCATTAATTGCAGTGTTGGACTAACTAGAGTAACTCTTTTGTCTGCATGCATGGAGACAACATAATTGTTATTTTGATTTCCTATTATTATTATTATGCATCATGGATAATGAATTCTTTTAGGGTAAAAGATAAATAATTTGCATTTTCATGAATCAGCATTTGTATTCCCTGTTAAGATTAGAATCTATCAATACATTCAGCAAATAAATTAAACAATTTGAAAATCACAGTTTTCACACATTACATTTGTTTTTAGGATGATGAAGTCAACCCTTAAATTAATGTATACATACCAAACCACAACAAAACTCTGTGGTTTAAACAACAGCATCTATTATTTCCTCCAATTTTATGGGTTGGCTAGTGGTTCATCCAGGCTCACTCTTAATGAATAGGAGTCTAAAGTACAAAAAATCTATACTAGAGATATAAATCAATGTATAGATAATATTTAGTCAAGTTATCTGTATTCCAGTGTTTAGAAGGTAAAGAAACGAAGTGTAGCCATCAATGTATGCCACTGTGGGGAGTGGGAAGGGGGAGGCTAGGGAATTGGTATGTATCTTTGAAGCTAGAAAAAGAAATGTCTAAGAGAAAAGAATGGGAATAGTCCAAATGGGTCAAATCCTAATAACAGAACCATGAGAATAGAAAATGAGATCTGACAAATTGCTGTTTGGAAGTCATTAATGACCTTGAGAAGGGCAATCTGGAGAGAGAGGTATGGTTCATGAAAGCCTGCCTGAATGGGCTAGAACTAGAGACAGACAACTCTTTCAAAAAAATATTTTTTCTATAAAAGGAGAAAAAGTAGTTGATTGAGTTGTGGAGCAAAATTCAGGGTTTGTTTGGTTTTTTTTTGTTTTTTTTTTTTTTTTAAATTCCAGGTAACATAAAATGTATTACTTTCAGGTGTATAATTTAGTGATTCAATAATTCCAAACATCACCTGGTGATCATCATGATAACTGTGTTCCTTACTCCTTATCACCTATTTAACACATATCACCACCCACCTCTCCTCTGGCAACTGTCAGAGTTAAGAGCTATTCCTTGGTTTCTCTCTTTTTCCATATGATCACTTGTTTTGTTTCTTAAATTTCACACATGAGTGAAATCATATGGTATTTGTCTTTCTCTGACTGACTTATTTGGCTTAGCATTACACTCTCTAGCTCCATCCATGTAGGCACAAATGTTAAGATTTTGTTCTTTTCTTTGGCTGAATAATATTCCATATACCATATCTTCTCTATCCATTCATCAGTTGATGGATACATGAGCTGCTTCCATAATTTGGCTATTGTAGATAATGCTGCTATAAACAGAGGGGTGTGTATATCCCTTTGAATTGGTGATTTTATGTTCTTTGGGTAAATACCCATTACTGCAAATAATGGGTCCTAGAGTAGTTCTACTTTTTTGAGGAGTCTCCATACTGTTTTCCACAGTGGCTGTACCAGTTTGCACTCCTGCCAATGGTGCATGAGGATTCCTATTTCTCCATATCATCATCAAAACTTGTTTATTATATTGTTGACTTTAGCCTATTCCAAAAGGTGTGAGGTGATATCTCATTGTGGTTTTGATTTGCATTTCCCAGATGATGACTGATACTGAGCACCTTTACATGTGGGTGTGTTGCCATCTGTATGTCTTCCTTGAAGAAATGTCTGTTCATCTTATCATTTTTTAATTATTTGTTTTTTGGGTGTTGAGTTGCATACGTTCTTTATATATTTTGGATACTAACCCTTTATCAGGGCTATCAGGGAAGATATCACAGATATCTTCGCTTAGTCCATACAAATGTTGGTTTTCTTATTGTTTCCTTCACTGTGCACAAGCTTTTTGCTTCTGTTTCCCTTGCTTCAGGGGACCTATTCAGAAAGAAACTTGCTATGGATGATATCAGAGAAATACTGCCTGTGCTCTCTTCCAGGATTTTTGTGGTTTCAGGTCTCACATTTAGGTCTTTAAACCATTCTAAATTTATTTTTGTGTATGGTGTAAGAAAGTAGTTCAGTTTTGTTCTTTGCATATTGCTGTCAAGTTCTCCCAATACTATCTGTTGAAGATGCTGTCTCTTTCCCATTGAATATTCTTTCCTGCTTGGTCAAAGATTAATTGACCATATAATTGTGGGCTCATGTCTGCATTTTCTACTCCGTTTCATTGACCTGTGTGTCTTTTGTAGTGCCAGTACCATATCGTTCTGAACAATACAGTTTGTAATATGACCTAAAATCTGGAATTGTGATGCCTCCAGATTTACTTTTGTTTTCAAAAACTGCCTTGGCTATTCAAGATCTTTTGTGTTCCTTACAAATTTTAAAATTGTTTGTTCTAGTTCTGTGAAAAATGCTGTTGGTATTTTGATAGGGATTTTATTAAATGTGTAGGCTGCTTTGAGTAGTATAGACATTTTGTTCTTCCAATCCATGAACCTGGAATGCTTTACTATTTCTTTATGTCATCTTCAATTTCTTTTATCAATGTTTTATAGTTTTCACAGTACAGGTATTTCACCTATTTTGTTATTTTTTTAAATAATAAATTTATTTTTTATTGGTGTTCAATTTACCAACATACAGAATAACACCCGGTGCTCATCCCGTCAAGTGCCCCCTCAGTGCCCATCACCCATTCACTCCCCGCCCTCCTCCCCTTCCACCACCCCTAGTTCGTTTCCCAGAGTTAGGAGTCTTTATGTTCTGTCTCCCTTTCTGATATTTCCTACCCATTTCTTCTCCCTTCCCTTCTATTCCCTTTCACTATTATTTATATTCCCCAAATGAATGAGAACATATAATGTTTGTCCTTCTCCAATTGACTCATTTCACTCAGCATAATACCCTCCATCTTCTTAGGTATGTTATTATTTTTGGTGCAATAGTAAATGGGATGGTTTTGGGGTGTTGTTTTTTGTGGGGTTTATTTGAGAGAGAACAGGGATTGGGAGGGGCAAAGGGAGAGAGAGAATCTTAAACAGGTTCCACGACCAGTGCAAAGACTGATGTAGACTCAATCTCACAACCCTGAGATCATGACCTGAGTTGAAATCTAGAGTTTGACACTTAACCTACTGTGCCACCCAGGTACCCCTAAATGGGATGGTTTTCTTAGTTTCTCTCTCTGCTACTTCATTATTGGTGAATAGAAATGCAGCAGATTTCTGTACATTGATTTTTGTATGATGGGACTTTACTTTGTTGAGGGTTTTTATCATGAATTGGATGTTGTACTTTGTCAAATCCTTTTCCTGCACCTACTAAAAAAATAACCTATGGTTCTCATCCTCTTATTGATGTGATGTATCACATTGTATGATTTACAAATATTGAACCACTTAATCATGGTGAATGATATTTTAATGTATTATTGGATATGGTTTGCTAGTATTTTGTTGAGGATTTTTGCATGTATGTTCATAGGAGACAATGGCCTATAGTTCCCTTTTTTGTGGTGTCTTTATCTGGTTTTAGTAGCAGGGTAATGCTGGACTCACAGAATGAATTTGGAAGTTTTCCTTCCTTTTTGATTTTTTGAGATAGTTTAAGAATAGGTATTAATGCTTCTTTAAATGTTTGGTAGAATGCACCTGTGAAGCCATCTGTTCCTGGACTGTTAGGAGGTGTTTTCTGTTGTCCTTTTAAGACTTTATTTATTTATTCATAAGAGACAGAGAGAGAGAGGCAGAGACACAGGGAGAAAGAGAAGCAGGCTCCCTGTGGGGAGCCTGATGCAGAACTCAATCCCAGAACCCCAGGATCATGACCTGAGCCAAAGGCAGACGTTCAACCACTGAGCCACCCAGGCACCCAGGGAGTTTTTTGATTACTGATTCAATTTCCCTGCTGGTAATCTGTTCAAATTTTCTAGTTCTTCCGGATTCACTTTTGATATATTATACATCTTTAGGAATTTATCCATTTCTTTTAGGTTGTCCAATTTGTCGGCATACAGTTTTTATAATATTCTCTTATAATTATCGGTATTTCTGTGGTGTTTGTTGTTATTTTAACTCTCTCATTTGCGATTTTGAGTCCTTTCTCTTTTTTTCTTCATAATTCTAGCTAGAGGTTTATCAATTTTATTGATTTTTCCTAAGAACCAGCTACTAGTTTCATTGATTTCTTCCTTTTTTTTCAGTTTCCATGTCATTTATTTCTGCTCTAATCTTTATTATTTCCTTCCTTCTGCTTGTTTTAAGTTTTGATTGTTGTTTTTCTAGCTCCTTTAGGTAAAAGGTTAAATTGTTTGAGATTTTTCTTGCTTCTGGAGGTAGGCTAGTATTGCTATAAACTTCTCCTTCAGAACCACTTTTTTTTTGGCTCCCAAAGGTTTTAGACCATTGCATTTTCATTTTCATTCATTTCCATGTACTTTATTTCTTCTTTTTTAAAAATTTTTATTGGAGTTCAATTTGCCAACATATAGCATAACACCCAGCGCTCATCCCACCAAGTGCCCCCCTCAGTGCCCATCACCCAGTCACCTCAACCCCCCACCCACCTCCCCTTTCACTACCCCTTGTTCAGTTCCCAGAGTTAGGTGTCTCTCTCGCTGATATTTTTGTTACCCTCACTGATATTTGCACTCATTTTCTCCCCTTTCCCTTTATTCCCTTTCACTAATTTTTATATTCCTCAAATGAATGAGACCATATAATGTTTGTCCTTTTCTGATTGACTTATTTCACTCAGCGTAATACCCTCCAGGTCCCTCCACGTCGAAGCAAATGGTGGGTATTTGTCATTTATAATGGCTAAGTAATATTCCATTGTATACATATACCACATCTTCTTTATCCATTCATCCTTCAATGGACACCGAGGCTCCTTCCACAGTTTGGCTATTGTGGACATTGCTGCTATAAACATCGGGGTGCAGGTGTCCCGGCGTTTCACTGCATCTGTATCTTTGGGGGAAATCCCCAGGAATGCAAGAATGCAATTGCTGGGTCAGGGCAGTTCTATTTTTAACTCTTTGAGGAACCTCCACACAGTTTTCCAGAGTGGCTGCACCAGTTCACATTCCCAGCAACAGTGCAGGAGGATTCCCCTTTCTCCACATTGTCTCCAACATTTGTAGTTTCCTGCCTTGTTAATTTTCCCCATTCTCACTGGTGTGAGGTGGTATCTCATTGTGGTTTTGATTTGTATTTCCCTGATGGCCAGTGATGCGGAGCATTTTCTCACGTGCTTGTTGGCCATGTCTGTGTCTTCCTCTGTGAAATTTCTGTTCATGTATTTTATCCACTTCATGATTAGATTGTTTCTTTGCTTGTTGAGTTTAATAAGTTCTTTGTAGATCTTGGATACTAGCCCTTTATCTGATAGGTCATTTGCAAATATCTTCTCCCATTCTATAGGTTGTCTTTTAGTTTTGTGGACTGTTTCTTTTGCTGTGCAGAAGCTTTTTATCTTGATGAAGTCCCAATAATTCATTTTTGCTTTTGTTTCTCTTGCCTTCATGGATGTATCTTGCAAGAAGTTGTTGTGGCCAAGTTCAAAAAGGGTGTTGCCTGTGTTCTCTAGGATTTTGATGGATGCTTGTCTCACATTTAGATCTTTCATCCATTTTGAGTTTATCTTTGTGCCTGGTGTAAGAGAATGGTCTAGTTTCATTCTTCTGCATGTGCCTGTCCAATGTTCCCAGCACCATTTATTAAAGAGACTGTCTTTTTTCCAGTGGATAGTCTTTCCTGATTTGTCAAATATTAGTTGACCATAAAGTTGAGGGTCCACTTCTGGATTCTCTAATCTGTTCCACTGATTTATGTGTCTCTTTTTGTGCCAGTACCACACAGGCAGGGCAAGATGGCGGAAGAGTAGGGTCCCCAAGTCTCCTGTCCCCACCAACTTACCTAGATAACTTTCAAATCATCCTGAAAACCTACAAATTCAGCCTGAGATTTAAAGAGAGAACAGCTGGAATGCTACAGTGATAAGAGTTCGCGCTTCTATCAAGGTAGGAAGACGGAAAAATATAAAGAAATAAAAAAACATCCAACGGGGGAGGGCCCCCAAGAGAAGCTGGGCTAAGTCCGCATGGCAAGTGCCCCCAGGACAGGAAAGCCCAGTCCCAGAAAAGCAGAAACTTTATTTCTTCTTTTATGTTTTGGTTGATCCATTCATTCTTTAGTAGGATGTTCTTTAACCTCCACGTATGTGGGGTTTTTCCAAATTTTTTTCTTTTGGTTGACTTCTAGTTTGACAGCAATGAGGTCAGAAAAGATGCATAGTATCACTCTGATCTTCTTGAATTTGTTTAGGCTTGTTTTTTGTTCTAATATGTGATATATTCTGGAAAAATGTCTCATGTGCACTTGAAAAAAAATGTGTATTCTGCTCTTGTTAGGATGGACTGTTCTGAATATAGTCATTTAATCCATCTGATCAACTATGCCATTCAAAGTCATTGTTTCCTTGTTGATTATTTTGTTTAGATGATCTGTTGATTGATGTAAGTGGGGTGTTAAAGTACTCTATTATAATTTCATTATTGTCAGTTAGTTCCTTTATGTTTATTAACTATTATATGTATTTCGGTGCTCCCATGTTGGGTGCTTAAATATTTACAATTGTTATATCTTCCTTTTGGATTGTCCCCTTCATTACTATAGAGCCCTTCTTTGTCTCTTGTTAGTCTTTGTTTTACAGTCTACTTTTCCAATCTAAGTATTGCTACTCTAGCTTTCTTTTGATATCCATTTGCATTATAAATGTTTCTCTATCCCCTCACTTTCAATCTGCAGGTGTCTTTAGGCCTAAAATGAGTCTCTTATAAGCAACATAGAGATGGGTTTTCTTTTTTTATCCATTCCCTCACCCCGTGTCTGTAAAACGTAGTTTAAAAAAAATAGGAGAAAAATAAAAATAAAAATAAAAATAAAATAAAAAAATAAAAAATAGGAGAAATCTCAGGTTATTGATATGCTGATGAAAATGATACAGTACACAAAAAATAACAATAATGAAGATAAGGGGAAGAATTGCTGAAGCAATATCCTTGAGTAGGTGAGAGGAAATGGGATGTAATGTGCAAGTAGAAAGATTAACCTCAGATAAGACAAGAAAGGGTTCATCTAGTAAAAGGAGGAAAGAAAAAGTATATAAGGTCAGAGAGGTTAGTGGGTGGATATAGTGGTGAAGCTTATAGAAGTACCTTCCAATTGTTTCTATTTTTTCTACTTATTGATTATATATCACCTAAAAGCCCTTATGTGAAGCAACAGAAACAAAGACAAATTAGCATAGTCCCAGCCTTGAGAAGATTTCTTATTTGCATGAAAGAGTAGATGGAGGTACCTGTAAACTCAAACAGCGAAGGCAGGAGGAAGATCAGAGTTAAAATCACTACGCATGGGGCACAATGCATTTGTGGTACCTCTCAGACAATCTCCTTTATAACTGTACAGAACTGAATTTAGTTATAATTACATAAGATCAATATTATTATAACTCAACTCCTTCTCTATTACTATTAAAAAATAAAAATAGTGTATATATATATGTGTGTGTATGTATATATATGTGTGTGTGTCATTTCTTCCAAATTTCTGTTCTGTCCAGTGAGACTCAAAATTCTAGCAATGAATTATTAGTTTAAGAATGTCACTACTTGCACAAGACAACCTACTATTCCTAAATATTTATAAATATTAGGAGAAAAAACTATGTTGAAGATATCCAAAAATGTCCTGTTCCTAACATGGTAGGAGCTAATTTATGTTTGTGACATCATAATATACAGATAATTTGTACATGAGTATGATTCAAGTTAGAAGTCTATAGAAGATTGGTAGGTTATGAAATCTCCTTGTATATTATGGTAATTTACCTTCACATTATTTTATTGTTATAGATTCTGAAGTTCTCGATAGCTTCTGATAATATATGGTTTTGTTGCCTGTTTGGTTTCAGAAATTAAAAAAAAAAACTAAATCAAAATTAACATGGAAAAATCTGAACCTACTAGGCAGTTAAGCACTTGAAGATAATCAATCAGTGTAAATATGAACAGTTATGTGTTAACAATGGACTAATACTGTTGAACATTACATTTTTTTCTGCAATAGGTTTTCAGCTGCACAGGATGGACACTAAAAATTCATTCCTAATAATATCCAGTGATATTCTTAGAAAACCATAAATGACGTTTTGGAGAACACCAGCACTGTGCAACTACAATCTAATCCGGATTTGATAAAATATTGTAACAGAACTCTGAATTTCAGGTCCATAAACCAAAGTATAGAAAGAGCTTTTCCCTTTTCCCCGAACATTCCATAATACCTAACTCCTGTGACTGCCTTAGTTCAGGCTGCCAGGACTATTGTAGTAACTTTTAAATTTACCTTTCTTCCTCAGGCCTCTAACCTTTCAATATCTTGTATATATTTTTATGCAAGTCATTTTCCTGAAGCATAGCTTGAATCACATTACTCCCTCCTTAAAGACCTTCAGTAACTCCTCAGTGCCTTTAGAATGAAATAAAGTTTCCTCAACATGGTCACAATCACAGTAGGAAAAGAGAAGGTAGAACCGTATGAAATCTAAATACTTTGTCAAAACACAGAGTTAGCAAAAACCAAAGGTAAATCAGAATCCAGAGCTATCTGATTCCAAAATATATGTTCTTTCCCTTCTCCCACACTGCCTCTACTGTGCAACATGCCACGGGGCTGGGCACAAAAGTACATGTCCAAAAAATATTCATTGACTTTTTGTTGTGGTGTGGTTGCTGCTAATTAAATTTTGTACGGGGCACCTGGGTGGCTCAGTCAGTTAAGCATCTGCCTTCAGCTCAGCTCATGATCCTAGAGTCCTGGGATGGAGCCCCGCATTGGGCTCCTTGCTCACAGGGAGGCTGCTTCTCCCCCACTCTCTCTGCCTACCGCTCCTCCTTGTGCTCTCTCTATAAATCTCTCTCTCTTGCTCAGTCTCTCTCTCTCTCAAATAAAATCTTTGTAAAAAAAAATCTTGTACAGAAGCTGTACATAATCTGTACATAATTAATAATAAATATCTGCTGAGCAAATGAATGAAAGTTCAAAGAAGAAAATGAAACTCTTAAGGAAAATTGGAACCTATAGACATAGACATTAAAGGAATACATCCACTGTGCTGCTTCAATTATAGTCATTCCCCTTCTGTCACACTGCTAAAACATTCATAACTAACATTTGCTGAATTCTGATAATTTGGGCATAGTAATACATCCAAGGTGGAACAGGAGGGAGAAATATCCATAGGAGCCCCTCTACTCAAGATTGCTAGCTACTCACACCTACACTCTGGAGCTGTTAAGAGCAGGAGCCACAGGGCTAGATGCATGGATGTGTACATTTGGAGACAGCTATGGCATGATGATGATATGCTAAATATATCTACATGCAATACGTAGATGTATTCATCTACATTTTTCTCACCTAAAGAACAATGATATGCAGGTGCAAGCCTAGGAAGAATAGAGTGCAAGATCACTCACAAGTGGCTCCACATAACCTATGAACATTGATATTTAAGGAAAAGGGCACTAGGCCAAAGGGTTATTGTAGGAATGCTGACATTAGGAAAACTATTGAAGTATTTCAGCATGCAACACTAAAGTGTTTAAAATTTATCACCTATCCTGTTACACAAATGATCTTTTCTCTTTCTCCTGGGTTTCCTTAATATTAATTTTCTACCCTTAGATGAATTAATTTTCTATTCATTCATTCCACATTTACTAGAGAGCTACTGTGTGCCAGATATTATACCAAGCTACACTGTAAAAAAGAGAGTCTAAGGGAAGCCCCTATCCTCCAACAGCTGAAAATCTGCATGTAAATAAATCATTACAGGGCAATGAGAGAAGTAGATATATGAATCTTCCAGATGAAAGATATGGGAGATAAGCCAGATCTATAACATTTAATGGACCAAAAAGTACATCATGTGTAAGAATCTTAAACAATAGCTGTAAAAGTATCAGGTCAGAGGAGAATCACAGAATTCTAGGATGTTCCATCTCTAAGAGAACTATAATTAATTTCCATTTTAAAAAAAAGTTAGGGTGCCAGGATGGCTTAGTCAGTTAAGTGTCTGACTCTTGATTTGGGCTCAGGTTATGATCTCAGGATCCTGGGATTGAGCCTCACCTTAGACTCTGTGTTTAGCAGAGATCTGCTTGAGATTGTCTCTCCCTCTCCGTTTGCCCCTCTCCCTACCCATGCACAAGCACTCACTCACTCTCCCTCTCTCAAATAAATAAATCTTAAAGAAAAAAAAAAAGCTACTACTGGCAAAGTAAGTACCAACCACATGTGTCAGGCTCTGATGATGCACAAATAAACCTTGGTCTCTGCCTACCTCACAAAACAACCCAGCAGAAAAGCTCATGACTACCCCATTAGTAGGCAGAAGGCATTAAAAAGTATACAAATACACAGAAAAAAATAAAGCTCTCGATTAAGACATACTCTCCTGCTATAAACTATGGAATATTATTTCATCAACTATACCTCTGAAAAGGCATGTGCAAGCACCACATGACAAAACTGTTTACCCTTACTCCTTCCATTCTCCGATGACATATCTTGACATTACCCCTTGTCTACAGGTAAAAATAACAACTCATCTTTGGTAACTCTATCACACCCTATACAAATTCTACTCACTTGTATTTGATTCATTAATTTATTCATTCTCTTACTTGATGAACAAGTATTTTTTGAGCACTCATTATGCCAAGACAGCATACTACATGCTGAGAATATAAAGCATTCAACAATACAGACACAATCCTGTTCTCATGGAGCTTACATTCTAGAGGAGACATAATAATCAAATTTATAAATACATACATACATACATACATATAACAAATCTGCTAATATAAATGCTAAGAACAAAAATAAAATGGAGTAAGAGGGATGGGAGAGATGAAAAGAAAGTACTATACTAGTTGTGTAGCCAGTAAAGACCTCCCTGATATAGTAACATTTTATCAGAGACCTGAATGAAGTGAAAAGATCTTGGCAGTAAAGCATTTCAGGCAATAGAAGTGCAAAGTCCCTGAGGTGAGAACATGCATAGTGTGTATTTAAAGAACAGTGAGATAAGAGATGCTGATGACTTGAATACTATCAGCCTCTGTAGCTTCCTAGTGCAATTACCTGAATTCCCCATCAGACTGAGTTCCTTGACAGCATCAATCCAATCTTATACCCACTGCCTCGAACAGAACCAAACACAGCTGGACACTCAATAAATATTTGAGTAATTAATGAGTAAGGATCCAATCATCTCTCCCTTGCTTGATTTACTCCCTGGTATTATTGATAGATATGCACTACATCCTTCACTGGAATTTGAGTTTTCCTGAGAGTAAGGACTATGTCAGATGTATCTTTTCCTCTTCCTCCTGTCCCACACCTTCCTCTACTTCCTGGCAACTGTTGTACAAATATAATACAGGACCAATAGAAATAAAACCATTGAAGGGATATCTTGGTACTGTGCTATCAAAAGTCATCTGGAATAGGGAATAAAGAGCAGAAATCCTAGATCAAAATTCTCTGTGGAAACAAATAGTACAAAAAATATTGAAACAAAGATAAGGCAAACACCAAATTTCTATTACTACCACCTCTGACTCTCACCTGTACCACTTTACAGATGCAACTAGAGTGACAGTATTGTCACAATTAAAGTATGCTTTCAGGATCTACTGCTGGGTCAGTAGGACAGTGATCCCAGAGAAGAAAGCCAGGGGGTCTCATGTATAGTGCTTAAAAAACAGAAAATGCTCAGCCATGATTTCAAGCTGAAAAGGATCCAAAAGGCCTATCTGTAGGCAGTAATGTAGACCAAGCATAATTGTCACTTAGTGGTCCAGGGAAATCTGTCTATTCATATCTGGATCTCAAATAGTGATTGGAAAAATTACAAAGTAAATCTGAGTATAGACATGGTAAAAAAAAATCAGGCCACCCCACCCAGATTCCAATCATGAGGGCAAGGGTTCAGGCAATATCCCAAGCTTAAAGAGATAATAATTCTAAAATTCTAAGCTAAGTAAAACAATGGCACAAAAAAACTAGGTATCAAGAAAGAATCCAGTGCTGTAGACTTATACCAATGGAAATAAAGCAAGAAATGCTACAATTTATAGACAAGGGCCCAGGTTTTTGTCTCTTACACATCAGATAGCAAGGCAGCAACTAGTTGCTACTTAGCAACAACTCTGATACTTCTCACAGACATTATCCTCCGGTCAAGACTGGCTCAGAGATAAGGCATATTGGGATAAAAGGCAATGCCCATCAGCAGTGTATCTAACTACTGGGAACCAAGAAGAGTAAAGGTATGCATGGCAGCTGGTCCACAAACTCAGAGATCTGTCAAGCCAGACAAGCCACTGCAGTCTGGCAAGCCCAACTATAAAAGAGAGGTCTATTACTTCCCTTCAATCCACAGCCCCTTCTTAGAGAATATGTACTACTCACAGCCCTTAAAAGGGAGTCTTATATATCAAGACTCTTCTCTTTAATCACAACTGACCAGACCCAAGCTGAACCAATAACATTTTCCTTCTGATAATTTAGAATTAAAATATAAGACTGAATTTATTAGATAATGTTGAGAAGGCCAAAATCAACCATAGAGCAAGCAAAAGCCACAAAAAGCTGGGAACACAGGGCAAACAAGATCATACCGGCCCAAGAATATATGGAAGGAGGAAGAGGCTAGCCTGAAAATTTTCCAGTTTCATTTATGTCTACATATGGATTAAAAATATTTGTTGACTAGTAACTGATAATTCTTGGATAAAATTTCCCTTGGAAAATAGTGTCGTTCTTTAGAATTTTGGGTATCTTTAATAACATATAATTCTCATTTGCTATACTATTATTTATAGTCCTGTGTTAAATATTCAGATTCAATTATACTCATTCTATTCCTAAATGCCTAAATGATATTAAGTTATACTTTAAATATGATCCAATACCACTGGATCCACAAATCTCAGGAAGAAGCATGCAAAGAACAAAACTACATACCCTCCCCTTCAGCAATGAGCATACAAATTTTACTTATAAAATTGCTTCCATATTTTACCCTGTTTAGATGTATAAAAGGTTAACATCTAATTCCATTTACAATGCTGATCCAGCAAGAAAGAAATTAATTTGGCATTAGAGTAGTAACATCAATTTCCCATGTATCTGAAGTAATGCATTTACTGGAAAGAGATTAATATCAATTCCATAAATCATTCACATGCTTTTTCCGGAGTTGGAGACATCTGAGTAATGTCATATATGTGAGCTGATATCACTTTGTGCATACTCCATTCATTAATCTATGCCTGGGGTTGCAGAATAGTTGTCAGAAGAAAATCTAAAACTTGGAAAAGAATCCATCTTTCTGTTCTTCATTTTTTGTGACTTGTTTTAGGTAAGGTAAGCCAAATGTTACCTGAAAAGTGATGACATTGATCTGTACTGGCAGCCTGTGTTTTCAGGGGGAAAAAAAAATGTTTTTAAATCAAACGTGGTCAATTGTCATCCTAGTGGTAACAACCACTTAATACACATATGATAAGACAATGTATAAATGTCAATGTAAGGATTCCATCAAGGATCCTCAATAAAATGCTGACTGAAAAGAGAAGTGAGTCTGAACCTCTCCTGTAAACATCAACTCTTCCTTGTTACTGATGAACTTCATAATCACATAATCTTGTTTGTGTCAGGGTTCCCCACAGATATAGAACCAATATATCTGTGTATCTGTGTGTCTGTGTAGAAAGAAATTTATTATAAGGAATTGGCTCATACTACTATGAAGGGTAACAAGTCCCAAGATCCACAGTTAGCAAACTAGAGTTCTAGAACAGCCAATGGTGTAGTTCCAGGCAAATGCCAACCATCTTAAAACCGTGGAAGAGCCAATGTTTTAGTTCAGCTAAACACAGAAAAAAACTGATGTTCCATCTCAAGACACCCAGCCAAGAAGAGTTTTCCCTTAGTAAGGTTCAAGCCTTTTTGTTATATGAAGACTTTCTACTGATAAGGCTGTCCCACATTAGGAAGGGCAATCTGCTTTATTTAGTTTACCAATTTAAATGTTAATCTTATCCAGAAATACCTTCACAGACACACCCGTAATAATATTTTACCAAATATCTGGGCATTCCATAGCCCAGTAAAGTTGAAACATAAAATGAACTTCTACAGTATTTCAGAGATCATCTACCAACCCCCAAAATACAGGCCCCAGACCTCGTCATTACAAAGCATGAGAAAAACAAAATCCAGATGTGACCTTAGGGCTCCTAATGCCCAGTAAATATTAGTTATTTTTATTGATATAATTGATACAATTATTTTGATACAATTGAGAAATAAATTAACCTAAACTTAAATCTTCCATTACAAGTCATACGTGGCCAACAAAACAGCAGGATAAAAGGAAGTATGTGATCCAAAGGAAAGAACCCAAGCCTTTGAGTTAGATGAAGGTCAAATCCTGGCTCTGTCATTTACTAAAAGTAAATTAAATTTTGACCCTCAGCTTCCTCACCTGAAATACTGCCCATTTCAAAACATCCTTAGAATTAGAGATAAGGTCTATAATGTTTCTTCCATAGTACCTCGCATGTAATAGCTATTCAATATTTCCCTAACACGTCGTTATGTGTTCACTTTCAGGACACTTGGGAGAATTCCACTTTTTGCCCTCCTGAATACAGACATGGCCATAGTACACGTTTTTGCCAGTAAACTGTGAATGGAAATTATTTGTGACCCATCCAAGGGTTTTTTATTACTTTAAAATCATAGTGAGAAATTTATCTCTTGCCACAAATTCACAAAACCAAAAGTCCTTATATTTTATAGTATGTTAACAATTTACAGAATATTTCCCTGTCTTCTATCATATGCCTGTAATAGCAGTATTGCCGACTAGGCAGGACAGGCTCCATTACTCCATTTTAGTGATTAGATCACATACTGAGAGAGGTTAAGTGAGTTGCCCAAGGCCACATACATAAGTGCCAGGTCTTCTGATTCCCAGGCTGAGGAGACATATCTAGAAAATCACACGAAGAGTAAACTATTTTGTAAAATAATTTATTGACATGTTGATTTGCTTTGGTGTTTTGTATATGATACCCCACATTCTATCTCCCCCCACACTAGACATAACCCCCTACTACACAAACAAAAACATACACACACCATACACATTCTTCTCCAGGCTCTTTCAGATCTCTTGCCTCAGGGGAGGTTCATGACAGTAAAAAGGCAGAAGTAGTCTCTAACATTGTCCTTCCTCACATTAGCCATAATTATACTGGTAGAAAAAGGGACTAACATTGGAAACAGAAAAAGGGAGGAAATAGTCCCACACATTAATAAAGTGATAAACATCAAGGATCCCATGAATGGTGGAAGGAAGAGGTATTCCCTGGCAGTCCTCAGCAGGGCATGGCTGCAAGGGCACCTAGGGAAGAATTCTGAGCACTAGGGCTCTGGGTCTAGGCAAAGGCCTCCATAAAGATTCCCATTCCCAGCTTGCAGTAAGCATTTGCCTTTAAGGAGCTACATGAGCTTGGATGATAGGAATGTTTGTGTCAGGCAGCCCCGGTGGCTCAGCGGTTTAGCGCCGCCTACTACAGCCGGGGACATGATCCTGGAGACCTGGGATCGAGTCCCATGTTGGGCTCCCTGCATGGAGCCTGCTTCTCCCTCTGCCTGTGTCTCTACCTCTCTCTCTCTCTCTCTCCTCTCTGTGTATTCTCATGAATAAATAAATAAAATCTTAAAAAAAAAAAGAATGTTTGTGTCTAGACATTTCAAAATCAGAAGACCTCATCTCATATGCCTCTTGATGTTTTAGGTAATGGTAGGGAAGAGCCAGAGCCTCAGTGAAGATGGAAAATTGAATTTCCCAAAATCCCAATGAGGCAGAGGACAAGAGTCAGATTAATTTGATTTAAATAAACTAAAATAATTTGACATTCTTGCTGAGCATATGAACTAGAATCCACACCTACAACATACAAACAGGTCAATGTACTTCTAAAACTTATACTTTTTTTTTTTTTTTTTTAGAGAAAAAACTGAGGGTTGCTGAAAGGGAGGTGGGTGGGGATGGATTAAATGAGTGATGGGTATCAAGGAGGGCATTTGTTATGATGAGTACTAGGTGTTATATGTAACTGATGACACTAACTTCTACTCTTGAAATCAATACTATACTATATGTTAGCTAACTTGAATTTAAATAAAAACTTGGAAGGAAAAAAAACAACATATACTTAACTGTCAATATCAAACCTATGACATTTTACTGACCATTCCTAAAGGACTAAGTTCTCCAAATCCACAAATGTCACATTTCTCCATCAATTTCTAGATATTCCAGTTATCTACCTTCATCAATGAGGAACAATATATGGTATGGTATGGTATGGTATGGTATGGTATGGTATGGTATGGTATGGATAGATGTAATTAGCATTCCCAGATGAGATATTCAAACCCTGAACCAGGAGTGAGTTAAAGCTCCCCATGTGATAACAGTTACACTCCCATCTACTCCATTTAAAGGGTCTCAACTTGCTGTACTATGAACTATTATAGCACATCACACTGGCTATTTGCTTGTACACCAATTTGGAAATATTCCAGTTGTCATGAATAAGGCAGCAAATAAATGGATCAATGTTGAATAACCAGGAACTAAGGGATATGAGCACAGGCTCGGAGGTCAGATAGGCCTGAGATGAATTCCAGATTCTACCATTTGGTAGTTGTGTGCTGCTAAGCATGTCACTTAACTTCTCTGAACCTCAATTTCCTTTTCCAAAAATAGGAGTAAAATGCTTGTACTCCTTTTTGTCTAGGATTTATGAGACCATAATAGATGTGAAGACAATTTGTTAATTATAAAATGCTATGTAAATATTAGGAATTATTAGTTTTATTTTCCATCAGAACCTAAGGTTTACCAGGAGTAACACATGGTGAGTTTTTACAAATGAGTCCATGTTATCTAGTGTACTCTGTGAAGAGAAAGTTACCAGGAAGCCTCTATATTTATTTACTTATTTATTTATATAACATTCATTTAAGTAACATGCATTGAGTATCTATCATTGCCATTGTTTTAAGCATTCAATATTTAACTATATCCACATAAATTTCTCAGTGACCAATTAGAAGTTCTTCTGTTGATCATCTGTATGACTTCTTTGGGAAAATGTCTATTTGGGTCCTCTGCCCATTTTTTAATCAGATTGAGTTTTTTGTTGTTAAATTTTATATATATTTTAGATATTAACCTTCTATCAGATTTATCATTTGCAAATATCTTCCCTCATTCAGTAGGTTATCTTTTGGGGTTTTTTTGATGGTTCCCTTCACTATGCAAAAGTTTTTTTATTTTCATGCAATGCCAATAGTTTATTTTTGCTTTTCTTTACCTTGTCTGCGGAGACATATCTAGAAAAATATTGCTACAATATTTTTTTACAATATGTCAAAGAAATTACTGCCTATGTTCTCTTCTAGAATGTTTATGGTTCTGAGTTTATTTTTATGTATAGCATAAGAAAGTGGTACAGTTTCATTTTTTGCATGTAGATGTCTAGTTTTCCTAGCACCATTTATTAAAGAATACTGTCTTTCTCCTACCACATATTCTTGCCTCCTTTGTCATAGATTAATGGAGCATGTGAATGTGGGTATATTTCTAGGCTCTCTATTCAGTTCCATTGGACCCTTGTCTATTTTTGTGCCAGTACCATACTGTTTTGATTACTATAGCTTTGTAGTATATCTTGAAATATAGGCTTGTGATACCTCCAACTTTGGTTTTCTTTTTCAAGACTGATTTGGCTATTCAGGGTCTTTTGTGGTTCTGTACAAATGTTAGGATTATTTGTTCTAGTGCTATGAAAAAGCTATTGGTATATTGATAGGGGTTATGTTGACCCTGTAGCATGGACCCTTTAACAATATTAAATCTTACAATACGGGATATGGTATATCTTTATATTTGTTTGTGTCATCTTCAATTTATCAATGTCCACACTTTTCAAATTTAGGTATTTCATCTCCTTGGTTGAATTTCTTTCTAGGTATTCTATCCTTTTTGATACAATTACAAATGGGATCATTTCTTAGTTTCTCTGTTACTTTGTTATTACAGTCTATAACCTAATTGAATTTATTAGTTACAGTTTTGGTGGAGCCACTAGGCTTTTCTATATATAGTATTATGTCATCCACATATAATGAAATTTTTTCTTCTTCCTTACCAACCTGTATGTCTTTTGATTTCTTTGTCTTATCTGACTGCTATGGGTAGGATTTCCTGTAGTTTGTTAAATCAAAGTAGTGAGAATGGATATCCTAATCATGTTGCAGATCTTAAAAGAAAAGCTTTCAGTTTTTTACCACTGAGTATTATGTTAGCTGTGAGTTTTTCATATGTGACCTTTATCATATTGAGTTATATTCTGGCCATGCTCACTTTGGCCAGAGGTTTTATCATAAATGGATATTGAACTTTGTCAAAAGGTTTTTCTGCATCTACTAAGATGATTCCATGGTTTTTATACTTCCTCTTGTTAATGTGGTGTATCATATTGATTGATTTTTACATATTAAACCATCTTTGCATCCCTGGAATAAATCCAATTTGATTGTGGTGAATGATCTTTTTAATATATTACTGATTTTGGTTTTCTAACATTTTCTTGAGGATTTTCATGTTCATCAGAGATACCGACCTATAGTTTTTGGGGTCTTTTTTGGAGGGGGGTTTTAATCTCTCTGGTTTTAATATCAGGGTAATGCTTGCATTGTAGGATGAATTTAGAAGTTTTCCTTCCTCTTCTATTTTTTGGAATATTTTTTAGCAGAATAGGTGTTAACTATTAAGTCTTTGGTAGAATCCACCTGGTAAGCCATCTGGTTCTGGACTGCTTGTTAGGAGTTTTTTGATTACCAATTTAATTTCATTATAAGTAATCAATCCATTTAAATTTTCTATTTCTTCTTGATTCAGTTTTAAAGATTATATATTTCTAGGAATTTATTCATTTCTTCTAAGTTGTCCAATTTTTGGCATATTATTTTTTATAATATTCTTTAAAAATTCCTTCAATTTCTATGAATCAGTTGTTATTTCTCCTCCTTCCTTATGATTTTGAGTCCTCTCTTTTCCTTGAGGAGTCTGGCTAAAGATTTATCAATTTAGCTTATCCTTTCAAAGAATCAGCTCTTTTTTCATTGATCTTTTGGGTTTTTTTGTTTTTTTTTTTGTTTTTTTGTTTTGTTTTTTTAGTTTCTATTTACTTCTACTCTAACCTTCATTACTTACTTTCTTCTACTAAATTCGGGCTTTGTTCTTCTTTTTATAGTTCCTTTAGGCATAAGGTTATGTTCTTTCAGATTTTTCTTGTTTCTTAAGATAGGCCTGTATCACTACAAACCTCCCTCCTAGAACTACTTTTGCTACATCCCAAAGATTCTGGACTACTGTGTTTCCATTTTCAATTGTTTCCATTTTTTTTTTTTTTTAATTTCCTTTGATTTCTTAGTTGACCTACTGGTTATTTAGTAGCATTTTATTTGTTCTCCATGTGCTCATGGTTTTTTTCTAGTTTGTTTTTTGTAACTGTTTTCTAGTTTTACACCACTGTGGTTAGAAAAGACACTTTATATAATTTCGATCTTCTTAAATTTATTGAGACTTGTTTTGTGGCCTAACATGATCTATTCCGGAAAAATGTTTCATCTTCCCTCAAAAAGAATGTGTATTCTGCTATTGTTTAGATGGAATGTTCTGTATATAACTATAAAGTCCCTTTAGTCTAACATCATTCAAAAATCACTGTTCCCTTATTGATTTTCTGTCTGGATGATCCATCTATTGGTGTAACTGGGGTGCTATAGTCCCCTACCATTAAACTGATAAGAACAGATACTATACTTGATCTTAGCCAAAAGGAAGACAAGTGACTGTGACAAATAGTAGCTACACTTATAGTGAGCATACCATAATGTAAAGATTTGTAGAATCATGTCCTACACATTGTGTGTCAACTATACTCAAATAAAATAGATAAATAAAAGTTGTTTCTAAAGTCCGCTACTATGATGTATTACTGTAAATTTTCCCTTTATGTCTGTTAATATTTACTTTGTGCATTTAAGTGTTTCTATGTTGGATGCGTAGATATTTACATTTGTTTTATCTTCTTGTTAGATTAATCCTTTTATCATTATGTAATGTCCTCCTTTGTCTCTTGCTTTGTTTAAAACAGTCTTTTGTTTTAAAGTCCATTTTGTCTAGGGGTATCTGAGTGGCTCAGTCAGTTAAACACCTGCCTTCAGCTCAGGTCATGATCCCAGGGTCCTAGGATTGTGCCCTTCATCGGGCTCCCTGCCCAGCAGAGAATTTGCTTCTCCCTCTCCCTCTATTCTTTCCCCAGCTCATGCTCTCAATCAATCTCTATGTCTCTCTCAAATAATTACAACTTAAAAATCAATCGATCAATTAATTAATTAATTAATCCATTTTGTCTGATGTAAGTATTGCTACCCTGGCTTCTTCCTCTCATGCTTCCATTTGCACGGAATATCTTTTTCTATTCATTCATTTTCAGTCAGTGTGTGTCTATAGGTCTGAAATGAGTCTCGCAAAGGTAAGTGTATGGGTCTTGTTTTTTCATCTATTCCATTATCCTAGGTCTTTTGAATGGGGCATTTAGTCCATTTATATTTAAAGTAAATATTGAATTTTTTAAAGTAATTATTGATACTTAGTTACTGCAAATTTGTTGTTTTTTGATTATTTTTGTAGTTCGCCTTTGTTTCTTCTTCTCTTACTCTCTTTCCTTGTAGTTTGATGGCTTTCTTTAGTGTTATTCTTGGGTTCCTTTATCTTTTTTGTGTATATATCTATTACAGGTTTTTGATTTGTAGTTACCATGGGGTTCATATATAACATCCTACGTGTATAACAGTCCATATTGAGTTGATGGTCATTTAAGTTTGAACAGCTTAAAAGCACTAAATCTTTACACCCCGGTTCACATTTTATGTATGTAATGTCATATTTTACAGCTTATTTTATGTATCCCTAGAGTACTTTTGGTGGATATAACTGATTTTACTACTTTTGTGTTTTAACCTCCATATTGCTTTATAGGTGATTAATCCACTACCATTACTATATGTTTGCTTTTACCAGTGAAATTTTTCTTCAACAATTTTCTTACTTCTAGTTATAGTCTTTTCTTTTCACTTAAAAAATTACCTTCAACATTTCTTGTGAGGCTGCTTTAGTGGTGATAAGCTCCTTTAACTTTTGTCTGGGAAACATTTTTTTCTCTCTTTCCATTCTGAATGATAATCTTGCAGGGTACAGTATTCTGGGTGTAGGTTTTTTTCCTTTCAGTACTTTGAACATATCACACCACTCCCTCTGGCCTGCAAAGTTTCTGCTGAAAAATCATCTGATACCTTTTGGAGTTTCCTTGGTACATAACTGTTTGCTTTTCTGTTGCTACTTTTAAGAATCTCTATCTTTAGTCTTTGCCATTTTAATTATTATGTGTCTTGATGTGGACTTCCTTGAGTTCAGCTTGTGTAATGTTCTCTGCATGTTCTAGCCCTGGAAGTCTGTTTCCTTAGCCAGATTAGAAAAGTTTTCAGGTTATTATTCCTTCAAGTAAGTTTTATGCCTACTCCTCTTCTCTCTTCTCCTTGTGGGATCCCTATAATGTGAATATTATTATGCTTGACAATGTTGCAGAGACCCCTTACCTTGTTCTCATTTTTCATTACTTTTTCTTTCTGATGTTGAACTTGGATATTTTCTATTACCCTACCTTCCTGATTGTTAGTCGTGCATCTGAATCCTCCAATATGCTGTTGATTCCCTCTAATGTATTTCTCATTTATTATACTCTTGAGCTCTGACTATATTTTTTTTTCCTATCCTTCGGTTGAAGTTCTGAATCTATTCACTCTTCTCTCAAGTCTGGGAAGTAGCTTTATGATCATTACTTTGAACATTTTATCAGGCATTCTGTTTATTGCTATTTTGATTAGCTCTTTTTCTGTGCTTCTGTCTTATTCTTCATTTGGGACATATTCTTTTGTCTCCTCATTTTTTCTAATTCTTCATACTTATTTCTATGTAGTAGTTAGGTCAGATATATCTCCTGGTTTTGAAAGAAATCATCTTATGTAAAAAAGAGGTCCTGTGGTGCCCTATAGCACAATGCCCACTGGTCACCAGAACCAGGCTCTACAGAAGTATCCTCTGTGTGCACTACATGTTCCCTCCTATTTTAGCTAAGCCACAAGTGCCAGGGGCTCTCTGGTGAGTGGGGCCAGCAAAGTGGATTTTCTGCAATTAGCCACTGTGACAACTGTGGGCACACTAAAGGGAGGGGCTTGCCCCCTGCATAGCCAGCTAAGAGGCCTAGCTGCCACAACTGTGGGCAAGCTATTGTGTGGGGTTATCTTCCCCATGCCCCAAAACAAGAGTCACTTTGGAGAGGCACTGATCCCAGCCAAGTTGCCTGCCAGGTGGGGCAGGGCAGAAGTCACTTTGGAGGGGTATGTACAAAGTCAAGGCTGGAGAGCTGGTAAGGCAGGTCCATTGGAGAACACTAGTGTGAGGAGCATAGTGTTATCAAGGTATATGGAGTATATTAAAACTGGTTCCCACAAGCATCAGACTATCCAGGCTGGCATAGAGCAAGAAAAATAGTGACCACCAGCACTTTTGTTCCCAGAAAAACCTGCAGACCCCTGCCCCTCTAGCATATATCCTAAAATTAGTCGATAAATCTCCTTCACATATACCCCAGGCACTTTTCAAACTGCTGCTTCTAGGCTGTGTCTCAGTTCAAGTCATTTAGCATTCTGGCTATTTAAGGACAGAGTCTTGGTTTCCTAGAGTGTTCTAGCTCTCCTAGAGTTAAGCTCACTGATTTTTAAGCTCCTGGAGTTAAGACCCACTGATTTTCAGTTATACCTTAAGGGAAGTCATCTTTCCAGTGCAGGTCCCCAGGAAGAGGTATGCCTAGCACGGGCTATGATCCTCTTGTTCCTACATGCTTGTGATGTCCCTCCTGTTTGTAATTAGTTGCACCAGAGGTTTGGTTTCCAATGACATCTCTGTCTGTCTTAATCCTTTCCAATGTGGCCTTCTCTAGACACCTTTGGAACAGGAGAACTCAGGATCCTCCTTCTCTGCCATCTTCTATGCACATTATCAAGTCATGGAAAGCTTTAAATTCTATGTTAAAAGGCTTGGGCTTTATTTCATAGATAATGAACATCCCTTGAAGATTCTTTTCTGTTCTTTTTTAATTGTTCTTATCTATTCTTAACAAGCTAATGCTATTTTTTGTTAGCATTAGCTAACAAAATGCTAAAAATTTTGTTAGTAATGCTAAAAATTAGCATTAGCTAATGCTTTTGGTCTGCTCCTATTGATTTTGATTCCATGTTACTCCATACACTATTTTCAAAACAATGAATCAATGAATGAATGATTATAAATGACTCTACCTTCTTTGTTGATAAAGAACTGTCATTTTCTTTGTTTTTTTTTATATAGTCACTAGGTCCTCCTGCGACCTTATTTTTTTTGAAGCTTGTATGAATATTCTGCATCACATGCTAAAAAATTATGGTTCCTATTTCTCTAATGAAAACAGAAAAAGGAGGAGGAAGAGGGATGTGGGGAAGAGGAGGAAAAGAAAGTTAATAATGTTGACATTTATGGAGTGTCTACCATATGTAAGGCATTTGATACATTAGGTGATCTTCACAACCATTCTATGAGATAGTTTATTATTTTACATATTTTATTTTTTTTATTTTTATTTTTTAAAAGATTTATTTATTTATTTATGATAGACATAGAGAGAGAGACAGAGAGGCGCAGAGACACAGGAGGAGGGAGAAGCAGGCTCCATGCCAGGAGCCCGATGTGGGACTCGATCCCGGGACTCCAGGATCGCGCCCTGGGCCAAAGGCAGGCGCCAAACCGCTGAGCCACCCAGGGATCCCCTATTTTACATATTTTAAAATGAAAAAACTGAATTTCAGAAAGGCAAGTATAATGGTTAATTTTATGTATCAACTTTGCTGGACCAAGGGCTTAGATATGTGCTCAAACCTTATTCTAGATACTTCTGCAAAATTGACATTTAAATCAGTGGATCTTGTGTATAGCAGATTGCCCTTCATAATGTGAGTGGGCCTCATCCAATCAGATGAAAGCCTGAAAAGAACAAAAGACTGACCTACTCCAAGCAAGAGGAAATTCTGCCAAGACACAGCCTTCCAACTTGAACTGCAACATCAGTTCTCTAGCTTTTCTGCCTGACAACATTCAAACTTAAACTGCAGCACAGCTTCTCCCCTCTGGGTCTCCAACCTGCCACTCTACCCTGCAGATTTTGGACTTCCCAGTGCCCATAATTTCATGAACCAATTCCTTAAAATAAATCTCTTTATTACATAAAGATAGATAGATATACAGGCAAATGGATACTTTCCATTTCTCTGAAGAACCCTAATACAACACTAAGTATCTCAAACAAGGGCACCCAGGTAGTAAATAGAAAACCCAGAATTCAAAACCAGACCTGTTTCCAAAACTAAGACTCCACTAGACAGGATTTCCTATGAAATAAATCTAAGCATTAAAATATTAAAAATAGGGGTGCCAGGGTAGCTTAGTCAGTTAAGCATCTGCCTTTGGCTCAGGTCATAATCTCAGGGTCCTGAGATAAAGCTCCACGTTGGGCTCCCTGCTCAGTTGGGGAGTCTGCTTTTCCCTGTGCCTCTGCTGCTCCTCCTGCTTATGCTCTCTTGCTCTTGTGCTCTAAGATAAATAAATATTTTTGAAGTTTTTTTAAATGAAATCTACATTTACATACATTTTTAAACTATTTAGTATCTCTTTCTGTAAATTTATAAGTAAAAATGCCATTTCTTTTGTTGGCATAATCTTCATAAATAATTATGAAAATTGATAAAAGATTTTAAAAACCTTTTGTAATTTAACATACAGAAAATTTTTTTAAAAAACACACAAATCATATTGGGAAGAAATTAACCAGTACATATGGATATGAGCATTTGCTTCTAGATGTTGCAATGAAATCTGCCCTATGAGGTATTTCTTCCAACACATTTGTTTTAAGCAAGAATGTTCTGCTATATTTAAGGGACACTTAAAATATAAATGTTCTGTGACTGATGTGTAAATTATGAATAGAGTGACAACTGAAGACTAAGACAAGGCACTGAATCAGGCTAATACATCTATCCTTGGCTCCTTTAGGATATACTATATAAATGTGAATTAATGATAAAGCAAAGAATCATATCAGGTTTATTACTTCATCTATACTAACTCTATCCCTGTAGACAAAGACAGATGTAGAAGAACAGGCTATAGGAAAATGTCTCATTGATCCAAAAGAAAATGAAGATTTTTAGTTGAGCAGAAACTTACCAAACATTTTATACCTACTCTTTTGTTTTTAAGACTGCCATTTATTCCTTCATTCATGGATGTTTTAAGTGCCTATTAAAAGCTAGCCATTGTAAGACAAGGAAAGAAATCATTGTTCCTGACCTCAAGGAGCCTTGTTTGCAGACAACAATAAAAATCTATGTTCCATAAAAGAAATATCAAAAAAAAGTTGTCGCTGGGAATTAGAAGAGGGAAATGTCATACAAGGCTCGAGGATCATAGAAAACTGCATGGAAAAAATAACTTCAAAGGTAGGCCTTGGGGATGATCCGTTTTCAATAACAAGGAGAATAACATTATCAAAGCAAAAATAATAATGATTTAATACTGGATAATATGATAAAAATGAAAATGTATACATGAGAAGGATCATAGAGGTAGGGAATGCATTCACAACAAGGTTGGTATCTAGGGAACCAAGGAAATTTTAGATATTAAAATGATTTGTGGCCCTTTGAAAGCCCACAGTACATAAACAGATATACACTGTATTTGTAGAATTAAAGTTTTAAAGAGGTAAGGGGAGTAGAAAAATAAAATGTCTAAAAAGGCTCCTTAGCAAAGTGATAATGAAAAAGAAGTTAAGAAAATCTGAAGTAGAATAATAGGATTTAATGAGTGATTGAATGGGATGGCTAAAAAAAGTCAAAAATTATTCTGGATGACCAAGAAATTATTGGAATTTTTGAAATTAAAAAGAAAATTCAGGGGCAACTGGGTGTCTCAGTTGGTTAAGCATCTGTCCTCGGCTCAGGGCATGATCCTAGGGTCCTGGGATTGAGTCCAATGTCGGGCTCCCTACTCAGCAAGGAGCCTGCTCTCCCTCTCCCTCTGCCTGCTACTTCTCCTGCTTATGCTTTCTCTCTCCCTCTCTATCAAATAAATTAATAAAAATATTTTAAAAAAATAAATAAATAAAAGTCAAAGGAGCTCTTCTGTTTTGAAGTTAGAACATGATAAGTTTGGTTTGGGGAATGACAGTTTAAAATATGAATAAAACAACTGGTTAGAGACATGATCAAGTAGATTAAATATGGAACTGGTGCTCTGAAAAGAGTTCAAGACTGATGATACTTTCCAAGACAGTGTTATTCAAAATTTGGTCTGCTGGTCTACAAACTATTTAGTATAGATTGCCCATAAAACAAGTAGAGTATGATTTTTTTTATAGCCATTCGACATCCAAAATCATGACTTATGTACTATCTAGTTTAAAGAGTATAAACCAGTCTGGATGCTGACAAATTCATTAAGTGAATTGCATGTGGCATGAGTTCCATATAAGTCATATATAGCAGGGCCATATATAGAACCATGATATTGGAAATTTAAAAAGCAAAAACAGTTCTTGACCACAGATAGTTTTAAGAAGCACTGTACCACTATATTACTTATGCACCAATAATCATATAAAGATTCTGACATAATAAAAGTACATTCCACAGTTTCTAAGATGACAGAAAAACTTGTAAAGTGGCTAACAACAAGTAAGTACTTAGGAAGTTAAGCACTCTAATTTTTAAGCAAATTCTTACTATATGTACATAAGTGCATTTTATTGGAAGAGAATACATAGCTTTCATCAGATTCTCAAAAATTCCTATTACCTAAGGAAGGCTAAAAACTACTGTAGTACAAATTACTGCTATTGTCTCTGTACCCTCAGCATCTGCCATATAATTCATTTATCCTTTTGACAGTTATTGAATGCCTAGTATATGTTAGGCTCTCGTGATAGAGCAAATAGACAAAGTAACTATACTTATTGTAGGGGAGGGCAGATAAATAAACAAGTAAATGAACAAGCAGAGAATAAAAACAGATGATATGGTGGATGACTGAGTGGCTACTTTAGACTGGCTAATCACAGGTCTATCTGAAGAAGCAGTATGTAAGCTGAGATCTGAATGCCAAGATACAAAGATGTTGGTGGAGGAGGAGGAGGAGGATTAGTATTTCAGGAGGAAGAAATGCCTAGACCAAACAGCCGAAAGCAGAAACAAATCTGGCCTGCTCTATTAATAGGTAGAAAGTCACCATGGCTAAAGCATTATTAGGAAGAATAAGAATAGCCTAAGATAGTCAGAAAAATAATCAAATACCAGATCATGTACCATGTTGCAGTCAGGATAAGGAGTCTGGATTTCATTCTAATTTTGATGGGAAGACAATGAAATATTTTAAATAAGACAGGAATATGCTCAGATTTGAGTTTTAAAAGGATCACTCTAGATGCTTGTGCTAAGAATAGATAATGGGAGAGGTAGCACGTATGGAAGGAAACAAGAGGAATGGCGGTTCTAACAGATGGTGGTGGTTTGAATGAGGAAGACATATACTAAGAAATTAATGGATTCAGAATACTTATTGAGCATAATAATAATTCTCAATGGATATATGGATAATGAATTATTAGATGTGATACTCGGTATTTTTAAAGATTATTTTAAGAAAAGGTGATCTGAACCTTGGAGAATGCCTTTAAGGGTTACATGTGGACGAAAACAAGTCTGGTCAGTCAGAGACGGAGATGAATAAGAACAATAGAGTCAATGCTGTCAGGAAAAAAGAGTGTCAAAAAGTAAGTGCAATCATTAGAAATGTCATATACTATAGAGAAATCAAGAGCTAAGACAAGACCACCAAATTACATGACTAATGTCTCGGGCAACGTTTCAGAGAACTTTCTTGCTGGAACAGCGAGGATACAAACCAGACTGAAAGGATAAAAATGTAATAGGTGTATAGAGACATTTCTATTTTTACTCAAATTCTTTCTAAAATCATCTTGTACATAATTTAATCTTACCCTGATGATAAAGAACAGATCTATTAAAGGTTATATGCTTAAATTTTTTTATTTACTTTTATTCAGCCTCCTCCCTTCTGTCAGCTTGTCAACTTTGATTTCTCACCAAGAGCATTCCTATCTTCTCAGGCTCCACCCGACCTGCAAATTTCCTGGACTAAAAATCCATAGTTAAAGCTATCTAAATAAGAAGAAATAATCGCTAAATATCTCCTCTCAGAATTAAGATGCAAGAACTTTAATGCATGTATTTTACAACTATTTTGGCTAGTCAAAGGTTTCCCATCATCCTACCCAAGTTGTCAGCAATAGTCTCAAAAAATAAGTTTGCTGGATAAGTGTTTGTTTTCTATAAATCATTATAGTCATGCTAAATTCCTCAACTATGCATTTTATAATCTAAGATCAATAGTTAGGAAAATACAATAAATCTGGTAATTTTCTACTCATTCTCACACTAATTCTTTAAATAAATATTTATTGAACACCTATCACCAGGCATTGTTCTAGGCACTAGGGAATGAAAGAAAAATTCTATCTTCATAGAATTTATATTCTAATGGAGGAGACAGATAATAAATTTTTAAATATATAAATAAGTAAAATTAATATTATATTAGATAGTGGTAAGTGCTAAGAAGGAAAAATAAAGCAGAAAGGGGATTAGGAAATGTCATGGAATAAGAGTTGAAATTTTACACATCTGAGCAAAAACTTGAAATGAGGGAAAAAACATGTGTTCTGAAAGAACATTCCAGGCAGAGTATTAAAGTGGAATTCCTATACTACCTCCTCTAAAATGTCTTCCTCGGTGGTCTCCCACACCATCTCGCATCATCTATATACAAAAAAATGAATCACTTCCCTTTCCAATCTTCCTTCACATTTCAATAGTGACCACTCTCTGCTAGGCATTTGGTCATTCCAATCCACACAACAACCCTATAAGATAAATACTGTCATGCCTGTTTTAAAGATGTACTGAGACTGCTCAAAGTGAATGACAGAGCTAAGGTTAATGCCTCTATCTCTCAGACTACAATGCTTCCTGCCTTTTATTTTCTGTAGTAGGCAAAAAAGGACAGGGGGAATTTTTACTTATTCAAAAAGCTCAGCCCTATCTGTAAGAAAATGGATTTTAAAATAAACAATAATTCCCCAAACAAAACAAAGTGCAAACTCAGGGAGTAAAGTGAAATTAAATGGGTACATTTTCAAAACCAAACACTATCTAAGGACTTAAGCTTAGGCCATGGGATAGGAACTTGGCAGTGGGCCAAAAATATTGTCACAAACATCTTAACATTCCTACATAATTATGGTTTGTTTTTGAATTTTCGAGTAAACTAGACCCCCCCCCCAAAAAAAAAAAAAAATCTGGGCAGCCCTTCAGTACACACACATAAGCTCTATTTTTTTTTATAAGCTCTATTTTTTTTAAAGATTTATTTATTTATTCATTCAGAGAGAGCGAGAGAGAGGCAGAGACACAGGCAGAGGGAGAAGCAGGCCCCATGCAGGAAGCCTGATGCGGGACTCGATTCCGGATCTCCAGGATCACACCCCAGGCTGCAGGCGGCACTAAACCGCTGCGCCACCGGGGCTGCCCATAAGCTCTATTTTTAAATGTAAAAATCTGGTCAAGAGCATAACTCACTTACCAAGATAATATAAAAGAACTAAGCATGATCTAGCTCAGGAAATTGCTAGATGGACAACACTTTGAGCCGCCAGTGTTAACTCTGACCATTAAAGAGCTTCCCCTAAGGTTCAGCAATTTTTGGCATCTACTATGGCCTTGGGTTATGAGAAGCAATACATGGTAAGGTGAAAATCCATCCCCACCATTTACAAAAACCTCAAGGAATCACAGAATGAAGTTTCTTCCTTCAGCAATAAAACCTTAATCAGGGATGAGTCAGTAAAAGAGCCCATACCAGGTAAACCAATAAAATGAATGTATTACAGGAAACCAGTTGCAAAAGTTCTGGGAGAGCTGAAAGGCCAAATGGGTGAAAGTGGGGCAACACAGAGATTAACAGTAACAGGAAGTTTCTACTATAACCATAGATAAAGGGGCAAAGGCAGGAGGTGGTGATATCCTGAGAGTCAGAGCAATCCTACAAAGTTGGGATCACAAGGACACCAGAGTGGCTCAGCGGTTGAGTGTCTGCCTTTGGCTCAGGGCGTGATCCTGGAGTCCAGGGATCCAGTCCCACATCAGGCCCCCTGCGTGGAGCCTGCTTCTCCCTCTGCCTGTGTCTCTGCCTCTCTCTCTGTGTGTCTCTCATGAATAAATAAAATCTTAAAAAAAAAAAAAAAGAGCCATATATATGTAGAAATGATTCAGTAAGAGGTCAGAAATTTAAAGAACAAATGAAAACCCTGAAAAAATAGATGTTCGCTTTGTTTCAATTATGAGTCAGAAACAAATAACAGAATTAAATTCTTCACCTACAGTTTCATAGCTGCCAGTATCTCTCCAACGAATTTCCAGACATGGTGAAACACTTCATATTATATAACCATGCTGTTTTCTCCAAAATGTGTTTATTTTTTTTTCTCTAAGAGAGATAATGGCCTCATAAGGTAGCATATTCTGGCATGAAATGACAATATTAATATGAAGGAAATTTTTATCAGATCTTAAAGATGTTATCAAGTAAAAGCATTTGATTTTATTCTGAGAACAACAGGGAGTCATGAAACATTTTAAACAATAAAGTAATATGATCAGATGATTTGCATTTTCACTTTGGTGGCACTGTGGAGGATGGACCAAAGAGAGTTGGGGCTAAATCTGAGAGACCAGTTGGAAAGCTACTGAACAAAATCCAGCAAACCTATTTAGGACGTTGTCAAGGGCTGAAGTTGTAGGGCTGAAAAGGTTGCAAGATTTTATAATCATTCATTTAATAACAGGCAGAGGGAAAACAGAGTACATTGCCAAATATCTCTTCTTACTATCATCCTATGGAAAAAAAATTCCAGTGGGGACAAGAGGCTAAATCTACGGGTCAGGAACAAAATTTTGGATTAGGAAAGCAAACAGTGCAGCAATACACAGAAGTCAGGAGAGTCCACAGGGCAGAGGTATGATACAGGGTGAAGTTATAAAGAGGAGTAAACCAACCAGCATGGGGACACATTCAAACCAGGTTCAGGATATAGACACACAGAATACATTACAGTATTTGCTCCAAGTGGGGAAAGGTAAAGCACCCTTATTTCTTTAAGAATGAAGACAAGAATGAGAGATGACATATATTAGAAATAAATTAATGAAATGCGTTTGTTTACTTATTTAATTAATTAATTAAAAAGTTTCAGCAATGCCGTGCTCTCAGGAATATGCTTCATCTCTGAGTTAGTGGTAGTTTGCCATTCCCAGAGAGTACCATTATCCCCCTGACATTCAGGTCTTTCTGCATGACATCACAAGAACTAAGTAGTTTTTCCCACATGCTAAAATTTACCAGGATCATTCTTACTAATCCTTTAATACTCTGTTCATTTTAGCCTCCTCTAAGAAGTTGGCCAACTTGCCCCACCACCTTCCCACAACACCCTGCTGAAAAAGACATGCTTTTGCTCTGTTTTCTTATTACACTGTACTTTTCCCTATTAGGGCTAGAGGTACTAGCCATCATGGTTAGCCTCTGACAAGTCCCAGGGTATGCCAGCTGTCCCGGCATCCCTCCCAGGTTAGCATTTGTTCTGGGCAAAAACATTTGCCTTGAACGACAAAATTTGTGGTCAATTTAATCACAGCCTCTGTCAGTCTCTCCCACGACACTCCTTTAATCCAGGAACTGTGTGTTGTATTCCTCCCACAGGGTAAAACAGATCTGCTGACTGGTGATTTATAGAAAAGAAAAAGCAAAATTTGACCACATCCCTCAAAACAAGCTAAATCAAGAATTCTACCATATTTATAACTACATACAACTTTAAAACTCTTCTTTAAACAGAGCAGTTTATTTAATTTCTGTAAGAATGAAGGGGGAAGACTCTACAAATAGAAATTTCACCATTTATTTTTCCTTAGAAATGCTATAAACCTAGGCCTCATATACTACAAGATTTTATTTGATTTTTAAATATTTGGAAATATCTCTCAACATTTTAATTTTCTGCAAGAGAACTTTTCTTACTTTAAAGGTTAATGGTCATAAGCTCTTGGTTTGGAGTGATCAATGACAGTCTAATCTATTTTTCTGCTACAATCACTTCATTCTGCAATTTAGGAAGCTGAGTATCATATTTTTAACTTAGTGTTACAGCAATCTTGTTTTTCTCAGAAGTTATAAAGATCTAAATGCAAAATTTAAAAATTATGGAACTATTGCTAAGTGCCTGACACCGTTTTCACATAAATACCAACTCGACATAGTGCAGTGGTTAAAGCAGAGATTCTGGAGCCACACCAATTGGGTCTTAATCCCAGGTCCACAATCTACCAGTTTTGTGATCTTGGTAAAATTATCTAACTTCTTTGTGTCTATTTTCTTACCTGTCAAAGGAAAATAATACCAGTAGAACTTACCTCATAGGTTTTATAAGACAAATAATTATGCATGTCATATAATAATTATTATTCATGTCAAACACTTAGAACTTTTCATGACACAGAGTAAATTCTATATTCATATTTAATATTAGTATTATTTTAATTATATCCAACTTGGTTTCAAATACCCAGTCTGATATTTGATTACTTAACTGTATAGCCATAGGCAAATTTCATAACCTCTCTAGATCTCTACTTCGTCTGTAAAACAAAATAATACCTACCTCAATATAGGTGAGGATTCAATGAGATAAAGTATGTAAAAGTATGCTGTGAGCTTCACAAAATGCCTGTATCTGACCATTAGCTATTAGCCATTAATCAGACCAGATTCAAATTCTGACTCTATCTCTTAGAAACAGTTTGATCTCAACATATGCTTAACTTCTCTAAGCCTGATTTTCTTTATCTGTGAATCAGCATTAGTAATACTTACTCTGAATTATTATGATAATTGTATTTATTTCATATACATTTATTAAGCACCTATTATGTACCAGGCTCTGACTAAGCATGATACGTGGTGATAAACAAGAGCTACTACAGAGCTTACAAACCTCAGACATTTAAACAAGTAGAGTGGAAAGTATACATATTGCTATGGGTCTGTATGGATGGGACCCTAAATTACTCTAGGGAGTTCTGAAAAGGAAAATATTATATATGATACATGTTAAGCTTCATGTTCAAAGACTGGCACAGATTAAGTATTTTTTAAATGTTAACTATAATTATAGCAATTTTTTTAAAAGCCTGTAAAGTATTTTCTCCATTTTTAGATGGATAGAACGAGATTCAAAGACATAAGATAATTCCCAAGATTAAGTTAGGCTAGGATTCAAAACCAGGTCAACTGACTCCACACATTGCTCTTCCCACAACTGCAAATAAAAACTATTTTCTCTAAATAGGAAATAAAACATTAATTTTTAAAGATTACACAAATAAATGTAGTAAAATTCCACTGGAGAAATTAAAAATAAAAGTTTTAAGTTTTATTTCCATCATTTTTAAATGTTATATAAACAACCAAACCATACCCTTATTTCACTGACTCTTTTTCATTCCATAGTAATTTAATTATCATATTAAGTCTCTGAGGCTAACCAATTAATTTGTAGTATAAACTATATTCTTCCTTTCATATTTAATATACACACTCATATAAATCATAAAACAATACTTATGTGATATATGCTGACAACCAAACATAGTATTTACTTAGATGGCTTAGTAGACAATTTGTTATTTTTCTTATCACAAAACCTATGTATCTTAATATATATGTGTGTGTGTGTATATATATTCTTATATATTTTATCACTTAGTGAGAAATTTCCAAGAATATATCTATTATTCATATGTCATAAATTGAACTATAATAAGGTGATATGTATATACAACGGTTAAAAGAATGGCTGTTACAGCCAGGAAATTTTCAGTTTCTAATTCAGCTATACCTCTGTCAGTCATGCAATTCAAGGGAAATAACTTTACATCTCTGAGCATTAGTTTCCTCATCTACAAAGAGAGATATAATACCTCAGAAGGTTTCTGTACTAAATGAGGTAAACTAGGACGCCTGGGTGACTCAGCGGTTCAGGAGACTCGCAGTTAAGTAAGTGACTCAGCAGTTAAGCCTTTGGCTCAGGGTGTGATTCCGGATTCCTGGGATTCCTGGAATTGAGTCCCACATTGGGCTCCCTGAATGGAGCCTGCTTCTCCTCCCTCTGCCTCTCTCTGTCTCTCATGAATAAATAAATAAGATCTTAAAAAAAAAAAAAAAGAAAGAAAATACCATACTTAATTGCTTGGTGTCCCTAAGTATGGTATTTTCATGAAAGCTATAAAAAAGTTAATCTCGAGCTCGGCTGCCCTGGAGGATTCGTACACGCTTGATAAGGTACTGATAAAATCATGACCAGGTGGGCACGAGTTACCACCACGCGTACCAAGAGACCTTCGGCTGCAACATCATGGGAAGACATGAAGAAGGGGTCCTGTGAGGGAGAAAGCTAAAACCTACCAAAGAGTAAACAACTTGAAGCCAATAGGCTGTGAAAAATGATGCTCCCAAAGCAAAACACAAAAAGAACAAAAAGAAAAAGGAGTATTTAAATGAAGATGTAAATGGATTCATGGAATACCTAAGACAGAATCCACAGATGATTCACAATGGAGAGATGATAGCAACAGACAGTCAGGAGGTAAGGGAAGAAATTGCAATTGCCTTAAAGAAAGATAGTCGACGGGAAGGAAGAAGACTGAAAAGACAAGCAGCAAAGAAAAATGCAATGGTATGTTTCCATTGTAGAAAACCTGGCCATGGGATTGCAGATTGCCCAGCTGCCCTTGAGAATCAAGATATGGGCACTGGAATGTGTTATCGCTGTGGGTCCACAGAGCACGAAATAACCAAATGCAAAGCCAAAGTAGACCCAGCTCTTGGTGAATTTCCTTTTGCAAAATGTTTTGTTTGTGGGGAAATGGGACATCTGTCCAGATCTTGTCCTGATAATCCCAAAGGACTCTATGCTGATGGTGGTTGCTGTAGACTTTGTGGCTCCGTGGAACACTTTAAGAAAGATTGCCCTGAGAGTCAAAATTCAGATCGAATGGTCACAGTTGGTCGCTGGGCAAAGGGAATGAGTGCGGACTATGAAGAAATTTTGGATGTGCCTAAACCACAGAAACCCAAAACAAAGATACCTAAAGTTGTTAATTTTTGATAGTGACTAGTAATATCATTTGTTACCACCTCATTGTTAAACATTATGAACTGGGCCTAATTCACAAATTGGAGCTGGGCTTCCTTGGAAACCTGTATTGTGGGTACCAGTATGATCTGGGTATGATCGAACAGTTTCCTGAGTGCTTTCCATTAAAGAGTGCTTCTATCACTGGAGAAAATCACTGAAGAAAAGTATAAGATGTTTAACTTGGATTCTCTCAAAGAACATTTTTAACAGAACTGAGGTATTACTGAGTGGTTATATACTTGATTGTAACAATCATCTTTTTATTAAAAACTATGCATTAATGTGAACTACCCCTAAACAAAGTATAACTGCTTTGCATTTGGAATTTTTGGTTTTACTGTTTTCTTGGTTCAAAGTGCCAATTTTTTATTAAGAATTTATAAGTTGCCATAAAATCTACTGTATTTTTAAAATATTTAATAAAAATTCATTTGCTATTTAAAAAAAAAAAGTTAATCTCTCCCTACCTTTCCATTGCTCAAATTATTTCATTCAACAAATAAATACAGTATTAATTTACTGCTTAATTTCCTAAGCACTCTCCTTGGTTCTTCAGGAGAGCAGAGATTTACCAGTTTCAGACTCTGTCCAGAAGCAGGTTACAGGTAGTAGAAGAGAATAAAGTTTTAAAAAGTCAAGAAAAGTGTCAGGTATCTATGGAAAGATAAAATTGGGGTATGCAATTGCCTAATTGTCTTGATGATTTTTCAAGAGAAATATTACTTATAGAGAGGAGGCTATGGAAAAAACAGACCAGGGGTTTGTTGGAGAGTATATATCTGAACTGCAGACCTTATTTCTCATGAGAAAAACAGATTATCCACCAGTTCAGTGCTAGGCAATATATGAGACACTTTACATATTCCACAACTCGGAAAGAAAAAATTAGTTATGGAGGCCTTATCTGAAGGCATCCACATGAAACAATACCTTCCAATCATTGAATTTCTTAGCCACTTTACTCCTCTGTAAGTCTGGATGACCTATAGAATCCTGGTCAACACAATATATCAGGCAGCCACTCAGCAGCTCAGCACATAAGAGAAAACTCCTCTGTTTCTTTTTTTTTTTTTTTTTTACTTCTCTGTTTTAAATAATCTAAAATAAATCCTTGAATTTAAATTAGATCAGATGAAAGCTGCACATGTCAAACAAATTGTTTCAAGTACCAACTAAATTGCTTTCACTAAGATGCCCTTGATAGCATTATGCCCTCAGTCTATATCGAAGGACATTACAAAATACATTCCTATGAAATATATTGTCATAAATACTATAGATATATTGTTGAAGATGCTATTCATCACATCAGTGTCTGCCTTAGGAAACCCAATAGGAAGAACTTCTATAAGATTTCAATATTTGGTTTATTTTTATCTTCTAGATATTGTTTTTCTCTTGGCAATGGCTATCAGAAAACTCTCAGTTAAATTTATTGTCTACCTAGAGCAAATTAATGGGAACTCATAACATTCATTTTATGTACTCATCAAACTGAATTTTCTTTTGCTATTTCCTCTTTCTGAGATTTTCTCACTTATCTATTTTTTAAATATTATTATTACTTTGTATATATTTTGGTAAGATGTTTTGATTTTTTCAAACAATGAAATATATTTTTTTCCTTTTAAAGGCAAGGCAGACATCATTCCCCATTAAATGATGAGGAAACTATAGCTCAGTTTTCAAGTTAGAACATAATTTTTAGCTGACTCCAAAGGGTGTCCACTTTAGCACTCTACTATTACTGCAAGGCTTATGGACTACTAGCACATATCCAATTGATACAAACTAATTGTTCATATACTGTTGGACAAATATGTGTTATTAATTTAGATACTATGTGGTTAAACTGGGCAATTTCTTCTACTGAGCTTTCCAGTAAAGGATAGAAAAAGATAACTAAGGTTAAGGAAAATAGGATCTAAGAAAGAAAGAAATTTGGATTATTTCAGACTGTAGATAAACCAAAACACATGATCTTTAAAAGGAGGATAATTCCGACCCTTACAGAGTTGTTACTATTATAAAGGGCCTTCCTGTCTTTAATTGAGGTAAAAAGAATTCAAAAGATATTTTCTAGGCATCAAATATATCCCAGACAAAGCAATAAATCAAAATTTAGGAAAAGTAGAAGAAATCATTCTTAATTATGTGAAAAGTGTTCAGGTCTGAACGGAAAAGCAATGCCAATTATACTAATTATAGTTAAATTATGTGCCCCCCAAATTCATATTAAAGTCCTACTATCCAGTACTTCAAAATATGACCTTACTAGGAAATAGGGCCTCTACAGAGGTAATCAAGTTAAAATGTGGCCATTAGAGTGGCCCCTGATCCAATATGACTGGCATCCTAATAAAGAGGGAATATTTGAGAAAGGCATATACACTCAAGGAGAATGCCAAGTAAAGATGAAGGCAGAAATCAAGGTGATGATTCTACAAACCAAAGAATACCAAAGATTGCTAGTAAACCACAAGAAGCTGGACAAAAGACATGGAATATATTTTTCTTCACAACCCTTGGAAAGAACCAACCCTACTGACACTTTGACCTTAGATTTCCAGAACTGTAAGATAACAAATTTCTGTGTTTAAGCCACACAGCTCGTGGTTCTTTGTTATGGCAGACTTAGCAAACTAAAATAGCATGGAATAAACAAAGAGCAAAATCTTACATAAATAAGTTTTTATTGATAAACAACCAATATTCTTAGGGTTCAGAAAAGTATCATATAACTGACACTACCATGTCCTTCCAATCAATGACCCATAAAAACACATGCACACACACATTATCAAAACTAAAAATAGTAAACAATTATTTACAAAAAAGTATTATGTTTACCTTTCTCATTAATATTCTCAACTTATTCTGAATACCTATTTTATGCCATTCAGAGTATGAGGCTCAGAGCACAAAAAAGTTAACATAATCCATCCCTACTGGATAGGAAATTACAATCAAGTTTTCATCTTCCCATTCAAAATAGCCACAGCATTTAATGATTGTGATGCAATGTTACTTTTGCTTTTTTGTATTGTTCAACTGAATCTGTTCCTAAATCATTTCTTTATTAGGAGATCTCCTTTCTGACAAAGACCAAGTTCTGCAAGCATATCATACAGAACCAGGTACATGATAAACATTCAATAATTAATGATTTATCATATAGTTAAATTATATCAGTTTAATCCCAAAAGAAATATCTGAAGAAGTATTTTATAAAATATAAGATACTATGTATCAATGTTCATTAATATTACCATTATAATATTAAATAATCACTTGTAAAAAAATAATAATCACTTGTAGCAACAATAACACAGCATTTATTTTCAAGTGTTTCCAAGTTAATTCTTTGAAAATTGATTTTTCCCTGAAAACTTTTTCCATTATGATGAAATATTAATGAGTTGAATCACAATGAATGATCAGATGAATTGGATTTTGAAACAATCTAAGACAAATTCAAAACCAAAGGTCTTTAATACACTCACCACTTTCAAAGCAAGCATCAAAGATAAGATGTCCTTTCTTGGGCTGTCCACAGTATCCAGATGGAAGCACCAAATATTTGCTAACATTCCCTCCAATGGCATCATCATTTCCAATGTCATAGCCTATTAAAAAAAAAAGGGCTCATGTTTAACAGAAATCAAAATATATTTAGTAATAGAAGTCCAATAAAATTTCTATTATTAATTTTTCCCCTCTTCTGTCATTTATTGCTTATCCATACAGAAAGAAATGAACTACATAATGTTGTAAGGTAGAAACAAGATACAATCTAAAATCAGAAACATAAGATCTGGGATGCCTGAGTGGCTTAGTGGTTGAGCATCTGCCTTTGGCTCAGGTCATGATCCCAGGGTGCCCAGATTGAGTCCTGCATCAGGCTCCCCGCAAGAAGCCTGCTTCTCCCTCTGCCTATGTCTCTGCCTCTCTCTGTGTCTTTCATGAATAAATAAATAAAATCTTTTAAAAAAAAGAAAAAAGAAACATAAGATCTGAAATCTCACCTCTACTACATATTAATCCTGTGATAAAAAGCAATCAATTTAATCTCTTTAAGCCTCAGTTTTTCTCATCCATAATTAAGGAATGGCAAAACCCATCCTTCAAAATTATGTTATGGGAATTAGATATGAAAATATCTAGCATGACTACTAAAATCTGAACGATGTTCATTAAATTACACAATGTTTTTAATAAGTAGTTAATATATTTAAATTGTCAGAAATGTTTAGTTAGGGGCATATGGATGGCTCAGTTAAGTGTCTGTCTTCTACTCAGGTCATGATCCCAGCGTCCTGGAATGGAGCACCAAATCAGGCTCTGCTCAGTGGGGAGCCTGCTTGTCTCTCTCCTTCTGCCTCTTCCCCCTCTGTGTGCTCCCCCTCCTTCTCTCTCAAATAAATAAAATCTTTTTTAAAAATTAATTATTGTTTTAATTCAAATAAAAAAACAGTAATATAACTATCATTATAACATCCTAATGTTCTACACCCAGATAATTTGAGAACCACTGAATTAACATAAAAGTTATATTTCTTAATAGGAACTTTGTTTTTTTTAATTTAAAAAAATTTGTTTTTTTTAATTTTATAAGTTTCACTTCTAGTTGGAAAGTTGGAAAAATCATAGCTTTCACCTTAATAAGATAGACCCCAACAAAGAAAAAAATCATAACTTAAAACCGAGATTACAGGGCAACAATAATCTGATACCAAGGAAACTCAGGCCCTGCCAAAAAAAGAGGGAAGCAAGCACTGACTCTTTTTATGGCAAAGCACAGGAGGAAGAAACGATGGGTGCCATACAAGTGAGTAAAATGAACTAAGCTATTTTTTTTAACTATTAAAAGTCAAGTATAGAAAATATGAGAGTATAGAACCTCTGAGAATCACAGACACAAAGGGAATTCACACATGCCCCCATCAAGTATTTAAGAGAAAGATTAGGGACAGGGCAGAAAACTAGAAAATGCTTTTGTTGTAATGCAGGAATGGAGAAAGAGATGGGCTACTGTTATAGAAAAGGCATGAAGCCCCACAAATGTCCTTTTCCCTTAAGAAAAAAAAAAAGCCTTAAGACCTAGGGGAGAAACAGCAAACCTTAAAACCCCCGTGTACAATAAGACAGGAAGAGGAACAGCAAAAGAAAATATCCTCTATACCTGCAGGAGGGGAAGAAAAGATTATCTCACACAAGACCCATAAATGATTCAAGGCAGAGATGAAAGAGGGAAGAGAGATGGGATCATTGAAAAAAATCCATCCCAAGACCAGAGTATATAGGCCTGCCTAAAGTTATATCCTAGTCCTAGCCTAGACCAAGACAGCAAAAATACTCTTGCTCCCTCAATACCAAGATAGCAAGCACTAAAAAAAAATAGTAATCTACTTCTAGAGATGAGACAAAAGCACAGAAATAAACTCCGTCTATGGCAGGAGTGCCCAGGGAAGGATAAAAGTTTAGGGTGGGGCAAATGAATGAGGAAAAACTCTCAGTTACTCTAGCCCTTTCTCTCAGGAACAAGGTAACCCTAAAGACTATCAAAAAAAAAAAAAAAAAAACTACTAGAACTGATAAATGAATTCATTGAGGTCACAGGATACAAAATAAATATACAGAAATCTGCTGTATTTCTTATATACCAATAATAAAGTAGCAGAAAAAAATTAAGGAAACAATCTGAATTTACAATTGTACCAAAAATAATAAAATACTTGGGTATAAAATTAACCAAGAAGGTGTATGTAAGACCTGTACTGTGTGAAAACTAAAAAGCACTGATTAAAAAAACTGAAGATGATACAAACAAATGGAAACATATTCCATGCTCATGGCTTGGAAAAACATGTTACAATGTTACATGTTACAATGTCCATACAACCCAAAGCAATCTACAGATTATAACAATCCTTACCATAAAACCAACAACATTTTTCACAGAATTAGAACAAATAATCCTAAAATTTCTGTAGAATCACCAAACACCCAGAACAGCCACAGCAATCTTGAAAGAGAAAAAACTAGAAGCATCACAATCCCAGATTTCAAGATATATTACAAAGCCGTAGTTCTAAAAAGTATGGTTCTGGTACAAAAACATAGATCAAGAGAATAGATTAAAGAGCCCAGAAATAAATCCATGATTATTTGGTCAATTAATCTTTGACACAGTAAGCAAAAATATGCAATGGGAGAAAAGTCTCTTCAACAAATGGTGTTAAGAAAATTGAACAGCTACATACAAAAGAATGAAATTGGACCACTTTCTTACACCATATACAAAAATAAACTCAAAATGGACTTAGGACCTAAGTGTGAGATTCGTGACATCATAAAAATCCTACAAGAGAGCACAGGCAGTAATTTCTCTGACATCAACCATAGCAACATTTTTCTAGAAATGTCTCCTCAGGCAAGAGAAATAAAAGCCAAAATAAACCTTTAAGACTATATCAAAATAAAAAGCTTCTGTACAACAAAGGAAATCACCAACAAAACTAAAAGGATAATGAATAGGTAAAGATATTGGCAAATAACATATCTGATAAAGAGTATCAAAAATGTATAAAGAATTTTTAAAACAACAGCCAAAAAACAAATAATCCAACTGAAAACTGGGCACAAGACATAACACAGACATTTCTGCAAAGAAGATTAAGATTTCATACCAAGTATATGAGAAGATGACCCAATATCACTCATCAGGAAAATGCAAATCAAAACTACCACGAAACATTACCTCATACCTGTCAGAATAGTTAACTCAAAAGCAAGAAACAAGTGTTCACAAGGATGTGGAGAAAAAGGAACCATCATGCACTGTTGGTAAGAATACAAACTAGAAACAGTATGGAGGTTCCTCAAAAATTAAAAATAGAACTACCATATATGATCCAGCAATTCCTCTACTGGGTATTTCTCTAAAGAATACAAAACACTCCTGCAAAAAGATATATACATTCCTATGTTTATTGTAGCATTATTTACAATAGCCAAATTATGGAAACAATCCAAGTGTCCATCAACAGATGAATGGATAAAGAAGATGTGAGATAGAAAGATAGATAGATAGATAGATAGATAGATAGATAGATAGATGATAAATAGAATATTACTTGACCATAAAAAAGAATGAAATCTTACTGGTTGCAACATAGAGGGATCTAGAGCATATAATACTAAGCAAAATAAGTTAGAGAAAGACAAATACAATAAGATTTCACTTATATGTGGAATTTCAGAAACAAAACAAATGAATAGTGGAAAAAAAGAAACAAAATAGACTCCTGGAATGCCTGGGTAGCTCAGTGGTTGAGTGTCCGCCTTTGGCTCAGGGCATGAACCCAGAGTACTGGGACTGAGTCCCACATCAGGCTTCCTGCATGGAGCCTGCTTCTCCCTCTGCCTGTGTCTCCGCCTCTCTCTCTATCTCTCTCATGAATAAATAAATAAAATCTTTAAGAAAAAAAAAAAAAGAATAGACTCTTAAATACAGAGAACAAACTGACGGTTACCAGTGGGGAGATGGATGAGAGGATGGATGAAATAGGTGAAGAGGATAAAGAGCACACTTACCATGAGATGAGAACTGAGTAATGCATAGGATTGTTGAATCACTTGTATACCTGAAACTGATGTAACACTAAACTATACTATAAACTAATATAACAAATTAATTACATTGGAATTTTAAAAATGGGTTTTGTTTTTTAAAATTAATTAATTAGTTAATTAATTAAAATGTTAAAAAAGATTCTAAAACAATTTGAAGCCAGTAATAAATTGAAGATATACACAGCAACAATGAAACGTAACCAGGGATCCCTGGGTGGCTCAGCAGTTTAGCACCTGCCTTTGGCCCAGGGCGCAATCCTGGAGTCCCAGGATCGAGTCCCATGTTGGGCTCCTGGCATGGAGCCTGCTTCTCCCTCCTCCTGTGTCTCTGCCTCTCTCTCTCTCTTTCTCTCTCTCTCTCTCTCAAATAAATAAATAAATAAATAAATAAATAAATAAATAAATAAATAAATCTATCTTAAAAAAAAAAAAAAGAAAGAAAGAAACTTAACCCAGCTTAACTCTTGACTAGGTTGACATAAGCCCTCACACAAATGACCTAGGAGAAGGGGCGTATCCATTTCCAGTGACAAATAGTATTCCTATCATTGTCTACTGTTCTACATTAGAAGCGAAGTATGTAACATAAAATTATGGAACATACAAAAAAAAAAATCAAGAAAAGACAACCTACTATCTATGAAGAGCAATTAATTGACATAGATTCAGAAATGACTAGACAGACATTGGTATCACCAGACAATGAATTAAAATAACTAAGATTGGGGCCTTTGGGTGGCTCAGTTGTTTGAGTGTCTGACTCTTGGTTTCAGCTCAGGTCATGATCTCAGGGGTGTGAGGTAGAGTCCTGCATAAGGCTCTAAGTCAGGCATGGAGCCTGCTTGAGATTCTCTCTCTCCTTCTGCCGCTATCCCTCCCCTGCAGAAAATAAGTAACTTTTTTTAATTAAATAAAAAAACTAATATGCTAAAGCCTTTGTTGGAAAAGGAGGACAAAATGCTTAAAAATGGGGATTTCAGCAGATAGATGGAAATTACAATAATTAAACGACATGCTAAAACTAAAAAATACAGTAACAGAGATGAAGAATTTCTTCATTGTACTCATCAGTAAACTTGACACAGATAAGGAAAGAATTAGTGAACTCTAGATCAAGAGAAATAAGCTGAATAGAAAAACAAAGATAAAAAAGAAAAGAAAAAATTCATGGCATCCAAAAATTGTGGAACAATACCAAATTATCTAACATATGTATAACTAAAATTCCAGAAGGAGATGAGAGAGAATGGAGCAGAAGCAATATTTGAAGCGATAACACCTAAGATCTTCCACAATTAATGAATAATATCCAGCTACAGATCCAAGAAGTACCAAGCAAAACATTCATTTTTAAAATTTTATATATCATATATAAAAATACAAATCACATGCAAAGGGACTCAGGTAAAAATTAGAGTACACTATTAATAAGAAACTGGAAACCAGAAGTCAAGGGGATGACATCTTTAAATTATTGAGAGAAAAACTCCTTTAAACAAATTTAATGCAGGTATTTTGAGGAAAATAAGTGATGAGAGAATTCATAATCATCAGTCTAGTATTATAAGAAATGTTAAAGAAAAGTTCTTCTGGCCTAAAGAAAATGATAACAGATATAAACTAAGATCCACACAAAGAAATGAAGGACTCCAGAAATGATATAAATGAAAGTAAATACAAATATTCTTATCTTTAGTACTCAAAAAGATAAATGACTATCTAAAGAAAAATAGTAGCAACGTATTATGAGATTATACCACAGGTAACAGTCAAATAAACAGCAGGAGTAGAACAAAAGATGAGTGGGAACAATTGAAAGTATGTTGTTTTAAGTTTCTTAAACTAAATATAAAGTTGTAAGACATTGTTTGAAAGTAGATGAACTATATAATAAAGATGTATACTGAAAAGCCAAAACCTAAAAAAAAAGGTCATAAATTAGCCAAAAGTGAAGATAAAATGAAATTATAACAAACAGCCAATCATTACATAAGAAGGCAGAAAACAAAATAGGAGAAAAGGAACAAAGACTAGATGGGGCAAACAAAAACTAGCACAATATTATAATTAATTTATCAACATCAAATGGTATCTACTGAAACTCTGGTAGGAAAGATAAAGAAATAGTTTATATATACTATTCTCCACTTTTCTAAGAATTCTTGTTAGTTCTATTATTATAAGTATTCTGTTGAGATGGTTATCAATGTCAGCAGTATTCTTAGAGGGCATTTTGGACACTTGTTGAGGTGTTTCTTTGTTTTCACAATGATGAAAAAGTGCTGATGTCATTTGATTGGTGGAGACCATAAATGCTAGGTGTACTACAAAGTAGAGGAGAGTCCAGTACAACTTTCAAATGTCCTGTACAGATACTAATATATATAAAACTCCTATTTATGATTCTGTGAGCTTAGAACCTACTTCCATTATACACATTTTGTATAGCTTTAATAAATACTGATTTTGGCAAGAACACAACATGTAAACCAAGAAAGGGTTATAATTTATTTGTTCCTAATTTTACACAGAATTATCAGCATTTTAGAAAATCATGTCACCAAAGGCATTGTCACACACTGTATTTCATTCACAAATATAATTCTCATATATCAGTTAATATTCATACAGTTGTATTTATAATTATTTTACACACAAATGCAAACTCCACTGTGTTTTCCCAATGCCTTGGATATATGCACATTCGTGTTTCACCTTGTGGATAATCCTACTCACTCGACAGACCTACATACAATGTCATCTCCTCTGTGAAGTCTTACCTGACTTCCCCAAAGTGATTGATCTTCTCTGTTCCCATAGCATCTTTTTTATGTCTTTACTATACCTTTTATTATTATTACCTTTTTATTATAAATTATGTGTCTTTTTAGTAATTTTAGTCTTTTTAGTAATTGTGGTTTCTCATCCAAAGAATCCAATGCCTTATCTTTTTATCAACCACTTTCTCTCTCTCCAGCTCTTGGCACAATTCTTGGCACCATGTCAGTAATCTATAAATACTCATTGAATTACTAAAATACAAATTTAGGAGCTAAATTTTATTTCAATATTGAATATTAGTTTTTCTATGTCTGTTGAGAGCACACAGAATATATGATGCATTTTAAATTCATCAAAAAAACAAACAGCAAAAAGAGAGAGAAGCAAACCATAAAATAGACTTTTAAGTAAAGAGAACAAACTGAGGGTTGAAGGAGGGGAGGTGGGTGGTGGCATAGGTTAAATGAGTGAGGAGTATTAAGGAGGGCACATGTTGTGATGAGCATGGTGTATTGTATGTAAGTGATGAATCACTAAATTCTATTCCAGAAACTAACATTACACTGTATGTTAACTAATTGGAATTTAAATAAAAACTTAAACTAAAAAAAAAAAAAAAAGACAACAACAAAGATAGGTCCTGGTATTTGGTTAAAAAAAAAAAAAAAAAAAAATATATATATATATATATATATATTTATATATATATGATCCAAGGAGCAGTGGGAAATGTCAAACTAACAACCCTACCTACCTGAACACTAATAATAATATTTAGATTTCTAATATTTAAAATGAGATATAGCCACATACATTGATATAGATACTTACTGAATGAACCATGAGGTTTTTTCTGCCTTTTTATCCTTGTTAACAAATCCTGACAATAACATGTTGATCTTAAATGAGGGTATAAGTGTGTAAGTTTTTTTTTTTTACCTTCTGCAAATTTTTTAATTTAAATTCAATTAATTAATATATGATGTATTATTAGTTTCAGAGCCAGAGTTAAGTGATTCATCAATCTTATATAATACCCAGTGCTCATCATATCACGTGCCTTCTTTAATGTCCATCACCTAATTACCCCACCAGCCCACCCATCTCCCCTCCAGCAACCCTCAGGTTGATTCCTATGATTAAGAGATTCTTAAGGTTGATCTCCCTCTCTGATTTTGTCTTGTTTTATTTTTCCATCCCTTCCCCTATAATCCTGTTTTATTTCTTAAATTCCATGAGTGAGATCATATGATAATTGTCTTTCTCTGACTGACTTATTTTGCTTAGCATAATTCCCTCTAGTTCCATCTACATCATTGCAAATGGCAGTATTTCATTTTTTATGGCCAACTAGTATTCCACTCTATATATATACCACTTCTTCTTTATCCATTCATCTACCAATGGACATCTGGGCTCTTTCCATAGTTTGGCTATTGTGGATACAGCTGCTATAAACATTGGGATGCAGGTGCCCCTTTTGTTAACTACATTTGTATCTTTGGGGTAAATACCTAGTTGTGCAATTGCAGGGTTGCAGGGTAGCTCTATTTTCAACTTTTTTTTTTAAGATTTTTTTTATTTATTCATTCATGAGAGGCACAGAGAGACGGGGGGGGGGGGGGGGGCAGAGACACAGGCAGAAGGAGAAGCAGGCTTCATGTAGGGAGCCTGATGTGGGACTCGATCTCGGGTCTCCAGGATCATGCCCTGGGCCGAAGGCAGGCGCCAAACTGCTGAGCCACCCAGGGATCCCCTATTTTCAACTTTTTGAGAAACCTCCACACTGTCTTCCAGAGTAAATGCACCAGTTTGCATTCCCACCAACAGTGTAAGAGGGTTCCCCTTTCTCCACATCACCACTAACATCTGTCACTTCCTGATTTGTTAATTTTATCCATTCTGACTGGTGTGAGGTGGCTCATTATGGTTTTGATTTGTATTTCACTGATGCCAAGTGATGTTGAGAATTTTTTTCATGCATCTGTTCTTTAACATGTGAAGCTGTTGGACACAGGCAGCTCTGTATTATATTAGCAGCAAATTCTTAATCAGATAGTTTACTTGTTTGATTGATTGCTGTTTGATTACTTTATAAAATATAGAAGGAAATAAAAAGATTAAAATAAAAATAAACATTGCATTTACATTTATGGTTAAATAAAACAAACAGTTGTTTTTCAGACCACAATGTTTCAAAATTGAACTCAATCACAAGAGGAAATTTGGAAAGAATTCAAATACATGGAGGTTAAAGGGCATCTTACTAAAAACTGACTGGGTTGACCAAGAAATTAAAGAAGAATTTTTAAAATTCATGGAAACAAATGAAAATAAAAATACAACTGTTCAAAACCTTTGGGATGCAGCAAAGGTGGCCCTAAGAGGGAACTACAAGCCTTTCTCAAAAAACAAGAAGGGTCTCAAATACACAACCTAACCCTACACCTAAAAGAGCTGGAGAAAGAGCAGCAAATAAAGCCTAAAACCAGCAGGAGAATAGAATTAACAAATATTAGAGCAGAAATTAAAGAAATAGAAACCAATAGAACAGTAAAATAGATCAGCGAAACTAGGAACTGTTCTTTGAAAGAGTTAAAATAAATAGTTGTGATATAATGAGACCAAATAGTAAAAGAAAGCAAGATACCATAAAACATGCAGTATACTGACCTAAAGACCAAAAAGGGAATAGGGTGAACTATACTTCATAATGTTAATGCAATTTTCCTGGCTGATCATTTGAATACACAAAGCAGGAGATACAATTATTTGTTCTCAGAAAACTCATATCTCAATTATATTATACATGTATATAAAATGATTAAAAATTATTTACAGTATTTATAAGTAGCACAAAACAATCCAAGGTGGCAGAGACTAATGAAATAGTTGTTATAGAATAAGAACTTTTGGGGCATCTGGGTGGCTCAGGGGTTGAGCATCTGTCTTTGACTGGTTGAGCATGATCCTGGGGTCCTGGGATCGAGTCTCACATTAGGCTCACCACAGTGAGCCTGCTTCTCCCTCTGCCTATGTCTCTGCTTCTCTCTGTGTGTCTCTCATGAATAAATAGATTAAATCTTTAAAAGAAAAAAAAAAAAGAACTTTTAATTTCTTGACTTCTGTGCATTTTAACATTCGCCAAATAACCGTTTTTCCTGTATTTTTGAATTCAGAGTCTTCATTCTTAGTTTATTAATACCCTCACATTTATTCAAGGCTGCATGAATTAGCAGTAAGAATTTGGATTTTAAAGTGACACAGACTTGGGATTGAATCCACCTAACTCAGATACATAGGCAATGTAACCTTTGTTAAGTAATTTAACCCAACCTCAGAGTCTGTTTGCTTAGAGTTTGCTTATGTTGTTCTGAAGGTTACAGAAAATATATGTAAATCACCTAGAACACAGAATTTACTAAGTAGTTGGTTATTATCATCATAATTATTATTAAGATACATGTATTTAAGAGAAGTATATTTAACAAAAATAATAAGATTCAAATTTATAACGTACAGAGGAAGATTCAGAAAGGAAAGGAATAATTTTTTTTTTAAAGATTTTATTTATTTATTCATGATAGTCACAGAGAGAGAGAGAGGCAGAGACACAGGCAGAGGGAAAAGCAGGCTCCATGCACCGGGAGCCCGACGTGGGATTCGATCCTGGGTCTCCAGGATCGCGCCCTGGGACAAAGGCAGGCGCCAAACCGCTGCGCCACCCAGGGATCCCGGAAAGGAATAATTTAAATTGAAATCTATAAAGAAGATTTTAGGGTAAGTCTTCCTTGAAGTAAGTACTGAATACTGTAGCATCCAGTTAAATTATGCACTATAAAACACTCTTATTATGGTGTATACAATATTTGCCTCCAAACATAGAGCCAAAGTAACACAATGAATTTTCCTATTTAAGGATGTTAGAGAGAAAAGACAGCACAATTTGAGGTTTAAGGAAATAATAATCTGATTTTATTAATGTTATCATTATTTACATGCTTTTGTAAAATACTATACAGATAACAAATATTCAGTGATAAAAGTTGTGAACATATTTTGTGTAGGGAAAAACAAAGATGCATAATATTGATGTTGCATGTACCCAAAGAAGTAATACAATAATTATATCTTGTTTTACTCTGATAAATAGGCTACTGACACATCTAGAAATAGACTTTAGGGCTACAAAGAATTTTTGAAATTTAAGTGGATTATACAGATGATGGATATGGCAAAGGCTAAATTTGTTCCATTTTTACATGGAAAATAGTTTATAGTTGTTCCTCCATATCTGAGGGAAATATGTTTCAATATGTCCCATGGATGTCTGAAACTACAGATAGTACCAAACCATGTTTATAGCATGTTTTTTCCTAAACATATATAAATAACTGTGATAAAGCTGAATTTATAACTTAGGCACAGTAAAAGATTAATAATAAAATACAATTATAATAATATGCTGCAATAAAAGGTACCATAGATTTTGGCAACCTCAGCCTATGATTTTTTTTTTCTTTTTAAGTCAAGAACTTTCAACTTCTCACTTAAAGGAAGCTCTTTACAGCTTTTCTCTGGCATATCCAAATTGCCAGCATAATTACTCTTGCAAATTGAGACCAACTTGTAAAATAAGGGTTACTTGAACACAAGTACTATGATACAGTGAATCTGATAACTGACACAGCTACCAAATGATTGACAGGCACCCTACAATGTAAATACACTACAGGGATGATTCACATCACAGGCGGGTTGGCAAGAGATTTCATCATTCTCCCCAGAATGGCACACAATTTAAAACTTGATATACAATGGAATATCGTATATATAATATACAATGGAATATTACTCAGTCACTAGAAATGACTAACACCCACCATTTGCTTTGATGTGGATGGCTATTATGCGGAGTGAAGTCAGTCAGTTGGAGAAGGACAATCATCATATGGTTTCACTCATACAGAGAATATAAAAAGTAGTGAAAGGGATTACAGGGGAAAGGAGAGAAAATGAGTGGGAAAAATCAGAGAGGGTGACAAAACATGAGAGACTCCTAACTGGGAAACAAAAAAGGGGTAGTGGAAGGGGAGGTGGGCAGGGGGATGGGGTGACTGAGTGATGGGCACTGATGGGGGCACTTGACCGGAGGAGCACTGGGTGTTATACTATATGTTAGTAAATCGAACTCCAATAAAAAATATATATTTTTGTAAAATAAATACATAAATAAAACTGTGTACTGCTGAATTTCCATTTTATGTTTTTTAGACCACAATTGACAACAAGTAACTAAAACCACAGAAAACTAAACCCAGGACAATTGGAAGAATGCTGTACATTAAAGTTATAATCAATTCATATCAGTCAAAAATGAGAAAAACAGCTTATTAATTAAAACTGACCTTTATATAGAACATGCATTCCACCTCTCAGGCTAAAACACCTTCAAAGAGGTAACAAATTACCCCTGTGTTTAAGTGACATGCAGTTAAAGGGATCTGTCAGAAGTTCCATTATAAAGTCATATTTCCAAGGCTTCATAATTTTGGGAGAAAATTACATGAAAGATGAGACTTAAAGCCACAAACTCTGAGCCAAGAAAAAAAATCTAAAATTCCTTCTTGAGGGTGTTTTAGGAAAGAGAATCTATTCATTTGAGGACTTTAACCACAGGAAAACTAGTACCCATTACATAGCTTATTCCTAGAATTTTATAAAATAATATCACATTTGTTCTCATTACAAATATACAAGATACACTGCAAAAAGTTTAAAGATTTTTTTAAAGAATTTCCTAAAGATACCCTAAATTTCTCTAGGCACATGTATCTAAATACAAATAAGATCTAGATTTGTTAAGCTACAATCTTACCTAAAATGTACTGAAGATCAGTTACTATACCCACTCATTATCTTGTGCTCAGAATTAAGAAGAATATTTAAGAAAAATAAGCTACAAATCTATCACTCAATAAAATAAGAATATACTAATAATTAATATTAATGCTCTCAAAAAGCTGAACTTCTAGTTAAGGACTATGTGAAAAACAGAAATATATATAATATTTAAAATTTTCTATTTCCATAAAAATAGAAAATTCAGTACAGACAGTATAGTGGTGCCATATGATTTAGAGAAATGTGGACCTACAGATGAATTCTTGCTTGGCTTCTAAATGTATGACCATGAGTAAGCCCCAATTCAGCAAGGTATGATCTTGGACCTCTCTATTTCATCTGAGAGCCTTTAAAAAAATGGTTGAGCCATTTTTCCCTTACAAGGTAGTTTGCATCCAATTTCTGAAAAATTTGCAATAAATATCTCCCTCCCTTGATCTCACCAAAAATCTACTTATATCCTCTCTATTTTGTATTACAGCAAGTTGCATATGCCTTAATGTTCACTTCCAAACCAGTCACTTAAACACTAACTTTCCATTTCTGTGCTACTCATAGAGCAGAAAACCATATATTCTTTGATTAAGAGAATATATTCACTGCATTAACTGCACTAAAAAATGCCAGATATAAAACAATTTCAATAAATTATTGAACTGAATAGTCAATGGAAAAATAATTTTTTAAAGTATATTCTTTTAGAGGAGGGGGTCCAAGACAGTGGCATAGGAAGCTGCTGAACTCACCTGTTCTCATAGACACATCATTCCCTGCTGCAAATGATCCAAAAACTAGATGAAGTGCTGTCCACAACAAAGAAAAAAGTACTACAATGAGACTGGTAGAAGAGGCAGAGATGTAGCCATGGCAAAAACCCAATACCTAGTGCAGGAAGGGTACTTCTCTCAATATAGGTACTTCTCTCAGAGGAGAAAGGAGCTGGTGCCCAATATAGGGAACTCCAGCTGCAGGAATCTGGACTGAAGAAATGAGCCCCCAGAACATCTGGCTTAGAAAAGAAACAGGGCTGACATCTAAGTCCCAAAATGCTATAAAAAACTGAGATCCTCCCTGAAAGGCCTCCTAAACCCAGAGAAAAAAATAGCAGTTTAAAAAGCAGCTAGGGGCACTTGGGTGGCTCAGTCAGCTAAGCACCTAACTCTTCATTTCAGCTCAGGTCGGGATCTCAGGGTTATGAAATCGAGCCCCTAATCAAACTCCCACACTGGGTGTGGAGCCTGTTTGAGATTCTCTCTCCATCTGCCCCTCCCCAACTCCTTAAATACTCTCTCTCTCTCTCTCTCTGAAATAAATAAATAAGCAAGCAAGCAAGCACCTAGACGATGTGGGGAGATTCATTTGTGGATCTTGTAGATACACCCTCCAACCACTTTACTGGGATGGATAGGGGAAAGTGATCCTGGCACATGCTGAGGCTAGAGAATGCAGGAGATTGTAGCGCTCACCATCTCCCTGGCTGGAGCAGGCACAAACAATGAAGGTGTTCTCTATCCTCTAGGTAAGGCTTCAAGAGCTAGTGGTTACTACACTCCCTTGCCCCCTGGTGAGGGTTGGTGAGTGCCAGCAGCAGTGGTATTTTCATATTCCTATCCTAAAGTCAGTACACATGCTAGAAAAGCCACGCTCCTGCTACATTGCTAAACACCACAGGCATGTATAGTCAAGACATTTTCCCTGCTATATTACTGAAGCTAGCAAGGATGGTCTGTCCCATACACTCTCCAACTGCTTTCCAAAACCAGCAAACACATGTAATCCATACAGGAATATCCCATGATCACCAGGCCTTGTGGCCAAGAGAGCTGGTATTCCAGCTGTCCACAGGATTGCAACAATTTGGCAGGCCACCATCCCCATGGCACTGAAAACACATCAGAATATAGCATAACCCCAGTCTTTATGTGAAAAAAAAAATCCTATTTACTTATCTTGGAGCTTTACCCTGAGAGACAGGCTTCAGGTTTCTGATACAGCAAAGGGCTAAAGAGGTACTACCAGGGAAGATAAGAAGGGAGATACCATCTTCATGCAACCCCATAACTTTGCTACAGTTTAATATAACTATCCAGAAGAGAGCTTGTAATTCATGTGGAGCTCCAATTTTTGAAATTATTCCTCAGGGACAATTCCAAATCTCCTGGTCTAGAAGGCAGCAGAGATTATGATTGTGACCCTACAGGACTACTTATTTTTGCATAATTTAAAGCTGTTATCTGAAGGTCTGGCTTCCAATCAGCCTAAAATTAGGTGCTAAATGAGATGCCAATCCTTAGATCGCTGACAGTTCTTGGCACATCCTCAACAAAAGGAACATATTGAGAATAAATCAGGCATCACAAAGGTTCAAGAAACAATCAAGGAGTAAGGCAAGGTTCAACAAAAAAGATCATCACCTACACCAGGCCAGGCTCTCAGACTGAAAGAGATTCGCCAGTTTTGCTAATACACAGAAACAAACACATAGAGTCAAGCAAAATAAGGAAACAGACAAATATATTCCAAAAAGAAAACAAGACAAACCATCAGAAAAAGACCATAATGGCATGGACATAAGATCCAATCTGATAAAGAATTCAAAGAAATGGTCATAAAGATGCTCATTGATCTCGAGAGAAAAATGGATGAACACAGTGAGAACTTCAACAAAGAGATAACATAACAAAGTACCAAACAGAAGTCACAGAGCTGAAGAATACAATGATGGAACTGAAAAATACCACAAAGGGGTTCAACAGCAGACCAAATGAAGTAGTTGAACAGATCAGTGAGCTAGAAAATAAAGCAATGGAACTCACCCAATTACAGTAGCAAAAAGAAAAAAGAATTTTAAAATATGAAGATAACTTGAAGGACCTCTGGGACATCAAGTGGAATAACATTCACATTATAGGGATCCCAGAAAAAAGAAACAGAGAGAGGAAAGAACAAAAAATTTATTTGAAAAAATAATAGCCAAAAATATCCTTGATCTAGGAAAGGAAACAGACATCCATGTCTAGGAAGTCCACAGATTTCCAAATAAGATAAACCCAAAGAGAGCTATACTATGACACATTATAATTAAAATGTCAACAGTTAAGATAAAGAATCTTAAAAGCAGCAAGAGAAAAACAAATTGCTCCATGCAAGCTATCAAAGCATATACTACTGAATTTATCAGCAAAAACGTTGCAAGCCAGAGATAATGGCAAGGCATATTCAAAGTGCTGAAAGGAAAAACTTCCAACCAAAGACACTCTAGCCACCAAGGTAATTGTTCAGATTTGAAGGAGAAAGAGAGTATTCACACAGGCAATAGCTAAAGGATTTCATCACTACTAGGTTGGCCTTATAAGAAATAGTAAAAGGACTTACTTAAGCTGAAAAGAAATGGCACTACTTAATAACAAGTAAACATACAAAAGTAAAAATATCACTAAAAAAGATAAATATGCAGTAAAGGCAATTGACTACTTGTAAAGTTACTAAGAAGGTTACAAGACAAAAGAAGTAAAATTAACTAAAACAATAATTAATGGATACATTAAATTAAAAGATGTAAAATGTGGCATCACATATAAAAAACATGGAGGGAAGTAAAACTGTACAATTTGAAATGCACTCACATTTAAGTGGCTATCACCTTAAAATACACTATTACAATATAAGTGAATCTCAGTCACCACAAGAAAACCTTATAGTTAATATGCTAAAGAAAATAAATGAAATCTAAACATGACACTATTTTTAACTCTTTGAGGAACCTCCACACAGTTTTCCAGAGTGGCTGCACCAGTTCACATTCCCACCAACAGTGTAAGAGGGTTCCCTTTTCTCCGCAACCTCTCCAACATTTGTGGTTTCCTGCCTTGTTAATTTTCCCCATTCTCACTGGTGTGAGGTGGTATCTCATTGTGGTTTTGATTTGTATTTCCCTGATGGCAAGTGATGCAGAGCATTTTCTCATGTGCATGTTGGCCATGTCTATGTCTTCCTCTGTGAGATTTCTCTTCATGTCTTTTGCCCATTTCATGATTGGGTTGTTTGTTTCTTTGCTGTTGAGTTTAAGAAGTTCTTTATAGATCTTGGAAACTAGCCCTTTATCTGATACGTCATTTGCAAATATCTTCTCCCATTCTGTAGGTTGTCGTTTAGTTTTGTTGACTGTATCCTTTGCTGTGCAAAAGCTTCTTATCTTGATGAAGTCCCAATAGTTCATTTTTGCTTTTGTTTCTTTTGCCTTCGTGGATGTATCTTGCAAGAAGTTACTGTGGCCGAGTTCAAAAAGGGTGTTGCCTGTGTTCTCCTCTAGGATTTTGATGGAATCTTGTCTCACATTTAGATCTTTCATCCATTTTGAGTTTATCTTTGTGTATGGTGCAAGAGAGTGGTCTAGTTTCCTTCTGCATGTGGATGTCCAATTTTCCCAGCACCATTTATTGAAGAGACTGTCTTTCTTCCAATGGATAGTCTTTCCTCCTTTATCGAATATTAGTTGACCATAAGGTTGAGGGTCCACTTCTGGATTCTCTATTCTGTTCCATTGATCTATGTGTCTGTTTTTGTGCCAGTACCACACTGTCTTGATGACCACAGCTTTGTAGTACAACCAGAAATCTGGCATTGTGATGCCCCCAGATATGGTTTTCTTTTATAAAATTCCCCTGGCTATTCGGGGTCTTTTCTGATTCCTACGACCCAGCAATTGCACTGTTGGGGATTTACCCCAAAGATACAGATGCAATGAAATGCCGGGACACCTGCACCCCGATGTTTATAGCAGCAATGTCCACAATAGCCAAACTGTGGAAGGAGCCTCGGTGTCCATCGAAAGATGAATGGATAAAGAAGATGTGGTTCATGTATACAATGGAATATTACTCAGCCATTAGAAATGACAAATACCCACCATTTGCTTCAACATGGATGGAACTGGAGGGTATTATGCTGAGTGAAATGAGTCAATCGGAGAAGGACAAACATTATATGTTCTCATTCATTTGGGGAATATAAATAATAGTGAAGGGAATATAAGGGAAGAGAGAAGAAATGGGTAGGAAATATCAGAAAGGGAGACAGAACATAAAGACTCCTAACTCTGGGAAACGAACTAGGGGTGGTGGAAGGGGAGAAGGAGCGGGGGGTGGGGGTGAATTGGTGATGGGCACTGAGGGGGGCACTTGACGGGATGAGCACTGGGTGTTATTCTGTATGTTGGCAAACTAACCACCAATAAAAAATAAATTTATTATTATAAATAAATAAACATGACACTAAAGAAAGTTATCAAAACATAAAGGGAGAGAAAAAAGAGAAGGACAGAGAGAACCAACAAAAACAGCCAAAAAAACAATTAACAAAATTGCAGTAAGTACATATCCATAATTACTTCAAAGGTAAATGGACTAAATTCTCTGGTGAAAAGACATAAAAATACTTGAATGGATTAAAAAGAAAAAAAATATATATATATAACAAGAGATGGACTTCAGTAGTCAAAACACACACAGATTGAAAATGAAGGATATAAAAAGATATTCCCTGAAAATGGAAAACAAAAGAAAGCTGAGCTAGCTATAGTCATATCAGACAAAACAAACTTTATTTTTTTTTTTCAAAACAAACTTTAAAACAAAGACTGTAAAAACAAAAAAAAGACAAAGAGAAGCAGCACATTATAATAAAGGGGCCAATCCAGGAAGATTAAACATTTGTAAATACGTATACCCCCAACATATAAACAACAAAATATATAAAGCAAATATTAACAGATCTAAAGTAAGAAGTTGATAGTGATACAGAAATAGTAGGGGATTTTAACACCTCACTTAAATCAATGGAAAAATCATCCAGACAGAAAATCAATAAACAAATATTGTCCTTAAATGACATATGAACCAGAAATATGTAATAAATATATACAGGACATTCCCTTCAAAAGCAAATTACACATTTTCCTCAAGTGCACATGGAACATTTTCCAGGATAGATCACATGTTAGTCCATAAAGTAAGTCTCAATAAATTTAAAAAGATTTAAGTCATTATCAAGGACCTTTTCCCACCACAATGGTATTAAACTAGAAATCAATTACAAGAAAAAAACTGGAAAAATTACATGTATGTGGAGATTAAACAACATATTACTGAACAACCACTAAATCACAAGGTGAAAAATTCAAAGGAGAAATAAAAAAATATCTAGAAACAAATGAAAATGGAAATATGACATACCAAATCTAGATTCAGCAAAACCAGTTCTGAAAAGTTCATAGCAATAGAGCCTACCACCAAAAAAAAAAAAAAAAAAGAAAGAAAGAAAAAAAAAAAAAAAGAGAGAGAAATCTCAAACAATGTAACTCTACACCCAAAGGAAAAAGAAAAAGAAGAACAAAGACCATAATTAATAGAAAGAAAAAATCAACAAGGCACCTGGGTGGCTTGGCAGTTGAGCCTCTGCCTTTGGCTCAGGGGGTGATCTCAGGGTCCTGGGATCAAGTCCCAATTCAGGCTCCCTGCATGGAGCCTGCTTCTCCTTCTCCCTCTGCCTCTGCCTCTGTCTCTGCCTCTCTCTCTCTCTCTCTCTCTCCCTTCCTCCCTCTCTCTCTCTCTCTCTGTGTGTCTCTCATGAACAAATAAATGAAATCTTAAAAAAAAAAATCAATAAAGATCAGAGTGGAAATAAGTGAAATAAAAACTAAAAAAACAATAGAAACTTATAGTTAATGCCTTCAAAAGATAAACAAAATTGACAAAACATTAGCCACACTCACTAACAGAAAAAAAAGTCTCAAATAAATAAAATCAGCAATGAAAGGGAAGTTACAACTGAAACCAGAGTAATACAAAGAATCATAATAAAAGACTATTAAAAAATTATATACCAACAAATTGGACAACCCTGCAGAAATGAAAAAATTCCTAGAAACTTAGGCTTCCTAGACTAAATGATGAAGAGACAGAAAATCTGAACGGACCAATACTAAAGAGACTGAATCAGTAATCAAAAATCTCCCAACAAACAAACATCCAGTACCAGAGAGCCTCCCTGCCAAATTCTACCAAAAAAATCAAAGATTTTTTTTTAAGATTTTATTTATTTATTCATGAGAGACACAGAGAGAGAGGCAGAGACACAGGCAGAGGGAGAAGCAGGCTCCCCACAGGTGGCCTGATGTGGGACTCGATCCCTGGACTCCAGGATCACGCCCTGAGCCAAAGGCAGACACTCAACCGCTGAGCCACTCTGGTGTCCCGCAATCAAAGATTTAAAGATTTAATCTCAAACTCTTAAAAAAATTCAAAAGGAAGAAATGCTTCCAAACACCTCTCATAAAGCCAGCATTACCATGATACAAAAACCAAAGACCCCCCCACACACACAAAAAAAGATACAAATCATATGATCATCTCAACAGACTCAAAAAAAGCATGTGACAAAATTCAACATTCATTTATGATAAACATTCTAAATAAAGAAGGTATAGGGATCCCTGGGTGGCGCAGCGGTTTGGCGCCTGCCTTTGGCCCAGGGCACGATCCTGGAGACCCAGGATCGAATCCCACATCAGGCTCCCGGTGCATGGAGCCTGCTTCTCCCTCTGCCTGTGTCTCTGCCTCTCTCTCTCTCTCTGTGTGTGACTATCATAAATAAAATAAAATTTAAAAATATCAAAAAAAAAATTTAAAAAAAAAAAAAAAAAAAAGAAGGTATAAAAGAAACAGACCTCGGGGATTCCTGGGTGACTCAGTGGTTTTGTGCCTGCCTTTGGCCCAGGGTGTGATCCTGATCCTGGAGTCCCAGGTTCGAGTCCTATGTCATGCTCCCCGCATGGAACCTGCTTCTGCCTCTCTCTTTCTACCTCTTTCTCTCTCTCTCTCTCTCTCCCTCTCTCTGTCCATCATGAATAAATACATAAAATCTTTTTTTTTAAAAAAGGAACAGACCTCAAAATAATAAAGGTCATATATGTATGAGAAGATCCCAAAGATACAAAACAGACTTTAGAAAGAACAAACCAAGAGGTATCATGCTCCGTAATTCCAAATTATACTACAGAGCTATGGTAATCAAACTACTATGATATTTCCATAAAAACAGTTATATAAATCAATGGAACAGAACAGAAATTAGAAATAACCTCATACACGTATAGTCAATTAATTTACAACAAAGGAGCTAGGTATTCACAATGGGGAAAACGCAGTCTCTTCAATAAATGGTGACAGAAAAACTGGACTGTTACATGTCAAGAATGAAACTGGATGACTATCTTGTACTACATACAAAAATCAAAATGGATTAAATACTTGAATGTAGGCCTGGAAGCCATAAAACTCCTAGAAATGAAACAGACAATAAGAAACTTGACATCAGTCTTGGTGATGCTTTTTTTGGATCTGACTACAAAAGCAAGGGAAACAAAAGCAAAAACAAACAAATGGATAAACAAAATTAAAGCTTTTGCAGAGTGAAGGAAATCACCAACAAAATAAAAGGATAACCTCCTGAATAGGAGAAGATATTTGCAAATGATATATCCCATAAGGGGAATACCCAAAATATATAAAGACCTCATGCAACTCGATAAGAAAACAAACAACTCATTAAAAAATGGGAGAGGATCTGAATAGACAGTTTTCCAAAGAAGACATACAGATGACGACCTAAGGCAAATGAAAAGATCCTCAGCATCACTAATCATTAGGGGGAATGCAAATCAAAACCACAATGATAAACTCCGACCTGTCAGAATAGTTATTATCAAAAAGACAAGAAGTAACAAATGCTGACAGCAGGTAGAGAAAGGGAAACAGTTTTATGGACAGTTGGAAAGAATGCAAACTGGTGTGACCACTATGGAAAGCAGCATGGATGTTCCTCAAAAACTTCAAATCAGAGCTACCGTATGATCCAGCAATTCTATCACCAGATATGTTTGGAGTAAATGAAACCACTAATTCAAAAAGATATATGCACCCCTATGCTTACTGCACCATTATTTACAATAGACAAGATATGAAAATAAAATTGATGTCCATCAAAGGATGAGTCAATAAATATGTAGTATACACATACATACACAATACATACATACACAATGGACTACTACTCAGTCATAAAAATGGAGTCATGGAGATGGATTGTACAACATGGGGAATACAGTCAATAATACTGTATTTAGTTTGTAAGATGACAGATAATAACTAGACGTATTATAGTGAGCATTTCAAATATACAAATGTCAAATCGTTCCCAATATATCTGAAACTAATATAATATTATAATTATCCCTCAAGAAATAAAATACATATACCATATTTATATATCACAACCTTTTAGTCATTGTTAAAACTAAGGGTGTATTTTCCTATCCCATACCAAATGGGAGTAATTTTTTTTAATTGACTCCTGAGCTGTGATATGGCGTTATCAATTCACTTAAGAAAGCACTGTAGAGACGCCTGGTTGGCTCGGTGGTTTGGGCACCTGCCTTCGACCCAGGGCGTGATCCTGGAGTATCGGGATCGAGTCCCACATAGGGCTCCGTGCATGGAGCCTGCTTCTCCCTCTGCCTGTGTCTCTGCCTCTCTCTCTCTGTGTCTCTCATGAATAACTAAAATCTTTAAAAAAAATAGAAAAGCACTGTATATGACCTCTACATACCCACTGTGCTAGGTTCTAGTAATACAAATATAAATCTTAAAACCTCCTGTCCATCAAGGATATTAGTGGGAAAATCAAACCAGTAAACTAATACTTTATAGCATAATGTGTTAAGTATTATAAATGTGAGATAAGCTCAAGGCACTCCACAGAGCAGAGAAGCAACATCTAAACTCTCTCCTCAGAAGGCTTCCTGAAACACCTTTAAATATGTGTAACAAGGGGATCCCTTGGTGGCTCAGTGGTGTGGCGCCTGCCTTCGGCCCAGGGCGCGATCCTGGAGTCCCAGGATGGAGTCTCACGTCGGGCTCCGGCATGGAGCCTGCTTCTCCCTCTTCCTGTGTCTCTGCCTCTCTCTGTGTGTGTCTATCATAAATAAATAAATAAATCTTTTACAAAAATATGTGTAACAATTAGGTAAAAAACTGTGAAAAGAAGTTCCAAGACTATGCATGGAGGAACAAGGTGGAAGCCAACAAAAGGAGACAGGAGCAAAACCATGGAAGGCCTTGTATGGTATGCTAATATGGTTAAATTTTATCCTAAAAGCAGTAAAATTTTGCCCCTAAAAAGTCTGAAGCAGAACAGGGTTCAATATACCCTTGGGACTGAGAGCCTAGAGCCAAATGAGGTATGCAGGAGGGCTAGAAGAGTAAGGAATCTGGCATGCAGACTCAAGAGACAATTCTCCTTCCACACAGTCTGTACTATTTCAGGAAGGCATGATGATAGATCAGTCTCTGGAGAATTTACATATGTAATCTTGTCAAGCTCTACAACTGCATTCTGGTTCCCAAATTAGAGTTGTACTTCTAAATGAAATTTTAATTTACATGCTAAAAACAGAATGCTTAAAAACAACATCTGGCTGGTTTTCCTAATGTATTTCTATCAGATTCAATATTTAAATATTTCTAGCACAGTATTCTACAAACTGTGGCCTATCAAAGTTTTCTGGTGGTTCTTATTAATCTCAGCATTCACAGAGTATCTACTCTGTTTCAGGCACTGTGCTCAGTGCTGGAGATCCAGAGATGAGTAAGACATAGGACATCCTTCAAGGAGTGTAAGCAGAGGAAATAGACAAGCAAAAAGTATAATAAAATGTTTTATATTCTTTGCTAGATGTACACACATTGTATAATGGAAATGTAAAGAAAGTAAAGCTCCTTTGTTTGGGAAAAATGAAAGAAGAATCTGTAACATTTGCCTAGAGGATAGGTAGAGAATAGGTTACAAATAATACTTAAACTCAGTCTTGAGTGGGTGTCCACCAGGCAACCAAGGTCTGAAGATGCTATTCTGGATAACAGGTTGCTCTAAAATAAAAAGCCCAGAGATTTAAGAGAAAAGCCTAGAGAATTATATAGAAGTCAGACTATGGAAAACCCTGTATGTTTAAGAAATATGTGCTTTATCCCATAAACAACTGGAATTATTAACAGATCTTAAGCAGTGAAATCACAAGAGGTGCTGTACACAAGAGAAAGACCCCTTTGGAAGTAGTATGGACAATGGATTAGAAAGAGATGAGACTGTAGAGAAAATCTGCTCAGAAGGCTGAAGCAGTAATCTAGATGAGATGATGAAAGTAAAAGCAAAGGACACGAGAGTAGGATGAAAAAGACTTCTACAAGGCTTGCTGGATAATTAGATGTTCTTATTTCCCTAATTCTTGTTTTTTTAAGATTAATTTCTTTTTCTATATTTATTTTTATTTTAATGCCAGTATACTCAACATACAGTCTTATTTTAGTTTCAGGTGTACAATATAATGATTCAACAATTATATACATTACTCAGTGCTCACCATGATAAATGTACTCTTATACTCTTCACCTACTTTATCCATCCCCTACCCACTTCCTCTCTCATAACCATCAGTTTGTTCTCTATACTTAAGATTCTGTTCTCCTTTATTTTGTTTCTGAAATTGTATGAGTGAAATCATATAGTATTTGTCTTTCTATGACTGACCTATTTTGCTTAGCATTATATGCTCTGGATACATCCATGATGTTACAAATGGCAAGATTTCATTTATTTTTAGAGCTGAGTAATATTCCATTGTATATGCAAACCACGTCTTCTTTTTTTTTTTAAGATTTATTTATTTATTTATGATAGACATAGGGAGAGAGAGAGAGAGAGAGGCAGAGACACAGAAGGAGGGAGAAGCAGGCTCCATGCCCGAAGCCCGACATGGGACTCGATCCCAGGACTCCAGGATCACGCCCTGGGCCAAAGGCAGGCGCCAAACCGCTGAGCCACCCAGGGATCCCCTAAACCATGTCTTCTTTATCCATTCAACCACTGATAGACACATGGCAACTTCCATATTTTGGCTATTATAAATAATGCTACAATAAACACAGGGGAGCATATATCTTTTTGAAATAGTCTTTTTGTATTCTTTGGATAAAAACTCAGTAGTGGAATTACTGGAACATATGATATTCCTATTTTTAACTTTTTGAGGAACTTCCATACTGTTTTCCAAAGTGGCTGCAGCCAGTTTGTATTCCCACCAAAAATGTATGGGGTTTCCTTTTTCACCACATCCTCACCAACACTTGTTTCTTGTATTTTTTATTTTAGCCATTCTGACAGGTATGAGGTGAAACCACACTGCAACTTTAATCTGTAGTTCCCTCATGATTAGTGATGCTGACCATGTGAGACATTTAAAGCAGAGGCTAAGTGGTCATTCCTTAGGTTTTCTATAAAATGAGATCTTCCTTGAACAGGAAGTTGGCCTCTAAATATCCATTAAAGTCTATGATCAAAAAACTTACTAAGGATCCACAGTAAGAAATAACAGCAACAACAACAAAAATAAAGTGAAAGTTATACTTACTGCTCCCAAGCTTATCCTAAAGTAGACAAGATTCAATTAATGTATGTGAAAAAAATTAAAGAATAATTAAGTAATAAACTATATACTGTATGAAATAAGAGATTGGTGAGAGATGAATTTCTTGGAAAGCCTTATAGTTGATGGGACATAAAGTAGTCCTTGAAGGATGAATGACCTTTGGTTTTAAATTTTTCATCACTTAATTAATCGATAATATTTTTGTTCTTTTTTCAATTTACTAAAGTCATGACATATTTCCTACTTTCCAATACATACATGGAAAAATAAACTTACAATGCAATGGCTAAATATCTCAGGTAATTTCTATACTACTACTGATGAATAGTATCTTATTTTATAAACAATGTTTTAGATCTCAAGATGGGGTGATATTCTAAAGAGGATTCAAATACTTATGGGAAGAGTAGTTGTATTATATAACTTACATAAAATTCCCATGAATGAGACTGTGAAAGTCTCTTATTACTTAAAAGCTAATCATATTTCTTTAAAATAAAAAATAATAATAATAAAATCCGGTATTTATCTGTGAATATGCTAAATATAGAACTAATCAAGTTGTATTAAAATCCTCTAAATTTAAACATTGCAATAGATATAAGTTTTCCTAGTCTCCTTATGTCACCTAACAAAGGGACTTAAATAGAATGGATGAGTTAGAAACAGTTGAATTCATTATTAATAAATTATTAAATGACAGAATACATGTGGTAGCAACTGTTTCAAACTACGTTTATAGCATTTCAATAATTTAAGAAGATAGGAAAACTATGTGTACTGAACCAATGAAGATAAAATGAATCAATCAGAATTCAAAGTAGAATTTGGGTTTTTTTTTTGTTAAAACCAGTAAAAATAGCTACTATTTATTGATAGTAGCTACTTATGAGGAGTGAGACACCAGCCTAAGCACTTTATATATTACTTTAGATAACAAAATAATTCCATGAGATTACACTAATAATGGAGTATATACGGAATAGCTCTTATTCCTTTCATTTTTCAGATGAAAGAAACTGAGGCTCAGAGTGGTCAAGTAACTTTCACAATATTACAGACACTGAAAAAGACATTAATCAAACCCAGCTCTGATTTCATATATTTATTCACTCATTAAGCAACTGAGTGTGTGCTGCATACCAGGAACAATTCTAAATGCCAGGACAGTAAAAGACAAGACAGACAACATTCATTCATTCAGTGATTCTTCCAGCAAATATCCCGAGTACCAGTTACATACCAGACATTGTTCTTACCTCTGATACCATGGGAAACAAAACATCCCTGCTTCCATGGAACTTATATTCTACTTGGGAGATATGTGATAAATATACAGAATTGTCGCAGAGATAAGATGATGGTTCCAGCAAACCCTTCATTCTTTTTCCGGGGTACATAACCTGACATTCCCCAACCTCTGTTGCAGACATGTGTAGCCATGTGACTGAATTCTAGACAATGTAATCATAGAAAAAAAAGGAAATTATGTCACTTCTAGACCTACTTTCTACACCATCCTACACACCTTCTTTTCACCCATTAAAAGTAGAGAAAGACAAAACTCTAGCAGATGAAGGAGTAATGTTAAGAGCTTAGGTCCCTGAATGACTGCATAACCGTTCAACCAGAATAAAACTACAATCAGAATAAGAAATTCTATTGGTTTCAGTCAATGAAATTCTGGATTTACCTATTGTGACAGTAAGCCTACTCTTTAAACACAAATATGACAGGTAGTGATAAGAGCTATGAAGAAAAATAGGTAAATGGGACTGAGAGAGAAGGCAGTACTGTTTAGACAAAGTGCCCAGAAAAGACCTCCCTAAAAGAAGTGACATTTTTATCTGGGACCTGAGCAAAGTCACACAGTAATTCCTATAAGGATCTACGGGAAGAACATCATCATAAGTAGAAGAAAGAGTAAGTGTAAAGACCCTGAAGCAGAAGCTAACTTGTAATGTTAAAGGAAAAGAAAGAAATAACAGAAACTGAGAGCACTATCCTACTGTGAGTTTAACTGTAGGCTTTTGATCCAAAATGGAAAAATAAGCAAATAAGTTAACTTCCCTCCTCCCAAAATATCACTGAAATGAAAAAAAAAGATGTGTAGGGGAAGGTTTTTTTGTTTGTTTGTTTTAACCTATATCAGTGGTTCTAAATCCTGGGCAATTTTGTACCCCAAGGGACATTTGACAAAGCTAGAGAGACTTCTGGTTGTCACAACTATGGGAGATGTTATCAGTATCTAGAAAGTTGAAGCCAGGGATGCTGCTAACAAGCCCATAATGCATAGAAGAGACCTCTGCAACAAAGAATAGTCCAGCCCAAAATGTCCATAGATCCAAGGTGGAAATATAACCTAACCTACTAAGCCAAGGAAGGCTGCTTGGAAATAATATCTAATATAAACCCTGAAAGGTGGAGAAGAGAAAATGGCACAAGCCATTGAACTTCCAGCCCAAAGGGCAGCAAGAAGATATATCAGAAATCACAGAAGAATTGATAAGACTAGAGTAATGAATATGAAGAGGAACTACAATATACACCTTCCTCTGCTCCCGTAATGGTCTCATTTATTCCCATGCTCATTTTGTTTTCATTAGAAAAAAAGGGGGCTCCTAACTTGAGATGAAGAGAAAAACAAATCTTAAAGTTTAATCCCCTGCCTTAGGAGCTACCTCATCCATTCCAAACATTTCATTTTCAACTTGCTGGGTCAGATGTTTCCATAAACATGACACCAAAATCAGCTAACAACAGCTAACGAAGTTCACCCAAAAGCATCAGCAAATAGTCTCTTCTCAACCCAGCAACTAAGTACCACTTTGAGTTTGGCAAAGACAAATGTTTTTTCTACTATTTGACCAATCTATAGAATCTGTCAATGTTTCTGCACACATCCTCTATAAAATCTGACTTGCTGAAGCTGAAAAAAATGTACTATGCAGCTCTCAAATGGCTAATAAAAGGTCTGTCTTTAATTCCAAATCACTTAACTACTAACCAATATGCCACATTAACATATCCAAAGTGTTCATTCCTTCTAGTGTTTCTTTTCATTTCTCAACTAAATGCATTTGGTTTTCTTTTAATATATGTCTTATGTCCTTTCAGACAATACCAATGCTTTTTACAAATCACTATAGTTTCTATGCTTACTCTATCTCCTTGCCATCTATTTCCTTTCTACCACATGCTTAACAACTACCATCTCTTCAAGCATCATCCCCTAAATAATACACTATGCTTTAGAGGTTGCAAGATTCTTTCTTCCTGAGGCTCCTAGAAAAGTACTATAAGACAGACATAATAAGTATTATGATTCTTTTTTTATAGATGAGAAGACTAGATATCACCTATACCTCAAATTTTTTTTGCTTAAAATTTGCCTCTTACCTTCAACATCAATAAGTTACCCTTTTCCTTCTCTACCTCTTATCTCCAGTTGTGCACTCCATTGTGCACACCAGTCTGCTACTGGTAATTTCTCTCTGAATCACTACAGTGTCTGTTCCCTTCTTTTTTTTTCCAAATACTTCATAGTTTTGTCTAATTCCTCAGACTCTCAGAAATATCATAAGCAGGAATTACCCAGGAAATACTTAATGGAATATACTAGAAGCATTCCAGGATCTTCAAAGAAGCTCCCTGAGAAAAAAAGTCCACAGAGGTCAAAGACATAGAAAAATCAACAGTTCTTTAACAATGAGTAAGCAGATATAAAAATCATGACATTATGTCTTCCTTTCCATTGTTGTATTTTTTATTTTTTTAATTTTTTTTAAGATTTATTTATTTATTTATTTATTTATTTATTTATTCTGAGAGAGACAGAGAGAGAGAGAGAGAGAGAGAGAGAGAGGCAGAGACCCAGTCCGAGGGAGAAGCAGGGTCCATGCAGGGAGCCCGAAATGGGACTCGATCCCAGGATCACACTCTGGGCTGAAGGCGGTGCATGAGCCACCAGGGCTGCCCACATTGTTATATTTTTTTTAATATTTTAATATTTATTTATTCATGTGAGACACAGAGAGGCAGAGACACAGGCAGAGGGAGAAGCAGGCTCCATACAGGAGTGCGATGTGGGACTCGATCCTGGGATCATGCCCTGAGTCCAACTGCTGAGTCATCCAGGTATCCCTGTTGTATGTTTTCTAATATAGCTGAGAGGCAGCTGGGTATACAGGAAAAGCCTTGATCTAGAAATAAAATTTAGGTTCTTATCTATGTCAATTACTTTACTATCTTAAAGAAAGTCATTTCACCTGAATGGACTTATATTTGTAAAATAAAGGACATTGGTTTAAATGACCTCTTAATAACTTTTGTCTATAAAATCACAATGGCTAATAAAAAATAGATTTGAGTAACACAGAACTTGTTGTGCATCCTGGTTTTATTTAATTGGCTTGGTACATATAGTATATATAATAAATGTTTGCTCAATAACTGGGGATGGGGAATAGTCACATAAATAACCAAAAACTGCCAAGATCAAATGGAGTGATTCAAATGGATATGAATTGTTCACATATTGGTTTTAATGCAAAAGCCAGCAACTGCTATTGTCAAGAGGTTTTTAAAATTCAAGGAATAAGATGACAGCGTTCGTCATATTCTCAACACTGTTCCTATATCTGACATGCAGGATATATCAGACTGATGCCTAAAGCCACAGTCTGATTCCCAGAGAACAGAGCAAGGCAAATCCAGAGGATGAGACAGAGGACCTGAAAGCTCATGTCAGAATGTGCTTGTGGTCTCCTGGTAAACTCCTCCAATTCAATAAGCTAAGAACATCATTCTATTTCCCAGAGACATTGCTCTGATATCTACTACTAGAGGCTTACAGTTGCTCTTTAAACACACATGCAAATGGGTAACCTTCTGCAGAGTCTTTGGCTGTAGTGCAAACCTAAAGAAATAAACCTTGGATTATGGATACTTTTGTAAAAAAAAGAGTTGCAGCTAGGGCACCTGTGTGGCTCAGCTGGTGAAGTGTCTGCCTTCAGCTCAGGTCTTAATCCTACAGTTCCAGTATAGAGCCCTGAATTGGTCTCCCTGCTCAGAAGGAAGTCTGCTTCTCCCTCTCCCTCTGCCCACCCCCTCATCAGCTTCTGTTCTCTCTCATTCTCTCTCTCAAATAAATAAAATCTTTTTAAAAAAAAAAAAAAAGTTGCTGCTTTTCTAGCTACCTTTTTTTTTTTTTTTAACGATGGATCTCCTCATTGGTTTTCTTTTTTCTAAATTTTTATTTATGATAGTCACACACAGAGAGAATGAGAGAGAGAGAGGCAGAGACACAGGCAGAGGGAGAAGCAGGCTCCATGCACCGGGAGCCCGACGTGGGATTCGATCCCGGGTCTCCAGGATCGCGCCCTGGGCCAAAGGCAGGCGCCAAACCGCTGCGCCACCCAGGGATCCCTCTAGCTACCATTTATGTGAGGTACTTTAACACAGCAGTATAAAAACACAACTTTCTACTTTTAACACTTTATAACTGTGTGATCTTTAGTAAGTTACTTAACCTCTTTTAGCTCCACTTTCTGGCAACTATATAATAGGGGTTAATACTCGCTACCTCATAGATTTTTATAAGAATTAAATGAATAGGGCAGCCTGGGTGGTTCAGCGGTTGAGCACCACCTTCAGCCCAGGACGTGATCCTGGAGACCTGCCTGTGTCTCTGCCTCTCTCTCTCTCTCTCTCTTTTTCTGCCTCTCTCTCTCTCTCTCTCTCTCTCTCATAAATAAATAAAATCTTTTGTAAAAAATTCTAAAACTTAAAAAAAAGAATTAAATGAATAATAGATGAAATACCTAGAACAGATACTGGCAAAAAAAAAAAAACTACATATTTGGTGTTCAAGAAATACTCAGTCTTACAATAGTTATAATGGTGTTCACCATATATAACTTATTGAGCACTAAACAATTAGATATACGAGAGAGTTGTGAAAAAGCTAAGGTATGTAGGCTGTATACAGGGCAATAGTAAGAAACAGACAGATATGGTAGTGTCTGATGAGAATGCCATGAAAAGTTTTAATTTCAAATGGGGTCTGAGCAGCAATCATCCTCAACTACCAAATACATCCTGGAGTGTAAGGAAATAGCATTTTCACTACTGACCTTTCAAAGAGTTATACTGCCCTTTTTAGAGGTCAGAAAGAAATAAGATAAAAAAATACAAGACATTTCCAGCAAGTACCAGCTGCTCAAATGAATGATAAAGATGCAATGGTATATAGATATCATTCCTATCCACAAAGATTTTGAAGTTATAATGTGAGAGATATATAGGTAATCTTATTTGACCTCCTCTCTGAAAATAGTCTCTTACCTTGGTCCCATTTTCCCAGCAGCCACCCTGAGTCAACCTTTTTAGGGTTTTTAGTCTTTTTAGTCAACTTCCTTATTGACTTCTCCTTCTGTTCCTCCTTCACTGTCATGTGGGCCTTAAATACTGGGTACTGCAGACCCTTGTTCTCTTCTGTAAAATCTCACAAGTTTACTCTGGATTATAACCAAGCACAAGTATAACCCACACTCAAACTGGCAAGAGTCAACAAGATTCTGGGTAATCAACACACAATATTCAGCAATAACTTCAGCAACAAGAATCACAGAATATCATATATACAACACACTGGGACTAAAATGTGGATTAAAAAAAGTAAAAAATAAATAAATATATATATTAAAAGACTATTAGGGAATGAGTACAGCAGAGAAGGCTTGAACACAGAAATGCTCAGGACCACATACAAAGAGTGCCTTTCATTCCTCAAGTTCCTAAATACTTAGAACTAAAAGAGAAAGAAAAAAAGCAACATCTTTTTAGTGGTTATTTATGTCAGCCACTGTGTAAAGACTTTTATATATTATGTCATTTAATCCTCACAACAATCCTATTATCCCCATTTCACAAATGGGAGATTTGAGACTTAAATAACTAGGCAAACCACATAGCTATTAAATTTAACTCAGATCTGATTTCAAAGTCTCCTGTTCTTTCTACTCAATCTTATTAAATTCATTCATATGGAGTTATTTTTCTGAGCCTTAGGAAAATATAAATTGAACTTGTTCCATGAACTTGTTCCTAAAAACACAATCATTGAATATTAGGGCTACAAAGGCCTGAGAGCCTATTTAGCCACACATTACATCCTACAGTGTTGTAGGCGATGAAATTGAGGCCACTGGTAAATTAAGGGATGTATTTAAACTCAAAACACATCTTAGATCTCTCCAAGTGCATGTGAATTTCCAACACTGGGACAATGTCATATAGAGAGGCATTTGGTATGGATATTTCACAAATGTTTAAAACTCAACCTCAGTACAAAAATAACGTATCAACTGAGAAAAATAATCTCTGCTCTCTGTCCACAATCCCTTCATCTTAAATTTTTCATCAAAATGGAAGCCAATTACAGAGACTCTTTTGTATGAAATAAACTCTTTCAGAAGTAGTTAGTTGAAAACTTCTAATGTCATTTGTTCACAATCCAGGCTGCCTTCAATGTAACTGCAGCAGTTGTCAAAATAAATGGCCACATCCATGTATAGCATACTAAAATCATATGTTCTATTTTTTTAAGTTGCAAAGATTTTCAAGAAAGTTGCATTTTTATAGATAAAGCTAATCTCTTATGTAGAAGATAAATAATCAGTCTACTTCCAGCTATGAGAAAGCTTGAGTTTCTACCAAGTGAACTGCCAAAGGCTATTCTCATGCCACATTAGGCAGAAGACAAGCATGGCTGCAATTTTCCAAAGTAGCAACAGAGACACTAAACAGATGAGGAAATTAGCAGCTGTAGGACAACAGTACCTATGATAGATTTTTCTCTGCTAAATAAAACATAGGTTTAGCAACCAAATATTCTTCTATTTTGAAAAAGATTTTAACTGGGATGCTTGGGTGGCTCAGTGGTTGAGTGTCTGCCTTCAACTCAGGGCATGATCCCGGGTCCTGGGATTGAGTCCTGCATCGGGCTCCCTGTGTGTAGCCTGCTCCTCCCTCTGTCTATGTCTCTGCCTCTCTCTGTGTGTCTCTCATGAATAAATAAAATCTTTAAAAAATTTTTTTTAAGTTTTTTACTGAATTTACTGTAATAATTAAAAAAGAAATTTATTTTTGAGCAAAGAATCATCATATAACTTCACAATATATTATAATTTTTCTTAAAATCTATATAGTTGTGCCTATCAATTATTCTCATGATTCAAAATTTTAGTAAATAAACAAATGGTAGAACAGAGGCAAAGTTTATAAATATGCTTAACTCTTAAGAATTACAGGTTTCCCTTTGCCTAAAAACAAATTTCTACGTATCCTCTGGAATTTAAGAATTACCTTATTTCAGACAACTTCTCTACCTCCTCAATCTCATCTAATAATTATACACATATTCCTTTTCTACACTTCCACAGCATCTTATGTATGCTTTTATAATCTTAATTACTACACTATATTATAATCACATGTAAATGTGTCTGTCTCCCCTGATTATAAGTTGGGAACATATCTTCATCAACTCTATAACTACAGTGACAAGCATAATATTTGATATAAAATCAGGCTTAATATCTATTAAAAGAATGATTAAACTGCTTTCTAATATTTATTAGACCCTGTTATGGGATATCTCCAGGTGACCCCTCAAAATAACTTACAATGGACATGCAACAATACTTCCTTCTCAGTAAAATAACTGAATGATTTTAGTGAGAGAAATAAAAACTACAGCAAAATTTCAGCTTGAAAAAAAAAAAAGGAATCTTGTTTGCTTCTCAAATATTTCTCTGCTCTTTAAGAAAGAAGCTTGTCATTTGTTTAATATCCAATGGAATTTAGTGTGGAGGAGGTCCTTTGGGACCCTAACATGGCTTGACTAAACCATAGGGAAATGGTAAGTAGATTTCATCACCAGTCTGTAACCTCTGCCCTGAGATGAAAATAAAAAACCCTTTCCCTCACACAGGCATACTGATTATCCCCATGGTGGCCTGGCCTGAGCCGCAAACAAAACCCTGCTGTGTTGACACCCAACATGCAGCAAACCAAACCATGACCTGGGTCCAGGATGGTTTAGACTTTGAAAGAAAGCAGCACCAGAAAGCAACAAACAGAACAGATAATATCTAAATATTTGGGGGCACTGAATTTTATTATAAAAAAAAAGGATGTCTGATTCCCTTCTTGTCTGTTTCTCTTGGCTAGTCATTGTGTTCAAAAGAATTAAAGCATAATCTGGCCCAAATAAGGGAAGCATCCCTAATTCCAACAAATCCTAAAACTGACCGACAGGTAGATACTGTTTGGGTTAGGGAACACATTACACTATGATTATGAGAAAAATTAATATGGCTACTAATTGAGCATGCTCTCAAAAAGAAATTGGTTGCAGATGCAGAACTGGATACATTAAAATAAACATCACTTATTTATTGAGCCTTCACATAGTTAAGATAATTGCCTTAAAACAGACCTATGGCTTAATTCCAAATCTCTTCCTTTAATATGAGTATGATTTTGAGTTTGCTTTTAGAAAACTAATAGAATTTTCTGAGAATTAAATAAGATAATGCATATAAAATACTACATAGAGTATGTTGCAGTTGTTGCTATTATTATTTAGAATCTCAAAAGGATTTACTTATTTTAAAGTAAGGGGAAACAGGAATACATATATATAATGTATAACTTGATCTATACCCGGGCAACAGGATTGTGGAAAAAAAGCTTTCTTCATAATTTTTGGAAAGGAATACTTTTTCAGTTATTGTACTTAGAAACATCTTTTATATACATATAAAATTACATGTATATATATGCAATCATTTATAAATGCACAAATGAATAGACATATAAACACAAAAAAGCTAAAAGTCACTATACCAGGAGAACCCCTAAAGATAATGTTTTCTTCCCTTCCCTCAATTTACATTAAAATAAAACGAGGTCCATCATTATAATGACTAATTTATATTTTCATAATTATAATTTTACCCAGTCAAGCAGCTATTCAATATCAGAGATATTGATTTAACCACCCATCATTCAATCCAATTCTCTTACTTACTAAACTAATGTTTATAACAACATTTTATTAGTTAATAACCAAACATGTAAAAATCCTATAGTTCTATAAAGTGTATCTCAAATGCTAAACATTTTTGTTGTCAAGATATGCTAAGGATTAAGTGAAAGATATAGCTAGCCCATTTCCAACATTAAGACGTACATGCATACGTGTGTGTGTGTGTGTGTGTGTGTGTGAACTGTATATGCCAGTAGACATTGGTGGAGAGAAAACACTACCTTCTGCCTCTTACGTCTTTCAAACTGATACAGATTTAGCCTCTAATTTCCTTCAGTAGCATATGAAAGCTTGGTACACAGGCATTGGCAAAGAGAACTCACAAGTAACTATATCAATGTATATGAAACTCTTGTCTTAGAACTTCTTCATATATACATTGTCTTATAAAGTGAGCAAAAACATTATCTTTAAAAATAAGACTTGGGATATTATACACTTTTCTACTTAAGCCAATAGCTATAGAGTTACTAGTTCATGTGAGCAACTATAAAAATTCTTTTAACACAGATCTTTCTGCCCATACTGAAGTTTTTCTGAAGTTTTTAGTTTTTTTTTAAGATTTTATTTATTTATTCATGAGAGACAGAGAGACAGAGATAGAGAGGCAGAGACACAGGCAGAGGGAGGAGCAGGCTCCCTGCAGAGAGCCTGATGTGGGACTTGATCCTGGGACTCCAGGATCACGCCCTGGGCTGAGGGCAGCGCTAAACTGCTGAGCCACCCAGGGATCCCCCTGAAGTTTTTAGTTTTTAATCTAATCTTTAAAGCCTACCCCCTTCCACTCCCCCAGCAACCATGCATGACTTAATTTTAAATCATGAAGAAACACTAATTCTACCAATCTTTATTACAAAAAGAATATAACCTTATTTGCAGGAAAATTACTACAGATATTCCTCTGGTTCATTTATACTTCATTACCTCAATTAACATGAACTGACAACTGGTGTCAGACACTGTGCTTTCATATATATTATTTCCTTTATCCCAAAAAATGCCCTCAGATAAGAATCATTCCTCATTTATAAACTGATTATACTGAGAAATAGAGAATTAGGTAACTTGTCAAATGTAATTTAATTAGTGAATAGTGAGGTTGAAAAAAATAAAAGTTTGTTAAGAAAGTGTCTGGAGTCACCTGGGTAGCTCAGTAGTTGAGTGTCTGCCTTTGGCTCAGGTGGAGATCCCAGAGTTCTGGGATCAAGTCCTGCATCAGGCTCCCCACAGGGAGACTGCTTCTCCCTCTGCCCATGTCTCTGCCTCTCTCTATGTCACTCACAAACAAATAAATAAAATCTTTTTTTTTTTAAAGTGTCTTAAACTGGACAATAATGGTTTATTATGCAGTATCAATTAACGGTCAATATTGCATGAATAAAGTTAAAAGTTTATACATTTTGTTATTATTACTAATCACTGGATTTCATTAATGACAGTCACTGCATATGTATGTATACGTGTGTGTATACATATATATATGTATGTATACACACACACAGAAATACATATGTATTTGTTATCCTAACCACGAGTCAGAGGGCATACTGGTTAGATACACAATAGAAGATAGCCTAGATTCAAATCCCAGGTATGCCACTATCAGTTATTTAACCTTGGACAAGATACTTAACAACATTGTGCTTCAATCTGCCCATCTGTAAAGTAGTGATAATAACAATACTTACTTCTTATGATCTTTATGAAGAATAAACAAGTCAGTATGTATATATATATATATATATAGCTATTTTCATGGAGTGATCAGGAAAGTCTTCAATGAAAGGAGTTGTGAGCAAAAACCTGAAGTAAGGGAGTGGGAGCCATACAGATAACTGAGGAAAATGTGTCCCAAGAGAAAAGAATAGCAAAAGAAAAGGTCCTAAGGTGCAAGTGTCTCCAACATGTTCACTAAAGGCAGATCAATATGGCTTGGATAGAGTGAACAACAGGAATAGGTAGGTAATAGTAAGGGAGGTGGGGATATAGAGACTTAAAAGACCCATGTAACAACTTCAGGTTTAGTCTAAGTCAGAAGAGAAGTCATCAGAAGGTTTTGAACTGATTATTTTTAAAAGATTACTCTAGATACTGTCTATAAAATTATTGAAGGAGTATGCAAATACTAGCAAGGGAAACAACTAACCATCAAGGTTTACGTTTGCTAATGAATCTGAAATGGGTTGTGTGAGAAAGCTAGGAAAGACTTCAATGTTTCTGTCCTGAGTAGCATGAGGAACAGAGCTTTTATTTACTGAGAAACGGGTTTGAAGGGACAAAGAATTTATTTGTGGGCATATAAGTTTGGTATGCCTATTTGATATCCAAATGGAGAAATTAAGTAATAAGTAAGTGTATATATACAAGTGTGAAATTCAGGAGAGAATTTGAGACTTGAGGTATAAATGTGGGAGTCGTCAGCATTTAGATGATACTTAAAGTATCTAAACTCAATGAGATGACTTGCAGAAACAGTAGATAGGAAAGATTTCCCAAAAAAAAAAAAAAAAAAAAAAAAGGAAAGATTTCCAAAGACTGAATCCCACCATACTTCACATGTCTTTTTAAAGAGCTTGAAAATAAGGAGGCACCAAGGAAAAAAACAAAAAAAAAAATTAAGTAAGATGAGTCAAAATGAAATTATATCCCAGAAGTCAAGTGATGAAACATTTCAAAAAGTAGAAGACATAATCAACTGTGTCAAATGCTGCCAAGTTCAAGTAAAATGAAAAGTAAGAAAAACTGACCATTGCACTGGTAAAATGGAAGTAACTGACAAATTTGAGTAGAGCTTCAGTCAAGTGGTGGGGGTAAAAGCTTGACTATTACAAAGAGAATAAGAACAAGTAGAAATATAAAGTACAGATACGTCTTTTGAGGAAGTTTTGCAATAAAGAAGAACAGAGAAATGAGGCAAAATGTAGAAAACATTGTGTGATCAAGAGATGACAAATAGTTTAATCCAATATTGTAAGTTTCAAAGCTAATTTTTATTGGGAGGAGTTTGGAAAATTATCCAGAAGTGGCAGTGAGATAAATGAAAGTTGAGGAAAACAAAACCAACTTTTTGAGGGCAGGGAAAACTGTTCTCAAAGAAGATCTAGGTTTCAACTGTAGTACATGGGTGGAAAGGATGTTCAGAGACAACACTGAGATTACAGATCTTGGTGATAAGGGTTCTTAACTCCTAGAGGACACAGTAGAGAAGAATGGGGAGTTACACAGAGGTGATGTAATGGCATTGCAGGTTAGGGAAGTCTTATATGGAGCCATAAAGAAATGAGAGTCTGGGTTATAAAGGATGAACTGGATGAAGGATGTCACTATTGTGGTAATTATTTTGCAATATATATATGTGTATCAAATCATTATGTTGCATAATGTTAAACCTGGGGAAAAAAAGGTGTGGTTCTATAACACACATATACACACACACAAGGTGACTTGTAGTCAGTCAAGGTCTTTTGTGACTGAAGTATATGTAAAACTAAGGAATAGGTCTTTTCTCAACTATAAAGGTGAGAAAACAGAGCTCTCAGGCCCCCTCTTTGCCCCTGAGAAAGGGAGAATGAAAACCAGGCAAATTCAAAATCAAATATTAGTCGTTATCCCAACAGAGTTTTATGGATACAGATATTCACATGAAATACAAATCATGCTTAAACACATATCATGAACTGTTTGGAATGGACCAAATGCCCACCTCCACTTTTACATCACCTCAGTTCTCTTCTACATACCAGGTAAGCATTAGTATCTCAAAAAATAAACACTTAAATGGTTCAATGGAAGCTACTCTGGTCTTAGAATCAACAAACTTGCAACAGGCTTCTAATGCTGCTATTTACTATTATATGACATTATGCCAAATCACTTAAGCCACAGGTTTTAATTCTGTGAAATGAGAATAATTCCAACTTCAAAAGAATTCTACTGAAATGAATAAATGAGTTCAATTTATAGAAGGGCATTCAAGATAACTAAGGTGATATAAAAGTGTGGATAAGAATTGATCCATCTACAATAGGATGATAATATAAGGTTTAAGCCAAATAAGAAATTCATAAGATGGTTAACTCTACTACAAATTTTGCTACTGAAGATGAATTCAATAACTCTATAATGAAAGTAAAAATACTATACAAGTAAACTCCTTAAATATAACCAGGTTTTAGGCCTTTTGAAAGGATATTATTTTGATAGAATGAGTAAGATCTTAAAAATGTATATCATATTTGGGCAGCCAGGGTGTCTCAGCGGTTTAGTGCCACCTTCAGCCCAGGGCCTGATTCTGGAAACCCAGGGATCGAATCCCACATCAGGCTTCCTACATGGAGCCTGCTTCTCCCTCTGCCTGTGTCTATGCCTCTCTCTCTCTCTCTCTCTGTGTGTGTGTGTGTGTGTCTCATGAATAAATAAATAAAATCTTTTTTAAAAATGTATATCATATTTAATAAAGTAATGTTTTACTTTCTATATGAAATAATGACTAAATGAAAAATCCAACTACTAAGATGCCTACACATTAGGTACTTTTTAATCATTCAACAACTATTTATGCAAGACAGTATTCTCACATGCTAGAGCTTAGAATAAAAAATAAAATTAAGATACCTACTTTCATGAAACTTAGATCTTAAGGTAAGAGACAAATAATTAATAGAGAATACATGATAAATATAGATAGATAAATATAATCCAGGAAAGAAATATTTAAACTCACATGAATCAAATAGTAATGAATGATATAAGAAAATACCTAGGTAGTTTAGGAATATTTCTCTAAACAGAAATGAGTGAAATGTATTAACAACAGAATCTAATATTTTATAGCACTTAGAGCCAACCATTATTCAAACCTAATATATGTTAACACATCTGATCTTCACAACAACCCCATGAGATAGATAATATGATTATCTCAATTTTATCAGAACGTGGAGAACAGAAAAAGTAAGTTATTTGTTCCAGTATTGTAGGAAGTAAAAGAGCTAGAATTTGAATGTCAATAACCTGGATCTCACAACATACGTTATAGACCATTATGCTACCCTAAAAGATTACTGAATAAAAATAATTGAAAGCTGGCTACCTAGGACCAGCTAGTTTAAGTAAAAATGGACTTGCATGCCCTAAATTCAGTAAGTGCATTGTAATTAGAGAAAACAAATAAAAATTTCAAACATCAACACAGAATAAATTATAACCAGGGTAATTTATTTACTAAGGAATTTTTTAATTACATCAAGTTAAAAGGAATAAACTATTAGCACATAAATGAATAGGTATTAACTCTCCCAAATACATTTAAAAAACTGATTCATAACAAATATTTATTTAGCACTAAGTATGTGGCAGACACACTGGTCACAATATAGATGTATAAATAATATCTAAATTTTATAGTGCTTGATATATGCCAGGCAACATTCTAGTAGCTTAACATATATTGTCTCATTTAATCCTCATGAGTCTCCTTGCAATGAGACATTTGCAATTACTTCAATTTTAATAAAAGAAATATAGAAATTGAGAATACTGTCTTCAAGATGGTAGTGTAAGACTTTTTCTTCTACCTAATATGAAGTAACAGTAATCAAATTAAATGCTTATCTGAAACAACTATGAATGAATTAATGAAAAGAAAGAAAAGAAAACAAAGTTAAACATTGGTTCTCAAAATAATTAACATTAGAAGAAGGAAGACCAGGATCCCAGAGAGATGGGGAACAAACAAGGTAAATGCTATAATCACTCCATATTATTCTATGGTGAAAGAGTCCAGGCTTCAGGTCAAAAAGGGAGAATCCAGTTGGAACTTGAAAATTACTCTGAAATTAAGAGACTAAGCTGGGAATCCACAAAGCCAAGGCAATTAGAGTTTACAGATTGCAGTATCAAAGAGGAGAAAGTTGCATAGCAAAAACCTGACATTTGCAAAGTATCCCCTGCAAGTCTTCAGCAAAGTACAGCTAGCATATATATAAAAGGAAATTTCTTAAGGTTGAGTAAAGAAAGACCTAAAAGGATTAGAGGGAAGAATCATCAGAGATCACATAGGGCCAAGAATAGTGCCAGATCCCCTCAAGCAGAATAAAAAACCTCGGGATCCCTGGGTGGCGCAGCGGTTTAGCGCCTGCCTTTGGACCAGGGCGCGATCCTGGAGACCCGGGATCGAATCCCACGTCAGGCTCCTGGCATGGAGCCTGCTTCTCCCTCTGCCTATGTCTCTGCCTCTCTCTCTCTCTCTCTGTGACTATCATAAAAAAAAAAAAAAAAAAAAAAAAAAAGAATAAAAAACCTCATACTTTATAAGACATCAGATACTCAAAAAGATTTTACCTCAATAGGAGATCTGATCCCAACTTACAAACCTTAAAAGTAAGATCTGAAGGCATAACACTGTTTTTAAGTAATTTAGCTATATCCTGGAATAAACTACAAGAATATCTATAGAAAATCAATGCAGAATAAGCATTTGACAAAATTTAACAATCACTCATGATAAAAACTCTACAAACTCAGTGTAAAGGGAATGTACTCCAGCACAATGGCCAAATATGACAAGCCCACAGCTAACATCATACCAAATAATGAAAAAATGAAAGCTTATCTTTCAAGATAAGCAAGAACAAAACAAGAATGTCCACTCTTGCCACTTACATTCAACATAGTACTGCATGTCCTAGACACAGGACCGAGGTAAGGAAAAGAAATACAAGGCATCTAAAAGGGAAAAGAAGAAAAACTCTCTACATACAGATGACATTATATTATATAAAGAAAAAACTAAAGGCTCCTCACAAAAAAGTTAAAAATAAAACAATTCAATTAAGTTGCAAGATACAAAATAAATATAAAAAATCTGCTGTGTTTCTATATGCTATAATGAACTATCACAAAGAGAGATTAAGAAGACAATACAACTCACAATTGAATCAACAAGAATTCCTACCAATAAGATTCCAGGAAATATGGCAGAGTAGGATACTAAGCTCACCTCAACCCACAATTATAATTAGATAAAACCCACATCAGTGTAAATAACCCAGAAAACACCTGAAAGATAGGCAGAATAGATGCTCCACAGCTAAATGTAGAAGAAAAGGCCGTATCCAAGAAGGTAGAAAGGGTGGAGATATGGCTGGGAGCCAAGGGACACATGGAACTCAACAGGTACAGAAAAGGGAGAGTTCTCCACAACAGGCAACCCAGGCAGAGGAGACTCACACAGAAAAGATGAATCCCCATAACATTAGGCTTAGAAAACCAGAGGGAGGGCACCTGGGTGGCTCACTGGTTGAGCATCTGCCTTTGGCTCGGGTCATGATCCCGGGGTCCTGGGATTGAGTTCCACATCGGGCTTCTCCCTCTGCCTATGTCTCTGCCTCTCTCTGTGTGTCTCTTATGAATAAATAAATAAAATCTTAAGAAGGAAAAGAAAGAAAAAGAAACAAAGAAAGAAAGAAAAACAAAACCAGAATTGCCTAACAATCAGTGGGGCTTAACACATGGAATTTTAAAAATCAGCTGTCTAGGATCTGGGAGAGCCAAAAGGAAGAGTTCCCACCCTTAAAGAGAAAGCGAAACAAACAGCCCTCAGGTACACCATAGAAGCAGCAGTTTGAAAAATGTCTGTAGTATACACAAAAAAATTCTATTTACAAATCTCAGAGCTTGTGCTAGAGGGGCAGAGACCTTTGGGAGAACTCTCCAAGAACAAAAAAAAAAAAAAAAAAAAAACTTGCAGGAGCCATTTCTCTCTCTTCCTCCCCATCCCACATACATGAACAATCATGGTAACCAGTGCAGTGCCAACACTCTCCAACTAGTGTGCTAACAGTACACCTTCCCCCCAAGCACTTCTACAAATCCGTTCCCTCCAACAAAGCCTTAGCAGGAGTTTTCCCAGGCAGCTACAGATACCCTCCTGCAGCAGACTAGCTCAGAACTTGCTGGTACAATGTAACCCTCCTCCACAGACATGTACCCTGCAAATGCCTTGGCAAAAGCGCATCCAAACCGACGCCACAACCCTGGCAGTGTACAACCAACCCCAAAGGACCCAACAGCACTCCAAATTGACTCCTGCCTGGGGAGAGGGAAGATAACCACATAGATCAGTCCAACTGCAATCCCAGAAGGTAGTTGGGGGCACAGAACTGGTCTGACTACAGATCCCACTCACCAATGAAAGCTTCTCAGGGGACAACACAGGGAAATCACTCAACAGTACATTGCTACTGCATCTCTGGTAAATAACTGGTCTGACTCAACTCAAACCCAAGGCAGCCCCAGATTGGCACATTAACAACACAGAGACTAAATACCCTACCCACAACACACAAAGAGAACCATTGCAAATAACTGAACCAAAGGCAAACTTGGCTCAGCCACAATAGCAGGGCACACGAGGAAACGTAAGAGACACCCCTGAAGCACCAGGTTCTGGTGAACAGAGCAAATTGTACTACTGAACACTAGGACCTCGTCTTCATAAGGCCATTACTTTCGAGAGCAGAAAGCATAACTGACTTTTCTGACACACAGAAACAGACACAGAGAGTTAGGCAAAGTGAGGATGCATAAGAATATGTCCCAAATGATACAAGAGGACAAAATCAAAACAAGACACCTAAATAAAACAAAGATAATTAATATGCCTAATAGAAAATTTACACAAGTGGTCATAAACAGACCCGGTGGACTTGAGAAAAAACCATACAACCTCAGTGAAACACTAAAAAAAGAAATAGGAAACATAAATAAGAATCAATCAGAGATGACTGAAATTAAAAATAAAAGTAAACTAGACTGAATGAATAGCAAGTAGACTAGAAAAGAATAAGGACAGCTCATGATAGGAGACAGGGTAATAGCAGCTCAACAGAATGGAGAAAAAATAATAAATAAAAATAGATAAAGGGAATTCAGCAACACCACCAAGAATAATAACATTTGCATTATAGGGATCCCACAAGGAGAAGAGAGAGAAAGTGAAGGGAATATTTATTTGAAAAAAATCACAAATCTGGGGAAGGAACCTAAAATCCAGATCCAGCAGGAAGAGAGGGCCACCAACAAAATCAACCCTTGAGGTCCACACAAAGAAACATAACTATTAAAATGGAAAATTTAATGATAGAGAATTTTAAAGGTATCAAGAGAAAAGAAAATGGATGCATACAAGGGAAACCCATAAGCCTATCAGGGGATTTTTCAGAAGAAACTTCTCAGGCCATAAAGGACTGACATAATATATTCAAAGAGCTGAAATAAAACCAACTGTAACCAAAATTACTGGATCCAGTATGGCTATCATTCCAAAAAAAAAGGAGAGACAGAGTTTCCCAGACCAAAAAAGTTGAGAATTCATCACCACAGACCAAACTACAAGAAATGTTAAAGGGGACTCTTTGAGTGGAAAGGGAAGATTTAAAGTAGAAACAAGGAAAGTAGGAAGGAAAAAGCAGTAAAATTAAGTATATCTATACAACTCAGTCAAAGGATTCACAAAAGAATGTAAAGTATGACACCATAGACCTAAAACATGAAGGGGAGAAGAGTAAAGACTAGATCCAAACTTGTATATATTGAATATATCTCAAATAACAGAAAGGCAATAAGCATCTACCAATCAATAATTAATTTGATAGTAAATGGATTAATGCTCCAAACAAAAGACACAGAGTGAAGGGTTGGATACAAAAACAAGACCTATCAATATGCTGACTATAAGAGACTCATTTCAGACAAAAAGATACACACAAATTGAAAGTAAAGGGATGGAAAAACATTTATCATGCAAATGAATATGTAAAGAAAGCCAAGACAGCAATACTTGTATCAGACAAAACAGACTTTAAAACAAAGACCAGGGGCAGCCCAGGTGGCTCAGAGGTTTAGCGCCGCCTTCAGCCCAGGGTCTGATCCTGGAGACCCAGGACGGAGTCCCACGTCAGGGTCCCCTCATGGAGCCTGCTTCTCCCTCTGCCTGTGTCTCTGCTTCTCTCTCTCTCTGTGTCCCTTATGAATAAATAAAATCTTAAAAAAAAAAAAAAAAAACAAAGACCATAACAAGAGACAAAGAAGTACACCAAATAATCATAAATAAATAAGACGGAACAATTATAAATATTTATGCACCCAACGTGGGGACAGCCAAATACATAAGGCAGCTAATAACAATCATAAAGGAAGTAATAGAGAATAACAGAATAATAGCATGGGACATTAACATCCCATTTATATGAATGGATGGATCATTCAAATAGAAAATCAACCAAGAAACAAAGTCTTTTTTTTTGAAACAATGTCTTTGAATGACACATTGCACCAGATGGATCTAACAAATATATAAAGAACATTTCATCCTAAAACAGCAGCATACACATCCTTTCAAGTGCACAAGGAACATTTTCCAGGTAGATCACATACCATGCTACAAAGACAAGTCTCAACAAATTAAAAAAGATCGAAGTCATGCAATGCATCTTTTACAACCACAATGCTATGAAACTAGAAATCAACTACAAGAAAAAATATGGAAAGAATACAAATACATAGAGGTTAAATAACATGCTACTAAACAATGAATGGATCAATCAAGAAATCAACAAGGAGGGGGAACCCTGGGTGGCTCAGCGGTTTAGCGCCTGCCTTTGGCCCAGGGCACGGTCATGGAGTCCCGGGATCAAGTCCCGCGTCGGGCTCCCGGCATGGAGCCTGCTTCTCCCTCCTCCTGTGTCTCTGCCCCCCTCCCCTCTCTCTCTCTCTCTCTCATAAATAAATAAATCTTTTTAAAAAATAACAAGGAAATAAAAAAATACATGAAGACAAATGAAACACAAAGGTCCAAAATCTTTGGGATGCAGCAAAAGCTGCTCTAAGAGGGAAGTTTATACAACAAAAGCCTACTTCAAGAATCAAGAAAAATGTCAGATAAACAATGTGAGCCTTTTTTTTTTAATAAAGATTTTATTTATTTATTCATAGAGACACAGAGACAGAGGCAGAGACACAGGCAGAGGGAGAAGCAGGCTCCATACAGGGAACCCAATGTGGGACTCGATCCAGGGACTCCAGGACCGCACACTGGGCCAAAGGCAGGCGCTAAACCGCTGCGCCACCCAGGGATCCCACAATGTGAGCTTATACCTAAAAGAATTACAAAATAAGACTAAGAAAAACCCAAAACCAGGGAAAGGAAGGACATTAGGATTAGAGCAGAAATAAATGATATAAAAACTGAAGAGAGAGAGAGCAATGAAACCAGAAACTGGTTCTTTGAGAAGATCAACAAAATTGATAAAACTTTAGGTACACTCATCAAAGAAAGAGGGACTCATATAAACAAACCAGTAAATGAAAGAGGGCAAAGAACAACTGAGACACAAAAATACAAAGGGTTATAAGAGAATACTATGAAAAATTATATGCCAACAAATTTCACAATCTAAAAGAAATTAATAAATTCCTAGAAACATAAAAACTCCCAAAATTAAACCAGGAAGAAACAGAAAATTTGAACAAACTGATATCAGCAGTTAAATGGAATCAATAAAAAAAAAACAACAACAACAACAAAACAAGACAGAAAACAAACAACAAACTCCCAACAATCAAAAAGTTCAGGACCGGATGGCTACACAAGTATATTCTACCAAATAATTAAAGAATAGCAAATACCTATTCTTCTCAAAGTATACTAAAAAAATAGAAGACAAGAGAAAGCTTCCACACTCATTTTATGAGGACAAAATTACCCAATACCAAAACTAGATAAAGATACCACAAAAACGTAAAACTACGGGCCAATAACTCTGATGAACATGCATACAAAACTTTTCAACAAAATACCAGAAAGCCAAATCCAACAAAAAATTAAAAACTCATTCACCATAATCAAGTGGCATTTATTCCTGAGATGAAAGGGTGTTTCAATATTCATAAATCAATCATCATGATACATCACATCAATAAGGATAAAAATTACATGTTAATTTCACAAGCTGTAGAAAAAGCATTTGACAAAGTACAACATCTATTCATGATAAAAACTATCCACAAAGTAGAATTACAGGGAACATACCTCAAGATAATACAGGCCATATATTAAAAACTTACAGCTAACACTATAGTCAATGGGGAAAAGCTCTCAACTAAAATCAGGAAAAAACACAAGGATATTCACTCTCACTACTTTTGTTAAACATAATATTGAAAATCTTAGCCACAGCAATCAGATGAGGAAAAAAAATCCCAATTGGTAAGAAAAAAGTAAAACTTTCACTATTTAAAGATAACATGATTCAGTATATAGAAAATGCTAAAGACTCCACCAAAAAACAACTAGAATGATGAATGAATTTGGTAAGGTCACAAAATACAAAATCAATACACAAACATCCCTTGCATTTATTTTTCTTTTTCAAGTTTTTATTTAAATTCCAGTAAGTTAACAAACACTATAACATTAGTTTCAAACGTACAACTTGCATACAAAACCCAGTACTTATCACAAGTGTCCTCCCCTTAGTACCATCACACATTTAACCCATCCTCCACATACCTCCCCCCTCCATCAACCCTCAGTTTATTATTAACCCTGTAGTTAAGAGTCTCTTTTATGGTTTGCCTTTCTCTATTTTTCCCCCATATTCATCTGTTACATTTCTTAAATTCCATGTATGAGTGAAATGACATGGTATTTGTTTTTCTCTGACTTATTTCACTTAGAATACTACTTTCTAGCTCCATCCACATTGTTGCAAATGGCAAGATTTGATCTTTTATGGCTGAGAAATATTCCATTACATATATATATCACACTTCTTTATCCACTGCATTTCTATATACTAACAATGAAATAGCAAAAAGAGAAATTAAGAAACCCATCCCATTTACAATTGCACCAAAAATAATAAAGTACCTAGGACTACCTCGGTTAAGTTTTTAAGCAAGGAGAAAGACATGTACCCTGAAAACTATAAAACACTGATTTAGGGATCCCTGGGTGGCTTAGCAGTTTAGCGCCTGCCTTCCGCCCAGGGCATGATCCTGGAGTCCCGGGATCAAGTCCCACGTCGGGCTCCCTGCATGGAGCTTCCTTCTCCCTCTGCCTGTGTCTCTGCCTCTCTCTCTTGTGAATAAATACATAAAATCGTAAAAAAAAAAAAACACTGATTTAAAAATATTGAAGATGACATAAACACATGAAAATATATTCCATGCTCATGGATTACAGGAACAAATACTGTTAAAATATCTACATTGCCAAAAGCAATCAGCAGATTTAATGCACTCCCTATCAGAATACAACAGCATTTTTCACATAACTAGAATAAATACTCCCAAAATTTGTATGGAACCACAAGAGACACCAAACAGCCAAAGCAATCTTGAAAAGAAGAACGCGATACCCGTGGCTCAGCAGTTGAACATCTCTCTTCGGCTTAGGGCGTGATCCCAGGGTCCCAGGATGGAGTCCTGCATCAGACTCCCCTAGAGGAGCCTGCTTTTCCCTCTGCCTATGTCTCTTCCTCTCCCTGTGTGTCTCTCATGAATAAATAAATAAAATCTTTTCATTAAAAAATAAGAACAGGAGAAATCACAACCTATATATTAAGATGTGCTAAAAAGCTGTAATAATCAGAACAGTATGATACTGCACAAAAATACCACATAGATCAATGGAATAGAAATAAACCCATGGTTATATAATCAATTAACCAAATGAGGCAGAATATGCAATAGGAAAAAAGTCTCTCCAACAAATGTTGGGAAAACTGCTACATGCAAAAGAATGTAACTGGACCACTTTCTGCACAAAATTAAACTCAAAATGGATGAGACCTAAAACTATAAAAATCCTAGAAGAGAGTACAATCAATAAGTTCTCTGGTACTGGCCAGAGCAACATTTTCTACATGTGTTTCCTCAAGCAAGGGAAACAAACACTGAAAAGAAACTATTAGAAAAAAAATAAATAAGCTGTTGAGAATACAATAAAATTAAAAACCTCTGAACATCAAAGGAGATGATTAAAAAAACTAAAAGAAAATAGAATAGGAAAAATATTTGCAAATGACATATCCAATAAAGAGTTAGTATTTAAAATATATAAAGAACTTATACAACTCAACACACACACAAAAAAAAAAAAAACCCACAAATTAAAAACTGGGAAGAAGGCATGAATGAACATTTCTTCAAAGAAGACATACAAATGGTGAATAGACACATGAAAAGCTATTCAATATCACTGATCACAAGTTAAAACTACAACAAGGTATCACCTCACACCTGTCAGAATGGCTAAAATCAAAAACATAAAAACAACCAGTGTTAATGAGGATGTGGAGAAAAAGGAACCATTGTGTACTGCTGGTGGAAATATAAACTACTGTGACTACTGCAGAAAACACCATGAGTTTCCTAAAAAAATTAAAAATACCATATGATCCAGTAGTTTATAACCAAATAATTACTCAAAGAATATAGAATCAATAATTCAAAATGAAAAAAAGAAAAGAAACAAAAAATAGACTTAACTATAGAGAACAAATTGATGGCTACCAGGTGTAAGGTGGGTGGGCCAAGGAGTAAAATAGGTGAAGTGGATTAAGAGTACACTTATTGTAATGAGCACTGAGTAACGTATGTTATTGAATCACTATATTGTACACCTGAAACTACTGTAACACTGCATGTTAACTATACTGAATTAAAATTTTTAAAAACTACCTAGGAATAAATTTAACCAAGAAGGTAAAAGACATGTACAATGAAAAGTATAAAACAATAAAATGTTGACGGGAATGCAAACTGGTGTAGTCACTCTGGAAAACAGTATGAAAGTTCTTCAAAAAGTTAAAAATAGAACTACCGTACAACCCAACTGCACTACTAGGTATTTATCCAAAGGATACAAACATACGGATTCAAATAGGCACATGTACCCCAATGTTTATAGCAGCATTATCAACCATAGCCAAATTATAGAAAGAGCCCAAATGTCTATCAACTAATGATTGGAGGGCAGCCCCGGTGACTTGGTGGTTTGGTGCCACCTTCAGCCTGTGGTGTGATCCTGGGGACCCAGAATCGAGTCCTGAGTTGGGCTCCCTATGTGGAGCCTGCTTCTCCCTCTGCCTGTGTCTCTGCCTTGCTCTCTCTCTCTCTGTATCTGTCAGGAAGAAATAAAATCTTTAAAAAAAAAAAAAAAAAACAATGAACGTATAAAGATGTCTTGTATGTATACAATGGAATATTATTCAGCCATCAAATAGAATGGTATCTTACTATTTGCAATGAAATGGATGGAGCTAGACTGTATTATGCTAAGCAAAATAAAGTCAGAGGAAAACAATGCCATATAATTTCACTCATATGTGGAATTGAAGAAACAAAACAGATGAACATAGAGGAAGGAAAAAAAAAAAGAGGTAAACCATAAGAGACTCTTAATGATAAAGAAAAAACTGAGGGTTACTGGAGAATAGGTGGACCAGGGATAGGCTAAATGGGTGATGGGTGTTAAGGAGGGCATTTACTGTGATGAGCACCAGGTGTTACATGTAGGTGATGAATCACTAAATGCTACTCCTAAAACCAATATGACACTACCTAACTTGAAACAACAAAAAATACAAATAAAAGCAAGGGCAACAAAAGCAAAATTAAAAAAAAAAAAAACTTACCAAGCTTTAATGCTTTTGCATAGCAACAGGCATGAACAAAATGAAAGGCAACCTACTCAATGAGAGAAAATATTATAAATCATGTATCTGATAAGGGTTCAATATAGAAAATATATAACGAACTCACACAACTGAAATAGGAAAGTAAATAATCTGAATACAAAATAGGCACAGAATCTGAATATTCTTCCAAAAAAGACTTAAAATGCCCTACCTATACATAAAAAGGTGCTCAATATTACCAGGCATCAGGGAAATGCAAATTAAAATCCATTGAGATATCACTTCACACCTGTTAGAATAGCTATTATCAAAAGGATAAGAGATAATAATTTTTGGCAAGGATGCAGAGAAACAGGCACTCTAGGACACTGTTGGTGTGAACCACTATAAATAAGATACGGATTTGGTTTCACTCTTTTGCATGTAACAGTAAACTGTTGCAGCCACTATAGAAAACAGTATAGAGAGCTTCCTCAAAAAATTAAAAATTGAAATAACATATGATCCAGCAATTCTACTCTGGGGTATCTATGTTAAAAGAAATGAAATTTTTAAAAAAAATTTTAAAAATAAAAGAAATGAAATCACTATCTCAAAAAGATATCTGCATGCCCATGTCCACTGCAGGACAATAATTTACAATAGCCAAGATATGGAAACAACCAATGTGTCCACCAATAGATGAATAAAGACAATATAGTACATATATACAATGGAATATTATTCAGCCATATAAAAATGGAAATCCTGCCATTTTTAACATGGATGGACCTTGAAGTCAATATGCTAAGGGAAATTAGACAGAAAAATACAAATACTGTGTATTGTCACTTATATAAGAAATCTAAAAACATCACACTCCTAGATACACAGAAGAGATTGGTGGTTTCCATAGCTAAAGGTTTGGGATGGGAAAAATGGGTGAAGGGGATCAAAATTGGCCAAACTTCCAGTTACAAAATATATCCTGGACATGTACAACATGGTCACTAAAGTTTTTAATACTGTATCATATATTTGAAATTTGATAAGAGAGTATATCTTTAAAAAATTCTCATCATGGGCAGCCCGGGTGGCTCAGTGGTTTAGCAACTCCTTCAGCCCAGGGCCTGATCCTGGAGACCTGGGATCGAGTCCCATGTCGGGCTCCCTGCATGGAGCCTGCTTCTCCCTCTGCCTGTGTCTCTGCCTCTCTCTCACTTTGTGTCTCTCATGAATAAATAAAATCTTTAAAAAAAATTCTCATCATAAGAAAAAAAATTTAAATATATGAAGTGACAGATGTTAACTAACTTATTGTAGGAATCATTTCTATATAATAAATACATATATCAAATCATCTTATCCCTTTAAAACTAATTCAATGTTATATGTCAATTTTACCTCAGTAATATTGATGGGGGAGAATTTCTACACAGAGTAAAAGATATATAAAACCTAATACAATAAATCTCAATATGAAAAATTATTCTAGCATGTAGAAAAGCAGAAAAAATGATACCCATTATGAAGAGAAAAACCAATCAGTTGAAACTGGCCCCCATTTAAAGGAAATAATACAATTTATAGACAAGGACATTAAAGTAATTTGAAAGTAAAAGAAAATATTGTATGTGTTAAGTAAAAATGTATTAAGATGTTAAGTAAAGGTACAAAGTTCAAAATCACACTTCTAAAAACAAAATCTAAAATTCATGAGAAAAAAATTATATTGCATGTAATTAAAAGCAAATTCAAATTAGACAGTGTACAAGAAAAGATTGGTGAATTTGAGACAAAGCAATAGAAATTATCCAAAATGAAAAACATGAGGCAGCCCGGGTGCCTCAGCGGTTTGGCGCTGCCTTCCGTCCAGGGTGTGATCCTGGAGACCCTGGATCAAGTCCCACCTGTGGCTCCCTGCGTGGAGCCTGCTTCTTCCTCTGCCTGTGTCTCTGCTCTCTCACTCTATCTCTCACTCTATGTCTCTCATGAATAAATACAAAAAATCTTAAAAAAAAGAAAAAGAAAAACAATGAAACCCAGAAGAGGGTGGAACAGTAAAGCACTGAAAAAAAAAAATAATGATTAGAAACTTCAACCAGAGAACATATCTGAAAAACTAAATGAATGAATTTTATAGAATAGAATGTATATTGCACTTCATTAAGCTGTTAAAAAAATAAAAATAAGATAAAATAAAGATCTTTTAAGATATGCAAAAGCTGAAAGAATTAATCACCAACAGACCATCAATACCAGAAATGCTAAAAATTCAAGTAGAAGGAAAATTGTAAATTGTATCAGATAGAAACTGGGATCTACACAAAGAAATAAAAAACACCGGAAAAGGTAATAACATGAGTAAATACAAAACCTTTTTTTCATATTATTTAAACCTATTTATTTAAAAATAGTAATATACTGTGGGGTTTATAACACATAAAAATATTTCATAACAATACCACGAAGGTCAGTAAAGGTAAAATGGAAGTATGATGTCAAGTTCTTTACTATATGTGAAGTGGCTTGATCACTTGAAGGTAGACTGTTATAAGTTACAGATGTATACTATAAGAAAGATATACCAAAATAACACAGAACAGAGTTACAGTAATAAGGAAACAAAATGGAAAAATGAAATAATAACAAATACTAGTTCTTTGACAAAATCAACTAAATATGTAATATTTGGGGTGCCTTGGTGGCTTAGTCGGTTAAGTATCTGCCTTCAGCTCAGGTCATGATCCCAGAGTCCTGGGATTGAGCCCCACATTGGGCTCTCTGTTAAGTGGTGAGCCTGCTTCTCCCTCTCCCTTTGCCTGCCCCTCTGCCCACTTGTACTCTGTCAAACAAATTTTTAAAATCTTTAATAAATAAATAATCTTCTAGACACAGTGGTCAGTGATTAAAAAAAAAAAGACTGAATTTACTAATCTCAGGAATGAGAAATAAAATCACTATAGATTCTAGAGATATTACAGGTTAATAAGGGAATATTTTAAATAACTTTATGCCAATGAATTTGACAAAAAGGGATCCCTGGGTGGCGCAGCGGTTGGCGCCTGCCTTTGGCCCAGGGCGCGATCCTGGAGACCCGGGATCGAGTCCCACGTCCGGCTCCTTGCATGGAGCCTGCTTCTCCCTCTGCCTATGTCTCTGCCTCTCTCTCTCTCTGTCTGTGTGACTATCATAAATAAATAAAAATTAAAAAAAGAAAAGAAATTATTTGACAAAAAGGTAAACGAACTATGATGCAAGAAAAATGAAATAACCTGAATAACCTTATATGTAATAAAGAAATTGAATTTAAAGATAAAAACCTATCCATAAATAGCTGTTTAATTCTACCAAATATAAGGATAAAATTATACCAATTCTATATGAATTGTTCCAGGAATCAAAGGCCAGTATTTCTTTCATCTCAAAACCAGATGAATATATTATAAGAAAAAAAAAAAACTACAGACCAATATTCCTCATGAACATAGATGCAAAAATTATAAACAAATCTAATCTAAAAAATATCTAAACAAATCCAATCTGACGATATAGAAAAAAAAAAATAATGCATTATGGCCAAGTGGAGTTTACACCAAGAATGCAATATTGGTTTAACATTCAAAAATCAACCAATCATATTAACCAACTAAAAGAGAAAAACCATATTATCATCTGAACATATGCAGAACAAGAATTAGAAAAAAATCAAATGCATCATTGATAAAATTCTTGGCAAAGTAGGAATAGAAGCCTCACCATTATACAGGGAATCTACCAAAATCCTACAGCTAACATCATACTTAATGGATGTCTTTCCAGTGAGATCAGAAACAAAGCAAGGATGTCTGCACTCACCAATTCTATTCATACTGTCCTGTGAGCCCGGGAAAGGAGGCAAGAAAAATTTTTTGAAGCACTCTCATTGAAAAAGAAGAATCAAAAGTGTCCTTTTTAATAGATGACATGATTGTCTACATAGAAATACTATAGAATTTACAAGAACACCACCAGAAATCATGAGTGTAGCAAGGCTGCAATATATATCAGTGAACAGAAACCAAGTTTATTGCTATATATTATCAATTAGTCAAAAATTAAAAATTTAAATACCATTTACAAAAGCATGAAAATTCAAAATGTTTAGGAATAAATTTGATGAAATATGTGCAGGATTTGCACACATAAACTGCAAACAAAATATTACTAGAAAAATTAAATCAGAATTAAATAAATAGGAACATATATCATTTTCAAGGATTGGAAGACTCAGTATTGCAAATAAAGCAATTTTCCCAAAAATTAAGCTACAGATTCAATACAATTCTAGAGTTGAGAAGAAGCAATCATTTTTGGTGAAGAGAAAAAAGTCTGAGATTTCACTTATTCACTCAGTTAAATTTAAAAGGCTTGACTATACATCATATGTTTTTTACATATGTCATTGTGTATATATATTTACATTATCTTTCAGCAATAAAATTCTCATCCTCATCTTAAAACTAAAAAAATTACACACAAATAGAATAGCCAAAAAAGAAGAAGAAGAAAGAAGAAAGAAGAAAGAAGAAGAAGGAGGAGGAGGAGGAGGAGGATAGCCAATATGCAAATTCAATCTCCCTGGTTCCAAAGTACTTTTTTTTTAAGTTCTATGCACTTACTCCTCAAATATAAGTGAAAACAGGATAGAAAGAATCCAACATTCTCAGTCTAAACCGGAAAGATCTGCAGAAGACATCCCCACCAATACATCCAAATGATGGTAGAGATTTCCCTGGTAGATGGGAAAGGCCTGCAGATCCACTCAGGGTTTTACGTATACATGAATACTGAGAAGCACCAAAAGGAAAAGAATATTCTGGGAGGCAAAAAGCTCTAGCCAAAAAAAAAAAAAAAAAAAAAAAAAACCTTGAAACTTTTTCTCCCACTGCTGCTTTTGCTACATTTTTCAGGATTTAGTAATCTCCATAATAATTCAACAATTGATAATCTTAATAAATAAGAAGAATGCATCCTTCCCTGGACTATATGGAAACTAATCTCAATATGGAGGTGATACAGAATATGGCTAGTCAGTTTGCTTCTGAGTCAGGACACATGAAAACAGGCAACCCAAACAACTAATGAATTTAAGAAATAAAACAAATGAATATGGAAGGGGGAGGGAGAGAGAGGGAAACAAACCATAAGAGACTCTAAATAGAGAAGAAACTAAAGGATATTGGCAGGAGGTAGAGGGGAGTGAGCTAGATGAGTGATGAATATTAAGGAGGGCACTTGTTATGATGAGCACTGGATGTTGTATGTAAGTGATGAATCACTGAATTCTACTCCTGAAACCATTATTGTACTGTATGTTAACTAGAATTTAAATAAAAATTTTAAAATACATAAACTACAAGCTATACTAGACACAAAATAAAAATCTGATATTGTTGCTACAGAAAAAATTAAATAAATAGATAAATAAAGTGAAAGGAGAAACAAGCCAAGGGTTTGGAACAGTATTAGAAAAATTATGCTTCAAATCTTTATCTACTACCATCTAGGCTTTATGGACCTGGAAAATATCCTCAAATGAAATGAAATATCTAAAATGTACTTTAAAAATGTGTTTCTACTTCATTGATCTTTTCATATTTTAACATTTTCAAAAATATGATACAAAATGGAAAAAAAAAAATATGATACAAAATGGAAAACTATACAACTCAAGAGACCTCTAACACTTCCACTCTCTAGTTAACTGACCTTGAGAAAGTCACTATCCTTCCCTGATTAAATGGTACCTCAGTTTCTTCATATGAAAAATGAAAGAAAAAACCAAATATTCTATTTGGCACTTACATACTATTTTACTACAATTTTAATTACAAATATTCACTTTAAATAATTTAAACAGTAATTTTATTATGAAGAAATGTATTATTAAGAATTACTAAGAACAAAAGATTGGCATATTGTTAATGTCTAATTCCAGAGACCAGAATTCTTGAAACACTATAAACTATGAGAGTGCTAAAATTGCTATTTACCTGCTCAATATTCTTTCCCAATTTTATTCTTAGAAACAGAACCCCACTTTTATGTATCAATGTACATAACTTTTTTTTAACCTTCATATCTCTGCTAAGAATGGCAATATATGCCGAGTATGGCCATATGACTAAGTTCTAGCCAGTTATACATAAATATAAGACTTTCTGGAAGACTCTTAAGAGAAGCTGATTTAGATTGAAGATATACTCTTCTTACTTCTCCTTTTCTCCTTTCTGCTGTCTGGCACTGGATGGCTGGATCTCTAGTAACCTTAAACTCTGAGACATTTTTTTCTCAAGAGAGAATAAAAAAATCATATGTTAGAAATAATGGCAAAGAAATATAGGAGAACTCTTAGAATTTTATCACTATGGAGCTACCTCCTATACATATCCTGGAATCCCTACCTCTACATTTCTTTCAGGTGGATAAAATAATAAATTCTACCTTCTTTAAACCACTATTATTTTTGGTTTTCTGCTACATACAATAGAACCCAATCTACAGGGGGATCCCTGGGTGGCTCGGCAGTTTGGCGCCTGCCTTTGGCCCAGGGCGTGATCCTGGAGTCCCGGGTTCGGGTTCCGCGTCGGGCTCTCTGCATGGAGCCTGCTTCTCCCTCTGCCTCTGTCTCTACCTCTCTCTCTCTATGTCTATCATGAATAAACAAATAAATCTTAAAAAAAAAAAAGAACCCAATCTACACTTCATAAGTAGGAGCTCTGTGACATATTTATTAGATTCATTTAATCTGAAACGTATTTATCTCTTCAAGGTTTTATTACTTATATAAGTATACCAGTCCCAAGTACACTTGTAACACACTTAAAGACAATTTTAATGAGTCAACTTCTAAATAACTGAAACATATAAAAATAATCATACACTGAGACTAATACAGTCTTGAGGATTTTATCCAGTTCCAAGGTAGAGAAATCTCCATGGCCATCCAGGTTTCCAAATCTACCACAGAAGTTTCACTAAGTGCAATCAAACTAAGAATTCATTTACAAAAATAAGTTTCATTGGTAGAATTCCATCTGTATTGAAATAAGAACACTTAGGGAACACAGAACTTCATTTGATAGTTCAATTCCTATATCAGAGCCAATATTCAACACTTTCCTATTCCCAGAGGCTGCGGCCCCCTTCTCCTAATAGTACACAAATACACCAGCATAACAAAGTGTTGCAAAAACAGTAAGTGCTCCATCTGCTAGCCACCCTAATGAGATCTCCTTGGTTTATAAATAGTTTCAGACCCATTTCCACAATGCTCCCTCCTTAAGTTTGCTACACTCCTTTCACACTCATAGCCTTAAACTGTAACTTGATTAGATAAAAGTAGGGTAGAGCCCCATTACCTAACAAAGCTCTTGGTATAATCTAGAATGAGATCAAAGTCAACTATGGAAATGGTAGGAAAAATGAGACAAGACTATGACACTAGTAGCCAAAAGTTGCTCTCCTATCCTCCACAAACTGCCCAGTTAGGTTTACCCTGAAAATAACATAATTCAATCACTGTGCATATCTAAGAAAGATATTATTACCTTCTGGATTGATGGAAAAAATTCCATAATGTACGAGGCAATATTTATTCCCATTATACAAATATTTATTCCCATTATACTTTCTGCTTTTGATTCTCATTGAGAACCACATCCAGGGTTCCAAGCAAATAGATTCAACAAATGTATAATTGTATGCAATGTACTGCATAATTTGTCATATATTCCCTTATCATGTTTTAAATGTCATTATTGACTGTGATTTTTTTCTCTTCAAGACACTGTCATTAATTAGAAATGTGACAGAAGACAAACACAATTTATTCTATATGTTGTGAATGATGTGATGGAATAGAGAAAATATGCCATAGAATCTGCCTTCAAGTTTATATTCTAACAAATAGAATATATCAGAATTCTGAGGAAGTTTAAGTAAGACAATAAGAAGAATATGCTAAAAAACATAGCTTTCAATTTCTTGGGTCCAAAGTAATATATATTTTTCTATCAATGCTGTAGAAATGTCAGTTTTATATCAATATTATCAATCATACTGAATAAGTCAGGAAATACAAAGAACAAAAAGAGGTATAAATAAACTTAACTGTTTAGAGGTACCTGAGTGGCTCAGTCAGTTAAACATCAGACTCTTAGTTTCAGTGTAGGTCATGATCTCAGGGTCATGGAATCAAGCCCAGGGTCATGAGATGGAGCCGTTTCTGGCACTGTGCTCAGTGGGGAGTCTGCTTAAGATTATTTCTCTCCCTCTCTGTCCCTCTGCCCGCTCACACGAGTGCTCACTCCCTCTCTCAATAAATAAATCTTTAAAAAAATAAACTATTTAGTAAACGATTTATTATGTGTTATGCCACATACTTTATACTATACAAAAAGCAACGGTTTCTTACCCTTAAGAAACTCATAATTAAAAAAAAAAAAACTTAGTGTGCTAGAAAACAAACTGCCTGGCATCAGATGTTTTACAAATTATAACTTATTGATAAACTATCTTTACTGAGTTTCATACTTGCATTTGTAAGACAAAAGTAGCAATGTCTGTTAAAGACAACTGAAATGAGATGTCAAAGAACAAACACCAATGGTCTTCAAATTATATTCATGAGCCCTGGATTTTGGAACCCCATGAGGTGTCACAGGAAATAGGGGGGCAAATGACCTTTCAGCCAATATTTCTATACTTTAAAAAATTAACAAAATGTTTGAAAACCACTAGTATGAGCAGGACATCTTTGGAAAGGAGTTTAGTTTGTCGAAAGCAAAAAGCTCCTCCAGTAGGAGAAATAGTAAATTAATCCTAGACTGTAAGACAGCATTGACTATGCAGTCAAGGATTTTGATCTATGAGGCATCAGTTTTAAGGAACTGGAAATGACCTGATTGAAGCAAAAATTTTAAGACCATTAATTTTGCATTAATGTATAGGATCAACTAGAAATAAAAAGTAAAAGTGGAAAAACCATTAGATATGAATTTAAACAGTAAAGATAGCTTATCAATAATCCTATCAATGATCCAGGTATGGTTTAATAAGGGCTGTAACTAGAATAGACACAGTATAAGTATAAAGGAAAGAATATCTCAAAGGAAATTGGAGGTCATGCATCAGTTCTAAAAAACAGGAGGAAAAATCAAACCCCATCTCAGAGGAAAGGCAGGTGATAAAGGAAAAAGGCAAAAGTCACTTAACAGATTTTTTTTTTAAGATTTTATTTATTTATTTATCTAATGGAGAGGAAGAGAGAGAGTGCATGTGCTAGCAGGGAGGATAGGCAGAAGGGAAGGAAAAGGAAAGAAAATCTTGAGCAGACTTCGCACTAAGTGGAGCCCAATATGGGGCTGATCTCACGATCTTGAGATCCCAACCTGAGGTGAAACCAAGAGTCAGAGGTTTAACAGATTCTAATAGTCGAACATCAAGAAAAGTCTGTGATCAACAGCAACACAGTAGAATCAAAATGAGGACAAACTAGTTATTGGGTGTCAGGAAAGAAAATGCCAAAAGTGAATAAAGGAGGTAACAGGATAGGAGTTAATAGGAGATGAATGGGAACCAGGATCATGAACTAGCAGAATCAAATAAAGTAGTATTCATAAAAATTCAAGGAAAAGTTGTGGTATAATCTAACATAATTCCAAGAGATAGCATCTAGTTGATGAATTAGTAATTACTTTAAATGTAAATAGATAAAACTCCCCAATCAAATGATAGAGATTATTAGAATGTATAAAAACACATGACCCAACTATATGCTCCCTACAAGAAACTCATTTGAGATCCAGAGACACAAACAGGTTGAAATAAAAGGACAGAAAAAGGTGGTCCATGCAACCAGTAACCACAAGAAAGTAAGAGTGGCTATACTAAGATCAGACAAAATAGACTTCAAATCACAAAATGTTACATGAGGCAAAGAAGGACATGACATATGAATAAAGGATTCGATACAAGACAGCATAACAATTACAAACATTTATATACCTAATGAAAGACCATCAAAATATATGAAACAATAACTGACAAAACTGAAGACATAAATAGTTCTTCAATAATAGAGATTTCATTACTTCACAATAATGGAGGCTGGGCTATTTATTTAAGATTTATTTATTAATTTTAGAGAGAGAGCACAGACAGGAGAGATAGAGGGAGAGGGAGAGAGAATCTCAAGTAGACTCCATGCAGAGCATGGAGCCCAACTCAGGGCTCAATCTCATGACCCTGAGATCATGACCTAAGCCAAAAACCAAGAGTCAGACACTTAACCAACTGAGCCACCCAAGCACCCCCTTATTTATTTAAAATAAATATTTCAATTATTTTAAATAATTTCTCAGTGAACATGGGGATGCATACATCTCTACAATTCAGTATTTTCATTTGCTTGAAGAAATACCCAGAAACAGAAATGCTGGATCATATGCTAATTCTACTTTTAACTTTTTAAGGAATCTCTATACAATTTTCCATATGGCTGCACCAATTTATAATCCCACCAATAGTGAAGAAGCATTCCCTATTCTCCACGTCCTCCTCAAAATTTGTTATTTCTTATTTTTTTTATGACATTCTAACAAGTATGAAAATATATCTCACTGTAGATTAGATTTGCATTTCCCTGATAATTAGTAAGTTGAGCACCTTTTCATGTACATGTTGGCCATTTGTATGTCTTAAGGAAAAAATGTCTATTCAAATCTTCTGCCCCCCAAAAAAAAATCTTCTACCCAATATTTTAATCTTTTTTAATACTGACTTCTGTACTATATGAGCTACTTTATGAGATCTATGAGATCTCTGTTTTGGATATTATTTTGGAAATTAATCCCCTATCAGATACATGACTTGAAAATGTTTTTTCTCATTCCATAGGTTGGTAAATGGGAAATGTTTTTTCCCATTCCATAGGTTGCCTTTTCATTTGGTTGATGGTTTCCTTTGCTGTGCAAAAGCTTTATAATAGAGACCCACTTGTTTACTTTTCCTTTTGTTGCCTTTGTTTTCAGTGTCAGATCCAAAAGCTCATTACCAAGACAGATGTCAAGGAGCTTTTATTTTTTATTTTATTTTATTTTTTACCAGCAGTTTTATGGGCTCCTGTCTTACATTCAAATCTTAAATCCATTTTGAGTTAATTTTTTTAAAGCAAAAGATAATGATCTAGTTTCATTCTTTCTGTATGTGGCTGTCCAGTTTTTCCAACACTATTTATTCAATCCTTTTCCCATTGCATTATTCTTGACTCCTCTGTCATAATTTAATTGACCATACATGCATGAGTTCATTTTGAGCCATCTATTACATTCCATTGATCTATGTGTCTTTTTATGCCAATACCATACTGTTTTGATTACTGTTCCTTGTAACACATTTTGAAATCAGGGAGCATGACATCTCTAACTTTGTTCTTTTTCAAGACTACTTTGGCAATTCAGGGTTTTTGTGGTTCCATACAAATTTTAGGACTATTTGTTCCATTATGTGAAAAACGTCACTAGAATTTTGATAGGAATTGTACTGAAGCTGTAGATTTCTTTGGTAGTACATGTAATTTTAACAAAATTAATCCTTCCAATCCATGAGCATGAAATATCTTTCCATTTATTTACGTCTTCTTCAATTTATTTCATCAATATCTTGTGTTTCAGGGTACAGACCTTCCATCTCCTTGGTTAAATTTATTCTTAGGTATTTTATTCTTTTTGATGTAATTTAAATGGAATTGCTTTCTTAATTTTTCTTTCTGATATTTATTATTGCATAGAAATGCAACAGTTTTTTTTGTATATTGATTTTATATCCTGCAACACTACTAAATTTATTGATTAGTTATAATAGTTTTTTGGTGCAAAACTGCAAAACCTGAAAATTTTACTCCTTTTCCAATTTGGATGTCTTTTTTTCCTTGCCAAAGACCTAGCTCTTATTGTCATTCATCTTTTCTTATGTCTTTTCACTTTTTTATTTGTTCACATATTCATTAATATGTTGTCAAATTCAGGTTTTGTACACTATTGAGTTTATTCCATTTTCTGTACTATTAGATACATATATCTTTTTAATATTTAAGTTATTTTTAAGAAGATATCATCCAACTCAACTAACTCACTTAAATACCTTTGTTCCACAGCATTATGCTAAGTGAAATAAGAGTCACAAAAAGACAAATACTGTATGATTCTATTTACATGGGGTACTTTAGGTTAATCAAAACCAGAAAGACAAAGTATAATGGTAGCTGCCAGGACCTGGGGGAAGGGGAAAATTGGGAATTAACTGTTTAATAGATAGAATTTCAGTCTTACAAGAGGAAAGGAGCTTTGGGGATTGCACAACAATTTGAATGCACTAGACCATACACTTAAAAATGACAAAGATAATGAATGTTATGTTTATTCTGCTGCAATAAAAAATTTTAAAAATAAAAAATGCCCTTCCTACATCTCACTTTTATCATTTGACAGTGTTGAACGCTCACAATGATTCACATGATTCTTTTCCTCTACTGGAACACCAAGAAGACAAAACGATAGAAACTAAATCTAAATGTATACCTTCGGGGATCCCTGGGTGGCTCCGTGGTTCAGCACCTGCCTTTGGCCCAGGACGTGATCCTGGAGTCCCGGGATCGAGTCCCATGTCGGGCTCCCTGCGTGGAGGCTGCTTCTCCCTCTGCCTGTGTCTCTGCCCCTCTCTTTCTCTCTATGTCTATCATGAATAAATCAATAAATAAAATTTAAAAAAATAAATGTGTACCTTCTACACAAGCAGAAAAGATTTTAGCTTGAATTTCATAAGGTATGACATAAAAACCTATGTAATATAGGATGAGTAAATTCAATGCTTGAGAAAAAAAAAAGCTGTAATAAATCTCTAGTCCAGCAACCAATAAAAAAAGTCACTGTCCAATGTCAATCAACTGAATGGACAAAGAAGATTTGATATTATATACAATGGAATAGTACTCATCCATAAAAAAGAATAAATCTTTGCCATTTGCAATGATGTGGTTTGAGCTAGAAAGTATGCTAGGCAAAATAAGTCAGAGAAAGAAAAATATGGAATTTAAGAAACAAAATAAATGATCATAAGGGGAAAAAAGAGAGAGAGAAGAGGCAAACTAAGAAACAGAATCTTAACTACAGAAAACAAAATGATAGTTCCCAGAAGGGAGGTGGGCAGGAGGATGGATAAATAGTTGATGGGGATTAAGGCCTACACTTATTGTGATGAGCACTGAGTATTGTATGGAAGTGCTGAATCACTAAATTGTACACCTAAAACTAATACTACACTTATGTTAACTAAATGGAATCTCAATGAAAACTTTTTTAAAATGCCACTCCTAGAATCACTTAAAAAATAAAATGGCATCTTTCATATGAAAAATTTCAAACATATTATTTTATTCATCTCCTAATTTATCATCAAACACTTACTGAGAACTGCTACATGCCAGCCGTTAAGCTAGATATTAGAGATAAGATAACTAAGATGGTCCTTACCCTTGTAATGAGGAAAGAAAGAGTTTTGGGGTTTTTTAAAAGATTTTTTTGTTTGTGTGAGAGGGAGAGAGAGAGAACACAAGAGTAGGGAGGGTCAGAGGGAGAAGCAGACTCCCCACTGAGTCGGGAGCCCCATGTGAGACCTGATCCTGGTACTCCAGGATCATGACCTGACTTGAAGGCAGATGTTTAATCAACTGAGCCATCCAAGTGCTCTTTTTGTTTTTCCTCAGTTCAAGTTTAATAGAAAAAAGAAAAGGTCAAAAGTGATGCTCCACTACTGTATCAGTTGGCCTGTCCCATAGCACAGCTCAGACCATTCTCTTCAGAGGAAAAAAAGGCTGTTCTCCCCAATCTCTGCAGAAAAAGCCTGTCTTATCCTATTCCACATCTGCACAGAGTCTACCAGAGTCTTGGTTTTTAAGCATAACAAAAAATAACAATGCAATACTTTAAGTGATACAACAAAGATCTATGCAGGATACTGAACAGTCACAGAAGAAGTGCCTAACCCTACCAGTGTAGTGTCAGGTAGAACAGTGTGAGGAAGAACTACACAGAACACTTATATTTTAGCTGGAAAGTTAACCAGGCAAACAAGTCGAGGAAAGCAATGTGGGCAAAGGGGAAAAAAATATACAGTGGCACAAATATAATAAACCATGATCTCTCAAGGAATTACAAACTGTTGGGTATGATTAGAATGTGGGACCTAGGAGGGGAGGAATAGTAGAAAATGAGGTTGGAAATTAGATAAGAGTCAATTCAGGGGTAGTAGGAAGAAGTGAAGTGAAGAACAGCTACCACATTATGAGTGCCTTCTACAAGCTACATACTATGACCCTCATAGTAACCTTGAAAAGCTGGTATTATCCCCATTTTATAGGTGACAAATATGAAATTCAGAAAATGAAAGTAAATTTCAGGTCATGAAGCTAATAAGTAGGTTTGTATATAAGATGCTTCCCTTAGCTACTCTATTGCATACAGAAATCGAAGAGGCCATAGTATGAATAGAGAACTTAATGTAGTCTCAGTATTTACACTAGTATAAAGATCAAGGTGGAAAGGCAGGTCTCCTTTGAAATGGTAAAAATCAACCCTCTCTGAAAGAACTGGATAGACTTTGCTATCATTCTCTGAAATTCTTTTAGATCAAGTACTAATTATATTTTGTGCAAAAGCTTCTAAACTTCTTCTTTGGTGACTTAATTTAGACTAAAGACAAGGAAAAAAAAAAGCTTCATGAAATAAAAAAAGAAAAAAGCAGACAACTAGTAATTACAACATGCATTAAGCATCTTAATATTCTAGAGATTATACATAATGTAGAAAATACCAGATGCTGTCCCCAAACAATTCCCCAAGATGGTACCATACCGTGTAACAGAGAGTACGTGAATTTCATGATCATGATTCCCCCCATTAGGACGACTAATCAAAAGTAATGAAGGAGTTAAGATGGCAGCGTAGTGTGACGCCTGGGTGGCTCAGTGGTTGAGCATCTGCTCCCCGAAGAGAGCCTGCTTCTCCCTCTGTCGGTCTCTGCCTCTCTCTCTCTCTCTCTCTCTCTCTCTGGATCTCTCATGAATAAATAAAAATCTTTTTAAAAAAAGATGACAGAGTAGTAAGGGGAACCTGAGCTTTCCTCATCCCTCAAACATAGCTAGATCAATCATTTTGAAAAACTAGGAAATTTATCTGAAGATTAAGAAAACAATCTGTGCAACTGAAGGGAGAGACCATGTTCAGAGATATGAATTGGAGGAGGGAAAATCCATGGTGCAGCAAATAGGAAGGAACCCTTCTTATGGAAAGAAGTCAGGGAGAGAGAACAGTGCATAGGATTTGCACAAGACACACCACTGTGAAGAGTCCCACTGGGAGAGAAGACTGCCCTTCCTAGAATACATCTGGAAGAGGGTATTTTGCCTCTCCAAGGACAAAAGGCCTACTGGGCACCATTGAGCAGCTGTTCAACAATAAAAGATTTGTGTGGAATCAGAAAAGACCCTGAATAGCCAGTGGATTATTGAAAAAGAAAACCAGAACCAGGGGATCACAATGCTGGATTTCAAGCTGTACTGCAAAGCTGTGATCATCAAGACAGTGTGGTACTGGCACAAAAACAGACACATAGGTCATGTAACAGAATATGGCCCTCAACTCTATGGTCAACTAATATTCGACAAAGCAGGAAAGACTATCCACTGGAAAAAGGACAGTCTCTTCAATAAATTGGGCTGGGAAAATTGGACAGCCACATGCAGAAGAATGGACCATTCTCTTACACCAGACACAAAGATAAAATCAAAATGGATGAAAGATCTAAATGTGAGACAATAAAAAATCCTACAAAATCCATCAAAATCCTACATGAGAACACAGGCAACACCCTTTCTGAACTTAGCCACAGAAACTTCTTGCAAGATACATCTATGAAGGCAAGGGAAACAAAAGCAAAAATGAACTATTGGGACTTCATCAAGATAAAAAGCTTCTGCACACCAAAGTCAACAAAACTAAAAGACAACCTACAGAATGGAAGAAGATATTTGTAAATGACATCTCAGATAAAGGGCTAGTATCCAAGATCTATAAAGAACTTATTAAACTCAACAGCAAAGAAACAAACAATCCAATCATGAAATGGGCAAAAGACATGAACAGAAATTTCACCAAAGAAGACATACACATGCCCAACAAGCACATGAGAAAATGCTCCGCATCACTGGCCATCAGAGAAATACAAATCAAAACCACAATGAGATACCACCTCACACCAGTGAGAATAGTGAAAATTAACAAGACAGGAAACCACAAATGTTGGAGACAATGTGGAGAAAGGGGAACCCTCTTGCACTGCTGGTGGGAATGTGAACTAGTATAGTCTCTCTGGAAAACTGTGTGGAGGTTCCTCAAAGAGTTAAAAATAGAACTGCCATACGACTCAGCAATTGCACTGCTGGGGATTCACCCCAAAGATATAGATGCAGTGAAACGGCAAGACACCTGCACCTCAATGTTTATAGCAGCAATGTCCACAATAGCTAAACTGTGGAAGGAGCCTTGGAGTCCATCGAAAGATGAATGGATAAAGAAGATGTGGTCTATGTATACAATGAGGTATTAGCCATTAGAAAAGACGAATACCCACCATTTGCTTCCATATGGATGGAACTGGAGGCTATTATGCTGAGTAAAGTAAGTCAATCAGAGAAGGACAATCATATGGTTTCACTCATATGTGTAATATAAAAAATAGTGAAAGGGATTAAAGGGGAAAGAAGAGAAAATGAGTGGGAAAAATCAGAGAGGGTGAAAAAACATGAGAGACTCCTAACTCTGGGAAACAAACAAGGGGTAGTGGAAGGGGAAGTAGGTGGGGAGATGGGGTGACTGGGTGACGGGCTCTGAGCAGGGGCACTTGAGAGGATGAGCACTGGGTGTTATACTATATGTTGGCAAATCAAACTTCAATTAAAAAAAAAAAAGAGGCACACAAAGAGGGTAGATAACCTCATTGCAGCTATTTGCTGTGCTTCATCATAGACTCCAGGACACCAATGTAGACTGATAACTACTTTTTTGGGACAGAACATCAGGTGCAGCACTGCCAGTCTCTCCTCTGGGGGAGGAATGGGGTACATGCTTTCCTGGATCCTTTAAAATTGGAGTTTTGAATCCCAGCCCCTGGCCAGAGGCAAAACACAGGGGAACCGTGTCATCTAGCATGCTACAGCTGGGCACAGACAGGTTGAGGAGCAGGGATAAGACCAAAGCCTCGGACACAGGAAAGGGAAGGAGATTGTTAACTTCTCTGTGTCTCTGGAATAGCAGTGGGCACAACTGATGTCATCTTTCCCCCACCCTGTCCCCCAACAAGCATAGTCAGACTTCAGAGACAAACACAGTGCTTCCAGTGGAGGCTAGAGCAACTTACACCAAACCTGTACTCCTGTGCCAAGCAAGGATATCACAAGGATACTGCACATCTGACTGTGAGCCAGAACACCGGGCCTCTTTCTCAGAAGACCAACACAGGTGCCCTGCATATACCAACTCTACTAATCATAGAATGTTCCAAAGCATCAGCTTCAGTTCTGATATACACAGGACCAGGCTTTCTTTTATTATTATTTTTTTAATTAGTTTATTTTGGTTTAATTTAGTTTAGTTTTTCTTCAGAATCAGGCTTACAGTTCTTGGTTGGCTGGTTTCCTTTTACTGTTTTTTGCATGTCTTCTTTTTTTTTTCTTTTTATCTTCTTTTTTATTCTTTGTAATCAGACTTATAGGTTTTTTGTTTTTTTGTCTCTTTGTTCCCTTTTTTGTTCCTTTTCCTTTTGTCTTTTCTTGAACCAGGTTTTTTTTTTTTCCTTATGTTTTCCTTCTCCTTTTTTAAATCAAGCTTATCTTAACAAACAAGTCAAAGTAAATCTAGTTATTGGTCCAAATACTCCTCATGAAGAATGAACTCTGTCTTCTTCTACAGAGAAGACTGACCTGTGGGAAAGAGCAGCCAAAACACACCAGAGTGCACATTGCATACACCAGAAACACTTCCTGAAGTGTCAGGGCCTGGATAGGATAGGATCTTTCTTAGTATAGTATTACTCTCAGGAATAGAAACTCTAACAAGTTTTCATGATATACAATAGACAGAACCTAGACATAATGACAAGACAAAGGAATTCTCCCCACAAGAAAGACTAAGAGAAAATCAAACTGAGGGATTTGCTCACAACAGATATAAGCAACATATCTGAAGAAAACTTAGAATAACAGTCATGAGAATACTAGCTTTGGTTTGTAAGAAGCACAGAAGAGACCAGAGAAACCTTTGCTACAGAGATAAAAGAAAAACTAGTCAGGCCAAAATAAAAAATGCTATAACTGATATGCAAAACCAAATGGATATAATCACAATGAGGATTAAAGAAGCAGAGGATCAAATAGGTCATATAGAAGAAAAAATTACAGAAAATAATGAAGCTGAAAAGAAGAGGGAAAGAAAACTATTAGATTACAAGGGCAGTCTTAGCAAACATAGCAATTCCATTAAGCTAAATAACATGCATATCATAGGAGTCCCAAAAGAATCAGAGCATGAGAAAAGGGTACAGAAGGTTTATTGAAACAAATTATAGCTGAGAACATCCCTAACCTACAGAAGGAAACAAGCATTGCGGTCCAAGAGCAGAAAGAACTCCCCTTAAAATTAACAAAAACAGATCAACACCAAGGCACATCATAGTGAATCCTGAAAAATACAAAGATAAAGAGAAAATTCTGAAAGCAGCTTGGAACAAAGGTCCTTAACCTACAAGCAGACATGTCCACAGAAACTTGGCAGGCCAGAAGAGAATGATATGATATATTCAACATGCTGGATGGAAAAATACACAGCAAAGAACATGTTTTCCAGGAAGGCTGTCATTCAAAATAGGAGAGAGAGTTTCCAAGACAAGCAAAAATAAAGTAGTTCATGAACACTAAACCAGCTCTGCAAGACATATCAAAGGGGACACTTTGAGTGTGAAAGAGACAAAATCAACAAAGACTAGGAAGGAACAGAGATAACCTACAATAACAGCAACATTACAAGTAATACAACGGCACTAAATCATCTATAAATAATTACTCTGAATGTAAATGGACTAAATGATCCAATAAAAAGACATAGGGCATCAGAATCGATAAAAGAACAAGTCCAATCAATATGCTGCTTACAAGAGACTCAATTTAGACCCAAAGACATTACCACATTGAAAGTGAGGGGATGAAGAACAATTTATCATGCTAATGGACATCAAAAGAAAGCTGGAGTAGACATACTTATATCAGACACACTAGATTTTAAACCAAAAAACTGTAATGAGATGAAGAAAGTCACTATATCATAATAAATGGTCTATCCAACAAGAAGATGTAACAATTATAAATGTTTATGCTCCCAACTTGGGAGCAGCGAAATGTATAAATCAAAAACAACCTTAAATTCATTGATAATAATACAATAATAGTAGGGGATTAGAACACCTCATTCACAGCAATGGACAGATCACCTAAACAGGTCAACTAGGAAAAAATAGCTTTATATGATACACTGGACCAGATGGACTTCACAAATATATTCAGAGTATTTTATCCTAAAACAGCAGAATATGCATTATTTTTGAGTGCACACGGAACATTCTCCAGAAAAGATCACATAGTGGGTCACAAATCAGGACTCAACAGGTATAAAAGATGAAGATCATACACCTTGCAAATTTTCAGACTACAGTGCTATGAAACTTGAAGTCAACCACAAGAAAAAATTTGGAAAGACCACAAATACAGGGAGATTAAAGAATATCTTACTAAAAGAATGAATGAATGAACCAGGAAATTACAGAAAAACATTTAAAAATACATGGAAGCAACTGAAAATGAAAACATGACAGTCTAAAACCTTTGAGACACAACAAAGGCAGTCACAAGAGGAAAGTATAGAGCAATACCAGACTTCTGCAAGAAGCAAGAAATGTCTCAAATATATAACCTAACCTTACACCTAAAGGAACTGGGAAAAAACTGCAAATAAAACCAGCAGAAGAAGGGAAATAATTAAGATTAGAGGAGAAATAAATGATACAGAAATTTAAAAAAAAAAAACAGTAGAACAGATCAACTAAACTAGGAGCTGGTTCTTTGAAAGAATTAATAAAATTTATTAACCCCTGCCAGACTTATCAAAAAGAGAAAGGACCCAAATAGATAAAATCACAAATAAAAGAGGAGAGATCAAAACCAATACCACTCAAATACAAACAATTATAAAAGAATATTATACTAACAAATTGTACAATCTGGAAAGGACAAATTTCTAGAAACATATAACTACCAAAACCAAAGCAGGAAGAAATAGAAAATTTGAATGTGCCAACTAAACTAACAAAAAAATTGAACCAGTATTCAAAAATCTCCCAACAAACAAGAGTCCAGGACTGGATGGCTTCCCAGGGGAATTCTCCCAAATATTTAAAGAAGAATGAATACCTACCTATTCTTCTCAAACTGTTCCAAAAAATAGAAATGGTAGCAAAACTTCCAAACTCTTGCTACAAGACCAAAAAGAATTCCAAAACCAGAAGAAGAATCCTAAATACACAAGTTAACCTTGGACCTAAAGGAACTGGAGAAAGAACAAAACCAGAAAAAGACCCCACTAAAAAGGAGAATTAGCGGTTGAGCGGCTGCCTTCATCTCAGGTAATAATCCGGGGCCCTGCATCAAGTCCTGCATCAAGTTCCCTGCAGGGATCCTGCTTCTCCCTTTGCCTATATCTCTGCATCTCTCTCTCTGTGTGTGTCTCTCATAGTAAATAAAATCTTAAATTAAAAAAAGGAAAATTACAGACTAATATCCCTGATGAACATGCATGCAAAAATTTTCAACAAAATACTAGCTAATCAAATCCAACAATGAACAAATTCACCATAATCAAGTGGGATTTATTCCTGGACTTCAGGGGTGGTTCAATATTTACAGATTAATCAGTGTGATACACCGCATTAATAAAAGAAAGGATAAGAATCATATGATCCTCTCAACCAACGCAGAAAAAGCATTTGACACAATACAGCATCCTTTCTTGATAAAAAAAAAAAAAACCTTCAAGAAAGTAGAGATAGAAGGAACATACCTCATCATAAAGACCATATATGAAACACTCAAAGCTAATATCATCCTCAATGGGAAAAAACTGAGAGCTTTTTCCCTAAGGTCAGGAACAGGAAGGACAGGGATGTCCAGTCTCACCAGTGTTGTTCAACATAGTACTGCCAGTCCTATCCTTAATAATCAGACTACAAAAAGAAATTAAAGGTATCCAAATCAGCAAGAAAAAACTCAAATCTTCACTCTTCTGAGTCAACATGATACTCATTGTAGAAAACTTGAAAGACTCCACCAAAAAATTGCTACATGAATGAATACATGAATTCAAGAAAGTTGCAGGATATAATATCAATGTACAAAAATCTGTTGGATTTCTAAACATCAATAATGCAGCAGCAGAAAAAAAAAATCAAGGAACTGATCCCATTTACAATAGCACCAAAAATCATAAGATATCTAGGAATAAACCTAACCAAAGAGGTAAAAGATCTGAACTCTGAAAACTATGGATCACTTAGGAAAGAAACTGAAGAGAACACAAAGAAATGGAAAAACATCCCATGCTCATAGATTGGAAGACCAAATATTATTAAAATGTCTATACTACCCAAAGCAATCTACATATTTAACGAATCCTGATCAAAGTAACGCCAGCATTTTTCACAGAACTAGAACAATCCTAAAATTTGTATGAAACCAAAAAAGATCCCAAATCGTAAAAGTAATGTTGAAAAAGAAAAGCAAAGCCGGAGATATCACAATCCCAGACTTCAAGCTGTGTAACGAAGCTGTAGTGATCAAAAGAGTATGATACCGATACAAAAACACACACACAAATCAGTGGAACAGAAAAAGAGAACCCATAAATGGGCCCTTAAGCTCTCTGGTCAACTAATCTTTGACAAAGCAGGAAAGAATATCCAGTGGAAAAAAGTTTCTTCAAGAAATGGTATTAGGAAAACTGGACAGCAACATGCAGAAGAATGAAACTGGACCACTTTCTTACAACATACACAAAAATAAGTTCAAAATGGATGAAAGACTTTAAGAGAGGAAACCATCAAAATACTAAAGAACACAAGCAACAACCTCTACAACCTTGGTCGCAATTTCTTTACTAGATACATTGCCAGAGGCAAGGGAAACAAAAGCAAAAATGAACTATTGGGACCTCATCAAGATAAAAAGCTTCTGCACAGCAAAGGAAACTCAACAAAATTAACAGCCATAAAACAAATAATCCATTTAAGAAATGGGTAGAAGACATGAATAGACACTTCTCCAAATAAGACATACAATTGGCTAACAGACAAATGAAGATACTCACATCACTCATCATCAGGGATATACAGATCAGTACCACAATGAGATACCATACCACACCAATCAGAACAGCTAAAATTAACAACTCAGAAAACAGATGTTGGCAAGTATGCAGAGAAAGGAGAACCCTTTTACACTGTTAGGGGGAATGCAAACTGGTACGGCTACTCCGGAAAAACAGTATGGAGGTTCCTCAAAAAGTTAAAAATAGAACTACCTTATGATCCAACAACTGCATTAGTAGGTATTTGTCCAAAGGATACAAAAATGCTGAGTTAAAGAAGCATATGCACCCCAATGCTTACTGCAGCACTATCAACTATAACCAAATTATGTAAAGAGCCCAAATGTCCATTAATGGATGAACGGATAAAGATGTGCTGTATACTTAGAATACTACTCAGCCATAAAAAAAAAAAAATGAAATCTTGCCATTTGCAACGATGTGGATGGAACTACAGTATATTATGCTAAGCAAAAAAAGTCAGAGAAAGACAAATATTGTATGACTTTACTCATATGTGAAATTTAAGAAGCAAAACTGATGAGCATAGGGGAAGATAAGATAAAAGCAGAGGGAAGCAAACTATAAGAGAATTATTGAGAACAAACTGAGGGTTCTGGGTGGGGGAGGAGAATGGAGGGATGCACTAAATGAGTGATGGGCATTAAGGATGGCATTTGTTGGGATGAGCACTAAATGTGTTATGTAAGTGATGAATCACTTAATTTTCCTCCTGAAACCAATACTGCACTACACGGTAACTAACTTGAACTTACATTTAGAAAAAAAAAAAAAAAAAGAATCTCATACTCAGTTCACTCTGACTTCTCAATAGGCAAATTTCATGATATCTTGTCACAATTCTCTCCTTTACTAGAGTAGTATGAAAAAGCTCCCAGATCTAGTAACGGTAGCTCTCATTATGATGTATACAGTACTTTTTGTTTATGTGTCACACAGTAGAAAAATGGACTCTGGAGCATCATTTCATCAACCGCTTCAAGTTCAATTACCTCTGAGAAAGCCGGGGTCATCAGTGTGAAGTTGTCTTAAGGAATCTTCTATTTTACCTAACCTCCCATTACATGTTCCAGGTAGTATCCTGGGTATCATGGTAAGTAAAAACAAGTAGTTCTTACCTCACAGAACTCATAGTTCAGTGGATCATACTCACTTTTAGAAATAAGGATTTTTAAAACATAGTAATTTATATCTATTACATGAATACTTGTGAACCATCTTAAAATCAGAATTTTAGATGTAATGGAGATCCAAAGAGATATTCCAGCCTAATTCCCTAATCTGACAAAAGAAGGTAATTCTCAGAGAGATAAACTGACTAAATCAAAGTCATAAAAGTGGCTACTGGTTGAAATAAGATTAAAACCCAGACTTTCTGACATCTAGTTAGTACCCTTTGAATCAAATCATGATACCTCCCTTCTCCTATTCATCCACCAAAGTGACTGCTTATCTTCTGGTTTCATCTTCCCACCACAAGCTTCGATTTAATACCGTAAAACTGAACATATGCACACCTCCTAAGCTTGATGAGTACTGGGCTTTTTCACAAATATGAGTGTCAATCACACTATAACAAATACTCAAAAAAATTTTATTGTAAAACTGTACTGCTTATTTTTTTAACAGAAAACACAGAAGACAAAGGAGGATCCAGTTTCCAATATAGCTTCTTCCTATCATCTTATTAAGATTGCAATTGTCTAATAAAGCCAAGTGGCACAGGGACAACAGGCATCTACTCATTTTCATTGTATCTACTCACACTCCTACTCCAGAGGCCAGTGATTGAACAGGGAACATCAGAGAAGTAAAACCCAACTCTTTTTCTGAGCCTCGGCATTAATGTGGTATTTTGCAACTATCTGAACTGTCCTGATATTCTTAAATCATCTACCTCCATACAAAACAATTTATCTTCATTCAGCTCTAGTTTCAGTGGAAAAAAATACTTCACATAGGCTCACCTCAACACCAAATTCAAAGCTAAAGGCTTTTCTTTGTGCTGAATATGTACTACAATATGTGAGATGTCTGAAAATAACTCTCATTAACCATTCTGGACGATGGACTTTATTTTTCCAACAACTACAAAGAAAAAAAACAAAAGGTTACAAAGGAATGCTCTGCCAATGTATATTTGGTACATAACTAAATATACCAAATGTATATTTGGTACATAACCAAATATACCAAATGTATATTTGGTACATAACCAAATATACCAAATGTATATTTGGTACATAACCATAACATACATGGTCAAACTGGCAATTTGACCATGTATTCCAGGAAATGGTAGAAATTACAATGTAGACGTTTTTGGTCACCTAGGTAAAAAGTACCAAAAACTTTTGTTAGGTTAAAACTACCTAATTTCACCCAAAATCTGTTTTTAAGACTGCAATGGAATGATAATTAACAATGGAATGGAAAGCTCAGTATAGTTAAGTATAAGTACAGCCTTTTGTTTCTCATGCAAAATTAACTACAAAAGAAATTTTGAATTAAAGAAAGAAGACTCACTTCAAGGGTCTAAACAGCATTTACACAGTTTTCTACATTAAAGCATACTCTCTTCTTGGTTCAAATGGAATCCTGCCAGGATTTAGGATTCTTCCTTCCCAGCCTGTGATCCTATTGTTGGGAATCTACACTACAAATGAGATACCATCTACGTATAATGTAATGGTTAGACTGGGAACGCAAGGCTTTGAATTAGGACAAACCTGGATTTATGCCCTTCATCTGCCATTTACTAAATGCATGTTCTTGAGCAAGCTACCTAATCTGAGCTACAGATAATTGTCTTTAAAACGGAAATGATAGGGGGGCACTTGATGGGATGAGCACTAGGTGTTATGTTATATGTTGGCAAATTGAACTCCAATAAAAAAAAATAACAAATTTAAAAAAAATAAAAATAAAACGGAAATGATAATATCAACTCCATAGGGTTGCTATGAGTATTAAATAATATAATGTATGTGGAAGGTTTAACACAATACCAAAGGCACTATAAATGTTCAAGAAACTTAGCTATAAGCAAGAGCAGTAGTAGAAGTAATAATTGTAATTGTAGTGATTTTTGCTAAGATTTTTATCTCTAAGAACCAATTTTCTAGGTGGCTAAATATTATAAACACTGATGTCAGAAGTGTAATGAGCTTGGAGTTCAAGTACACTTTCCCTCAATGCTTTATTAGATTAAAATTAGAACAATCATTTATTAAACAATTCTTATAGAAATTGTCCATTTCAATATTATTTGAAGTATAGATAAGTTATTATATTTTGAAAGAATATATTATAATAAATTAATAAGTTACTTTCCATTTCCTTAATATAGAATCGGATTTCAAAATTGATGTTCAAGTTCAGGGGAAAAAATGTTCTGGAAAAAAACTAACATTCAAAATGGTTATTATTGACTACAGGCTAAGATGATTTAGATCCAACTGTTCTTTCCCACAAATTAATGTGGGACATTTATCTTTGTTTTAATTTATAATTTAAAAGAAAAGCCTAAACTACTGAGTATTAGTACAAAACTTTTTTTTTAGTGCAAAACTTTTTATTATAAAAAATAAACAATTATGTAATTGCTGATGAGGTATTAGAGCAAAAGGTTTAGAACCAGGCAACCCAAATTCAAAACCCAGCTGAGTACTTACTGTGTGCGTGACACTGGGCAAGTTATTTAACCTCTATATACTCTCATTTTTGCAATTTCTATATTATTTTCAGATTGATTGAGATAAGAAAATCCAACTCTATGGAAAGAACAGCTGCCTCCTATCAATTATCTTCAATCCCACGCTCTCTAGGTGAGCAACTGCATGAATGCAACATATGTACATGTAGCACAGACCATTCTATTGTGTTTATTGAGAATTAGAATTAACTTCAGTGTGACCCAAGACAGAGATGCCTCATCTTACTTAATCCTGCCTCTTGTCTTCTCACAAAAGAAGGCCATCCAGCCCTTGATTTTTAGCTATAGAAAAGCAAGAGGCTAAGAAGATTCATTGAGTATAGAAAGATCACATCCATTTTATCACACAAAACTATGGGACAAGCCAGCCCCAAGATCCATTTCATATAACTTCATTATGATAATCTTTCTCCTATGTATATGCAATTGAATGATAAGCTCTGAAAACTTCAGGTAGGAAAATAAAAACCAAAATATACTCAAAATAATGACTTTGAGCTCCACTTAAAGAGTATCCTTTTTTAGGCTCCAATAAGCACTAGATTACCTAGTCAACTATTACAGAAATATTAATGTAAATATCAAAAATTACACATATCCTAGGATAATTATAATGTCAATGTCCAGTCGTTCCAATAAAAAAGTACTGGCAAGTTTTTTTTTTTAAAGATTTTATTTATTTATTCATGATAGATATAGAGGGAAAAAGAGGCAGAGACACAGGCAGAGGGAGAACCAGGCTCCATGCAGGGAGCCTGATGTGGGACTTGATCCCGGGACTCCAGGATCGCGCCCTGAGCCAAAGGCAGGCGCTAAACCGCTGAGCCACCCAGGGATCCCCATGTACTGGCAAGTTTCAAAGCAGTCATGAGATGATAAAAAAAAGTCAAGTGTAACAAAGAACCTGGGTCTGCTTCTCTGATAGTTTAGTTAGCCACTAATCAATTCCACAAGGCCAAAAAGGTAACAGCTTATATAGGTTCTCTCCGTTCCTGGATGCAGTTTTTTTTTTCTCTTTTTCAAGTTTATATTTAAATTCCAGTTCATTAACATATAGTATAATACTAGTTCAGGTATAGAATATAGTGACTCATCACTTACACACAACACCAGGTGCTCTTCACAACAAGTACCCTAATTAATACTCATCTACTCATCACCAATTGAACCCATCCCCACCACCACTCACCTCTTGTCCAGTAATCCTGTTCTCTATAGTTAAGAGTCTGTTTTCTGGTTTGCCCCTCTTTTTTTTTTCTTTTTTCCCCTATGTTCATCTGTTTTGTTTCTTAAACTCACTTCTTGCTAGATAGGTCTCATGAGGCAAGGGAAACAAAAGCAAAAATAAACAATTGGGACTTCATCAAGATAAAAAGCTTCTGCACAACAAAGGAAAATACCAACAAAACTATAAGGCAACTGGGGCCCCTGGGTGGCTTACTCAGTTGAGCCTACAACTCTTAATTTTGGCTGGGGTCTTGGGATGGAGCCCCCACGCCATGTCCAGCTCCCAGCTCAGCAGGAGATTGGTTTAGGATTCTCTCCGTCTGCCACTCCCCCTAGTTCCACTCTCTCATTCTCTCTCTCTCAAATAAATTAATAAGTAAATCTTAAAAAAAGAAAAAAAACTAACAACCTTCTAAATAGGAGAAGATATTTGCAAATGACATATCTGATAAAGGGTTAGTATCCAAAATATATAAAGAACTTATAAAACTCAACACCCAAAAACAATCCTGGATGTAGTCTTCTTAAAAATGTTTTCAATATAGAAGCTATACATGCTCATAAAGATAATTTGGAAAGCAGAGAAAGAAAATTCAACAGAAGACCTTTTAGCCCATTACAAATATCATTATTACTTTCCATATATTTCTTTCCCATTCTTTTAAATACTAAGAGTTATATTTTTACATAATTTTTATTATTCTACATAAACAAAATTGTATATTTCTGTCTCTAACATAGCATGAGCATATTTCACATTAACCCAAGGTCTTTAAAAATGAAAATGTTAACAAATGCATAAAATTCAAGTAAGTTCTAGTTTTCTTAACTATCCTGCTATTCTTATTTCCTGCTATATATGATGCTGCAGAAATTCAAAACAATGCACAGAGACAACAAAACATGATAATTAAAAATGCACATACTGGTACAAAATTTCAGAGTTCAAACCCCACCATCTCCACTTAAAATTGCAATAGTGAGAAAATTTCTTAAGCTTTCTGCTCCTCAGTTTACTCCACTTTAAATGAGAATGAGGATGATGATATACTACCTACCTCATAAAGAGCTTGTGAGGATTATGTAAAGGATTTAGAACAATACTAGCACAGAGTACTCAGTATTAGCTATTATCATAATTTCACAATATTCCTTCTGCCTCCTTTTGCTTTTACTTATCCTATATTATTTTACTTATTCTATATTATTTCATTTAAAGTAAATTCTCAGAAGTGTAATTACTGAGCCAACAGGTATAAATAATTTTAAGATTCTTGATAGAATTGCTAACTTGCTTTCTAAAAGAAACTCTACAACTATTTTATGCTACAATGAGAAATATATGAAACTATCTTAACAAACCTAAGCACTGACTTTTATTTCATTTTTCCTAACTCCATAGGGTAAAAAGTATAACTTGTTTTTAGTTTAAATTACAGTTATTTGATTACAAATACGGCAGAGCGTTTTACCATACTGAAAACTACTTATATTTATAATTTTAAGGATTGCTGGGTGTATACTTTTCAAGACACTTTCAAGAACACGGAACATAATTTATCTCCAAGATCTACCATGCATTACTTGAAAGACTTTATCATGGCTCAAACAAGAGTGTTTTGGGGGCAGCTACATATGAAACTGAAAATGATTTAGTCTTACATGTACACACACACACACACACACACACCACTACTCCTCCAGGTTGTGAGCAGGTCAGTGCATAAATGAAGAATGACAGTGGGCACTGGCACGTTTTCAAATATTTATCCGTACAGAGTGAAAGTCAGTTGTATGATTTTCGTCAGAATGCTCTGTGATTTTTCCAAGGAGTGTTAATGCTCATTTACTTACTGTAACAGTATTTTGCAGAGAAAGCTAATTGCCTCCCCATATGTATTTTTATCTTCTTCCCTAATATCATAACCTTAAATAGTATGTAAACTGAAATACTACACTTCCAAGCTTCCCTTACAGCTAAATTTCTCCAGGAGTTAATTAAGTTCTGGCCAATAAAATGTAAACAGAAGTTCTGGGTAGAATTCCTAGAATGTGGGCAGCCCAGGTGGCTCAGCGGTTTAGCGCTGCCTTCAGCCCAGGGCCTGATCCTGGAGACCCGGGATCGAGTCCCACGTCCGGCTCCCTGCATGGAGCCTGCTTTTCCCTCTGCCTGTGTCTCTGCTTCTCTGTGTGTGTGTGTCTCCCATGAATAAATAAATAAAATCTTTTAATAAATAAATAAATAAAAATAAAGATTGCCGGGCCAATCTCACCACGGATATTGGTTGAATGTTTCTGAGAACTGTCTACAGCTACTTCTGAAAGTTTCTTGTTGATGTTAATTGGAGAAATGGAGGATTTAGGACGCCTGGGTGGCTCAGTGGTTGAGCGTCTGCCTTTGGCTCAGTTCGTGATCCTGGGGTCCCGGGATCGAGTCCTACATCAGGCTCCCTGCATGGAGCCTGCTTCTCCCTCTGCCTGTGTCTCTGCATCTCTCTCTGTGTCTCTCAATGAATAAATAAATAAAATCTTTAATTAAAAAAAAAAAAGAATTCCTAGAAGTCTCCTAGAAAGGAAGCCAGAGTCTCTGAACAGTGACAGTATCAAACTGGCTCTCAGCTGGCTGACTTGGACTTCTTTTACATGAGAGAGGAGTAAACTTGTGTTTCTAACCTTTATTTTCAATGGTCTACCATATACACCCAAAACATAACCCAAACTGATACATATGACCAAAATGCATTTTTTTAAGATTTTATTTATTTGAGAGAGAGAGCAAGAGAGGGGAGCGAGAGAGCACAAGTAGGGGGAGAGGCAAAAGAAGAGGGAGAAGCAGACTCCTTGCCGGATAGGGACCACCCCCACACACACACAATGTGGGGTTCAACCCCAGGACCCTGGGATCATGACCTGAGCCTAAGGCAGACACTTCACCATTCAGGTGCCCCACAATGCACTTATATTTAATTCTGGATATCATGATTTATCTTTCCAACACTGCAACAGTACTCAGAAATATGAACTGTTTAGACCAGTAACAGCATTTGAATTCAGTGAGCACACATTAAACTGCAATAAGAAAAAAGGTGACAAAAAAAAGAAAGAAAGAAAAAGGGTGACAAGTTTCTTGGTTAACATAAGAACAGTATTATTTTGTGTTTTCACTAAAAAGAAAGATGTAGCAATTAATTGCATTAATTTATTAATAATTTTAAATCTACTATGTGTCTAGAACTATGCTTACCAATGGGGTAAAATTACAGGAGTGGGTTTTGAGCTCTTGATGAAGGATGTATAAAGGTTGGGAAAATAAGATAGAGAAGAATCAGAATATCATTTGTGTCCAAGATCGCGAATCCGAGAAACCACCAAGGAGCCGACACCGATGCAAACACACGAGGGTTTATGTACAAGCTCGAGCCTGGGTCCAAGTATACCCGATGCAGCGGAGCAGGGACTTGGACCCAGGCTCGAGTTTGTACATAAACCCTCGTGTTTGCATCGGTGTCGGATCCTTGGTGGTTTCTCGGATTCATGATCTTGGACACAACATTTGGGGGCTCATCCGGGATCCAAGAAACCTCCAGGACCCCATCTGGAGGGTTTCATGCGTGGTGAGTACACTCAACTTTTTCCACCTTTGGCACGCTCTAAACTGTACTGTACCTGTAGGAATTCCAATCTGTATTGGGTCGGCATTGGCTTAGGCGGACGCCCTGGCAGGCCTCGACCGGGGGTCTTGAGGAGACGTCCCTTGCCCCTGCCTGGAGGACGGGGTCCTCATCTGTAAGGAGGACGAAGGTCCTCATCTGTAAGGAGGACAGAGGTCCTCATCTGTAAGGAGGGCCGGCTGCCAGCCCTTCAGGTTACTTTCTGTTTTGTCTCAGCGGCCAAACGGAAAGTTTGTTACTGTGTTCTTGTTAACTGTTTGCACGGTTGTCTGTGTTACTATGCCCTTGCTGTTTGTGCATTTGTCTGTGCTGTTGGGTCCTTGTTAATCGTCTTTACTGTCTGTGTTTTGGTGTGGATTGGGGACATAATGGGGGAGACAGAAACCACTCCCCTATCTCTTATGCTCTCTCACTTCTCGGATATTAGGGAAAGAGCTCGTATTCTGAGCACAGACATACAGAGAGAGAGATTCCAAATTTATTGTATATCAGAATGGCCAACCTTTGACGTGGGATGGCCCCAGGAAGGAACTTTTCACCTACCTATTATCTTACAGGTTAAGACCGTGATCTTCAGGGATGAACTGGATGGCCACTCTGACCAGGTTCCCTACATCCTGATCTGGCAGGACATGATGGAGAATCCTCCTCCTTGGCTAAAACCATTTTTACCCCCCAAAGCAGGACCCACAGAGATTCTAGCCCTGCAGAAAGCCAAAAGGAGACCGACTCTATGCCCGAAACACCCCTTTGTCCGGTCTTCCAGGATTCCTCCCCAGAGGACCTGATTCTCCCGCCGCCCTACTGGGCATCCCTCCCCACTTCTGCCCCTCCACTGGAGGCATCGGGGGCTGCAGAAGGGGCGCCACCCCTCCCTCATGAGGGAGTCCCTGTGCGCGGGCCAGCAGCGAGGACACGCGGTCGGACCCACCGGACGGCCCCACCTCCGAATGCAGGGCCGGCCGACTCCACCGCCCTTCCTCTCCACACCATGGGGCCCCCCAATGAGACTGGTGAACAGCTAATGTTATATTGGCCGTTCTCCACCAGTGATTTATATAATTGGAAAACCCAAAATGCAAAGTTCTCTGATAATCCGAGAGATCTAATCGGGCTTTTAGATACTGTTCTCTTTACCCACCAGCCTACTTGGGATGACTGCCAACAGCTCTTGCAGGTTCTCTTCACCACTGAGGAAAGAGAACGAATTCAGGTGGAAGCCCGGAAGTCTGTTCTGGGAGAGGACAGACAGCCGACTCAAAACCCAGACCTCATAAATGCTGCCTTCCCTTTATCCCACCCCACCTGGGACTACAACTCTGCTGAAGGTAAGGAGAGACTCCGGGTCTACCGCCAGACTCTAATGGCAGGTCTCAAGGCTGCCGCGTGCAAGCCTACCAATCTGGCCAAGGTCTATGATGGGAGGCAGGGTAAGGATGAGAGTCCAGCAGCCTTCTTAGAGAGAGTCATAGAGGCTTTTAGGCAGTACACCCCTATGAACCCAGAAGCCCCGGAAACAAAGGCCGCAATTATCATGGCTTTTGTTAACCAGGTCGCTCTGGATATTAAAAAGAAATTACAAAGAGTAGAGAGACTGGGAGAGAAGAGCTTGCAGGACTTAGCGATAGTGGCAGAACGAGTCTATAATAATAGAGAAAGTCCAGAAGAACAACAAACCAAACTAAGTGACTGGCAGACCCAAAATCTGGCCAAGATCCTGCTGGCCACAACCATGGACAACCCATAGGAAAGACGGAGGCACCTCAAGAAGCTGGCATCAGGGACAGGTAAGGAGGATGGCCCTGGCCCCCCTCGGGAGCGCCCTAAGCTGAACAAAAACCAATGCGTCTATTGCAAAGAGGAGGGCCATTGGGTAAAAAGCTGCCCTAACAAGAGATCTAAGGCCCCTGCCAAGATCTTAGAAATGGAGGACCTGGACGATTAGGGAAGTCAGGATTCGGCACCCCTCCCCCAGCCCAGGGTAACTCTTAAAGTGGACGGGCAACCTGTTGAATTCCTAGTGGACACTGGGGCACAACATTCGGTTTTATTACAACCCCAAGGGAAATTGGCAAACAAAACTTCATGGGTATGGGTACAAGGGGCCATGGGCACCAAACAATACTCATGGACTACCCGAAGAACTGTGGATCTCGGCACGGGCCAGGTATCCCACTCCTTCATGGTCATCCCTGAATGTCCCTACCCATTGTTAGGTCAGGATTTGCTCACCAAGATAGGGGCACAAATTTGCTTCCACCTCGAAGGAGTAAAAGTCCTAAACAAGAAGGGGCACCCGATTCAGGTGTTTGTCCTGAGTTTAGAAGACGAATATCGTCTCCACCAAATGCCCTCAGCCCCAATGACTGACATTGACAGTTGGCTGCAGGAATTTCCCCAAGCGTGGACAGAAACTGGGGGAATCGGGCTGGCCCAGCACCGACTGGCCATATACATAGAACTAAAGCCGGGGGCAGACCCTGTCAGGGTCCGCCAATACCCCATGCCTCTAGTAGCACGAAAAGGAATCACACCCCACATATTGCGACTACTGGACTCCAGCATATTAAGGCCCTGCCAATCGGCATGGAACACTCCCTTGCTGCCGGTTCCGAAACCACACTCTAACGATTACAGGCCAGTCCAGGACTTGAGGGAAGTCAACCGGCGAGTAGAGGATATGCACCCTACGGTCCCAAACCCATACACCCTCCTCTCCACCCTGCCTCCAGACAAAACTTGGTATACAGTATTAGATTTAAAAGATGCCTTTTTCAGCCTGCCTTTAGTGCCCAAGAGCCAAGACCTCTTCGCCTTTGAATGGACGGACCCTGAGAAAGGCATCAATGGCCAGCTCACCTGGACTCAACTACCACAAGGATTCAAAAATTCACTGACCATCTTCAATGAGGCCTTACACGAAGACTTGGGTGAGTTCCGTTCCGAGCACCCACATTTAACTTTATTAAAACATGTAGATGATATCCTGTTGGCGGCGGAGGACCAGGACACATGCCTGCGAGGCACCAGGGACTTGCTCCAGACCATAGTGGCCCTAGGATACGGGGCCTCAGCTAAAAAGGCCCAGATCTGCAGAACAGAGGTGAGCTACCTTGGGTACAAATTACAAGATGGACAAAGATGGTTGACAGAAACCATCTTAAGAATCCCACAGCTGCGGGATCCCTGGGTGGCGCAGCGGTTTGGCGCCTGCCTTTGGCCCAGGGCGCAATCCTGGAGACCCGGGATCGAATCCCACGTCAGGCTCCCGGTGCATGGAGCCTGCTTCTCCCTCTGCCTGTGTGTCTGCCCCTCTCTCTCTCTCTCTCTTTGTGACTATCATAATAAATAAAAATTAAAAAAAAAAAAAATCCCACAGCCGCAAACCATCCGCCAGGTGCACAGAATCAGAGCTGATCTCCAGGACCAGCCACTGCCGAATGCGGACGCCACCTGGTAAACGGACGGCAGCAGTTTTGTCCAAGAAGGACTCAGATATGCGGGGGCAGCCGTAACCACGGAGACAGAGACTGTCTGGGCAGAGCCACTGGCAGCTTGAACGTCGGCCCAACGGGCAGAGCTAATCGCACTGGCCAAGGCGCTGACCATGGGGGAAGGTAAACGAATAAACATCTGCACCGACAGCAGGTATGCCTTTGCCACCGCTCACATCCACGGAGCCCTTTACAGGGAGAGAGGGCTTCTGACAGCAGAGGGAAAGACTGTTAAAAACAAAACGGAGATTCTTGAACTCCTGGGGGCCCTCTGGCTGCCCAAGGCCCTAGCCATCATCCATTGTCCGGGGCACCAAAAAGCAGACACGCCAGTAGCCAGGGGAAACCGGCTAGCCAATTTAAAAGCAAAAGAGGCGGCCCTTCTGGTGACCCAGGTCTTAGCTACCACGCTACCTGATCTGGGGGCACCAACCCTGCCTGACACCCCCAACTATACTGATGCTGACTTACACTGGATCAAACGCTTGCTATGACCCAGTGCTTGCGTGGCTGGTGGAGGGCCGCAGACTCCAGCATCATCTTGCCAGAGGAACTAGGACGGTGAGTCCTATCCAAAATGCATCGGAGTACTCACATGGGAACAAGGAAGATAGAAGACCTTAAACGACATGCAAAGATCACTATTAAAGACTCTTGAGCAAAGATCGAACAGATTGTGGCAAGCTGCCGTGCATGCCAATTAACAAATGCCTCCGCCCATGGGTCTAACCCGGGCACCCGGCTCCGAGGGGACCGCCCACGAGCCTACTGGGAAGTGGACTTCACTGAGGTAAAACCTGGAAAATACGGGTATAGGTATTTACTAGTGTTTGTAGATACTTTTTCAGGATGGACAAAGGCATTTCCCACCAAACATGAAATGGCACAGATCGTGACCAAAAAACTGCTGAAAGACATTGTACCAAGGTATGGTTTTCCCGTTAGAATTGGGTCAGACAACGGCCCAGGATTCATATCTAAGGTAACGCAGGGAGTGGCACTAGTACTTGGGGCAGATTGGAAATTACATTGTGCATATAGGCCCCAGAGCTCAGGACAGGCAGAGAGGATGAACAGAACATTAAAGGAGACCTTAACTAAATTAGCCCTGGAGACTGGCGGGGACTGGGTGACTCTCCTTCAGGGTGAGGAACTCCCCATATAAGATGGGACTGACTCCCTACGAAATCATGTTTGGTCTTCCTCCACCTGTTATCCCCAATTTAAAACCTGAGGTGCTTGCTGAATTTGATGACCACCAACTTCTTTTCTCCCTCCAAATGTTACAACGAACTCATGAGCAGGTGTGGCCTAAGCTGAGGGCCCTCTAGGAGACTGGGCCACCCCCGGACCCCCATCGATATCAGCCAGGTGACTAGGTGTACGTGCAGAGATACCAACACCAGACACTTCAACCTCGCTGGAAGGGACCCTACCTCATGATCCTGACCACTCCCACCGCTCTCAAGGTCGACGGGATTACTCCCTGGGTCCACTACACACACGTCTGGCCAGCTGACCCACACACCGTTCTCACGGACTTTGTTACAGAATGGAAAAGCCAACCAGACAAGGACAATCCCCTAAAGCTAAGACTGCGCCGTTCTCACTTGTTTCCCACCTCCAAGACTCCCTAGTCCGAGGTTGTCCTTCAAAATAGAAGGGGATTAGAATTAGTCTTCTTACAACAAAGGATGGGGGGTGGTGGTTATGTGCTGCCTTAACTGTAAAAAAGAGCGAGAAAAGCAACAAGGTTGATGAGAATCCTGGTTTAATCATTCCCCTGGCTCACTCTGGGAGCAACCTGGACCCATGATTGGGTCCTGCATAGGATCCTCTGAAAAAGGGGGGAATGTGGGACCCAGGAAATTGAACAAAATCCCCTACCCCTGGACAAGCAGAGCAGGACTGGCTCAATTTTGGGCTGCACCTGCCTTGTGCTGACCTGCTTATTACTTAGGGCACTGCCCCGCCCTAGTCAAAGACCAGGACACACCCTAACCGGAAATCCGGCTCAGAGGACCAGCATGACTGTGCAACTTTCTGCGTATCCCATTGGCCACTGGCCCCTATAAAGTTACTAAGCCTCTTAGTCTCGGGGTCCAAGTCCCTGCTCTGCTGCCTCAGGTATACTTGGACCCAGGCTCGAGCTTGTAAATAAACCCTCGTGTGATTGCATCGGAGTCGGCTCCTTGGCAGTTTCTCGGATTCGCGATCTTGGGCACAACAATTTACTCAAAATATATTATTCGTTAAATAAACAATTATTGACAACTTAGTATGTGCCGGAGATTCATTTAAAAGTAATTTTTTTTTTTTCTGGGGCATCTGAAAGGCTCAATCAGTTGGGGTCCAACTCTTGATTCTGGTTTGGTCATGATCTCAGGGTAGTGAGATCCAGCCCCACAACAGGCTCTGTCTGAGCTTAGCAGGGAATCTGCTTTTCTCCCTTTCCCTCCCTAAGCCCCTCTCCTCACTCTCACTCTCTAAAATAAATATATAAATCTTTTTTAAAAAACAGTAATTTTTTTTTCTAGAAGTATAGAAATACTGATGAGGAAAGCAAAGTAGAACTAATTAGGAGAGGTTTCTATATAAGATAAGTATCATACCAAGCAAATCCAGTAAACAAAATATATTAAATACTAGTAGCAGGTATATATGTTTCAGATGAATTACTGTCCATACTTTTTTTTTAGTACATGTCAAATGTATGATACCTAAAAATTTTAGAATTAAAGTTGTATTCTACCTTAAAATAAATGATGGATATGCACCCACTAATTGCTAAATCCAATATTTACTGACTACTCTTTATATGCCAGCACTGTGGTCGGGATTAGCAATACATAAATAGTTTAAAGTCTATGTCTTCAATAGGAGCTTCTCAACCTAGTAAGAGAAACAGTAACAAATGGATAATTGCATACAGAGTGGTAAGAGCTGCTACAGACGGATGGACACATGCAGGAAAGGGTATTACAAGTGCATGGAAAATTCCAACAGAAGGTATCTCTTGAGGGTGAGTTCTACCGGACAAATGGACAAATGAACAAGGGATCTAAGTCCTTAGTGAAAGGAGCCATAAATTCAAAGGCTTAAAACTGTAAGACTACATGGTAAGTGACAGGATCAGAAAGCCTCTCAGGGTCATTGGAGCACAGCATGTACATGTCCTGCTCAAGCAAATGGGGTTCAAGAGATATAAAAAAGGAACCATCCCCTGGAAATACCTTCTATGGCATGCGAGCATATTTAACCAAAAAATTTTAGAGAGCTACTGAAGGATTTAAGTTAAAAAGTAACAAAATTGAATTTGTTTATTAGAAAAATCACTCCAACTACAGTACGAAGGATATACTGAACAAACAACAACCTAGTCAGGGAAATCATTGCAGTCCAGGAGATACATATGGGCCTGAACGACCTCAGTGACCATAGCAATAGATAAAAGAAACTAGGTTCAAAAGATATTTAGTCTCTTATAAAGCTAGTACTCAACATTTATAGAATGAATAATGAATGAACAAATAAATGAATCAATCAGTACAATAAGAATCAATAATGTACACAAAAGGTTATTCAAAAAATTAGACACAATAAAATTTGAGATGTGATCATCTGAAAAAGGTGAGGGATAAGAAGGCTAAGATGGTTCCCAAGATTCTAACTTGGGTGACTGAATAAAACTAACTCCAAAAGAAAATATATGAGGGGAAGAAGTTTATAAGGACAAACTTATGGGTTCAGCTTTGAACTTGTTGAGCTTGACATATCTAGAAACATCTAAATGCCTTAAAGAGAGTTAGATTATGAATCTGGTACTCAGGAGAGAAGTCTGGTATTTAGACAGAAATAGAAATTAGGGAGATAGGTATTGGTGAAAGTCACAAAAAAAGAAGAAATCACCCAGGCAGATCTAATCATGCTAGAAAAACTGGGTAAGGGATCAACATTTGACTGAGCTAGTAGTTAAGAAGTACTAAAGACTAGGGCAGTATCATTTAATTTTTGTCCAAGTTTGCATAGGATGGGACTGGTACAATAAGGAAATAATACAGGAAGATTAGCTTTAGAAGTTTTCCCATTAATGTATCAATAGTTTTATACTTTAAAAAAAAAGTATCTGATTATAAGGAATTGTTAGGCTTTCTCACCTTAGGAATTTATTTATTTCTCTAAGAGCATATTAAAGCTAAAAAACAAAAAACTAAAGGCAAAATAATGCATTAGGAAAATAAATGTTTTAACATCAGCTTAGTAGCCATAGGGAAGCTACTTTACTTCTGAGCTTTAGTTTTTACAGAGGTGATAATAGCTATCTCAAAAGATTGTTAATTTTTATTAAAATTTTTAAAATATATATAGGATGTCATTATTAAGTACTTAGTGGAAAATATTTCCTCCTAACAGTTATGCAAACATGGAACAACAAAGTTTCTCTGTAGCAACATTAACTACTTAATATTCTTTATTTTTTTAACTCCAGTGTAATTAACATACAGAGATATATTCATTTCAGGTATACAGTAGTGACACAACAATTCCATATATTACTCAGTGGTCATCAGGATAAGTGTACTCTTATTCCCCTTCACCTGTTTCACCTGACCAATGAATGACTCAGTTTGTCCTCTATAGTTACAAAGAGTCTGTTTTTTGGTTTGTCTCTCATTTTTTTTTTGTTTTCTTAAATTCCACATATGTGTGGAAATATACATAATATATATATATACATAAAATATATAACATTTGTCTTTCTCTGATTGGCTTATTTCACTTAACATTACACTCTCTAGATCCATCTATGTTGTTGCATCTATGTTGTTGCAAATGGCAAGATTTCATTCTTTTTAATTTTATTCTTTTTAATGGTTGAATAGTACTCAATTGTTAATATATATTTTATATATTTTAAATGTGTATTTTTTAAATTATAAAATTACTAAATAAAATTTATTGAATACAATTTATTTTATATTTCATATATATTTATATTAATGTAGAATATGTAATATATAATATTGACACATCACATTATATATATTTTGTATACAAATATTATATATTACATATTTATATTTTTGTATATTCCATATCTTAATCATTCAATCATCTGTCTGTGGACACACAGGTTACTTCCATAATTTGGCTATAAACATTTGGGTACATATATCACTTTGAATATTTTCATATTCTTTGAGTAAATACACAGCAGTATGATACTAGATCATAGGGTAGTTCTATTTTTAATTTTTTGAGGAAACTCCTGTCTTCCTCAGTTTGCATTCTCACCAACAGTGCATGGTTCCCATTTCTCCACATCATGACCAACATTTGCTATTTCCTTTGTTTTCCATTTTAGACATTCTGACAGGTATGAAGTGATACCTCACTGTTTTGATTTGTATTTTCCTGACGATGATGAGTGTTGTTGAGCATCTTTTCATGTGTCGGTCATTTGTATGCCTTCTTCGAAGAAATGTCTGTTTGTGTCTTCTGCCCATTTGTGAATTAAATGTGTTTTTGGGTGTTAAGTTGTATAAATTATTTATATATTTTGGAAACTAGCCCGTTATTAGCTATGTCATTTGCAATTAACTTCACCCAGTTAACAGGTATCTTTTAGCTTTTTGGTTGTTTCTTTTGCTGTACAGAAGCTTTTTATTTTGATGCAGTCCGAATAGCTTATTTTTTGCTTTTGCTTCCTTTACCTAAGGAGACATATCTAGAAAGATGTTATAATCAATATCCAAGAAATTCTGACTTTGCTTTCTTCTAGGATTTTTATGGATTCAGGTCTCACATTTAAGTCCTAAATCCATTTTGAGTTTACTTTTGTGTATAAGAAAGTGGTCCACTTTCATTCTTTTTTGCATGTAAGTGTCCACTTTTTCCAACACCATATGTTGAAGAAATGGTTTTCATCTCATCACATATTCTTTCTTCCTTTGCCAAAAATTAATTGGCCAAGTAATTGCAGGTTTATTTCTGGGCTTTCTAATCTATTCCATTGGTCTATGTATCTATTTTTGTGCCAGTAACTCATTGTTTTGATTACTATATTCCTTTGTAATATAACTCAAAGTCTGCAATTGTGATATATCCAGTGTTGATTTTCTTTTTCAAGATTGCATTGGCTATTCAGGATCATCTGTGGATCCATACAAATTCTAGAACTGTCTGGCCTAGTTCTTTGAAAACTGTTGTTGGTATTTGCATTAAATGTATAGAATGCTTTGTGTAACATAGACATTTTAACAACAGTTGTTCTTCCTATCCATGAGCATGGAATGTCATTCCATTTGTTTGTCATCTTCAATTTCTTTCATCAATGTTTTATACCTTCAAGAGTACAGATCTTTCACCTCTTTTTTTTTAAGATTTTATTTATTCATGAGAGACAGAGAGAAAGAAAGAGAGACAGAGAAAGAGAGAGAGAGAAGAGAGGCAGAGACACAGGCAGAGGGAGAAGCAGGCTCCATGCAGAGAGCCTGACGTGGGACTCCATCCCAGGTCTCCAGGATCAGGCTCTGGGCTGAAGGCGGCACTCAACCGCTGAGCCACCCGGGCTGCTCGATCTTTCATCTCTTTAGCTAAGTTTATTCCTAGGTATTTTATCGTTTTTGGTGCAATTGTAAATGGGATTGTTTTCTTAATGTCTCTACTGCTTTATTATTGGTACATAGACATGCAAGATGTTTCTGTCCATTGATTTTTGTATCCTGCAACCTCAATGAATTCATTTATCAATTCTTTTTTTTTTTTTTGAGATTTTATTCATTTATTCATGAGAGACGCACAGAGAGAGAGAGAGAGAGAGAGAGAGGCAGAGACACAGGCAGAGGGAGAACCAGGCTCCCTGCAAGGAGCCCGACGTGGGACTTGATCCCGGGACTCCAGGATCATGCCCTCGACCGAAGGCAGTCGCCAAACCACTGAGCCACCCAGGGATCCCCTCATTTATCAATTCTCATAGCTTTTTGGTGGAGTCTTTAAGATTTTCTATATATAAAATCATGTCATCTGGAAATAGTGAAAGTTTACTTCTTACTAATTTGGATGGCATTTATTCCTTTCTCTTATCTGACTGCTGTGTAAGGGACTTCTAGTACTATATGTTGAATAAAAGTGAGGAGACTTGATATTGCCTTACTCCTAAACTTAGAGGGAAAGTTCTCAGTTATTCCCGTCAGTGTATGATGTTAACTGCAATTTTTCAGATAAAGTCTTTATTATGTTAAGGTCTGTTCCCTCTAAACCTACTTTGTTGAGGGTTTTTATCATAAATAGATATTGTACTTTGTCACATGCTTCTTCTGAATCTACTGCAAGGATGGTTTTTATCCTTTCTCTTAATGAAGTGATGTATCCCACTGACTGATTTGTGAATATTGAACCACCATTATATCCCAGGAATAAATCCGACTTGATCATGGTAAATGATTTTTCTAATGTATTATTAGATTCAGGTTACTATTTTGTTCAAGAGTTTTACTTCTATGTTCCCCAGAGATATTGTCCTATAGGTCTCTTTTTGTTGTGTCTTTGTTTGGCTTTGGAATCAGGGTAATGCTGGCCTTATAAATGAATTTGAAGTTTCCTTTCCTCTTCTATCTTTTGAAATAGTTTGAGAAGAATAGGATTACTCTTCATTCAGTGTTTCATAGAATTCACTTGTGATGCCGTGTGGTCTGAGACTTTTGTTTCTTGGAAGATTTTTGATTACTGATTCCATTTCATTGATTCCATTTCATCAGTCTGTTCAAATTTTCTATTATTTCCTATTTCAGTTTTGGGAGATTATGTTTAGATGAATTTATCCACTTCTTCTAAATTGTCCAAATTATTGGCATATAATTTTCATAATATTCTTTTATGATCCTTTATTTCTGTTGTGTCAGTCATTATTTTTCCTCCTTCATTTCCTGTTTTGTTTATTTAAGTCTAACTAGAAGTTTATCAATTTTGTTGACCTTTTCAAAGAACCAGTTCCTGGTTTCATTGATCTGTTCTATTGTTTTTTAGGTTTTTTTTTTTTAGATTTTATGTATTTATTCGTGAGAGACACACAGAGAGAGGCAGAGACAGAGGCAGAGAGAGAAGTAGGCTCCACGCAGGAAGCCCGATGTGGGGCTCGATCTCGGGACTCCAGGATGACACGCTAAGCCGAAGGCAGACGCTTAACCTCTGAGCCACCCAGGCATCCCTGTTTTTAGTTTCTATATTATTTATTTCTGCTCTAATCTTTATTATTTCCTTCCTTCTGCTAAATATGGGTTTTGTTTGGTCTTCTTCTAGACCTTTAGGTGTAAGGTTACGTAGTTCATTTGAGACTTTTCTTTCTTCTTGAAGTAGACCTGTATTGCTATAAACTTCCAACTTAGAACAACTTTCACTGCATCCCAAGGATTTGGGACCATTGTGTTTTCATTTTCAATTCTATGTGTTTTTTATTTCTTCTTTGATTTCTTGGTTTACCCATTCATCGTTTAGCAGCATGTTATTTAACCTCCATGGATAGCGGATTTTTCCAGACTTTTTTTTTTTTTTTTTTTTTTTTGGTAGTTGATTTATAGTTTCATTGCACTGTGGTCAAAAAAGATGTATGGTATAACTTCAACCTTCCTGAAATTGTTGGGACTTGTTCTGTGACCTAATATGTGATCTGTTTTGGAGAATGCTCTATTTGCACCTGAAAAGAATGTGTATTCTGCTGTTTTAGGATGATAAATTCTGAATATATCTATTAAATGTTTGATCTAGTGGGTCTATCCAAGGCATTGCTTCCTTGTTGATTTTCTGTTTAAATGATCTGACCCTTGATGTAAGTGGGGTATTAAAAGTCCTGTACATGTATTGTATTACTATTGATTAGTTCCTTTATATTTGTTAACTGTTTCATGTATTTGGGTGCTCCCATGATGGTTGCATAAATATTTACAATTGTTGTCTTCTTGATTGATTGTTCCCTTAATGATTATGTAGTATCCTTCTTTGTCTCTTGTTACAGTCTTTGTTTTAAATCAATTTTATCTGATATAAGTATTGCTACCCTGGCTTTCTTCTGATACTCATTTGCATGATAAATATTTCTGCATCCTCTCATTTTCAATCTGTATATGTCTTTAGGTCTGAAGTGAGACTCTTTTAGGTAGCATATAGATGGGTCCTGTTTTTTTTATCCATTCCAAACCCCCTCTTTTGATTGGAGCATTTAGTCCATTTACAATCAAAGTAACTGTTGATAGTTATGTACTTATTGACATTTTGTTACTTGTTTTATTTTTGTGGATCTTCTCTGCTGCTTTATTCTCTTGCTCTCTTCTCTCACCATAAATTCACTTTCTTTAGTGATATATTGGGGATTCCTTTCTCTTTATTTTTTGCATGACTATTACTGGTTTTTTATTTGTATATGCCATTACATTTGCATATAATGTCTTCTGCATACACCAGTCTATATTTTTTTTAAGATTTTATTTACTTATTCATGAGAGAGGCAGAGACATATTGAGAGGGAGAAGTAGGCTCCCTGCAGGGAGCCCAATGTGGGACTCCATCCCAGGACCCCGGGATCATGCTCTAAGAGAAAGGCAGGTGCTCAACCATGGAGCCGCCCAGGCGTCCCACACCAGTCTGTATTAAGTTGATGGTCACTTACATTTGAACCTATTCTTTCTCTTCTCACCACATTTTAGGTATATGGTGTTAAAATTTATTTCCTTTTATTTTGTGAGTCCTTTGACTTTTGTGCTTCCTACTTTTCTCATTCTTACTTACAGTCTTTCCTTTTCTCTCGAATAGTCCCCTTTAATATTTCCTGAAAGGCTGGGTTAGTGGCCATGAACTCCTTTAACTTTTGTTTGTCTGGGACACTCTTTATCTCTCCTTGTACTCTGAATGGCAGCCTTATTGGATAGAGTATTCTTGGCTGCACATTTTTTCCTTTCAGGACTTTAAATATATCATGATTTAGCATGCAAAGTTTCTGTTAAAATACCTACTGATAGACTTAGGAGTTTCCTTTGTATGTTACTGCTGTCTTTCGACCACTGCTTTTAAAATTGTTTATCACTACTTTTTCCATTTTAATTACTATGTGTCTTGGTGTGGACCTCCTTTGGTTCATTTCACCAGAGCCTCTCTGTGCCTCATGGATCTGAATTTGTTTCCTTCCCAGTATTTGGGAAGTTTTCAGCTATTATTTCTTGAAATAAATTTTCTGCCCCTTTTTTTTCTCTCTTTTTCTGGGATTCCTATAATGCATATATTATTATGCTAAATGATGTCACGAGTCCCCTAAGTATTCTCATTTGCCATTAATTTTTTTCTCTCACATGTTCAGCTTAATTACCTTCCATTACCCTGTTCTCTAGTCATTGATCCATTTTTCTACATCTTCTAGCCTACTATTTATTCCATTTGGTGTATTTTTTTCCATTGAGTGTATTTTCAATTTAATTTATTCTGTTCTTCATCTCTCATTAGTTCTTTTTTATTTTATTGTTTTTTTCATTAGTTCTTTTTTATCTCTGTGTTAAGGATCTCACTGATGTCTTCATTCTTTCCTCAAGTCCAGTGAGTATCTTTATGACTATTTTAAATTCTATACCAGGAATATTACTTATCTCTGTTTTATTTAGGTCTCTTGCTGTGACTTTGTCTTCTTCTTTCACTCTGTTTCCTTATTTTACCTAACTCTCTGCATCTATTTCTGGTTTTAGAAAGGTCAGCTACATCTCTTGCTCTTGAAAGTAGTGGGTGGAGCACACACCTTTGAACAAGGTAGCACTAGTTCCCCTCCATCCGAGACATACCACAACTGCCACGAACAGGCCAGTTGGGGCTACTCTGCAAAGCTTGAACAGGCAGGGACAGTGTCCATAAGCTGTTCATCTAAGTCATCTTCCAAAGAGTATGTGCAGCCACTATAGAGACTGGAGCCAGATGAGGCAGCTCTGCAAAGTGCATTCAGGTGGGCATGTAGTTTTAATAAGGTGCAGGGATCCTCCACAGGGGGTGACCAGCCACTGCCTCCAGTACAAAGCATGCAGTCAAGACACAGTTTTGGCAAGGTTGCCCCATTAGTGGTCTGGAGCAGAGAACCCACACCATGGGACTCAGGCAGTCTTTGCTGGAGGGGGCAGGGCATGGTATAAGCAAATTAGGCAGTGAATATGGGTGTGGCGCTAGTTCCAGCAGGTGGCCAAGTGTTCAGGGGGGGGCGAGGGGGAGGGAGGGGAAATGGCCCAGGCCCACTCCTTTGTTCCTGGAGAAGTCTCACAGTTAACTCTGAGAATAGTAAGTAAGTCTTACTTGCCTATGCCCCAAGCTGTTTTTCATGCTGCTGCTTCTATACAATTTGTTGTGCTGACTCCTTTAAGGATCAGGACTCAGCTTCCTACTACCCTGTGAGCTCCCTCAGAGCAAAGAAGTCTGATTGTTAAAGTTCCAGGCTTTAAGTCCAGCTGGTTATAAGAAATTACAAAATACAGTCCCTCTGATTTTCAAAGCCAAATGTTACAGGGATTCAGCTTCCCCAGGCAGACTCCCTGATGTGATAGTGTATTTCTCAATCTTCTCCAAGGCCACAGCTCCCTCCCCATCCAGAGGCCAGACCCATGGTATTTAGCTCCCCACTGCATCTCTGCCCTTCCTACCCTCTTTAATGTGGCCTCTTCTCTACATTTAGTTATGGGGTTTCTTCTGCCAGTCTTCGAGTTATTTTCTGGGTTATTTACACTGATATGAGTGTTACCTAGTAGTGTCTGTAAGATGAGGAGAGTTTAGAATCCTCCTACACTGCCACCTTCCCCACAAGTCTCAGATCACATGAAATTTGAATAGCTGAGAGTCAGAAGGGGTGAAAGATATAATTAAAAGCTGTGATAATCACTAGCTAAACTGAACTCTCTCAGTGAGTTCCTAAGCTATAATGTGATAGTAAGCTAATTTTAAAAGCCATATAACTCCTTAGAACTATTCACCTCTACTTAGTTATAAGCTTCTGTAGGGCAGGGACTGACTATTGTCTTTTATTTCCTTGTCTGGTACTAGGCAGAGTTGAGTATGAAAATGTTGCAGAAATTTACAATATCACATACTGTATTATTCAATCACAATGGCTGATACAAGTTTTGAGCACTTTGTGTTCTAAATACTTTAGACATATCATGTCACTCAGTCTTCATAATAACTCCATAAGGTAAATAATAATGTCTCCATTTTATAGAGGGGGAAACCAAGACCCAAAGAACAACATATCACCCAGAAATTAAGAGGCAGAACCTAGCTATGAAGGAAAAACCAATCTGGTAGTGGTGTACAATGCTGCATCGGCCCATTAGGTATCTTTGTATGAATTAGAAAAAGCAGTATCTTTGGGTAGATACAGGTCTTTGCCAGGGTGCACAGCTTGACAAACCAAACAAAGTCTAGATTTTAAATTCTACTTTCCCCTTGCTGTGTATCCTCATAAAGTAAATCATACACACAACTCTAACAGCAGCCCTGATATATATATATAACAGTCCAGCAAATGAAATGGTTGATCCAGTCATTTAGAGCTCTATTGTCCAATATGGTAGCCACTAGGCACCTGTGCCTATTTAAATTTAATTGTCAGTTCCTCTGTCTCATTGATTCACCAGCTACATGAGGGTACAGCTACTAGTGCACATATAATAGAATATTTCCAATCATTACAGAAAATTACTTTGGACAGCACTGATTCAGGGGTGTGTGTACATATAGATATATATATAGTCTATCCCAATCATCTCTATCCATATCTTGCATTCCTAAGATTATTACAAACAGTATGTGCATAGAACAAGAACTTTTTAATGATACTTCAACCTGATTTTACTGAATTTTCATTATAGTGTGAATCTGAAGGAATTGGGAAAAGGCAGCAAGAAATATAAAAAATTCTTCATAGTAGAGAAATAATTATTTATACGAAGACTGAAAAAAGTGAGTGGAACAAAACTATCCATAGAAAAAAGACAATTTTCGGGATCCCTGGGTGGCGCAGCGGTTTAGCGCCTGCCTTTGGCCCAGGGCGTGATCCTGGAGACCCGGGATCGAATCCCACATCGGGCTCCCGGTGCATGGAGCCTGCTTCTCCCTCTGCCTATGTCTCTGCCTCTCTCTCTCTCTCTCTCTCTCTCTCTCTGTGACTATCATAAATAAAAAATAAAAAAAAAGAAAAAAGACAATTTTCTAATAAGTATTGTTACAGCATCAAAACTTTTTAAATTCTTTATATTACTTGCAAGAAAATGTCTTATGAAGGCATCTTACACCAGACTCTTTAAAATACGTTTTGGACATTTTTCCTGGACTCTTAAAAGAATATTAGAGAGGAGAACTATGATACATAAAAAACTTAAACTGCTTTTAATTTAGTGCTCCATAGAACCAGAAACATGTAGACAAGTTAAAAGAAGCTCAATGAGGAGAAACAGAATTATAAGAAAGATACTGATTTATGAGAAAACATTAATATAAATATATATAGTGAAACCAAGTGCTTTTTAAATGATCATAACTATATACAAATAAATGAAGGATATAAACTTAAAAAAAATATTTAGCAATGATGTAAAGTATAACTTGGACAAGTCCAATAATAAAAATGAGGCCAAATTTAAGAGAATTTGAAAGAATAGATTTCAGAAAGGACTATTTATTTTCAAGTTTGGAAATAGTCTTCAACTGATAAGTGGCAAAAGCTGTGCACATTACTTAGCACTGAACTTTTTTTAATTCAAAGTACTAAAAAATACTTGGAACAGGAATCTGGTACTGAGGATGATCTAGCATTCTATTTTCTCTTAATTTTGGTTCTCATAATGCCATAATATATCATCATCTTTTTCTAGATATGGTTTTCATGACCCTAATAGGATATATCCAAAGAGATAAACTAACAGGTTTCCTCCTAGAAGGAAGTAACATGTGTGCTGATGGAGTTCATTCAGAAAGGAGTTCACACTTACTCCTACTATCCTCTCCAATATCCACCTCCTCATTGAATTCTTCTGACATATTTTTAAATACATATGGTTTAAATTTTTAAAGGGAAAAAATACCAAAGTAAAAGAGAAAAAAGAATAAACTTGGTGAAAAACTAGGAAAAATATATATACAAAAAATACTTTTCTCAAACCTTCAAACCTGTACAGAAGTCTACATGGTAAACTGGGTACATTTGTTTTTTAATAAATGTTTCATAACTCAGAGATTCCAAAGATATCAAATGATGTGGCAGTTGCTATAGTAACTATTCTCTTTTAATGAAACTCAGATTAAATAACTGCATAAAACAAATTCAAATTTGAAATGCAATTACTATTCTAAAGCATATTTACATATTTGATTTTATAATGGTTACAGAAAATAAGATAAAATATTAAGAATATCTTTTATATGTGCAAAACCAATGACAGTTACAAACTTAATTGCAACTCTGCCCTTAATAATGAAATTCTATTTTATATTAAAAACTCATACAAACTCTGTACCATTCTACAGCTACTTGGAAAAGTGCTCATTTGCATGCAGTGAAATATTTCTGAAATTTATCATTTTGCACAAATGATACAAACTCAGGGTACATTTAAAGATTCTCAAAAGCCTTGTCTATAAGATCAATATTAAGAAAATGGTCAGCAAGTAACCACTAAAATTCCATAGCAGATGACATGACAGACTGTGCATAAAAGGGGTCCTATCCAGTACTTTCTCTTAACCTGCAGAGCCAAAATCCAGACTCCTGAGGGCTGCACACTCCTGTCTTACCACTTGCCATACTGGAAATATCATGGACTTTGGAATCACACAAACCAAGCTTCAAATCCCAGCTCTAACATTTACAAACTATGATATTTTGTGAAAGACTTAACCTCTCTAAACCTGTAAAACAGGGTAAGACCTGTCTTATAGGACTTACACAAAGATTAACAATATTTTGTGTGCAATGTCTAGCATGGTTTCCGCACATATATAGTGTTCACTGCCTGACAGCTTATATTATTATGACTACCAAGATAATTAATATTACTACTGCTGCTGTTGCAAATGCTATAAACAAAGCAAAGTCACAGTAACCTTTCAACTTCTTTTTTTTTTTTAAACAGATCTGTACAGTCATCCCAGTGGATGCACTGATAGGCAAGGTAAGGGATGCCAATTGTGGCTATTTAATAGAACTGGCTAGAACCTGGCTGTGGAGCTAACCTGCATGAGTTCATCTGAGTACCTGGTTATCTCCCCAACTCCTTCTGTGAGACACATTAGAAGAGACAGGCTTCACTCTGGAAGAGTTCCCCAAAATAGAGACAACAACTAGAATTGCTTATTATTTAATTAATCTTTTCAGTTTGAAATGAAGAATTTTTGTGTATTCATTCTTTCTTCAGACACACCTTCCCTGACCACTTGAGTCTAATATGCAACCTAGAACATAAGAGCTGCCCAAATATTTGTTAACTAAAACATATTAATATATGACAGTTATGGCATCTTTTAAAGAAATGGCAATATATAAACATAATACAACAAGGACAACCTTGCTTTTATGTAATAGTTTAGTCTAGGTGATAATTAGGGAGTTAAAATATTATCTACATGATACCTATATTAGATAGACACTAACTCTCCTAGTGGAGATACAGATAAAGTACCATAATAGTTCAAAGGAGGGAAAGTACATCTAAAAAGAACAATCATTGGGAGGTTCATTTTTCTCATCTTTGTAATTCAAGCAAAACTATCCTCAGTTTTGGAAACCCTCAGCCATTTTCTGATTAGGTATCAATAACACTTTCTCACATAAAATAGCTGCTTAAAAAACTCAAAATAGGGGATCCCTGGATGGTTCAGCGGTTTAGCGCGATCCTGGAGTCCCAGGATCGAGTCCCACGTCGGGCTCCCGGCATGGAGCCTGCTTCTCCCTCCTCCTGTGTCTCTGCCTCTCTCTTTCTCTCTCTATCATAAATAAATAAATAAATCTTAGAAAAAAAAAAAACTCAAAATAATGCATTTCCAGATTCACTTAAGCTTATGTTACAAAATGGCATCAGTATCACAAAGCTTTACAGTGATTTCAAATAGTCCTTCAAACAATAGTTGATTCTTACACTACTTTTTTCTTTTAATCACACAGTTTAAAAATATGATATATAGCTACACTCTTCACCATCCGTAGTCCCAGTCCTTTTTTAAACACTTCTGACAAATCTTCTACATTAGCTACTCCATATCTCTAAGCAGTATGTATGTATTTCAATATCTCATCAATTTAGGAGCTATATAACATCCTTCTGTAAAAGATAAGGCTTTAGTTCACTTAATAGATACATGCACCTCCTTTTGCCAATATTTTTGTAATTTGTAAAAGCTATATAGGTTTGTAAACTTATATAATAAACTCACATTTCAAATTTCTTGTATTCTGAACACTAGTTTTCTTCTCAACTCTTCATTTGTCAGATGAAGATACTGTCCCTACTGGTCTCTCATTCTGTTTTCTACTTCACTCCCTCCTGTATTCTATGATCTATACTTTTAAACTGTTTTATCTTGTTTTCTGTAAACTAATTTCACTTTCTATGCACTTTCTTTTTTTTTTTTTTTAAGATTTTATTTATTCATGAAAGACACAGAGAGAGAAGCAAAGACATAGGCAGAGGGAGAAGCAAGCTCCTTGCAGGGAGTCTGATGTGGGACTTCACCCTGGGACCACAACCTGAGTCAAAGGTGTCTAGATGCTCAACCACCGAGCCACCCAGGTGCCCCTCTAAGCTCTTTCTAAAAATTTGACTATTAATCCATCAACACAATTTGAAACAGCAAAACAGTTTACTACAGTACCACTGGATGTATTAGGATAACATTTCCTTTTTTATGGGCCCAATGACATGAGCCACAGACCGTTTGAAGAATATTCTTGACATTCTGACAAAATGTGTTCTCTTTTCTCATATTCCATCAATTGTTTTAAATTGTATCATATTTTACTTTACTTCATTTTTAAAAATTATTTGTGAGGTGTTTTATTTCTTCCTATTGTTTTTTTAACAGGCTTTCTGTTTTTTCTTACTCACAAATAAGTATCTTCAGCAACCTATCACACAAGAACCCATTATTCTTCCAAAAATCTTCTCTTTCCATTTCTACTCTGGACTGATTCATTCTCTAAGCTTGCTATTTAGCTGTCAATTTTTTATTTTCCTTTACTATGTTCTGGGATTGGATCTACTTTTTTCTTTCATCACATTCTCCTTAGTTTTGCTAAGATATATCTATATACAGATACATAAATATATCTATATATAGAAATATATGTATATATATCCTTCAGCAACTCACTGAAATAGGAGTGAAATTTTACTTTCCAGTTAAAGATACATGAAAAGAATTCCATTGCAGTGGAATTCCATTCCATTCCAATGTTGTTTACATTAGGCAAAACTAGAAAAACTAAATGCCCATCAATAGGAAAAAATTTGGGCAGCCCCGGTGGCGCAGTGGTTTAGCGGCGCCTGCAGCCCAGGGCGTGATCCTGGAGACCCTGGATCGAGTCCCACGTCAGGCCCTCTGCATGGAGCCTGCTTCTCCCTCTGCTTGTGTCTCTGCCTCTCTCTCTCTGTGTGTCTCTATGAATAAATAAATAAAATCTTTAAAAAAAAAAAAAAAACTTTCTCTCTTTAAAAAAAATAGGAAAAAATTAAATAAATTATATTGTATCTAGACTATAGAGTATTCAGTTATAAAACATGATTCACAGTGTGAAAATATGAGAAGAGAGAGTTAAGATGGCAGAGGACTAGGAGAACGCCACGCTTACTTCACATCTTGAAAAGGCCCGGGTCTGCCAGAGGCCAGGACACAGGAGGGGTAACTGCTCTGCTGTGAGGGCTTGCTGAAGAGCAGCAGCATGAACTTCCCAGTCCCGGGAGGAGAGAGCAGGATGACACAACCTCCACAACCCCCCATCAACACTGACTGAGCCCAGTGAGCAAAATGTCACCATCCAACGCAGGCTGCAGTCACTTACACCATGCCCTCACCCCTGTGCCCTGCAAGTGCACCTCCACTAGGGAAAGTCCACCTGAAATGCAGCACACCAGGCTCCACCCTGAGAAGACCAGTACAAACCCCTCAGACACACCAACTCTACTGATCCTAGAGTTGTGCAAACCTTCAGCTTTAGGGGAAATAGGATCTAACGTTCCTTTGTTTCAGATCTACTTTCATTTAACAAGCAGGCCAAAACACACATAAAATCTGGCTTCCTTTTTTTTTTTTCTTTTTTTTTTTTTTACTTTGGAACCTTTCTTACTATAGCCATTAATCTCAAGCAAAGGAACACAATAGGAATTCCTAACAACAACAACAACAACAAAAAAACAGTGACCCTAAAATTAACAACTCAAGAAACAACAGATATTGGGGATGATGTGGAGAAGGGGGAACCTTCTTACGCGGTTGGTGGGAATGCAAACTGGTGCAGCCACTATGGAAGACAGTATGGAGATTCCTCAATAAATTTTTATATAATATATACTTATTTATATTTGTATAACAGTTCACTCATATATGGAATTTAAGAACCAAAACAAATGAGCAACAGCAGAAGAAGAGAGGTAACCCAAGTTAATCATAGAGAACAAACTGAAGATACCAGAGGGGAGGTGGGAGCGATGGGTTAAATACATGATAAGCATAAAAAGCACAATTTTTGTAATGTGCACTGTGATCTGTACAGAAATGCTGAATTATTTTGTACACCTGAAATTAATAGTATGCTATATGTCAACTAACTGGTTTTTAATACAAACTTAAAAAAAAAAAAAAAAAAAGAACAGACAACGCTAAAAAGACTTTTATTTTTGGTTGTTGTTTTTTAAGTCATCTCCGTACCCAGCATGGAGCCCAGTACAGGACATGAACTCGTGACCCTGAGATCAAGATCTGAGCTGAGATCAAGAGTCAGACACTTAACTGACTGACCCACCTCAAGACCCAATAAAAGGACTTAAAATAAAATCTAGAATTCTTTATAGTTTGCTCACAAGTGTCTAATTTTTGCTCAGCTTTGAAGAAAGTAAACTTAGAAAATGTAGACAATGCATTATGTGAAAATATATTCATGTTTTAAATTAAAGTGTGTATCGCTTTTATGATTTATTGCTTTAACAGGCCTTTCCAATTAACTGACCGACTATTGATTCTGATTGTGCCAGTAGAGGGATTTTACTTTATTTCCATTTTAAAATATTTTATTATATATTTTTATAGAATATATACTTATTTATATTTGTATAACGGTTTGAATGCCTGAGTTCACACCATAGCTCTACTAATGACAAGCTAGGTAACAATACACTTAACATCTCTGTGCCTTAGTTTCCTCATAAAAATAATAATAACATTTACTTTATAGACTTCTGCCAGACAGACAAGTGTATGCTCTTATAATTAGGTAAGACCCTGGATCAGTTTCCTAATTCAGCCTATGAACAACCTAATGCCATAATTATAAATAAATCTGGGAAATGAATTCTATCCTTTCCTTCTATTTTATACTCTTTACCGGGAAATTTCTTCTTAATGCCTTCCTTAAATTTCCCCCTTTTAAAATTTAAAGTCATTTGCTCAATTCTATCTTAACCACAAAGACCAGAGACCAACTCTTGATGTCAAAGGTACTGAATTAAATGTTTGGTGAACTTCATTGCTGCAGTTAAAGTAGTATTTTGTGTCTACCTGGGTATCTTTAGAGATATCTTTATCTATCTTTAGAGGGGGAGAGAGAGGCGCAAAGGGAGAGGGAGACCCTGAGATCATGACCTGAGCAGAGTCAGCAAGTCAGAAGCTTAACCAACTGAGCCACTCAAGTGCCCTTATGATAATTTTTTAAAGAGAAAAGAAAATAAAAATAGTTAATGGCAATAGGCTGTATACAAAATTAAACAGTAATTATACAGTAATTATACAAAATTAAACAGTATCAGATTGCCTTGAGTGGCTCAGTCAGTGAAGCCTCTGCCTTCAGCTCAGGTCATGATCTCAGGGTCCAGGAATTGAGCAGAGTCCAGTTCTGCTCAGCAGGGAGTCTGCTTCTTCCTCTCCCACTGCCCCTCCCGCCACTCGTGCTCTCTCTAGAGAGATCTAATGAGTAAATCTTAAAAAAAAAAACAGTATTCAAAATGTTTTCAAATATAAAAAAATTAAATAGTATTTCAATACCACATAAAATTTAGTAAAATTATAATTTACTAATACTTTGAACCCTACTTTGATCATGAGTATTTTTTCATATTTATAAAAATTCATAAAGAAAAGATTTTAAAGTGATATAATATAGCCATGGGTCAGTTATATATATCTGAGCTTGCAGTATGTACTTCACCCTTACTCTCAGTCCTTGAATCACAAGAGTTATTCCAAAGCAAATGAACAGTAGATGAAGTTCAAATACTTCTGAAATCATAAAAATTGTACTTCTGAATAGATTCTTCGACAGTGCTTTTACATTTAAATGTAAGTAGATATCAAATTTTGTTTTTTTGTTTTTTTGATATCAAATTTTGAATGAGCATTATTACAACTCTCAGAAAATCATTTTTTAAAAGACTTGATGAGACTATAAGTCTCACTTCAAATAAACACTAGCAATGTATCAACAAGAGTTCAATGCCATCTTTACTAAAGTTTGAAAGTCATAAATAAATGATCAAAGAATTAGGCGAAAAATTCCTAAATCAGATAATATCACTCCATCACCTAGCATTTATTTAATATAAGAGAAAACTTGTAAGAAGCAAATACTACTGTATAACTGAACAATGTAAAAATCATATTACATATTTTCAAGGGATTTGTAACCTATCATAAACAACCCATGTTTTTGTCATTAACGATGGAATTTATTTGTAACTACGCATAAAATGTTTTGGGTCCTGAAAATATTAAATGATAAAAATTTTTGTTTTGTTTTGTATTACCCAAATAAGAACATTGCAAACTTTCTACCATTCTCTACCAAAGAATGAAAATAAAAATGTTGCAAACTATCAAGCTAAAAAGACCCTGATGATCATCCAAATAATTTATTAATCGCAAATAAACTAAAGACCACAGATATGAAATAACTTGATCAATTTAGTAACATAAGAAAGTCCCCTTGTTAAACATAGTGTGTAGAATACCGATATTTAACACAGCTCTCATCTAAAAACTTCACTGAAATAACAGCTGAGAGAAATTACAAATTACAGAAAGCCAAAGGAAGAGAAGAAAACGGAGTGATGGCAACATTATAGGAGTTGAAAAGCTAACAGACTAAATAGCAACTAAAAAAAAAAAAAGAAAGTGTAAACCTCTGGTGGCAATAGAGCAAAGCCCGGAAGCAGGCTGATTCTATCTGCAGAAGCCTAGAATCCCTCTGAAAATGGAAGTACAGATAAAGCTAAAAGCAGGAGGACTAGTTGCAACTGTATAAGAAAAATGTACTCGTCAGAACATCTCCCTCAGCCCACACAACGTTCAAAGTGCCCTTTATCCCGTCCTGGCAAATGACCAGAGATTTACTTTCTAGAAGTTTTAATACATTTGCCAGGATATATTACACAACCCCAAAACCTCAGTAGTTTGGTACAATGATAGTTCATTCTTATTCAGATGGGCAACACTTTAGGGCAGCCGTCCTCCACATGCTGGCCAGATCAACACATGGTTCACATAACTGAATGTGTTAAGAATGAGTCTCACACCAACAATTAAATGCTTCTGCTCAGGAGCATCACCTCTACTTTCTTTTCATGAGCCAAAAGATATCACATGGACATATCAAACCTCAAAGAGAAAAACTTAAAATATCTGTGGGAAGCATTAATATTTGCTACATCGGACTCTGAACCTAAAATTACCATGTAGAGCTAAAAGCAGGAAAACCTTATTAAAATTAAGATTAATCGAAGTCTACGTACTAAGTCATAAGTTTCCATGTACCCTTCCCTCATTTATCAACAAGAATTCTTGCAACCCAATTTTTTCTCCACCAAGCAGAAAATTAAAGGATCGCTTACAGGGAAAAATTACTAATCAAAGAGAAACAATCTATGGATACTTAAAAGTAGGGCATCCCCAAAAGAACAATCCAGCCTAATCACCCTCTCTTCAGTCAATAATCTTTACAAACATAAAAGTTCTCATCAGCTTTTTAGTGCCTCACTTTTAAATATGGTAGTATAGCCAGAGATCACAAACGGACATTTTTTTGTAAAGTCTCTAACAGGAAAACAAAGATAAAGATAAATAAAAAGGAGAAAAAAGAATGTGGGGAAATACAGTAAATGAAAAAAAAATACATATATATATACACACACACACACACACATATATATACACCCACACACATATATTACATATATACATTGATTGATTTGAGGAATGTATTTGCTATTGTGTAAATGAGAGACATTACAATGCTTACATATCATGAGGAAAGAGCCAGTAGATAGAGGCCTTTCAGCACATCTTTTAATCACATGTCTGCCACTCAGTTTTTCATTAATGACTGTTTGGTTAAATACAGTATCTATTCTTACCTACAGATGATCAGCTTTTTGAATGTTATGACTCTTCATCTCTGATACTTCCTTGACTCATTTAATAAAAACAGTTCCAATTACACATATTTTAGAATATTTCAAAATCAACCATGCTGTTGATCCTTACAAATGCTATTTTCCCTATTTACAGATGAGTATCTGAGGTTTAAAGAAGTTAACTAATTCTCCCCAAACTGATAATAGATTTCCTCTTGTGGAAGAAAAAAAAGAGGAAGAACAGGCGGGAGGCAGAGAAGGAGGAAGGAAAAGAAAGAGGGACATGAGAGTGTGAGAGAGAGGGAAAGCGGAAGAGGGAGAGAGAAAGAGAGAGAAGCCCAATTTCTCCTACTTCAATGTCTTTTAAAGTATAACCTACTGTTCTACTGTTCCTCTATTAAGGGTATACCAGATATATCAAATCATGGAGCTCCTGGAAGAGATTAATTTTACAACTATTTTCATCTCAATATACATACAAAAAAATACACAAATCATAAAGTATGAAGACCAATCAATGAATAATCACAACCGGCACATTTGAAAGACAGTTACCTACATCAAGAAATAGAACATTTCCAAAACCCCAAAGTTACTTCTTGCCCCTTCCCAATCACTATCTCCTACTCCTCCCCCAAAGGTAAATCCTATTCTGACTTTTGATGCTACACAGTAGTTTCTACTATTGCAGGACTTTAAATTAATAAAACTATAAGACATATTTTGTATTTCTTTCAACATTATGCTTACTATGTTTTTTCCTTCAAAGTGCTGTAGAGTATTCCATTGCAGTAGGAGACAACAATTTATCCATGCATTCTACTATCACGGACATTTATTTAGGTTTTGCTCTAATTTTTAGCTATCACAAATAATACTGCTATCCACATTCTTGTACACATCATTTTGTGCACATACATACAATCTGGGGGAAGGATATATACCTAGCATTGGGGTATGCACATGTGCAATTTAAACAGGTGATTGTATCAGTTTATATGCCCAACAACAATGTATGGAAGTTTTGACGACTCCACATCTTGCATGGTAGGTTCAGTTTTTAAAATATTTTGCACCAATTTGTCACAAATTTTTATTCAGTACTACATTCTTTTAAAAACAAATATTTTGTGGGGTGTCTGGGTGGCTCAGTCAATTAAGTATCTGACTCTTGATTTCGGCTCAGGTCATGATCTCAGGGCTGTGAGACTGAGCCCCATGTCCAGCTCCATACTGAGCATGGAGCCTGCTTAAGATTCTCTCTCTGCCCCTCACCTTCCCTCTCTGAAAACAAAACGGAATGAAACAAATATTTTTCTGTTCTTCTTTACTGAATCTCGAAGTCCCAGAAATTCTTATTAAACTTAGGGAGTTAGTGACTATCATAAATAAATAAATAAATAAATAAATAAATAAATAAATAAATAAATAAATTTAAATAAAAAATAAATAAATAAACTTAGGGAGTTAACTTACTCATGTTATACCAATACCCACAGTAAACCACAAAATATACCTGTATTCACCTATGTATTTTGAATATATCTTATATGACCAATTATCTCCTATTCAAATTATAATCTTCCTTTTCTCTTTTCATACCCCTGTGTGAAAAAATGTTTGTATGATATCTATAGTGCCTATCTAACAGCATCTATCCCCAAAAGTCTACGGAAGATTTGATGGGTTAGTCACTTATGCCTCTAGGAAACCACTTCCCTGCTGCTAAAGGAAATGATCTATGTACAATACAACCACTCTAGGGAAAAAAAAACATACCCATAAAACTCATTGGCATACACTAGTATGACTGCCAAATGTACTTAGTACTTTAAAATGCTTTGAAAAAATAAAATAAAATGCTTTGTTTATGCCAAATCATCAGGTAACTTTAATTTTATCCACAAATGTCAAGAAGAGGCAGAAGAAAACCAGTCTCAATCATAAGAGTTTTGAAATTATTTATTCCACTTTCTAAGAAACAAGGCTTTTAGCCAAGGAACTTTGGTATATTGCTAACACTGTTATATTATCACTAGGATAACAAGAGCTGCCCTATCTATCAAGTATTTCTTCCTAAAGGCAAACCAATTCTGCAGTTTTTAACAACTAAGTCAAATGACCTATTAACACTATTTAGAAAACTAATCAAATACATTTTTCAGTGATCCTAAGTCTATGAGAAGCTATGTAAAATAGCAATGTAACAATGAATAAAACAATTATGAGCATTTTTAAGTTTGGTGTCACTCATCTAAAATTTGCCAAGGATATATAATGTGTAAGGTAACCAAAAATCTAGAAATTTCCACCAGGATCATTTGTTCAGTACTACACAGATACTGTGAACGTGAAAGTCATCTGATTTCTCACAATGTAACTTTTTAAATTTAACAAATACTTAATTGTGTTTTATCATATTCTTAGCACTATATTAAATACTTAGAAATATTAAGTCAAAATTAATTCCTAAAATAATTGTAAGTTAATAGGCAGAATTGGAACACAAGTCTAACTTACCAAACAAATCCTCTTAGCCACACAAATAACTGAAAATATATATACAAATATAACCAAAATAATTAATCCCTCTTTTGTTTTTAATAATAAATCCGAGCTATACTTGGTTTTTTGATCATTTACTTAAGGGAAATAATTTTGATCATTTATTTAAGAAAGAAAAGTATATGCCAAGATTCAAAGGCAAGAAATATAGTCCTTTCCTATATGCATATTTAGCTTCCTTAAAACAATGTCATCAATTTTAGAATTATATTAAAAGTAAGAAAAATACATCTATCTTTGGACGATATGAAGTTTCTTTTAAACAATTTAGAACTATAAAACCCAGAGAGAATAAAAATAATTTGAACTTATCCTCTAACTTCTCTAATTATTCTTGAATCAAGGATGCATTTTGAATCAAGTTATCTGCCCATTTATCTAGTCTGTTCTAAGCATACAAAGAGTACCAACAAACAGTTTCGATATACTCTTCAGGAGGGAAGGAGGAAATAAGAGAACTGAAAGGTCATTTAATCAATTTCCTGCTTAAGCATTTTATTTTCCTTATATTTCACAGGGTTTTGCAGAGCTACAATAGAAATAGGTCCTCACCAGAATGAACCCTTTCCCATTATAATATAAAGCATTTCTGGCAAAGCAAAAATACATTTACTTTATTATTGTTATTTTTGGTTGTTTTAATTGAAATACAATTGACATATAACATTGTACTCAGGTGTACAACATAACGACTTGGTATATGTCTCTATTGCGATATGATTACAAGTTTAGTTAATATCCATCACCACTCATAGTCCTAAATTTTCTTTTTGTGATGAGAATTTTATGATGTGTTCTCTTAGCAACTTTCAAATATATAACACAGCATTGTTAATTATACACATCATGATGTAAGTTACAACCCTGAAGTTAATTTTTTAAAAATAACTTGAAGCAAAGGAAAGAATGATCCAAGTCTTCGCTTTCCTGGTCTAATCATATTTCCACTCACAATAGCCCTGTGCTTTCTCTGACTTGTTTCACTATTAACGTATTACTAAATCAAATATATCTAGGATCATCACACATGACCACAACACAAGAAACAGCTGGAAAAAATTGGTTCTACAGCTGTAAAAATCTTTCCAATCCCAATTTTCTCTAAACCCTATCTTAGTTCTTAAAAGTACTAGAAATAGTAACTATGAAAGAATCACATATTAATACCAGACTATATTTTGTGATATGTACTCAAAAATGCTTCTTTCTCCAGCAAGACACAGCATCTGAAATTCCCATTTGAGGAAGTTCTTGAATATCTAGATAATGCCATAAAAATGCCTTACTGATAATATTACCCTAGAAATAAATCTGCACTTGTGTTATTTATCAAAAGAGAAAATGAGACTCAGAAGTTACCAGACATGCCCAGGATCACAAGAGTTTGACTGTGCTACCACTTAAATTCTCAACAAAGTCTACATAAATACACCACCTTAGTTGCCACATGGGCTAAAATAAACAATAGATGATTATGCATCAATATAAAATAATGGATTAATTTCCAAGAAAAGAGCACAAAACAGAGGAAGAGGAAGATGAGACATGTGTACTCATGTGGAGGAAGAGGAGATGAGACATGTGTACTTTAAGCCTAAAGAATGCAGATCTTTGGGAGAGGCTCTGATGGGCTGTCACTAATGAGGTAAAGTCCGGACAGTCAGGAACAGTAAGGAGCCAAGTCGAGGAAGGGTGTGTGTATATATATATATATAATACATATATAACATAAGTAGCTTTCACATGTTAACCTCAGCCTATAACGGTAGTCATACCATCTGTAGTACAGTATTAATTGGTATTTTTATTTCTTCTATCTAAAGACCTTGTTACTTTTCCTCATAATACAGAAAAGACAGGGCAAGTATCTCCTTGCAACTTCAGTACTTGCACAAACACATCCAAACATAACATCAATTAATTCCCTTTATGTAGATCATTTAAAGGATTATCAGTTTTCCCAACACTATTTGTTGAAGAGACTGTCTTTTTTCCATTGGATATTCTTTCCTGCTTTTTCAAAGATCAGTTAACCATATAGTTGTGGGTACATTTTTTTTTTGTTTTTTCATTCTGTCCTATTGATCTATGTTTCTGTTTTTGTACCAGAACCCTACAGTCTTAATAATTACAGTTTTGAAGTATAGATTGAAGTCTGGAATTTTGATGCTTCCACCTTTGTTTTTCTTTTTCAGGATTGCTTTGACTCTTTTGGCTCTCACTAATTCTAATCCTGAAAATAATATTACACTATATGTTAACTAACTAGAATTTAAATAAAAATTTGAAGAGGGCTGGGCAGCCCCGGTGGCACAGCGGTTTAGCGCCGCCTGCAGCCCAGGGCGTGATCCTGGAGACCCTGGATCGAGTCCCACGTCAGGCTCTCTGCATGGAGCCTGCTTCTCCCTCTGCCTGTGTCTCTATGAATAAATAAATAAAATTAAAAAAAAAATTTGAAGAGGGGAACCTGGGTGTCTCAGTGGTTGTGCATCTTCCTCAGGTTGTGATCCTGGGGAACTGGGATGGAGTCCTGCATCAGGTTCCCCACAGGAAGCCTGCTTCTTCCTCTGCCTATGTCTCTGTCTCTCTCTGTCTCTCATGAATAAATAAATAAAATCTTTTAAAAATTTTTGAAAAGAAACCATAATTAAGTAGGTATATTTACTGAGGTCATGTAATAAGGCCTTTAATGGGTGAAAAATAAAGTAATATCAAAAATTCCCCTTTGTTTTAAATCATGAAATGTTTCCTGAGTGATTTAAAAAAAAATTCAACAAGGTATATATCTACCTCTTTGCTCTTTAAAAATAGGTGTGAATAAAAAATGTCATTCCAGTCAGTTCTGTCATGCTGAAATGCATCAGAAATTTCCAGTTTTAACTCTTCATAGTATTATCTCTTCACAGAAACCATAGTTGAGTAATATAAAAATATAAGACGGCATCTGAAAAACCAAGGCACTTCTGAATTCTTTCCTAGTGGGTATATTTTCTTATATAATTTTCTATTTCTTTCTTTCCTAAAAGAATAATCGCATAATACACTTAAGGAGTGAGGAGGGATCCCTGGGTGGCTCAGTGGTTTAGCACCTGCCTTTGGCCCAGGGCGTGATCCTGGAGTCCCGAGATCGAGTTCCACATCGGGCTCCCTGCATGGACCCTGCTTCTCCCTCTGTCTCTCTCTCTTTCTCTCTCTCATGATTAAATAAATAAAATCTTTAAAAAAAAAAAAAAAAGGAGTGAGGAGTTGGGGGACAGCTAGAAATCACCTGTTAAATCTCCTGCCTCTAGAAATAATTATTTTTTATTTAAATTTTAGTTAGTTAACATACTGTGCAATATTGGTTTCTGGAATAGACTTCAGTGATTTATCACTTTCATACAACACCCAGTGCTCACCACAAGTGCTCTCCTTAATACCCATCACCCACCTATCCCAATCCCCACCCATCTCCCTCCATCAACCTTCAGTTTGTTCTCTATTGTTCAGTCACTTATGGCTTGTTTCCTTCTCTCCTTTTTTTTCTTTTCCCCCTTCCCATAGGTTCATCTGTTTTCTTACTTCAATTCTACATATGAGTGAGATCATATGGTATTTGTCTTTCTCTGACTTATTTCACTTAGTATAATATAATACACTCCAATGCCAACCACATCCTTACAAATTGCCAGATTTCATTCTTTTTGATAGCTGAATAATATTCCATTACACACACACACACACACACACCTTTATCCATTCATCAGTCAATGGGCATTTGTGCTCCCTCCATAATTTGGCTACTGTTGGTAATGCTGGTATACACATCAGGGTGCATACACCCCTTCGACTCTGTATGTTTCTATTCTTTGGGTAAATACTAAGTAGTGCAATTGCTGGATCAATAGAGTAGTTCTATTTTTAACATTTTGAGGAACCTCCGAACTGTTCTCTAGAGTAGCTGCATCAGTTTGTATCCCGTCCAACAACACAAGAGATTTCCCCTTTTTCAGCATCTTCACCACCATAAGTTGTTTCCTATGTTAATTTTAGTCATTATGACAGATGTGAGGTAGTATCTCATTGTGGTTTTGATTTGTATTTTCCTGATAATGAGTGATGTTGAGCATCTTTTCATAAATCCATTAGCCATCTGGATGTCTTCTTTGGCAAAGTGTCTCTTCACGTCTTCTGCCCACTTCTTAAGTGGATTATCTGTTTTTTGGGTGTTGAGTTTGGTAAGTTCTTTACAGATCTTGGATACTAACTCTTTATCAGATATGTCATTTCCAAACATCTGGTCCCATTTCATAGACTGCCTTTCATTCTGTTGTTTCCTTTGCTGTATAGAAGCTTTTTATCTGGATGAGGTCCCAATGGTTCATTTTTGCTTTGCTTCCCTTGCCTCCAGTAACATGTCTAATAAGTTGCTTCAGTGAAGATCAAAGAGGTTTCTGCCTGTGTTCTCCTCTAGGATTTTGATGGTATCCTGTCTCATATTTAGGTCTCTCATGTATTTTGAACCTATTTTTGTGTTTGTTTTAAGAAAGCGGTCCAGTTTCATTCTTCTGCATGTTGCTGTCCAGTTTTCCCAACACCATTTGTCGAAGAGTATCTTTTTTCCACTGGATATTCTTTCCTGCATCGTCAAAGATCAGTTGACCATACAGTTTAGGGTCCAGTTCTGGGTTCTCTGTTCTGTTCCACTGATCTATGTTTCTGTTTTTTCATGCTAGTACCATACTGTATTACTGACTACAGCTTTCACCACTACTATTTGACATAGTACTAGAAGTCTTAGCCTCAGCAATCAGACAACAAAAAGAAATAAAAGGCATCCAAATCAGTAAAGAAGAAGTCAAACTGTTCACTATTTGCAGATGACATGATACTCTATGTGGAAAACACAGAAGATTCCACCAAAAAATTGCTAGAACTAAAACATGAATTCAGCAAAGTTGCAGGATATAAAATCAACGTACAGCAATCTGTTGCGCATTTCTATACACCAATAACGAAGCAGCAGAAAAAGAAATCAATGAATTGGTATCATTTACAACTGCACCAAAATCCATAAGATATCTAGGAATGTATCTAATAGAAATGGGAAAACATTCCAGGCCCATGGATTGGAAGAACAAACACTGGTAAAATATCTGTACTACCCAAAGTGATCTACACATTTAATTCAATTTCTATTAAAATACCACAAGTATTTTTTCACAGAGCTAGAACAAACTACCCTAAAATTTGTATAGAACCACAAAATACCCCAAATACCAAAAGAAAAACAAAACTGGAGGCATAACATGAAATTAGTCAGAGAAAGACAAATACCATATGACTTCACTCATAAGTGGAATTTAAGAAACAAAACAGATGAACAGAGGAAAAGGGAGGGAAGAATAAAATAAGATAAAAACATGGAGGCAAACGATAAGAGACTCTTAACTCTAGGACACAAACAGAGTTGTTTGAGGGGAGATGGGTGGAGGAATGGGGTAACTGAGTGATGAGTATTAAGGAAGGCACTTGATATAATGAGCATTGGGTATTATATGAAACTGATGAATCACTAAATTCTACCCATGAAACTAATAATACACTATATGTTAACTAAACTGAATTTAAATTAAAACAATTTTTTAAATAAAATAAAATAGTAATTGGCAATTAGTAAGCACACACAAAAACAAGGAGGCTTCATGCTTCCAGAATTCAACCTACAGACAAAATTGTATTTTTAAAAAGACTTTATTTATTTATGTGAGTGACAGAGAAAGTGCATATGAGCTAGAGGGGAAAAAGGGAGGAAGAGAGAATCTGAAGCAGACTCCACACCAATCACAGAGCCTGATACAGGGCTCAATCCCACAATCCTGAGATCATGACCCGAGCTGAAACCAAGAGATGGCTGCTTAGTGACTGAGCCATGCAGGCATCCCCATAAGTGTATTTTTAAAGCAGTTTTATAAAACAATCCAAATTAAAAATATCATCAAATATTGGTATGATTTCTATAATGGCATTAAGCATTAAAAGGAAGTGTAATAACCATATAAGGATGATATTTGCTTTTCAAATTTTAACTATTTTAGCAAATTGTTGTCAGTCCTAGGCTGAAAGTGGTACTAACTGTAATGGCTTAAACTATAATGTTCTTAAAAATCATCTGTAATCTATTACTTACTACGCTTGTAGCCTTGACCAAACTATTTAACTACATAAGCCTCACACTCCTCATAGTAAATAAATGATAATAATACCTTCTTCACAGCAGGTCTGTAAGTATTAAATAAGTTACAGAATTCTGTAACATATACCACATGTTCAACACAATGATTCTTGTACTAATATGAATTATGCATATGAAATTGCTGTGTACGTTCTAAAGTGCTATTATAAAAATAATAATATTATCATCACTGACATATATTAATGTTGGATCCTCTTCACTATAAAAAGAAATCTAAAATCTATCAGGGTCATTTGAAAACTAAATGAAATAGCACATGTGAAGAATGTGAGCAAACTCTCAATAAACGTTTGTTTAAATTCTACAAGTGAGGGGCATCTGGGTGGCTCAATGGTTGAGCATCTGCCTTAGCTCAGGTCATGATCCTGGGGTCCTGGGATCTGAGTCCCACATTGGGCTCCCCAGAGGGAGCCTGCTTCTCCCTCTGCCTAAGTCCCTGCCTCTTTCTCTATGTCTCTGAAGAATAAATAAATAAAATCTTAAAAAAAAAAAAACCTGCAAGTGAAAACTCCTGAAACAGCCAGGGAGATTTAGTATAGTACCCAATCTAAACTATTATATGACTGCAATAGTTACATATAATAACCTTTCATTTATAGGACAATATTATGTAGTATATTAAAATCATCAATTATTAATGTATTGGGTCCAACGACCAGTCATGCAAAGTTATTAGGACCAACATAATGTGAATTTCCCTTACAAGACATTAGTCTTAGTATATATTAAGAAATACATTTGTATATAATTGTATATATATGTTGTTATTGCTTCAATATATCTATAAAAATAATTTTTCATATGTTCACATATATTACATACAACTATTCTAAAAATGAATATTTTATAATCTTTATAATAATCAGAAAATAAAATTCTGAAAATTCTGAAATTTAAATACCCCAATTATAATTCTGAAATTTATATACCCCAATTTTCCAAAATCTTTAAATAAATGATTCCTTTTTATAGCCAGCTTACTCTTTACACAACATATATCTATACTACATTCAACCACATACACATTCTTTGGTATTATCTCCTTTCCTGGCTCTCTCAGAGTCAAGTCTCAAATATCTAACTGCAGCCTCATCGTGTCCACACGGATATCCCATTATTACCTCAAATTCAACGTGCCTAAAACAAACCTATCCTTTCCACAATACCACTTTCCTTCCATTCCTGTCAATGAATCACCAAGTTTAAAAACTCAAGCCATTTTTTATCTCTTTTTCTCTTCTTTCTGGAAAAAGACCAAATAGAAGAAACAGCAAAGGATTTTGGAGTCAACTGGGGTCTGGGATAGTCCTGTTTTTACTTCTCAGTAGTTGTGTGAGCTCAAGCAAGTTATGTTATCATTTTGGAACTTAAGTTTCCATGTCTACAAAAATAGAAGTTCATTTCAATTACTTTGTAGGATTTTATAAAGTTTAAACATAATGTATTTAAGGTGCTTAATAAATAGTGAGCATTCATAAATATTGATAAAGCAACTTCTTTTCCTTCACCACATCCAGTCATCAAGAACTACAAATCCTTGCTTTGAAATATCCCCATTGTCATAGCCTGTTCTGGGTCCTTCTCATTTAAATTCTGAAGTTCCAGATCTTATCTACTTCCCTTATTTAACTGAGGCAATGGCCAAAAAAGCCAGTCTGTCCAGAGGCCTCTTCTAACTTGGCAAGCAAGGTCCCAATAGCTCTTACATTATTTTCCATCAATCTGGAATCCCAAAACATTGTGCTCCATCCAAATTCCTTCTATTTACTCCCCTTCATCCATGTGAGCCTTTATGATTCTCTTAAAAGTTCCCTCTAAGAGTAACTTTGGTACAAATCCTCTACTGTCTCTACATCACTTCCCTTTCTTACACTCCTCTAATTACTCTGCCACCCATTCTAGCTCTTCATGTCACCCTATCTTATAACACTAAAATAATCTCTAGGACTTGACCTCTTAAAAATTCTCTCCAATGCTCCTACATGCTTCATTAAATGTTCCCACCATCTCCTTACTCTAAAATCTGGCTCTCCCGAGATGGCACTATTACTCTTATAGTCCTCTTAAGAAGAGGCTACTCATGTTTTCTTCCTCTAGAAATTCTAAGATGAAAGGAGGAAGAGTATTCTAAGCTCAGTGTCTGCTCACAGATCATTACTGTTCTATCCTCATTCAAAAATGCATTCTTGGGGCACCTGGAGAGCTTAGTTGGTTAAGTTTCTGCCTTTGGCTCAGGTCATGATCCCATGGTCACTGGGCTTTTTTGCACAACAGGGAACCTGCTTCTCCCTCTCCCTGCCTCTCCCCCTGCTTGTGCACTCTCTCCTCCTGTCAATTAATTAATTAATCTTTTTTAAAAATTTAAAGATAAAAATAAATACATTTTCTTTGGGAGGCCAACTCATGAGACCAAAAATCCCTTTCTCTAAGACAGTAAACTGCTATAGGATTCCTTGTCAGTTCTTTATTGAGTGCTGACAATATAATGATGAATAAGGTAAATATCACAGAATGCTGAATGGGACACATTAAGTTAAATAAAATACATTAAAATTAATTTCACCTGTTTTTTAAATTTTAATGTAGCTATTAGCAAATTTAAAAATACCTATGTGGATTGCTGAGCTACAGCTTTCCATTCCAATGTCTAGCCTTCAACAGAAGAGGAGGTTAGCGGAATATAAATTTGGAAGAGGTTAGCTGAACATGAGTTTGCAATTTAAACTCTACCTTTCCTCTCTAGTGTTGTTGCTCTCTACTCTTCTACTTAGACCTATTCTACCTTTTAGCTATATGTATTCTACTCCTAAATAACAGGTCTACTTACTAATTCCAAAATATTCTGCATGTATTTGCACTTCTTCCCACCCAGAATAGCCTTTCCCTTCTCATTCAGAGTAGTCTGTTCCGTCACAGAATATAGTATTCTTTACAATATTTGCTGTGCTGCCCAATGACAGGATTATACACCCTACTCTATAAATAGCAGGCTTGTTATAAGAAGAGAAATGTGAGCAAAAGTGACATGTGACATTTCTCAAGCAGAAGCTTTAATAAGAGCAATTGCTTGGTTTCAGTAGTCTCTTGCATGAGATCAGAAATGTCGCAGATAGAAGTAACTCTATCAGCTTGGGTCCTGACATGACAATGTGGAACAAACTACAGCTACCCTGCAGTGGACAAGTACTGGATGAGATCTTGCAGTTTGCAACACGGATGGACCTAGAGGGTATTACATTAAGTGAAATAAGTCAGAGAAAGGCATATATCATATGATTTCACTTATGTATGGAATCAAAAAGCTAGAACAAACAGACAAAAGCAGAAACAAACCCATAAATATAGAGAACAAACTATGGATGAAGGGGAGTGAGAGGTACAGATTTCCAGTTATGGAATGAATAAGGATTAAAAGTCACAGGGATAAAAGATATTGCATAAGGAATATAGTTACTATATTATAATAGCATTGTATGCTGACAGATGGTAGGGACACTTGCAGTGAGCATACTATAAGGTATCAAATTGTCTGATCACTAAATTGTACACCTGAAACTAATGTAACATTGTGTGTCAATTATACTTCAATTAAAAAAAAATGAAAGAAACCGTTGTTATTTTAAGTGCCTGGACTATTTGAGTCATTTCTTGTCACTATATAACTTGGCCTAAACGGGCAAATATGTCATATACTTTTATCATGATCATTCTCATTCTTTAAGATATCTATCTTAAGCACCACTATTTCCATGAAATTTTCCCTGATCAGTTTAATCCTAAATTATTTTTTCCTCCTCTAAGTTCAGCTGTACCACTTTTTTGGCAATTCTATCCTTGAATTATTATTATTTAAATCTGAATCGTGCATAATTGCCTAGTGGTTGCTAACATCATAAAAACAGATAATCAAACATTATATGCCTCCTAATAGGAACACATAAAACCACTTTTGAAACAGTCTTTTTTAAAAAAGGAGCCCAGGGAATCCCTGGGTGGCTCAGCAGTTTAATGCCTGCCTTCGACCCAGGGTGTGATCTTGGGGTCTTGGGATCGGGTCCCACGTCAGGCTCCCTGCATGGAGCCTGCTTCTCCCTCTGCCTGTGTCTCTGCCTCTCTCTCTCATGAATAAATAAATAAAATCTTTAAAAAAAAAAAAAGGAGCCCAAATATCCTCAAGACTTCTACATATAATCAGTCATTTATAAGAAATATAGAAGACAAAAGAATGTTGAACTATAATATAGGAAAACAATCAGCAAAATCCAGGAAAAAATCCAGGAAAATAATCTGCTTTCTTTAAATAAACAAGCAAACAAACATAAAAAGCAAGGGAAAAAAGGGGAGAAAGATGGGAGAGAGAAATCCATATATGAAATAATTCAATTTAAAGTTAACTGGAGCCTGGGTGGCTCAGCGGTTAAGTACCTGCCTTCAGCCCAGGGTGTGATCCTCGAGTCCTAGGATCAAGTCCCACATCAGGCTTCCTGCTTCTCCCTCTGGAGGTCTCTGCCTTTCTCTCTGTGTGTGACTCTCATGAATAAATAAATAAAATCTTAAAAATATATAAATCTTGGGATCCCTGGGTGGCGCAGCGGTTTGGCGCCTGCCTTTGACCCAGGGCACAATCCTGGAGACCCGGGATCGAATCCCACGTCGGGCTCCCGGTGCATGGAGCCTGCTTCTCCCTCTGCCTGTGTCTCTGCCTCTCTCTCTCTCTCTCTGTGACTATCATAAATAAATAAATAAATAAAAATAATAAAAAAAAGAATGGAAAAATATATAAATCTTAAAAATAAATAAAGTAACTAAAATTAACCAGATATTTGATATTAAGAATTATTATTATTTGGGATGATTTTTTACATATATTAAATCACATTGGTGTGATCACATATACATATGTTATGCAGTTTATACATAGAAAGTATGTGTGCTGCAACTAATTTAACATTGTGTGTCAACTATACTCAAATTTTAACTTTTTTTTTTAGATTTTATTTATTCATACATGAAAGACACAGAGAGAGAGAGGCAGAGACACAGGCAGAGAGAGAGAAGCAGGCTCCATGCAGGTAGCCTGATGTGGGACTCAATCCTGGGACGGCGGGATCATTCCCTGGGCCAAAGGCAAGCATTTAACTGCTGAGCCACCCAGGCATCCCTAAAAAAATTTTTTAAAGAGCCTGTGTCTTGGGGCACTCGGATGGTTCAGCGGTTGAGCGTCTGCCTTCAGCTCAGGTCATGATCCCAGGTCCTGGGATCGAGTCCTAAATCAGGCTTCCCATGGGGAGCCTTCTTCTCCCTCTGACTATGTCTCTGCCTCTCTCATTCTGTGTCTCTCATGGATTAATAAAATCTTAAAAAAAAAAAAGTATATCATTTACAGATACATATTGAAATATTTATAGATTCAATTATATATCTGTGATATACTTCAGAATAGTTCTAGGGAAAGGAGAGTAGGAAAGATGAATATGATTTGAATAATTGCTAAAGTTGGATGATGAGTGTTCTTATATTAATTATACTTTCTATTTCTGTATACATTTGAAATTTTCAATACAAAAGCTATTTTAAATGGAGTTAAGAACTTGCCACATAATACAAATTACTTAATAATACAACGACACTAAGTAGTAGCTTTATAGATATGTTGATCCTGTAAGGTTGTATGACTAAGTAAAACCCTGATAGTCTAGAAGAGTGCCTTCAATGAAGATATAATGGAGGAGAACATAAACTTACCTCTCTGGTAGGTTTTTTCAACTGAGCCTATCAGAAAGAAAAATACACACACACACATGCACACACATTCACAAAGATGATCTAAAATAGTTACCAAATTTATAAACTATGCAGGTAATACCAAATGTGTGAATTAGATAGAGAATAAGGAAATAAGGAGAAAATGGTAAGGAGTGCAGACTGTATAATACCAGAAAGAATTTGCCCCCTTCTAAGGGTGGCACTCAGCTCCAGCCAGCAGTAAACATGCATCAATATAGGCCCAGTTTTGCCAAGTCTCCGGAATTTTCAAAAGAAGTCAGAAATTAGTATTTTTATGTGAAACTGCCCTATTTTTAAATAATTAGCAACCAATTCAATCTAGTTACTCTTTGTTCATATGTTTCATGAGCCCAACAAAGTATTTCTGATAGGCTGATCCATCCCATGTGCTACCAGTATGCAACTACTAATCTTAGCAAAACATACTATGGCATGATGAAATGAAGGGAGATGTATCCCAGCTCTTCCTGATAGCAAGGATGTATTCTGTTCATAGCCATTAAAATGAGAGAAAACTTCATGCAATTCAAATCACCTCTGATGTTCCTGTTGTGTAAATAAATTATTGAGGGTAAATTGTGGGCAATTGTCATTTATTCCTCTCTCTCATCCCAAAACAAGACTCCACGAAATAAGTATCTGGTACATTTATCTGAAAGAATGGTCATAAGCTTCGGTGTGAGTAGATTAGTCAAATGAACCGAAAATAAATGGCTTTACCTTTGGCTTACATAGCCAATCTATGAAAAGATCTAACACTCTAAGTCTAGGAACTATACTGGTTTCCTCAACATTTATCTGAGCCCTTAAGTCTGTCCTAATTCTGATACATGCCATTAGAAATTGTCCACAGAGGAATTAACTGTGGAGGACTGGTGTGTAAGAGACAGAAAAGACCACCAGAGGCCTTTTACCTTAAAAGCTAATACCTTTTGATTAATAGAGTATGCATTACAGGAAGGTAAGAGCCTCAAATTTCTTATGCTTCTACTTTGGTTATATAAGCCAAATTTAAATTTTAAAAACCATATTATAATAAAAATAATAATTAAAGTTACATTCTCAAGACCCAAGAAAGTCAATGTGGAGAAATTTGGGAACTTCTGCTCACGAATCCAGTAAGACATTCCACTCACCCAAGAGTCTCTTGTGTTTGAAATGAACTTGCTTATAATCTTATAAGGGAGGGGATCCCTGAGTGGCTCAGCAGTTTGGCGCCTGCCTTCGGCCCAGGGCGTGATCCTGGAGTCCCAGGATCGAGTCCCATATCAGGCTTCCTGCATGGAGCCTGCTTCTCCTCTGTCTGTGTCTCTGCCCCTCTCTCTCTGGGTGTGTGTGTGTGTGTCTCATGAATAAATAAATAAAATCTTTTTTAAAAAAATCTTATAAGGGAAAATGTACGAAATCCAAAAGGCAGGAAATTAAACCCAAAAATCTTGAATGTAAGTAATAATGTTATAACTGTGGCTCAAATAAAGCTACATATAACTTTTTAAGATATGAAATACTTAGGTTTATTTCAATTCCACATAACTATACTTCTTCAAAATGAATAATTAAAACTTGCAAAGCAGAAAGAAAGATAGCTTCAGAATTAAGAAATGTAGAGATGAGGGATGCCTGGGTGGCTCAGTCAGTTGGACGTCCAACTCCTGATCTCAGCTCAGCTCATGATCTCACAGATTGGTGGGATCAGGCCTGCTATGGGCTTCCCGCTCACCAAGGAGTCTGCTTGAGATTCTCTCTCCCTATCCTGCTGCCCTTCCCCCCTACCAAGAATAAATAAATAATTTTTTTTTTAATGTGGAGATTCTCTAATGTATCCAAGGCTTCTTTTACTGTTTATCAAAAGCAGTTTTCTCAGATTCAGAAAACTAATATTAAAAAATTTGATTTTTTAAAAAATATTTCATTTATTCACAAGAGACACAGAGAGAGAGAGTCAAAGACATAGGCAGAGAGAGAAGCAGGCTCCCTATGGGGAGCCTGATGTGAGACTTAATCCAGGACCCTCGGATCATGACCTGAGCCAAAGGCAGATGCTCAACCATCGAACCACCCAGATGACCCTGAAACATGGATATTAAGTTCTGATTTATCATTTTTATAAATCTGTAGTATTCAAAAGTCAGCTTTGATTTTTAAGGAATCCTATACACATAGGTGTTTTGACTTTTTTTCTTCTAAATTATTAAATTCTAGTTAGTTAACACATAGTGTAATATTGCTTTCAAGGGCAGAATTTAGTGATTTATCACTTACATGTAACACCCAATAGTCATCATAACAAATAGCTTTCTTAATACCAATTGCTCATTTAACCCATCCCCAATCTACCTCCCTCTGTCAACCCTCAGTTTCTTCTCTATTATTAAGAGTCTCTTATGGTTTGCTTCCCCCCTCTCTCTTAGTCTTCCTTCCCATTTGATCATGTGTTTTGTTTCTTAAATTCCATGAGTGAAATCATACAGTATTTCTCTTTCTGTATCTGACTTATTTCACTTAGTATAATATTCTCTAGCTCCATCCACATCTTTGCAAATTGTAAGATTTCATTCTTTTCGATGACTGAGTAAAATTCCAATGTACATGTATTCTACATCTTTATCCATTCATCAGTCTATGGATACTTGGGTTCTTTCCATAATTTCCATCCACATCTTTGCAAATTGTAAGATTTCATTCTTCTGATGGCTGAGTAAAATTCCATTGTACATGTATTCTACATCTTTATCCATTCATCAGTCGATGGATACTTGGGCTCTTTCCATAATTCGGCTATTGTTGATAATGCTGTTATAAACATGGGGTGCACGTATCCCTTTGAAATCTGTATATTTCTAACTTTTGGGTAAACACCTAATAGGGCAACTGCTGGATCATAGGGTAATTCTATTTTTAACCTTTTGAGGAACCTCCAAACTGTTCTCCAGAGTAGCTACAACAGTTTACATTCCCACCAACAGCCTAAGAGATTCCCCTTTCTCTGCATCTTCACCAACATCTGTTGTTTGCGGTGTTGTTAATTTTGGCCATTCCTACAGGTATAAGGTGGTATTTGATTTATATTTCCCTGATGATGAGTGATGTCAAGCATCTTTTCACAAATCTGTCACCCCGATGTCTTCCTTGGAAAAATGTCTGTTCATGTCTTCAGCCCATTCCTTAACTGAATTATTTGTTTTGGGGTCTTGAGTTGGGTAACTTTATAGATTTTGGATACTAACTCATTATCAGATCAGATATGTCATTGGCAAGTATCTGCTCCCATTTCATAGACTGCCTTTTGGTTCTGTTGATTGTTTCCTTTGCCTGCAGGAGCTTTTTATGTTAATGAAGTCCCAATAGCTCATTTTCGCTTTTGTTTCTCTTGCCTCTGGCAATGTGTCTACAAAAAAGTTGTTAACCTCCCAGAACAAAGAGGTTGCTGCCTGTGTTCTCCTCTAGGATTTTGATGGTTTTCTGTCTCACATTTAGATCTTTCATCCATTTTGAATTTATTTTAGTGTATGGTAAAAGAAAGTGATCCAGCTTCATTCTTCTGCATATTGCTGTCAAATTTTCCCAACACCATTTCTTGAAGAGACTGTCCTTTTTCCATTGGATATTCTTTCCTGCTTCATTGAAGACTAGTTAACTATATAGCTGTGGGTCCATTTCTGGGTTTTCTATTCTGAACCATTGATCTGTGTGTCTGTTTTTGTGTCAATACCATACTGTCTTGATCACTACAGCTTTGTAATATAATTTGAAATCTAGAATTTTGATGCCTCCAGCTTTGCTTTTCTTTTTCAGGATTGCTTTGGCTGTTTGGGGGTCCTATAAATTTTAGGGTTGTTTTTTCTAGTTCTGATGCTGGTGGTATTTTGATATAATGCATTAAATGTGTAGATTGCTTTAGGTAGTATAGATATTTTAACAATGTTTGTTCTTCCAATCCATGAGGATGGAAGGTTTTCCCATTTCTTTGTGTCCTCTTTAATTTCTTTCATAACCGTTCTACAGTTTTCAGAGTTCAAATCTTTTACCTCTTTGGTTAGGTTTATCCCCAGGTATCTCAGGGTTTTGGTGCAATTGTAAGTAGAATTGATTATTTCTTTTTCTGCTGCTTCATTATTGGTGTATAGTAATGCAACAGATCTCTGTACACTGATTTTATATCCTGTGGCTTTGCTAAATTCATGTATTAGTTCTAGCAATTGTTTGGTACAGTCTTTGGGTTTTCTACATAGGGTATCTCATGTCATCTGTCAATAGTTTGACTTATTCCTTGCTGATTTGGATGCCTTTTATTTCCTTTTTTTATCTGACTGCTGTGGCTAAGACTTCCAGTAATATGTCAAATAGTAATGGTGAGACTGGACATCCCTGTCTTGTTCCTGACCATAGAGGAAAACCTCTCAGTTTCTCCCCTTTGAGGATGATATTAGCTGTGGGTCTTTCATATATGGCTTTTATGATGTTGAGGTATGTTTCTTCTATACCTACTGTGTTGAGAGTTTTTATCAAGAAGAGATGCTGCAGGGACGCCTGAGTCTCAGCAGTTTAGTGCCTGCCTTCAGCCCGGGGCATGGTCCTGGAGTCCTGGGATCGAGTCCCACATCGGGCTCCTGCATGGGGCCTGCTTCTCCCTCTGCCTGTGTCTCTGCTTCTCTCTGTGTCTGTCATGAATAAATAAAATCTTTAAAAAAAAAAAAAAAAAAGAAGAGATGCTGCATTTTGTCAGATGCTTTTTCTGTATCTGTTGAAAGGCTCATATGGTTCTTATCCTTTCTTTTATTAATGGGTGATCACATTGATTGATTTGCAAATATTGAACCACCCCTGAAGCCCAAGAATAAATCCCACTTTCCCACTTGATCATGATGAATAATCTATTCAACGTCCTGTTGGATCCGATTTGCTGGTATCTCCTTGAGAATTTTGGCATTCGTGTTCTCAGAGATATTGATTGGTCTGTAATTCTCCTTTTTAGTGGGGTCTTTGTCTGGTTTTGGAATCAAGGTAAGGCTGTCCTCGTAGAAAGAATTTGGAAGTTTTGCTGCCATTTTTATTTTTTTGGAACAGTTTGAGAAGAATAGGTATTGATTCTTCTTTAAATGTCTCGTAGAATTGCCCTGGGAAAGCATCCAGCTCTGGACTCTTGCTTGTTGGGAGATTTTTGATTACTGGTTCAATTTCTTTGCTGGCTGTGGGTCTGTTTAAATTTTCTATTTCTTCCTGTTTTTGGTTTTGGTAGTTTGTATGTTTCTAGGAATTTATCCATTTCTGCCAGATTGCCTAGTTTGTTGGCATATAACTTTTCACTATATTCTCTTATACCGGTTTGTATTTTTGTGGACTTGTGATCTCATCTCTTTTATTTGTGATTTTATTTATTAGGGTCTTTTTTCCTTTTGATAAGTCTGGCTGGGGGCTTATCAATTTTATTAATTCTTTCAAAGAACCAACTCTTAGTTTTGTTGATCTGTTCTACCGTGTTTTTTGTTTCTATATCATTTATTTCTGCTCTGGTCTTTATTATATCCCTTCTTCAGCTGGCTTTAGAGATTGTTATTCCTTTTCTAGCTCCTTTAGGTGTAAGGTTAGGTTTTGTATTTGAGACTTTTCTTGCTTCTTGGGGTAGGCTTGTATAGGACCACCTTTGCTGCATCCCAGAGGTTTTGGACTGTTTTCATTTTTATTTGCTTCCATGTATTTTTTAATTTAATTTCCTGGTTAACCCATTCATTCTTTAGTAGGATATTCCTTAATCTCCATGTATTTGTGGTCTTTCCAAATTTTTTCTAATGGTTGACTTCAAGTTTCATAGCACTGTGGTCTGAAAATATGCATGATCTTAATCTTTTCTGTACTTGTTAAGGGCTGATTTGTGACCCAGTATGTAATCTATTCTGGAGAATGTTCCATGTGCACTCAAAATAAATGTGTATTCTGCTGCTTTAGGATAAAATGTTCTGAGTATACCTGTGAAGTCCATCTGGTCCAGTGTGTCATTCAAAGCCACTGTTTCCTTGTTGATTTTCTGTTTAGATGATCTATTGCTCTAAGAGAGGTGCTCTAATCTACTAGTATTGTATATTATCAATTAGTTTCTTTATGCTTGTTATCAACTGATTGATATACTTAGGTGCTCCCAAGTTGGGGGAATAAATATTTACAATTATTAGATCTCCCTGACAGATATTCCCCTTAATTATGATATAATGCCCTCTTCATCTCTTGTAACCATCTCTTGTCTAAGTATGGCTACTTTGGCTTTCTTTTGGCATCCATTAGCATGACATGGTTTTTCATGCCCTCACTTTCAATCTGCAGATGTCTTTGGGTCTAAAATGTGTCTCTTGTAGGCAGCATTTGGATGGGTCTTGTTTTTTTATCCATTCTGATATTCTGATGTCTTTTGATTAGAGCATTTATAACATTTACATTCAGAGTAATGATTGATAGATATTAATTTAGTACCCTTGTGTTACCTGTAAACTTGGTGTTTCTGGTGATGTTCTCTGTTCCTTTCTAGTCTTTGTTGCTTTTGGTCTTTTTTCTTCTTCAGAGAGTCCCCTTAAATATCTCCTGCAGGGCTGAATTAGTGGTCACAAACTCCTTTAGTTTTTCCATATGTGGGAAAAACTTGTATCTGCATTGACTAAAAACCTGGTCATGACTTCCTGTTCTTTCCTTTGGGCTGAATTCCTCCGTCTTGTCATTTTGTCTGGGTCACAGTTTTGTTAGGAAAGCCTCTTGTATTCCTGCTCCTGAGAATAATGGCTATATTAAGAAGGAGTTAAAAAAAAAAAAAAAGTAAAGTAAGAAAAGAAAGAAAAGAAAAGAAAAGAAAAGAAAAGAAAAGAAAAGAAAAGAAAAGAAAAGAAAGAAAAGAAAAGAAAAAAGAAAGAAAGAAAAGAAAAGAAAAGAAAAGAAAGAAAAGAAAACTGGGAAGCCAGATCCTATGTACGTTTTGGTCTACTCGTTAAAAGAAGCTAGATCGGTGGCAAGGAAAAAAGGAAGCTAGATCTTATTTCCCCTAGAGCTGAAGCTTTGCAGCACTCTATAATCAGTAGACTTGTTGCATGCAAGGGGTTTGTGCTGGTCTTCTCAGGGTGTGGCCTGCTGCACTGAATCTCAGGTAGAGATGCCTTAGTGGAGATGCACCTGCAGGATGGGGGGCAGGGAGGTGGCTGAGGGCTTGGTATAAGCAGCTCTTGCCTCCACCAGTTGGAGATGTTTTGCTCACTGAGGTCTGTCAGTGTTGATGGGGGTGAGGGTAGAAGACAGAATCAACTAGCTCTCCCATCCCTGTAGTGGGAGGTTCCTAGCTGCCACTCTTCAGCAAGCCCTCGAGAAAAGCAAACAATCACCCCTCTGGTGTCCCTGGCTTCGGCCAGATCCCTGCCTTCACCCTACCTCTGCCTGAGCTGTCCACCTGCCAGGTGGCACAATACTCTTAGGTTTTATCTCAGGCTTACACCTAGGTTTTCAAACTCCCAGTTCTAATGATCCCCATGGCATGAACCCATGCTGGTTTTCTGGGGGAGTGTCTCCCTGTGCTTTTGTGTTTGCCAGTATGTCCCAGAAATTGGTTACCAACCTTGCAGCGGTATGGAGCTTAAGGTATGGTGCAGCCAAAACCCAGAACAACAGTTTGCTGTCCTCAGCTGGTCTGTTTCTATGCTGGCAAATGGGGCAGCTCAATGGCACTTGCTGGGTCTTTTGTCACTAGAGAGACTGTGCTACTCCAGGGAGGCTGGGCGACCCAGGGGATCCTCAGACTATGCTGCCTCCCAGGTCTCTGCCTTTCTCCCCTACTGGAGCACCACCACGCCCTCCAGGCATAACCCTGGTGATAGCATGGATCCCTAAAGCTGCAGACTTTGTGCTCCCCAGCATATAAAAACTTGCAGTGGCCAGCTCCTCTCCTTTTCCAAATTAATGATTTCAAGGAAGAGCTTTCCTTGTGCAATCCCCTGTGTACACGTTTACTGTCTTTTTCTCTCTCATACCTCTCTCCATGATCAGGGCTCCTTCCTCTTTGCAGCACTCACAGTTCTCTTCTCCCCAAAATCAACTCTCCCCAGCTCCTACCTTCCAAAATGTGGCCATCTTGGTACCTCTGGTTGTATAGTTTTGTTCTCTCACTCCTCAGATTGATTTATTGGGTGTTCAAAATGATTTTATATTTATCTAGCTGTGTTCAAAGCAGGCAAGTTAAAAAAATAAAATAAAATAAAATAAATAAAAATAAAAAAATAAAAAAATAAAAAAAGCAGGCAAGTTGAGAGTCCTCCTACTACTCCCCTGCCATTTTAACTCCTTCCCCACAGATAAGTATTTTTTAATTAAATTTCAGGCCACTTCTTTTCCTCAGCACTAAATATTCACAACGAAGTAGTTGGGAATAATATGCAGCACATCAATTTTAGACCTGAAGTATCTAAGAACCAGACTCTATTGTTCTGCCAGATAGCTCATTACCAAAGAATCAATTAACAAAAAAGAGAGACAGAGAATGATTTAAAAAAAAAAAAAAGGAAGAAAAGAAGGAACCAAAGATCTAGAATTTATTCAGTAAGACAATCTCTTCTACTTAACTGGAGCAAGATAGGGGTAGGCAAAGACTGGAGCAGGAAATCAGAAAAGCTAAAGATGAAAAGTTTACAGATTTTACTAAGTTTTAGTTTCTTTAGAAAAGAGAATGGATTAGTACATAATTAAGATACAAAGCTTGAAAAAATTATAATCACCAATATGAGAACATTTAGCTGCCTAGCACAGGAAAAAAAGGAATTAATCTATTCCCTTGACAATAATTAACCCTGTTTTTCAAAACCAATTTAACTGAAAATACTAAACTTTCAAAGTATGTATTGCTCTGAGCAGACAGGAACAAGATAATGATTCTTTTGTTACTCTAATAACAAGAAAACCCATCCTTACTTAGTGTTAAGTATATAGTATGTTTTTAAGAGTGGTTGGCAACTTTTGATAACCTAAATGAGAAACAGTATTAAAATTAGATATCTGGAAAAAAGTTTTACTTACTTCATTTCATCAGGATGGCATGTGCTTTGATATATACTTTTCTGACAACTTGGCCAAATTCAAACCATTTTGAAAGGAAGGATGTGCAAATGACAAAGCAAAATTTCTTCCTCCCCTCCCCCACCAAAAAAAACCCCTGGGATAATCTGGTTCACTAATCAGGTACAGCACCTATTGTCTCAGAACATACCACTTTCATACCAGATTTCAATTAAAAATATATAAAATACCTCAATTATCTATTGAGATCCTTAGTTGAAGTACTTTGATTAATTAAAAAATACTAATCTACATACAATACAAAAATCTCACAGTAAAGATATAATCAGTACAACACAACTTTTTTTTAATAATATTTACCTTTTATTTTATTTTTGTTTTAAAGATTTTATTTATTTATTCATGAGAAACACAGAGAGAAAGAGAGGCAGAGACACAGGCAGAGACACAGGCTCCATGCAGGGAGCCTGACGTGGGACTTGATCCTGGATCTCCAGGATCACACCCTGGGCTGAAGGCAGCACTAAATGCTGAGCCACCTGGGATGCCCAGTACAACACAACTTAAAACTAATCCCAACTCTAGCAAATATTGATACAAAGGAAGGAAAATTCCTCTTTCTTAGGACCTTATTAAATCAGCTTCTAGGAATTAATAAAAAGATCATGATTTCCTCTTCAGAATATAGGGAAAAGTTGCTCTCATGAATGAAGTTGAATCCTTGACTACATATAATTTATATTAAATTGAAATAAAAGATCCAGGCTCCTCAGGGAAAATAATAAATATGATCCAACCCCTTTATTAAATCATTTCATTTTTCATCCGGTTCCATAATATGAGTGATGTTGATCTTTAAGTCAAAAGCCCCACAACAGTAATAAACCTAAACCTAGATGAACCCTTTCAAATCTTTTATAAGAAAATTCAAAATATTTACAACAATTTTTATCAGATTCTAAAAATGTTACTAGCATTTCTCATAAGTATTGCTATTCTTGTGGCAGTGCACTGGTAATGATATTAGTAAGATGAAAAATCAGAGTATTATTGCTTTGGAAGATATTTCCAATTTTTTAAAAATTATTTAAAGTTTCATAATATATTTATGACACTAAGTTTCGTGTCCCATCAATACATTGCACTCTTCCAATAGATCAGAAATGCTCTTTAAAGATATATGAAGCTGCATATCTCATGAAAATGGAAAGCACCAATTAACCCAGTGAGTGAGTTAAGAGGATTCCTACTCTATTAGAGGTATTATTACACACACCCTCACAACACTATTGAGTAAAGGATTAGTATCACCACCTTAAAAATGAACAAAACGGAGGCTCAAATAAGCACTATTATACACTAAGGAGTAGAGTTTTAAATTTTATCTGCTTAATTCCAAAACCTGTATTCTATTTACTATGTCATGCTGCATGAAGAGAGAGACACCTCCAAATGAGGCTTTAGAGTTTTAATTTTAATTCTAGTGTAGTTAACATACAATGTTACATTAGTTTCAGATGTAACATTATAGTGATATATAATATATAATTATATATAATTATAATATATTTCACAATATAGTGATTCAACAATTCCATACTTTACTCAGTGCTCATCACAAGTATACTCTTAATCCTCTTCACCTATTTCAACCACCACCTCACTGACCTCCCCATCAGTTTGTTCTCCTGTTACTTGGTTTGTCTTTTTCCTTGCTCAATTGTTGGTTTCATAAACTCCACATATGGATGAAATCATATATTTGTGTTTCAGACTGACTTATTTCAATTAGCAGTATACCATCTATGCCCATACCACCCTGAGCAGTATACCTTCTAGATCCATTCATGTTGTTGCAAATGGCAAGATTTTACTTTTTATAGCTAAGTAATGTTCCATTGTGTGTGTGTGTGTGTGTGTATATATATATATATACACACACACACTACATCTTCTTTATGTGCTGATCTATTGATGGACACTTGGGCTGCTTGCATATCTTGGCTATTACAAATAACTTATTACAATAAATAAAGGGGTACATATATATTTTCAAATTAGTGTTTTTGTATTCTTTGGGAAAATACCTGGTAGTGGAATTACTGGCTCATAATGATAGTTCTATTTTTAATTTTTTGAGGGCACTAATCCTGTTTTCCACAGTGGCTGCACCAGTTTGCATTCCCACCAACTGTGTACAAGTGTTCCTTTTTCTCCACATCCTCACAATCACTTGTTGTTTTCGTTTTTTATTTTAGCCATTCTGAGAGATGCAACATGATACCTCCCTGTAGCTTTCATCTGCATCTCCTGGATGAGTGATATTGAGCATCTTTTCATGTGTCTGTTGGCCATCTTATGCCTTTGGAAAAATTTCTGTCCATGTCATCTGCCCATTTTTTAAATTGGATGTTTTGGGTTTTTTGGTGTTGAGTTGTATCAGTTCTTTACATATTTTCAATATTAACCTTTTCCGGCTATAAATGACATACAAACGACAATGCAAATATCTTCCCCCATTTAGTAGGTTGTATTTTAGTTTTGTTGATTGTTTACTTTGCTGTGCAGAAGTTTTTTTGTTTCAATGTAGTCCCAATAGTTTATTTTGGCTTTTGCTTCTCTTGTCTGAAGAGACAGATCTAGAAAGATATTGGTACAACCAATGTCATAAAAAGTACTGCCTATGCTCTCTTCTAGGATTTCTATGATTTCAGTTCTCACATTTAGGACTTTAATCCATTTTCAGTTTATTTTTTGTGTATGGTATGACAAAGTGGTCCAGTTTCATTCTTTTGCATGTTGCTGTCAAGTTTTCCCATTTGTTGAAGAGACTTTTCCCATTGCATATTCTTGCCTCTTCTGTCCCAAACTGACTATATAATCATGGGTTTACACCTGAGCTCTCTATTCTAGTAATCTATGTATCTACTTTTGTGCCAGTACCATACTATTTTGATTACTATAGATTTGCACTATATCTTGATATCTGAGATTGTGTTACCTCCAGTTTTGCTTTCCTTTTTCAAAACTGTTTTGGCTATTCAGGGTCTTATGTGGTTCCATAAAATGCTGTTACTCTTTTGCATTAAATCTATAGATTGCCTTGGGTAGTATAGACATTTTAATATTTGTTCTCCTAATCCATGAGCATGGAATATCTTTCCATTTGTGTCACCTTCAATTTCTTTCTATACTTTTCTATACTTTTCAGAGAACAGGTCTTTCCCCTCTTTGGTTAAGTTTATTCTTAGGTATTTTATTATTATTAGCATAATTATAAATGGCATTTCTCAATTTCTTTCTGCTACTTCATTATTAGTATATAGGACTGCAACACATTTTCACACATTGATTTTGTAACCTGTGACCTTACTACTCTAATCTTTATTATTTGCTGCCTTCTGCTAGATTTAGGTTATGTTTGGTCTTCTTCTAGACCTTTAGGTGCAAGGTTAAGTTGTTTATCTGAGACTTTTCTTGCTTCTTGACGTAGGCTTATATTGCTATAAACTTCCCTTAGAACCACTTTTGTTGTATCCCAAAGATTTTGGATCATTGTGTTTTCATTTTCATTTGTCTCTATGTATTTTTCTGTTTCTTCTTTGATTTCTTGGTTGACCCATTTATTGTTTAGGTACATTATTTAACCTCCAAGTGTTTCTGTTCTTTCCAGATTTTTTTTTCTTGCAATTGATTTCTAATTTCATAGTGTCAAGGTCAGAAAAGAGGCACAGTATGACTTCTATCTTTTTTAAATTGTTGAGACCTTTTTTGTGGCCTAATATGTGATCTATTCTGGAGAATGTTCCATGTGCTCTTGACAAGAAGGTGTATTCTCCTGGTTTGGGATGATATGTTCTGGATAAATCTGTTAGATCTATTTGGTCCGATGTGTCATTCAAAGCAACAATTTCCTTTTTGATTTTCTGTTTGATCTACCCATTGACCTAAGTAGTGTATTAAAGTCCCCTATTACTGTATTACTTTCGATTACTTCTTTTATGTTTGTTATTACTTGTCTTATGTATTTGTGTGCTCCTATGTTGGGTGTATATATATTTACAATTATATTACAATTGTCCTATCTTCTTGTTAGGTTGCTCTTTTTTTTTATTATATAGTGTCCTTCTTTGTCTCTTGCTATAGTCTTTGCTTTAAAGTCTATTTTTTTTCTGATATAAGTATTGCTACTTCAGCTTTCTTCTCACTTCCATTTGCATGATAAATGCTTTTCCATTCCTTCACTTTCAATCTGCATGTGTCTTTAGGTCTGAAGTGAGTCTTGCAGGCAGCATATGAGGGGTCTAGCTTTTTTTCCTCCATTTCATGACCCTATGTCTTTTAATTGGAGCACTTAGTCCATTTATACCCAAAATAATTATGGATAGGTATGTACTTATTGCCATTTTGTTATTTGTTTTGAGTTTGCTTTTATAGTTCTCTGTTTCTTTGTTCTCTTGCTCTCTCTTATCTCAGTTTGTTAGCTTTCTTTAGTGACACACTTGGATTTCTTTCTCTTTATTTTTTGGATATCTATTACTAGTTTTTGATTTGTGATTACCATTACATTTGTATATAACAACTTCTGCAAATATAAGTCTAATATTAAGTTGATAGTTGCTTATATTTGAACACTCTTAACTCCTTTTCCTCTCACATTTTCGGTATATGGTATCATATACTTTATATCTTTATATTCTGAATTGCTTGACTAATCTTTATAGATAAACTTATTTTTACTGCTTTTGTGCTTCCTACTGTTCTTACTCCTACTTTCCTTTCCTTTCCTTTCCTTACCCCTGGCCTTTCTTTCCTTTCCACTCAGAGAGTGCCACGTAACATTTCTTGTAGAGCTAATGTAGTGGTGATGAATTCTTTTAACTTTTGTCTGGAAAACTCTTTATTTCTCCTATTCTGATAGCATTGGTGGATACAGTATTCTTGGCTGCAGATTTTTTCTTTCAGCACTTTCAATATATCATGCCACTCTCTTCTGGCCTGCAAAGTTTCTGACAAAACAAAAAGCAAAAAAACAAAAACAACTGATTGCCTTATGAGGTTTTCCTTATATGTAAGAGTTTTATTGCTTTTAAAATTCTCTCTTTATCACTACTTTTTACCATTTTAATTACTATGTGTTTGGTGTGAACCTCCTTGGTCTGCTTTTGTTGGTGGCTCTGTGCCTCCTGGATCTGAAATTCTGTTTCCTTCCCCAGATTCGGGAAGTTTTCAGCTATTATTTCTTCAAATAAATATTCTGCCCCCCTCTTCTCTTTTGGGAATCCCTATAATGTGTTATTATGCTTGATGGTGTCACTCAGTTCTCTGAGTCTATTTTCATTATTTTTTTTTTCTCTCTCCTATTTATTCCACCTGTGGGGGGTTTTTTGTTGTTGTTTTTTTGGTTTTTGATAATTTACCCTCATATTCATGCTATCTAGTTGTATCTGTAGGATGAAGTGAGTTTAGGGTCCTCCTATTCTGCCATCTTCCCCGGAAGTCTGCCAAATGAGGTTTTAAATGAGCTTACTCCATTCCCAATATATTATGTTTAAGTCCTATTCAATTAGGACATTTTGTTTGTGAAATGTCAAAAGTTTCTCCACTTTCCCCTTCTTTGTGTTAATATCCTCACCTTCCAATAGCCTGAATTCAAATACTTAAACCTAAAATTTCTGGATTAAAAATGTTTCCACTCATTTAGTCCACAAATATTTATTGAATGCCTACTATAGCAAGCATATGCTAATTGCTATTTTAGTCCCTACTGTTCACTAATTTACTCAATTAGTGCATAGAGATGCCTAAGATGAGAAACTTCATTAGCCCCATATTTCTAATTACTGGATTACAGTAATCATAAATAAATGTATACTTTTTGTTTCATACATGTGTCTGAAAATTAAGATATGCATTACCTATTCCTCAATAACTCAGTAACAAAAGAAAAGTTGAGTTATTTTAAGTTCTACTATGTGCCATCCCTTCTCACCAGCAAAGGCACTCATTTTATAAACAGAATAAATAAAGCCAGGAGGCAGAGTGGAGTACTCTCACCAGTATGGACATAAAGCCCGACAAATTTGGGCTGTAGTTCCAGTTTTTACTAGTTATGGGTTGTGTAGCCTTAGCTTCACCACTTAATATTCCTGAAGCCAAATTTTCTCATATGTAAAACTGAGATAATTATACCCCCTTGCAGGAATTCTGTGAGAATTAAACAACATATATATAAAGTACCTAAAAGAAGGGAGGTACTCTGCAAATGACAAAAGACCAGCTTACTGAAATAACTTTGCTTTTTTTTTAAGATTTTATTTGAGAGAGAGTGTGTGAGCAGGGAGGACAGAGGGAGAAAGAATCTGAAGCAGGTTCTGCACTAAGTGCAGAGCCTGACTTGGGGCTTCATCCCTGGATCACAAAATCATGACCTGAACTGAAACCAAGAGTCAGATACTCAACCAACTAAGCCACCCAGGTGCCCCACTAACTTTGCTTTTAAAGGTCATTACTACAATACCTAACTATTTATCTCTCTCAATTTTAGGGCAGTATATTATTTACTGAATGGGAATCAGAAAAATTAGGTTACAGTTCTGGCTCCTATTCTCCCTAGTTGTGGGACCCTGGTTAAGTCACTTAACTTCTAACATTCAATATAAAGATAAAAATTCACACTTTCCTTATCATGTGCTCTAATCTTACATGTCTTTTCTACTTAGGAGGGCAAAAATGGAAAGAATCTGGACTCTGGAATGAGAAAGACCTGCTTTCTATCCACATAATCCTGAACTAATCACTTAATCCCTCTTGAATACATCTATGTAACCCTGGAGTCCTTCTTCAGGTCTATCGCAAGGCAAAATGAGAAAGTAAACTACAAAGAAGCTAAAAGTAGAAGATAAACTGATGACCAAATTATTTAGGAACCAGCTTTGTTTGGGGACAGGTGTTATTAAATCAATCTCTTCCACCAAAATATTCCTACTTTGACGAGTCCAGATTCTTAAATGTAACCTCTACTACTAACTGAAATGTAATCCTCCATTACTTACAAATAGAAGATTTTTTAACCTGGGTTTCTAGAATGGACATTACCTCATAAAATTAATTTCAAATTTCAAATTTGTCTGCACACAGCATGCATTTTCATAAGAATTCATTCTTTTCATGACATACTCAAATCTATCACACCAGAAATGTTTAAGAACCAATAGAAGGGAAAAAAATAAAAAGAAATACAGTCTTTAGCTCGGTTAATAGATGAGCAATAAGCAATACCAGCAATATTCTGAACAAGCTTCATTCTCTCACCACATAACATTCCTGGGCATATGCTGCTCTCTCTGCCCTACATTACTCCTCTCTATTCCCAGTTCCTCTGCCTGCAATTCACTGGGCTAATTTCTTTTTATCATTCAAGACTCAATTCATGTGTCCTTCCTCCAAGTAGCTTTACTGAACTATTCTTAACACCACCCCTAGGCTGTCACAGAACTATTCTCTAGCCTCAGAATTCTGTGTACAACTCTTCTCATTGCCTGAATGGTAATTTTCTAACTCTATTCTTCCTCCACTATGATAGGAGCTCCTTGAAGGCAAGGACTTTTTGTCTAACACATATCTGAATTTCCAAAGTTCGGCACAATGCCTGTCATATAAAAATAATAAGTATTCAATATGTTTTTTGAATTTTTTTTTTTTGAGAGAGAAAGAGCACCTGTGTGCATGGGAGAGGGAGAAAGAACCTTAAGCAGGCACCACACCCAGTTCAGAGCCCAACGTAAGTCTCAATTTCATGACCCCAAGAACATGACCTGAGCTGAAATCAAGAGTCAGATGCTTAACTAACTGAACCACCCAGGTGCCCCTCAATACTCATTTTTTAAATAATTCTATGAATATTAGAATAACACAGTCTACAACATAGGGATTTCTTTCACAAAGCCATGACAGGGAGATTAATATATTACAATTAGTGACTTCTAAAACTCCTGAAAAAAATGAAACTATAATTGACAGCAGACTGTTTTTCCCATTTCTTCCACCAAAACTCAGAGATTTTTTTCCATAACATTGTTGAAAGTCTTTATTTAGGAATTTCCAATTCTATATAAAAGTTTTTAATCCTATAAAAAATTCTAGCCTGAGCAGCCCAGGTGGCTCAGCAGTTTAGCACTGCCTTCAGCCCAGGGCGTAAAGACCCAGGATCGAGTCCCATGTCAGGGCTCCCTGCATGGAGCCTTCTTCTCCCTCTCCCTGTGTCTCTGCCTCTCTCTCTGTCTCCTATGAATAAATAAATAAAATCTAAAAAAAAAAAAATTCTAGCCTTTTTGTGTTTGCTTGTTTTGTTTTCCTTCAGCTGACATGCAAGTACATTATTTGGAAAAGTTGTTAAGACTCAAATATTCACAATCAATAGTTCTCAAAATTATAAAACAAATAAAAATATTTTTTTCAGGGATCCCTAGGTGGCTCTGCGGTTTAGCGCCTGCCTTCGACCCAGGGCATGATCCTGGAGTCCCAGGATAGAGTCCCACGTCAGGCTCCCAGCATGGAGCCTGCTTCTCCCTCTCCCTGTGTCTCGGCCTCTCTCTATCATAAATAAATAAATAAATCTTTAAAAAAAAAAAAAAAAACTTTTAGAATGATTGCATCATTCTAAAAATTTCTGGTCAGTATGGGCCTCCACAAAAGGAACAAACTTGGCAATATAGGAAAGCAATTTTACCAGGTAATTCAAACAAAAGCTTTCTTTGAGGATAGTTGGAAAGGAAGGAGAAGAATCTGAGAAATTGAAGCAGGTGCAATCTAGCCTGAGACTAATACTCCTACATTTAATTAACTATAAGCTTTCTTTTTTATTATTACTCATAATCAAATTGTTGGAGAAGAAAAATTCTATATTCTTGTCCTCATTTTTTTTCCTCCTGTCCTCATTTTAAAGTACAACATTTAAAAGAAACTTCCTTTTGCAAACCTGACCTTCTTACAGAGTTATCTGCATGCTTTGAAAAAAAAAGTCCCTTCGTACCTTTAAGAAATTCCTCAAAATCCACCTCATATAGAGATATATCCCATAATACTTAGGTATCATTAGTTCAGATAACAATTCTACATTTTCCTAAACTTAACTGCCTGCCTTCCTTCCAATAGCAAATAAATTATACCAATGGGGGGAAAAGAATGTCTTAAATTCATCACTGTAAGTTTAAAGTTTGCTTTTATATTTAAAGTCTAGATAATACATCTTAATTTTCTATATTCAAGCTTCAGAGGAACTAAGGAAACGCATTCATTGGGCACTTCAGATATATTATCTCTAGTGTTCACAATTATGCTATAAGTACCATCTCCATTTTAGAGATGAAGGAATTTTAGATCAGAAATTTTGAGTCCGGGCAGCCCCTGTGGCCCAGCGGTTTAGCGCCGCCTCCAGCCCGGGGTGTGATCCTGGAGACCTGGGATCGAGTCCCACGTCAGGTTCCCTGCACGGAGCCTGCTTCTCCCTCTGCCTGTGTCTCTGCCTCTCTCTCTGTCATGAATAAATAAAATCTTTTAAAAAGAAAATTTGAGTCCAAGGTCTTCATCTAATAAGTTAAACACGCTTTAAACAAAGATCTGGGGAACCCTGGGTGGCGCAGCGGTTTAGCACCTGCCTTTGGCCCCGGGCGGGATCCTGGAGACCCGGGATCGAATCCCCACACCAGGCTCCCGGTGCATGGAGCCTGCTTCTCCCTCTGCCTATGTCTCTGCCTCTCTCTCTCTCTATCATAAATAAATAAAAATTTAAAAAATTTTTTAAAAATAAAATAAACAAAGATCTGAATCTATTTCTTTCCACATCACCTTGCTAACATATGCTGACCTTAGAATAACATTTCCTGTGGGGCAGGAATTTTCATCATGGCTATTATTTCTTCAGTCTGTAGTACACTGCAATACAAACAGCCAAATAATGAATCTGGATAATGTTAAAATAGGTCCAAAAATCCTACAATCTTATACTTACCTCCAGTTATTGAGCAAGTAAATGGCTTAACTTCTCTGTGTCAAAACTTCAAATATTAGAAATAATACTTTAGAAAGCAGTTATGATCCTGAGAGTAAATTAAAACATATAAACCACCTGACACACTATCTGGCACATAATAAACACTCCATAAATGTTAGCTGTTGTTCTGAGATGAGAAATCATCAAATGAACATGTTTTGTACCAGGTGACTCCAGCCAGCAATAGCTGGACATCTAATTCGGAAACAGTCAATCCTACACTGGCTTGCAATCTTACATGACCTGGTGGTAAAGATGTTGTATGTCAATCAGTTTCTCTGTCTTGGAAATCTGAATTAAGAAACAAAGGCTCCACCCATTAACAGTGATTCAGAAGTTAAATGGTTTGGCTTCTACATGCATCAATTTTCTCTCATCAATGTTACCAACAATGCTAAATCTGTTGCTAAATCTAGTTTTTCAGTCGTCCTTTTTATATCATTTGGCAGTATTCAATCTGTTCAAGACCATTCTTCTCATCCTCTTTGGAAAGTACTGAAATATTGAAGATATTCAAAACTTAATCCAAAGCTTCTGCTCCCCACACTCTATTCTCCCTCTAGGCAATTTCATCCACACTTATGACTTCAATAATTATCTGTGTTAGCTCAGACTTTTCTTACACATTCAACTGCCTTGTCAATCCCTCCACTAACCTGAATGGCTAAAAGATCCATTTTAGCCAGACTCCATACACCCAAAAACAAACTCATGATCTTCCCTCTCAAACATAGCCAAGATCCCTTCCAGTGCTCCTTATCTCCGTAAGTACACTACCAACCATCCAGATGTACAAATTCAAAAATTAGGAGTATGATACCTTCTTTTCCTTCATCCCCTCTTTCATTAAATCCTATCAACTTTATCTTTAAATATTTCTCAATTCCTTCTCCCCATCTGCACTGATACCCTCTAACAGGTCCAACTACATCCACTTTTATTTTTTTACTTTTTTAAAAAGATTTTATTTATTTATTTATTATTTATTTATTTATTTATGAGAGACACAGAGAGAGAGGTAGAGACACAGGCAGAGGGAGAAGCAGCAGGCTCCCTCCCTGCAGGTTATCCCAATGCAGAACTCGATCCCAGGACCCAGAGATCACCACCTGAGCCACTCAGGTACCCCCACCTGTATGCACTCTTGTATCCTCTATACTTTCCACATGGTAGCCAGTTTTATTTTTCATGATTCTAATTATGCCATGCTCCTACTTTTTTAAAAGCCCTCAATGACTTATTATTCTAAGATTTTTGACCAAAATTCGTATCCTAGTATACAAGGCCTGCAAGATCTATTTCAGTTTCTCTTCTCCTCCTATTGTCCTACATGCAGCCATTATTTGTCTCCTTTCAGTTCCCTAAACACATCATGTCTCCTCCTACCTTAGGGTCTTTGCACATGGTTTCCCTCTGCCTGGGCCACTCTTTGTCCTGGTCTTCATTTATTCAATATATCTTAGCTAAAATATCACTTTCTCAGAGAATGTTCCTTGAACCCATAGACCTTAGCAAGTCACTCAATTACTTATTTAATAAATATTTAATAATAACCTACTGTATACCATGTATGGTTCTAGACATGTGGGGCTGTCAAACACAACAAAGCACCTTGCCTTTATGGAGCCTATATTCAAATGTTAGAGAATAAGTGATAAGCAATAAAAATAACAAACTGCATAATATGTGTGAAGGCAGGGAGTCTATGGGGCGGGGGGCGGAGTGTTGGGCGACAAAGTAGGAGAATCACAAGGAGTTTCCAGTAGCTAACTTGGTGCCTTACATATAGCTGGCGCTCAATACATATTTGTTGAGTGGATGAAGGACTAATGAAATATCATAAGGAGCTTAAACTATGAAAAGAACCGCGGGAAGTACTTGGTGGAAGAGACCTCCAAGGAAGAGAGGCCACCCGGGTGTGGGGAGGTAAGGGCCCCTTGAGCCACCGCGGGAGCTCTGTCGGCGGCCGGGCGGCCGGTTCGGGTGGCGCGGCGGGCGGCCTTCGCATACCCCTGCGCGTCCCCACCTCCCAGGCTGGAGGATCCGAGGGGGTCACTCCTGCGGCCGGGCCTGCGCCCCGCGGCGCCCCACCCCCGAGGCACCGCCGAGCGACACACCGTCACCACCTGCCCCGGGCGTCAGTTCTCAGCGCGCAGCCCCTCCCACAGACGCGGGACTGCGGCCGCCGCGTGTTCGTGACCTGTCAGGCCCGGGGCCACCGCTCGCCAGCGCGGCCCAGCCCCGACGCGGCCCCTCAGGAACCGGGCCTGGGGCTCCCCTCGCAGCGCCTGCCCTGCACCTGGACTCCCGTCCTCCACTCCTCGGAGACTCCGCAGGACCTTCCGGAGCAGCGCGCCAGTCGCCGCCCAGGTGCCGGCGTGTCCCGGGAGCCCCGGGGGTCGGGCTGCGGCCGTCCCCTCCGGCCTGCAGCCTCCCTGGGACCCGCAGGCGCCGCGTGGACTTCCGGGGGCTTCCCCGGGCGCAAACGCTGCCCGCACTGCGGGGCCACTCGCCCAGCTGCCCCCGCCCCCTCGGGGCCACAGGGCGCCCTCCGGGACTCGGTCACCGGCGCCCCCGGCCCACGCTCACTCCGGGGCGCACACGCGCGCACACCCCTCGCCGCCGCCGCCCGCCGCTCGCCGCTCACAGCCGCGCGCGCCGCCCCTGACCCCTGACCCCTGACCCCGAGGTCCCGGCCCCACCGCGCAAACGCTCGGGGCGCCTCCCGCGAGTAGGGCCGAGCCCAAGGGGCCTCCGCGCTCCGCCCGGACGGCGCAGCTGCCTCAGCGCTTCCCCTGCTCCGCCGCCCCCACAGACCTGCCTCAGGCGCCGTCTGGCTCCGCTCCGCCATTTTTGGTTGTCCCTCCGCCTCTAAGCCCACGCGAAAATCGCGGGGCAGTGGGAGCGGGCGACGGGATCCGCGGGCTGACGGAGCTCCCTCAGGAAGACGCGGCGCGGCGGTTGCCAGGGCAACGGGCGGCCCGCGTGCGGGCGGCGGGCGCGAGGCGGGCTGGGAGGGCGCGTGCGTCCGAGGCCCCGCCCCCCGCAGCCCCGCAGTCCCGCAGCCCCGCGCGCCGGGGTCGGGGTCCGAGGTCCGGGCGCCCCCGCCGCCGCCCCCGTCCGGGCCCCTGAGCGTGCTCCGCCGCGGGGAGCCGGGCCGGCGGGGCCGCTTCTCTGTGGTCGGCGCTCTATCCGGGGGGCTCGACCCGGGTTTGGGGATTTCCCGACGCGCCTGCCCGCGGCGTGCCCGGCCTCAGTCGGGGTGCGGGGTGCTGGGTGCTGGGTCAGTGGAGGTCTCCGACGGAGGCGCGCCCGGAGCCCGTGACTGTGCCCGCCGCACCCCGAACCCGCGCTCCCCGCCCCGCCCCGCCACAGCCGCCAGCCGCCAGCCGCCAGCCTGGAGAAGGGCTCTTCGCCGCCGCGCCGCTCGGTGCGCTTGGTGCCCCCTCCCGCCCCTCCCCGGCGGGGCGGCCACAGTCTCCCGGGAGCCAGCCCGAGCCAACTCTCCTGAGCCGAGCCGCCCTTCCTCCCCGGCCCCGGCCCCGGCCCCGGCCCCGTGCATCCCGGGCCTGGCCCCGTTACTCACTTCTGTCCTCCTCCCTTAGGGGCCAGGTGGGCTGCCTGTGGCCTGAGGTCGGTCTCTCCAACTGTGTCCTCCGTAACGCGGCACAGTGCTCGGCGCCAGGTAAGCGCGCGGTAAATATCTGTGGGGTGAACGGCACTCCTGGGTTCACTCCTGCACTAACACCAGTTTCAGCGAGCGCTTCATTTTTTAACAAGCACCAGTGTAGGTAGGCCGCGTCTCTTCACAGGCTTTACGTGCCTCAAAGGGACCCCACCTCCCGGCTGGTCTTCAGCTTCCCCGGGGAAGTTAGCCCACCCGAGACACCGGAGAGCGGACACTCGGTCCCTATTCTTAGCTGAATAAAAGGATGTGGACGCAAAAACAAAAGAAGAAAGACATAATGGCTTTGGTTAGAGGTAACCTAGTGTTGGAAGCGCTACAGGATCATCGAGGGAGTCCTCAAGAGTGAATAGGTGCCGCCGGGCCAAGGAAGGGAAGACTGTGGAAGGCAGAGGGAGCAGCGTAAGCAAGACGAGTGTAGGGGTCAGCAGGAAAACTACAGAGTCCAGTGCGCTAACGCATAAACCTCCTAGAGCAAAGCGTCAACTCTAAAGAAGCCCCCGTGTAGCTCTGGTGCCTTCCAATGTATTCCCCAAAGCAGAGCCTGAGGCCAGGACTTGGGTGCTACTAATTTGTCTGGGAAGTAAGCCCAGGAAACAGAAGTGAGGGGGAGAGAGTGAAAGAGGGAAGGGGGGGAAACCAGGAAAAATAAATGAGATTGAGTTGATTGCTTTAATAGATAACTGGGCTTAATTAAGCTCACGGGAGAGACCCTCCAAAAACTATGTAGAATGTGCCTCAGCATTGCCCCACCAAAGAACAAGGAAACGAGGTCATTTACCTCTTGATCTCCATCCCCTTTGTCTCAGAGTTAACCTCTATCACCCCCACCCCACCCCCTCCCTCTTGAACTCTCACATTTCCTGGTTATGGTTGCCCAGGGCTAAGCAGTTTTCTAGGATTTGAAAGAAAGCCTTAAGGCAGAAAAGCAGAGGGACTGACTAGAAAGCACTTGGGGTGGGATGCTGGCAACACTCCTGGAACTACACTTTCACCTGCCTTGCAATCAGGAATAAGGTGTGGGCACCACAAGAACTAATACAAAAAGTTACATGAAAATGCTCATCAGAAATATCCCTCGTATTTGAGTAGTTTAAAAATTCACAAGCCATGTCAACACAGCCATCAAGATGAAAATACACATGTTTCACAAATCGATCCGAGTGACTGACTGATAAACACTGTGAGAGCCACAGGAATTTCAGTATGGGAGGGATACTGAGGGCTGAAGACGATATAGGAGCTTCATTAAGCGAGGCCCACAGCAAAGGAGAGATACACTCTCTTACACAGAAAAGCGGGAGATGTTGGGAAGGCTGTCCATTGGAGTAAACTAGGAGTCTGACATATAGTGGCTTTTCTTTGGCTGTGTTGTGACCATTTCTCATTGGCTCCACTATTTCCTCCAAGGTTAGAGGAAAGCCTTTCTTCCTCCTGCAGGGATAGTAAAGTAGTATTCACCTTAGAGGTCCCTCACTGCCAGTCTGCAGTTGAAAAGAGTGCTGGGCTTGAGAGCTCCCCCTGCCCACTAACTGACTCCTTTCTAAATGAATATTCTTTATATTAATGTTCACATTGAAGTTAATGGGATAAATATAACTGTCCATGGTTTCTCGGAGCTCACAATCCAGAAGATATTTAATCTATAAGTATAACCCAGCATGATTAGTGTTGTAACAGAGGAGAGCATGAGACGTTGTGGGTGCCCAGGGAAAGGCACACAGCCTGGAGTAGAAGGGATAGGTAAAGGGATATTTAGGAAAAACTTCCTAGAGGAGAATGTCTCATCTAACTTTTCAAGGGCAAGTAGAAATAAGCTGGACAAAGGAAACAGTCATATAAGGGAAAAGGAGAGTTGAAGCAACAGAAACCGCATGGGCAAACAAAGCATAGTGTCTGGGGTAGATGGCAAGGCAGCAGTGGCTGCATCAATAGGTAAGAACAGATTCTGCAGAATTCATATATGGAGAACTTGATCCTGAAAATGATAGAAGCCCATTAACAAATTTCTAAGTGGGTCAAGGACTTGGTCAGCTTCTCTAGTTTCTGTGTAGAGTCAGAGCCAGGAAAAGAAGAATTGGACAGTCCAATACTATACAAATGTGTTTGTTGACATTTCAAATTACCATTTGATGAGAACTTTTTATGCGCCACATATACTGCACCGTTCAATCTAAATTTTAAGTGAAATTTAAAAATCAGTTATTTAATCAGACCAGCCACATTGCAGGTGCTCCATAGCCACCCTATATTAACAGCAAAAATAGAGAACATTCCCATCAGTGCAGAGAGCTCTGTTGGACAGCCTGGATAGACATATTCCAACTGGGCAGAAATGAAATGGCTAGATAAATTCAGCACTTAAGAAAACCAGGTTCAGTTCCCCTGTGTGTCACCACCTCTTCAGGAAGCAGGGCAGGAAGGAGGGGTAGACTTCACACCTACTGAAGACTTCCTTATGGTATAAATAGCACAGCATGTGGCATGGGATAGACATCCCCTCCACATGGACTCCTGGGGGAGTTAGTTTTCCCATGCTATCATTCAGAGTGTGCCCAAGAGGTCTGCCTTCCCCAGGGATTGCCTGAGGTTTCTTATCTCCACAGAGAGCCACCCACCCACCATAAAGCCAGGATGCCTGCCTTTTAACAAAAGATTCCCTATAGGATTCACCCACTCCTGTAAACATTTGTTAAAATGATGCCTTCCATGTGCCTGTCACTGAATTTAGATACAGAATGGAATGAGAGAAGTATTCAAGTCATAATCACATTTCTCACATGTACCAACTTATTTAATTCTCAAAGTAAAAATTGTAAAATTGGTATTAATGTCATCATCCTGTACAGAAGTTGAAGTTGAGATTCAAAAAGTTTAAATGACTCATGGTAAGTGTAGAAGCATCAATGAGGGATGCCCTTGGTGGACATCATAGAAGGTTTTCTGTAGGAAATGACCCTGGAGTTGAGTATTAATAAGGGGGGGGGGGGGCGGGGGGGGGTCAGCCAGATGAAGTATAGGGTGGGAAGAAGAGAAATGAAAATATTTTTTAATTCAACTTATCATTTGTGTTTCTACTCTTTTTATTGATGGTTTGTCCTTCTAGAAATGTTATCATTCTTTTCTTGTCTTCTAAGTTTTGCTTAAAAAAAACAACGGCTTCTACACCAAAGCTATAAAAGAACTATTTGAGGATTTCTTCTTACCCTGAATAAACTATTTAAATGTTAAAATATGACTGAACTTAAAATATTCTGATGTTGAAAGAAAGAGAAAAATCAAACATAAGAAGTCATTTGTCCTTACAGTTTCCGTGGCCCAGAATGCTCTTTTTTCAGATAATCTGCTTGACTAACTTCATTCAGATCTCATCTCAAACGTTACATTATTGGAGAAGTCTTCCCACTATTTAAAGTGTACTTCTTAAATATTTCATAGTTTTTATAGGAGTGCAAGTGGAATCTTAGGTTTTTAAATTTTTTTCTATGAGCTTTGCTCATGCAGACAAATGCTATTGATTTTGGAAGTTAATATTATAATTGCAAAATTCTGTGAAGTCTCTTGCTATCTAATAGTTTGTTGACTATTCCAGATTTTTCTTAGCCTGTAGGAAAAATTAACAGCAAAACAGCAGTTCTCTTATCCCTTCTCATTATTTAATATATTTATTTTTCCTTTATTACTGCTTTAGCCAGAGCCTCTAGCATTGTGTTAACAAGTACTTTATGGCTGGGATTCTTGTCTTTTCCTGCTAGAATTGCATGTAAATTTTTTCCATTAAGTGTAGACTTTGACATAAGTCTGTCAAGTTGAAGAAGTTTTCTAGGAGTTTTAAAATTACAAATAGGCATTAAATTTTAAAACAAAAGCTTTGTTTTCATCCACTATGATAATCACATGGCCTTTCTCCTTTATTTTTTTGTTTTAAAGATTTTTATTTATTCATGATAGAGAGAGAGAGAGTGGCAGAGACACAGGGAGAGGGAGAAGCAGGCTCCATGCCGGGAGCCCGACGCGGAACTCGATCCCGGGACTCCAGGATCGCGCCTTGGGCCAAAGGCAGGCACCGAACCACTGAGCCACCCAGGGATCCCCGGCCTTTCTCCTTTAATGTTATTAAACAAATTAATAAATACTCTAATTTTAAAACATTTTTGCATTTCTGGAATAAATACTATTTGATCACAGCTTAGTTTTTTAATGCATTGTTGGATTCAGTTAACTATTTTATTAAAAATGTTTATATCTATGTTAGAAAATAAAGTGAGCCATCTAAGCCTAGAGAATTTGGGGAGGGACATTTTTAATTATTTCAAATTCTTCAATGGTTGTTACTTTGTATTTTCTCAGCCAATTTTGGCATTTTATATTTTTCAGAAATATATAAATTTTATTGTGTTTTAAGTTCTCATTTTTTTAAATTTTAGAATCCTTTGTGACTATACATATTTCTTTTTATTATGAATTTATTATGAATTTTTTATTTCAATTTTCTTTTTTTTTCTTGATTGATATTACTAGAGATATATCTATCTTATTCGTCAATTCAAAGCTTTTAGTTTGGTGTTCTTTCTCCCTCTCTATCTCTCTCTCTCCACCCTCCCTTCCACCTGCCACCCTTTTAAGTTCATTAGAGTTAGGTTCAGGTACAAGTTATGGGAAAACTCAAAATGTCAATGGCTTAAGATAAAATGTTTCTTCTTTCTTAAGTTAAAGAGGTCTACAGGTAGTTCAGGCTGTTATGGTGCTCTAACATCTGAGGATCAAATTATATGTATATTGCTGCTCCACCTTGCATGGCTTCCACCTTGGTCAAAATGACTACTGAAATTCCAGCTATTAAGATTTTATTTCGGGATGCCTGGGTGGCTTAGTGGTTGAGCACCTGCCTTAGGCCCAGGGTGTGATCCTGGAGTCCCGGGATCGAGTCCAGAATCGGGCTCCCTGCATGGAGCCTGCTTTTCTCTCTGCCTCTCTCTCTCTCTCTCTCTCTCTCTCCTCTCTCTCTCTCCTCTCTCTCTCTCTCGATTAAATAAATAAAATCTTTAAAAAAAAAAGATTTTATTTCTGCCAGCAAGAAGGAGGAATGTCTTTTAAGGACACGTTGCAGGTGTTGCACATACAATTCTACTTAGATCCCATCAAGCAGAATTTGCTCACAGAAACACTCCTAGCTGAAGAAAGAATGGGAAATGAGTCTCTACCATGGACAGTTCTATGCCCAGATCAAGACTGGCTACAACAGGCAGGGCCCAGGGCAAAAGGAAAATGTGGGGCTCCTTGTTCAAAAAGTATTAAGAACTTAAGGATGGCAACAACAGAGCATTAATCTTGGGGCCCTCTGAGCACTGCACCCTGGGAGACTGCACAGGTCACATGCCCACAAAACTGATTCTGACCCAGGGTTCTCTAAAAATTAGAGTTATCTATTTAATGAAGAGGAAGAAAACTTATTGAGGGACAACTCAAAGTCTATGCTTCATTATTTGATTTAATCCTTTATGCCTTCATTTTTTTCTCCTTGCTTCTTAGGGTTTCCTCTGTCCCTCTTTTTTTAGATCCTCAATTGAACATTTAAACTAATTGGTTTCTTATTTTCTGAAAAAAAAAATAGATTATATATTTCCTTCTATGTACTCAGATAGCTATTATTATTGATGACATTTTACAAATGAGAAGAATGAGCACAGAGAAGTTGAGTCAAGCTTAAAATGCTAATAATTGACAGAGGTGGAATATGAATCCAGGAATCTTGCCTCTGGATTCCATGCTTTTAACTAGTACACTGTAACCACCACTCTATATTGTACATACATTTTAATTACATCTATCAGTTGAGCTATAACTTATTTTCTTATATCTTTCCAATTGTGAAGACTTATTAAATAAAAATGTGCAAGTCTATATTAAAAGTGTTCAGGAACACACACTTGATTAATAAAGCCATAAAGAAACATGTAGAAGTGATCATTATAAAATCAGGTAGGGAGGGAACTGTGATTAGGACAGGGCATGCAAAGGGGCTAGAAGAGTTTTCTCAGAGATCTGGTTGGTGGTTATAAAAAATGTTTACCTTATAAGAACTCATGAAGCTATACATTTTAGCATTGGTGGGGTTTTTTTACAATGAAATCTTTTTTTTAAGATTGTATTTATTTATTTATTGAGAGACACAGAGGCAGAAAGACACAGGCAGTGGGAGGAGAAGCAGCCTCCATGCAAGGAGCCCAATGTGGGACTCGATTCCAGGACTCCTGACCCAAAGGCAGACACTGAGCCACCCAGGCGTCCCTACAATAAAGTATTTTTATTTTTTATTTATTTTCATTTTTTTTCAATAAGTTTTTTTTTTCAATAAGTATTTTTAAAACAAATCTGTTCTTTCAGTTCAAGAGTACATTTCCATCCCAACCGTTTTTTTCAGGTTAATATTACATTGTTTAAGACTGCCTACAATTCACTATAATAATTGTTACCATTTAATAAGTGCTTAATATGTGCACACAGTCTAATTTCATTCTCGCATAGCTCCATGATACAGGTTTGTATTTGTTTTGTTTTATTTATTTATTTTTTGCTTTGTTTTAAGTAGGCTCCTCATCCAGTGTGGAGCCCAACATAGGGCTTGAACTCATAACCCTGAGATCAAGACCTGAGCTGAGATCAAGAGTCAGATGCTTAATTGGTTGAACTACCGAGGCACCCCATGTGTTTTGCTTTTAACATAGGTGGATCTTAAGTTTATTTTGAACATAACAAGACCAAACAGAGCCCATAATTTTTTATTCCATTCATGTAAAGGTTAGCAATAGCCACAACCAAACATATTATTGGGACTCATATACAATAGGAAAAACTATCCAACAAGTCAGGTAATACTTTTTTCCCCAAGTTTTAATTTAAATTCCAGTTGATTAACATACAGCGTAATGTTAATTTCAGGTGTAGAGTTTAGTGATTTATCACTTACGTATACACCTAGCACTCATCAAAACAAGTGCCCTCTTCAACCCATCTCCCTTCCTCCTCCCTTCCAGTACCCCTCTGTTTGTTCTATACAGTTAAGAGTCTGTTTTCCATATTGTCTCTCTCTCTTTTTTCCCTATGTTCATCTGTTTTCTTTTTCGTTTTCTTTAGAGAGGCAGAGAGAAGAAGAGGGCCAGAGGAAGAGAGTGAGAGACAATGTAAAGCAGACTCCACGCCCAGCATAGATCCCAACTCAGGACTTCATCTTACTACCCTGAAATCATAACCAAAGCCAAAATCAAGAGTCAGTCAGATGCTTAACTGACTCAGCTACGCAGATGTCCCGTATCTGTTTTGTTTCTTAAATCCCACATATGAGTGAAATTATATGATATTTGTCTCTGACTTATTCTGCTTAGCATAATAGTTCTAGCTCCATCCACTTTATTGCAAATGGTAAGATGTCATTCTTTTTGATGACTGAGAAATATCCACATATATATATACACGTATATATCCACATATATATATACACACACAACATCTTTATCCATTCATCAGCCGATGGACATTTGGGCTCTTTCTGTAATTTGGCTATTGTTGATAATACTGCTATAAACATTGGGTGGGGGTGTACACATGCCTTCAGATCTGTATTTTTGTACTAGGTATTTTCGGTAAATATCTAGTAGTGCAATTGCTGGGTCATAAGGTAGTTCTATTTTTAACTTTTTGAGGAACCTCCATACTATTTTCCAGAGTGGCTGCACAACTTGCATTCTCACCAACAGTGAGTGTTCCTCTTTCTCCACCTATGATACAGGTTTTACTCCCATTTTACTAACTAGGAAACAGAGAGAGGTTCAATAAATGACTTGATGTAACAAAGCTACTAAGTGTAATAGTGAAGATTTGAAGCCAGGCATGATTCCAAAAATCATGCTTTTCATTTATACATTCCATTAACTCCTACCCTTTTCCATATCAAATTCTCAAATCATATTGATAATATAAAAGCAGTTTGATTTGAAGAACAGAGTATTGTATCAATGATGGTGGGGGTAAGGAGGTCTCTGGATGAGTCAGACTTGGTATTGGCTTAAGGAAACTCCCAGTATAAGAGACATTGTGGCAATTTAAACTGAAAAATCTGTCCCCTTACTACTTCTACCTCTAAATCTTGGTGAGTCATGTCATTAAAGAGTATGTAATTGGCAATAACACAATTCGGGGTAGCAGAGGGAGAGCCATTGACAGCTGGTTTGGTGGATTTAAAATACAAACCAGGCTCAGGAGAGCACCAATGGTTTCTTAGCACAGTTATGCCAGAGGCTACTGTTCTGAGAGGCTACTGTTCTGAGAGGAGAGGGATAAATACTTGGTAATAGAAGATAAATGCTGCCCTTGGTAAACCGTGATTGTCTCCAAGAAATATGGATATCACACACACTTCCACCCCTTGTTGAGATAAGTGAGATACTGGTGAGATACTTACTGAGTGAAGTAATGAGAAAATCAGCAGTGATTGTCTTTCTCTTAGGAACAGGACGTGTGAGGAGTAGGAGCTGAGGGAAAACTGGTCCAAACCAGAAATATACAAAGTTTCAGAAGAGCAAATTATCTTTCTTCAGAGTTGAGTAGAATTCCCCAAGGAGAGAATGAGAGCATGTGCTCAGGGATTTGGAAGAAGATAGGGTTAAAGAGGAAAGTACAAGGAAATTAAGAAGGGAAAGACGTCCCAAGGATGGGAAGTCCTACAGAGACCAGCTTCTTTTTGAAGGCCCAAGGCTGAAAAACTTCACTATTCCATAAAAGGAACTGCTGAAGATGGATGGGTTCCAGTCTCTTATTTCTCCTACTCCTTGCTAAGAGCTGCCTCCATAAAGAATTTTGTATACTTTGTGTGGTTCTTCATTTGAGTGAGATTAGCAGGACAGGATAGTCAAGGAAGTGTCAGACTTCACCATCCCCTAGTATCTAGTGACTCCAGGGGAGATGGGACTATAGAATGCATTATACCTGGGGCACCTGGGTGGTACAGTCAGTTAAGCATCTGCCTTCAGCTCAGGTTGTGATCCCAGGGTTCGGAATGGAGCCCCATGTTGAGCCCCACAGCAGGCTCCCCGGCTTCGTGTTTTCCCTCTGTCCCTCACCAAACCTTGTGCTTGCATGCACATTCTCTCTTGTGTGCACTCATCTCTCAAATAAATAAATAAAATCCTTTTTTAAAAAGAATGCATTATATCCATACGTAAACTTATTTTTCTAAATTGAGATCTTGTACTATGTATCGTGTATATGACTTAGTTTCATAACTTAATACTAATTCATTGTTCATGTCATAAAGTATCTTTGAAAACATTATTCCTATTGTTACAAAATATCCATCTTAGGGATGCTTCATAACTAAACCATTCACTTCTTGGATATTTAGATCAGTCAAGTCCTACATTTTTTTGTGTTATAAATAATGTTGCAGTGAACATCCTTGTACATAGATCTTCAATCATCATCTCTGATCACTGCCTTGTTTGGATTTATAGACCTCAGGTCACTGGGTCAAAGAAGATGATCTTTTCAAGTCTGATGAAACATACTCAAAGTTGTCCTCCCCATGCAGCTCATCATTTTATGCTTCTAGTGGCAGAGCATGTGATTACCTATCACACGATAAGTTGCCAACATTGTGGCTGTAGTATTTATGGGAAAAAAACAATTTACCCACTTAGCCAGGATACATGAACTGATAGAATTTAACCATCTGCTAAGAAGAAATTTGAGAAGTTGGGTTTAAACATGAATAAGCTGATTGCACTTGTTACAGATGGGGCACCTGCAAAAGGGGGGGGGGAATTGTTTTCAATGCTTTATTTGCATCAGGAGAGAAGAGTTGTGCACCCCAGACTTTCATGCCTCTTTCAGAAAGAGGTTTCATGGTATAAACTAGTTGTGCTGAGTCCTCTGTGGCTTAATGGAGGAACAGATCAAGATTTTACTTAGGCTTATGCCCTTAACTGGTATTTATTTATGGTGTATTTGGAAGAGGACAAAATAGGGTATGGAAACCTAATTTATTTTAATAACATCAGATTACTTGAATGTTTATGCTGAGTGAAGTAAGTCAGTCGGTGAAGGACAAACATTATATGTTCTCATTCATTTGGGGAATATAAATAATAGTGAAAGGGAATATAAGGGAAGGGAGAAGAAATGTGTGGGAAATATCAGAAAGGGAGACAGAACGTAAAGACTGCTAACTCTGGGAAACGAACTAGGGGTGGTGGAAGGGGAGAAGGGCGGGGGGTGGGAGTGAATGGGTGACGGGCACGGGGGGTTATTCTGTATGTTAGTAAATTGAACACCAATAAAAAATAAATTAAAAAAAAACTTATTAAAGAATCAAAATAAAAGACTTAGAGCTAAATGACTCTAAAGGACTCCATTTTGGTAGGTACCCAGGTGTCATTAAGATTAGTTTTTTTGTTGTTGTTTTTTCTTTTTAGTAGTAGTATGACAAATACCTAAACAAATTGAGCCTGAAACTGTAGGAAATGAAACAAGGCAGTTGCTGGCTTGTTCAAGAAAGTGAAAACATTTGGATTGAACATGAGGCCCGGAACCTCATTCTCTAGTACTCAGAGGAATAACAAATTTTAGGATCCTAGAGTAAGTTGTAGAAATAGAGTGAGAGTTTCAGAAGAGATTCACAGATTATGACACTAATGAACCTAAATATCCAGAATCATTATTGGGGTGCAAATTTCAGGATATGCCCAAAATAATATGCATCTCTTTTATCAGTTTTAAGAGGAAGTGTTGGATATAAAAGTTAACTATGTCCAGTATAGAGTCACAGTATCCCTAAAATGGTGTATGCAAATATATAAATCTCAGAACCATCTGAAAATTTATGCCAATGTAATGAAACACTAGGCCATGACTCTTTTTAAGAAAATAAGTGAAGAGAAAGCTGAATATCACAAGCAATATAAGTCTGGAATTAAAATTGAGATGTTCTTTGATTTATGAACACAGCAGTTTTCAAAATAGTTTAGCCTGATAAAAACCTATATCCTCACTGAGTTGATCAAAATAGGCCTAAAACTGGATATTTCTTTCCTAATTAATAAATATGATTGATTTTTTTCTGAAACATTTTCATTACTCTTCAATACATTAATTAGATATTTCTGAACAGCCTAAAGGTTTTACTTGCCATCATTGTATTAGAGAATGTGATAAGTATAGGTACAAGCTTTGGAAGGTGACAAGTCTAGTCACAAATCTTGGCTCCTTCAACCCAGATAGTTCTCTTCTAGGCCTTTAATGTCCAACATGATTTGGCTAGGCCCACCTTTTCAATCTCTCCTCCCACAGCATTCCTCCTCACTCACCATGCTCTAACTACATAGGCTCCTTGCTATTCTTCAAACACTTCAAGTTTGTTACTCTTCACATCCTTCATTGTCCCCTTGTTCCCTCTACTTGGACTGCTCTTTCCTTGTTCTTCACATCACTTGTTCTCTCATCATTCGGGTCTCTTCAAATGTCACCTCCTCAGAGAAACCTTCCCTGACCACTCAGTCACAATAGCTCCCAACTTCAGTCACTCACTATTCCATTATTACATTATGGGTTTTTTTTCACCATCTAAAATTATAAATTCTATTTAATTATTTGCTTTTTTATTGACTATCTTCCACACCATAGAAGTATGCACCTTACCTGTTTTTTGCCCTGCTATATCTCCAGCAGCTATAACAGCTTCTGACACAGGGTGGATGTTTGTTTAGTAAGTAATTTTGGATGAATGATTAAATAAATGAACAAACAAAAGATATGATAACCTTCTGTACAAGTATATGGGGGTATACAAAGAAGGTGCACCTAATCTAAATTTGCATTTGAAATGGGGAATGATTGAAGGAGATTTCCCAGAGGATGGTAAAATGTGAACTGAGTTTTGAAGGACAAGAAGGGAAGATGGGAAGGATCCTAAGTAAAAGAAACAGTAAAAGATGTAAAGAGCAGAGGGTAAGAGAGACACAGCTTAAATACTCAGGAAATGCAGGTAGTCTGGGACGACTCCACAATAAGGTGAAAACAAGAGAAAAAAAGCTTCTCTGTGGTTACTTGAAGGAATTGGGTATAGTCCCTGAAGTCCTATGAATAATTTGAACCCTAAAGGTATTAAAAATGTCCTCTGTCTAAATGCCCCCAAAGGTCATCAAAATAATGTGGACTTTTCTTTCAGTAAAGTTTCCAGTGATATAGGAAGTTAAAAACATTTACTGGGGAGAGTCCTCTTCTTTAAAATTCTCTGTGTATGCTCTGTCCACATCCCTCTCATATCCACTCTTCAACTAAGATATGGCAGATACCTGGACCAGCTACCCTTCAGGACATCCAACAAGATCTATAATCATTAGCCCCCTTCTGATTGGATTAGAGACAGATTCTGTAAGGTAAGTGCATCTCACATAGCTGTATTTAATAATACCCAGTAATTGCTGTTGTTCCTATATGCGTCTTAGCTGATGTCTTAAATAGTAACCTCTCCCCAACATCTTCCCACAATAAACTGATTGCAAAAGAAACAATTTCACGTATGTATATTTTCATGGTTCCTACATTTGTCACATGTCCTCTGTATTTGGAGGGAGAGTACATGTTGCTTTGCGGCAGGTAAAATGATCCAAACACAAAACCACATCCATACCCCAAGGAGTTTGTAATCCAAAAGCAAGAGTGGGCATGCTATGGAACACTGCAGAACAATACCCACACAATACAGGCAGATGGAGTGACATATGGTCACCACAGCTGGAATGCTTTGTAAATGATCCCCAAACCATTGCTGGTCTTTGAACACTTCCCCAGTTCAAAGTACAGAACACCATCTATTATCAGCAAACTCTGAAAAGCCAAATGAGACATTTAAAGTAGCCTTGAGTAAAGGTCATATTCCTAAAGTACATAGACCTGAAAACTAAAGCTTTCTGATGAGAAGTGAACTACTGCCCACTCCTAGTGGTAACACATTCTGTATCCTTGTCAGAGGCAGATACGATTCATTGACTTTTCCTGAGAAGACGCCACTAAACACTTAAATAAGGATCTTAGATAAAGTCTTTTAAGGGCAAATAGAAAAGAGTTCAGAAATTATTCACTTGACTTATCATCAACCATTAAAACCCTGGTGCTGTTAGTACCTATATTATTGCTGACATGTAGGAACAAAAGATAGACATGTGGATGTGGTGGAAAGATCACTGGTACTAGAATCAGATCAGTTTTTGATTCCCAGCAAGTCACCTCATCTTGCTAAACTCTACTCTTTCTAACTGCAAAATGGGAGTAATTAATTATATCTATTTCACCATACTGTTTAAAAATTAAATCAAATAGTATATATTAGGTCATTTCCTAAATTAGCAGTTATACAAATGTTGAGCTTATTATGTAACATCCATTATGTTCTTCTCGATCCCCATGGAAGCTCTTTGAATAGCCCTACAAGCATTTGTAGTTAATTTTTTCATAAATAGATTTTGCTTTTTAGGACACTTATTTTAAAGTTTATTTATTTATAATCTCTACACCCAACATGGGGCTCAAACTCGAACTCATGACCCTGAGGTCAAGAATCACATGCTCCACCACCTGTGCCAGCTAAGGGCCCCTATGACACTTTTAGATTTACAGAAAAATTGAGAAGTTAGCATACAGAATTCCCATATACCCTATACCCAGTTTCCTCTAGTATTAACATCTTATATTGGTATAGTATATTTTACAATTAATAAGCAAATATTGATACACTATTACTAACTAAAATCCAGAGTTATTCAGAGTTCCTTAGTTTTACCTAATGTCCATTTTCTAAGATACCATGTAAAATACATTATATATATATTTTTTTAAGATTTTATTTATTTACTCATAGAGGCACACAAAGAGAGAGAGGCAGAGACACAGGCAGAGGGAGAAGCGGGCTCCATGCAGGGAGCCCGGTGTGGGACTCGATTCCAGGTCTCCAGGATCACACCCAGGGCTGAAGGCGGCGCGGCGTTAAGCCACTGAGCCACCCAGGCTGCCCCACATTACATTTAATTGACATGTTTCCTTAGACTACTAGTGGTTGTGACATGTTCTCAGACTTTATAATGATCTGGACCATTTAAGAGAATATTTCTCAAGTATTTCATAGGACACCCCTTTATAGCAATTTATCTAATTTTTTCTCACGATTAGATTGCAGTTATGAGTTTTGGGGAGGCTGATCACAGAGGTAAAGTGCCATCTTCATCACATCATATCAAGAGTATGTACTACGATTTAGTTTATGACATTGATGTTGACTTTGATCACCTGGCTGAGGTAGTGTTTATCAGGTTTCTCCACTGTAGAGTTATTCTTTTTCTCCCTTTCTGTACTGTATTCTTTGGAGGAAGTCAGTCATGATGTGAGGCTCATGATTAAGGAATGGAGAGCTCTACTCTCCCTCTCAGTTTGTCTTTACCAAATAAAAGCAGCATTTCCAGAGCTTGGCCACTTGCAGCCGGGGAATGTTGGGACTATATTTCCAAAGAGCTGGTATGAGCTCACTGTTTTTTAGGAGAAAAACTGCAATTAAGAGTAGTTTTCTATTCCTTTCCTTGAAAATCATAGTTCCCATTTTTCCTTCAAGATAATTTTTTCCTTAGAGAAAAAATGTTTACTTTGTTAGATTTGACATTGAATGCTTGAGGGAGCCTGTCCTCTTCATATAGTGTTGTGGTTTTTTTTTCTTCTTTATTCTACTTTCTTATCTGTACCTTCTTTAAAAGGAGAGCTCCTGCATTCATTTCTTCTTTTAGATTTTCCCACCATGCTACTTCAAATATGTTGCCTGTATAATTTTCTGAGATAAAATTTAGAATCCAAGCTTTTCTCTGAGGGAGCATTACCTTTGAAGTTCAGGGAAGCATCAGAATCAAATGAAATCTACAATTTACCTCCTTACAACAAATTCTGGGAAGATAAAACTAACGATACAAAAGGAAAAATCTGTTTCAAACTGATAATAAAGATGCTGTAATGAGTAGAAATAAAGAAAACATGACAAAGTCATGAATAAAGTCACTTGGTTTACAACAATTGCATTTCCCTAAACTCAGCAATGTGGGACAGCCAAAGTATCTAAACCTCAAATTTCTGATTCACTCTTTCCTACGCAAACTTCATTTCTCAAATACTAGTCTCTATAGCAGAACAAAACACCATACACATACAAATATGCAAAGTGATGGATTGTCTGAGTGGCTCAGTGGGTTGAGTATTCAACTCTCAGTTTCCGCTCAGCTTGTGATCTCAGGGTCATGAGATGGAGCCCTGCATCCTGCCTCAGGCTCACACTCAGTAGGGAGTCTGCCTGAGATTCTTTCCCTTTCCCTCTCTGCCGCTCCCCCAGCTCATGCTCTTTCTCTCTCTCTAAAATAAATAAATAAATATTTTTTAAAAATGCAAAAAGTGAAATTTGACACAAGGAATTTGGATGAGTTAAACTAAGTCATTAATATTTGTTTTAAAAGAAAGCTGTATAGAAGTACGTAACATTTTTCTTTTTTTTCTTTTTTTTTTATGATAGGCACACAGTGAGAGAGAGAGAGAGAGAGAGAGAGAGGCAGAGACACAGGCAGAGGGAGAAGCAGGCTCCATGCAGGGAGCCCGACGTGGGATTCGATCCCGGGTCTCCAGGATCGCGCCCCGGGCCAGAGGCAGGCGCCAAACCGCTGCGCCACCCAGGGATCCCGCAACTTACTTTTTGACAAAAAAAGGTAACAAAGATTAAAGTTTCCTTGGTTACAATACAGTATAAAGGAAAGAATACTAGTTTGGGAACTGGAAAGACCTGATACCAAATTCTAACCTCACCACCATATGATCTCTCATGAGTTAACTTTCCTGAATCTCAGTTTCCTCATCTATAAAAGACACACTAGGCTGACAAGTTGTTATGACGATTACATACAAGTTGTTATGACAATTCCATATAATGTAGGTTAGATGTATAGCAAAAAGCCAACTAAATATATACCAGGCTCTGAATTAGAAAGAGAGAAGGAAGATACTATTCTGATCCCCACAGAGTAAAATTATCAAAATAATACAAAACAATACACTCTACAAAGTGATTTAGAAAAAAGTAGCTTCCCTAAGAAAGTAATATTGAAGCTAAAATAAATCACTGAAAGAGCTGCAAGAGAGGTAGGTATTAACTAAATCAAATCCTGAGGAAGAGCAATGCAGACAAAGGAAACAGAATGTGCAAAGCTCCCATGGTGGGACACATGCTGGTGTTTTTAGGGAGTGAAAGGATGCAGGCTCCAGGGACAATACCTGGGAGAGGTGGCAGGAACCAGGATGAGCTGGGCCTTGTAGACCACCATAAGGATTTTGGTCCTTGCCCTACAAATAATGAAAAACCTTTGAAAAGTTATGAGCAGAGCAGCCTGCGTGGCTGAGCGGTTTAGCACTGCCTTCAGCCCAGGGTGTGATCCTGGAGACCCTGGATCAAGTCCCTCTCAGGCTCCCTGCATGGAGGCTGCTTCTCCCTCTGCCTGCTTCTGCCTGTGTCTCTGCCTCTTTCTCTCTCCATGTCTCTCATGAATGAATAAATAAAATTAAAAAAAAAAAAAGAAAAGTTTTGAGCAGAGCAGGAACATAATCACATTTTTAAGAAAGCACCAGCCTGCAGTGGGAAGAGACTCTAGGGGCAGGAGAAGAGAGACAGGAAGGCCTGAGGAAGCCAAGACAGCAGGCTAACCAGGGGCTGACAGAGGTCCCAGAAGAGGAAATGTAGGCACCAAGTAATTAGCAAATGATAAAGCCAGAATCGGCAGGTTCATGTTCCTCCAAAGTTTGTGTTTTCTAACCTTATATGTTATAATAAAATACTAAATACCTGCAATGAGCACACAAAGAAAGCAAGATGCTTGTGAATAACCAGTTGAGTAAAAGAATTTCCCTAGGGTCCAACATTTAGATTTATTCCCAGGAATATAATTACATGGAGGAAACGGAATGCACAGGATAGCAAAGTTCACAAGCAACTGAGGAACTAAATACATAAGGGAGGGAGAGATAGGGTAGTAGAAAGGGCACAAGATGGAGAAACTGGATTCCCAACTTCTAGTCCCAGCTCTGCAATATCTATTTGGAGGAATAGGTGACTTCTCTTTAGACCACTCCCATCTCTGATAGGACCAAGTAGAACTAGTTGATCTCTAGGGTCCCTGTCAGGGGAAATGTTTTCTCACTGTGGAAGATACATCTATGAAAAATAGAGAGTTGTTTAGTACAGTGGTGTAGTGTGCAGGTTCTGAAGCCATCATAGCAAGAGCAAATACTTAATAAGTGTTTGTCATATGCAGGCATTCTTCTAAGTATTATATATATAAAATCCCTTAATCTCCCCAACAAATTTTGTGGGTAAGAACTATTATTACTATCATTAGTTTCATTTCACAGTTGAGAAAACATAGGCACAGAGATGTCAAGTTTCTTGCTCAAGATTTCACAATTACTAAGCGGCAGAGACAAGATTTGAGTATCGTACCCTAGCTATGACACATACATCCTCTTAAGGGTGCCTGGGTTCAACTACTGGCTCTGATATTTTCCAGTAGTGGGAGTCCTCCTGTGACTCAGTTTTCTCATCTATAAAATGGAAATAGTAATAGTTTTTACCTAAAAGTGGTTTTGTGAAGATTAATTGAGGGTATACATATGAAGTGAGTAGAAGAACATTATCTAGGACTTAGTAAGCACTCAGTAAATGTTAGATATTATTATTATTTGCTGGCCCAACAAAGAATGGACAAATACATTTCTCTGCTAAGTGGCGAAAATGCCTTATTCTTACCCCAAGCTTTCCTGGTGTTTCCAAGGCCAAGAGGCAAACTTTCTTTTTTTTTTTTTCTTTTTTTTTAATTTTTATTTATTTATGATAGTCAGAGAGAGAGAGAGAGAGAGAGAGAGGCAGAGACACAAGCAGAGGGAGAAGCAGGCTCCATGCACCGGGAGCCCAATGTGGGATTCGATCCCGGGACTCCAGGATCGCGCCCTGGGCCAAAGGCAGGCGCCAAACCGCTGCACCACCCAGGGATCCCCCCCAAGAGGCAAACTTTAAAACTATGAAACCCCGCAGAGAAGAGCTATTGTCTGTTCTGTGCAAAGAATTTCTCCCCACATGTTTATTTATAATGTATGCCCTCACTTAAACCTTGAAATAGAAAAAACTGTGGTGATGGTAAATAAAATAACCTATGTACAAAATAAAACGTAGCTCCTATACCAAATCTAATATGGTTTGAATTAGGTTTGGAACTCCTTAGGGTCATAAATCAATTTATTGAGTCATAACCAGCATTTAAAAGAAATGAAATAGAATGGTGTAGGATTGGTAGCAAACATCAGAAACCATTGAGATTGATAAAGCTAAGTATTGTTTCATAAAATGAGAAAGTATTGTTTTGTAAAATGAGAAAAGGAGAACATAAATACATTCTTTACTTCATACAGTTAAAAAAATTTCACTAACACTGAGCTACATTATTTATTCATTCAACAAACATTCACTGTATGTAATTTGTGCTAAGCATTCCTCCAAGAGCTAGGTTCACAAGAAATAATTAACAGAGTTCCAGTTTCAAGAAGTTCAAAATGAAGTGGGAAAGACAGATACTAAACAAAACCAAACTGCTCTTTACAAGGCTTAGGCTTTCCTTCCTGGGAGAGGAGTGCTGTTTATGAGGGAAGGAATGCTTGGGATTACTGACGTATCATTGGAATCCTATGGCTGGGAAAGGGGGGCTCATTCTGTCCAGGTCAGTTGTAGCTTGGTAAATTTTGATTTTGGATTTACCTTCCTTAAAAAAATACAACATTTACACAGCTGAGGAACAGATAAACTATAAGATGCAAGTCACAATTTATGTAGCTGATTTAATATATTGTCTAGGTTCTTTTGGAACACTGAGAGGGGACATAGGATGCCATGGGAAAATACTACATCCCTGTCCACTCCTACTCCTCTAGATCCTATCATTAAAATGTGTCAGAGAGAAGAAGATGTGGAATTGTGGGAACTGGATATAGTTAAAACCTCATTGTCATTATTGCGGGAGCCCCACAGATTGTTAATAAGGCTGTTTGAATTAGCCCCTGCTCCTGGAAGGGTAAGGTGTGAATCCATTGGTAGCCAGGCCCCTTGAGTCAGTGAGAGGAATATGGGAGTAGAAGAAGGAGTCTCTGTACTGCCTTGTTAGGTGTTTTCTGAAAGTCCCTGAATCAGTATTTTATTTTCTGTTAATTTGTTGCATTCACTATGTGCAAGAGATTGGGCTAGATGGCAGAGGTGACACAAAGGTAGGAGACACAACCTTTGCACACAAAGAACTCAAGCAGGGGACAAGACATTTACACAAGGGACAAAAGTCTAAAGTACATATAAAGCAACACAGTTTAGCACAAGAACACTGACCTTGGAGTGAATCGTGATCCTGCCACTTTCTAGCTGTGTGACTCTGGGCAAAATCATCTAACCTTTCAGAGCTTTAGTTTCCTTAGGTGCAATATCAGGAAGATTGGGTAGTTATGAGGTGTAAAAGATAGCCATGAGTAAAATAAGCAGCATATCCTGAATGAATAGTAGATACTTTTGAGTTGACTGCAAAATCAAAATGCCTGCAAAGATATAACACTGAAATGCTTTGGAACTTCAAAGGAGGAAAGTATCATTTCAGGAAAAACTTCTTAGAGGTGACATCTGAGATAAACCTTACAGGACTTGTCTGACATTAAAAGAAGACAATGCTGGGGCGCCTGGGTGGCTCAGTCAATTAAGCATCTGCCTTCAGCTCAGGTCATGATCCTGGGGTCTTGGGATGGAGCCCCACATTGGGCTCCCTGCTCAGCGGGGAGCCTGCTTCTCCCTCTCCTCCCTGCTTGTTCTCTCTCTCTCTCTCTCCCAAATAAACAAATAAAATCTTTAAAAAAAAAAAAAAAAAAAAGAGAGAGACAATGCAGTAGGAGGAAAATATCCCTAGGGTGGAATGACATAAGCAAAGACATGGAAGCTGGAAAAAACTGAGACCTTCCAACTAATAGACATGTTTTTGCTGGGAATTGTAGTTACATAGCTGAATAAGTCAGTCTCCAACCTCAAAAAGCTCATAGTCCAGTAGGGAGACAGACACAGGAACTGAAGCTGACAGAGCAGAGTGATAACTGGCTGTGATGGAGGATGCACAGGAGCTGTAGGAATTCAGCAGAGACCACTTGGACCGGCCAGAGCTAGAAGAAAAAAATATGGCAGTATTGTAGAACTTGCTGGTGGAGCTATTTAATGCCATGATGAGGCCTAGGATCAACAGTGAAGCTGAGTGGCTGAAATGAGGGAAAGTGAGTCATTAGTGTTGAGGAGTTCAAGGATTAGTGGAACTAAATGATCACAAAGCTTATTGTTGCCTGTTGATGACTCAGAGGGCAGAGATAAAAGGAAGGCTATGTGGAAGAGGTCAATGAACCAGGTGTAAAAGTCACCCAAAAAGTAAGATTATATCCTGGAGCGTTTTGGTGTTTGAGATGTGCTAGCTACTTTCTATGTAGCACCTGCTTTCTGCCAGGCACTTAGCTTCATTATAGTATCTCCGATTGTGTTGGTTAGAATATTGGTTGGTTTGCTGCAACAGAAAAGTCCAAAATAAGTGGCCTAATAAGATCAGAGTTTGTTCTGTTCCTCTGTCAAGTAAAGTCCGGCTATGTAGTCCATGGCTGCTATGGCAACACACACAATCATCAAGATTTCAGAGTCTTTCTGTTTTGTTGTCCTGCCAGCTTGTATATCAACTCTCATCCTGACATCTGCATTCCTACTTGCTGGAAAGAAGGGACAGTGGATTATGTGACTCAGAACCACTAAGAGTTGACCAAGATTCAAGGGGAGGAAGATTAGATTCCCCTGGTAGAAAGGGAGCAGCAAGGTCACATTGCAGAAGGTGGGTTTGGGAGATACTGTTGTAGCCATATTTGGAAAATACAATCTGCCACACATTATAATAAATGACCTTTAACAGAATGCTGCTTAGCCTAATAATATGAGTAATCTGTAGAACAAACGGTCATGAATAAAATGGAATCCATTTACTTATTTCATTCATTTTAATCCACAGAACAACACTTTAAGGTAGATTTAATTCATACCCTCATTTTAGAGATAAGGAAAACTGGTAATTTGCCAAGATCCCCAAGACAGCTAGTTGTGGAGCAAGGATGTGACTCCCAATCTTGTGATCCTTCCTGGCATGACAGAGCGTCTCATGAAGCCGGACATCCAGAGAAAATGCAATAGAAAAGAAAGATTTCCTTGTTATAGTTAATCACGTCACCACACTGGAAATGTCCAATAAATGGTAGTCACTGCCATCGGTGAGAGCAATGTGTGGAATGCTGAGACAACTGGGTTCTATTTCTGACTCTGCTTCTCATCAACTGTGTGAACTTGGGCAGATCACTGAACCTCTCTGGACCTACCTTTCCTTGCCTATAAAATGAGGAAGATAATGTCAATGATCTCTAAGGTTCCTTCCAGCACTAAAACCTATATGAAGACTGAGTACTCTTTTTCTTATTATTTCTACATGTTATGATTGGCCAAGCTATTTTCTATTACTAAGCAATTAATTATCTAATCTATTAAGTGTAAACTGCAACAGTTAAGGAGCAACTAAGAATAGTTAAAACTGTTAGATCAAAGACTCTACTAAAATGTTTCCGAATATATGCTCACGGGCTTACTTGAAAAGCTTATTCATTGTTCCATTGAAATCTCATGTGATGAAACATTCAAGAATCTACAAATTCTGTTATATTCATAATAGTAACATTATAATGTAGTGTTATTTTGACGATGGAATATACCATTTATTTCACAGCTATGCAGAGCAGATAGATCTTTTTTTAAAAGGCACATCACCTCAATCAAGTTTCAATGTTCAGTCTTTCATCTTCTAAATCCTACCTGTTCTTCAAAACTCAATTCTGGAATCATTTTTCTTTCTAAGAATCTTCTGGGGTCCCTCTCCCATCTAAGTTCATCTCCCCCAAGCTGCCTTGGATGCCCTACTCTGTACTCTCAAGGTCCCTGGTACTTCTGTTTTAGCACTTATTAACACTGGGTTACATTGTACTATCACAGTCTGTAGTTTCTTTGTCTATTGTCCCTTCTGGCTGATCTTGAGGACAGAAGATAACTTCCACCACCAGTGGTTAACAGGAAGCCTAGACCTAGTACGTGCTCAGTGAACACTTGCTGAAAGAATAGAGTTCTTTCTTCTCTTTCAGGAGATGTTCATGATGAAAACAATAGATGCACTTTTTATTTTAATCAAATTCCCAAATCCTTCAAATATTATTCACGTCTATTCTTCTACAGATAAGTATAGCTGGAGCTTTGATGAATGTGTACCATTAAGAGGAGAAAGGGGAAAAAGCAGCAACTGGTATTAATGGTTACCATATACACTTTTTCCAGTAACATTAAAAATAATCTTCATAAAATCTACAAGGTCAGATTTTCTCTATTTTCTCTGTTATACAGAAACTGAGGCTTAGATAGATTTAAAAAAAAGAAAAAAAGAAAAAAAGCTTGCCAAAGATCACAGAGGTCTTGAATAACAGAGTGGGATTAACCTGACTGATCTAATTTCACACTGCCTCTCCAGGGAGAAAAGTAGGGTGGTAGTAGGGTGGGGGAGAAAGGTGAGAGTAGAAGGGGAAGGATGGGGCCTCATGTTCTGAAACCTCTCCTGTGTTTAAAAGTGATCTATCCCTCGAGTTTATCCTTACTACCCTGAATTTTAGCCCTTTACATGAAGGTTAAGCAGCAAATGCTCCCCCATCATAACTACTACCTGTGTTCCTCCCCGCTCATTATTTGAGCCTTGGAGGTTGTACAGATGCTATTGTTAAGTTGTTCTCATTAAGAGAGAAATAGGGCGGGACAGGGGAGGAGTGTGGCAAATCAAATCCTCAGGTCCAACCAACCAGATAAACAAAGAAACACAGGTGCCCTTATAATTAAGGTTCACAATGAGCTTGTGAGGCCTTTGTGTGAAGATTTGAGACTTTTGAAGAAAAATAACATTGTCCTTAACACAGGAATTGCCTTTCAGAGTCAAAAAGTAAGTTTCCATCTCTTACTACTTGCTTTCTTACATGAAGTTGACTATCCTAGAATCACAAAAGACTTGTAATTGTAAAATTATAACAGATTCTATTTATGGTTTGTATTGGGAAGGAATGTAAATTAATATACTTTGGAGAATTTAACATAATTCCAAAACATTTGTTTTAGATAGTTAATACCATCTGGATAAAATTAATATCTTATATATTAATTAACCTTAATATATAAAATAAAATTGATATTGATAAAATTAATATTTTATATATTGCAATATATACATATATATAGTTTAGCCTAAAAGATATTTCAGTTGATGAGAAATAGCTTTTTCTTGTACTATGGTTCTTAATTCTATGATGATTTATTTTTTATGAGATTTTTCATAAGTAGTATTACCTTAACATATTTGAGTACAAAATTGAAGATATGTTATTTCTTATTTATGTGTAGAAGTTTTCAATTGTTTTCAAAAGACCTCATAAATCTGGAGAATAGATCAAATCTTTGAATATAATAAACAAAATGCATGACAAAGTAGAGTTCTAAATATGCCAGGTTCTTTTCTTTGAAGAATTTATGGCTGAACTGATATTGGAAAATTTAAGACTGGAAGAATTGATTATTTTTGCTGTATACCTCACATCTGGGTTTGAATTTCGTCTTAGTAATACAAGCACACATAAACGCTACATGAGTTTCTTTTAAATGGGGACAGCTTCCTCCTATGAATTCTGACAGGTTGTGCATTTACACAATCTTTAGTGTTAAATAACAATATCTTCAGATGTCAATATAAGGAACATACTAAAATCTTTATATAAGTGTCAAAAAGAACTTACAATTTGTAAAATGTGTAAACATTCAAAGAACTCCAGGGATTATTCCTATTGCTTTCTGTCTGTTAACTTTTTAATACTCAGAACCCCCAAGAAGTCAGTTCTAATATTATGCCCATCTTACAGACAAGAAAACTGAAGAACAAAGAGGTGAAGTAGCTTAGCCAAGGTCACAGGGCTAATAAGTGGTAGAGCTAGGATTCAAAACAAGGCAGGTTTTAGAGCCCATGCTCTTACCCACCACACTGAATAGAAAAATTAGATTCCCTGGAGAGGTGATTGAGTAGTAAGATGATTATAAAAAGCAGAGTTTTGCTATAAGGGTTGTGCCTAAATTATTGAAAACGACAGGTTTCAAGTTTATATACATCTACCTGGCAGTGTGTTAGGCTAAGTGCTTTAAGTATCTCCTTACATTTAATCCTCTCAAACATACTGTGATGTATTTATCTAACTGTGTAAACTAGGCAAGTTGTTTGACTTCCCTTAATTTAAGCCTCAATTTCCTCATCAGCTGATGTGGGGATGAAATTATATACAAAGTGCTTAGCATAGTGCTTAACTCAAAGTCAACTCTCTATGAAAGTTAGCTATTATTATCATTACTGGTTTTAGGCTTAGAAAAACCAAGTAACTTGTTCAAGATGACATACCTTAAGGAGGGTAGAGCTACAACTTGGAAGCTAGGTCTGATTAATACACTATCTATAGTGGCTAAGACTATGTTCTTTACTGTGCTAAATTGCCCTGAATTCTTGTCTGCCCATCTCTGGCACAATGCCTTGCCTTATAGGTACTTTGATAATAATCAGAGATAGTGATTCATTTAAAAAATTTACATTAATGACAAAATAATAAAAATTTACTACTGATTTTTTAATGCAGATAAGCAAAAGAACTAAAAATCACTCATAATCTCACCTTCCAAAATAAACACTGTTTGCCCTTTCACAAAGAGTGTCATTCTAAGCATACATTTTGTGATCTGCTTTTTTCCCCCTTCGAAATATATTGTGAACATCTTTCCATATTGTTAAAGATTTACCTACAGTATCATTCTTAATGTCTACAGAATATTGCATTGTACAATCAGTCCCATTTGTTGACCATTAAAGACTATTTCTAATTTTTCCATATTCCAAAGAATGCTACATACAGCAAACAATCATAGAACGTCACCTTTGAACATATTAATGATTACTTTCTTAAAATAAACTTACAGAAATGGAGCTACCAGGTCAAAGGATACCAGTTTGCAGAATTTTGAGTTGGTATATCCCATCTGCTCAGGAACAAAACTCGTTTGTATTACATAGTCAAAGGAGACTGGCAAAACAGCTCTTGTAATCATCAGGGATTATTCCATTTTAAGGCTGCACTAAAAATGAATTCATTTAAAACTTGGATTAAATGAGATAATCCATGGAAAATAAATATTATAAGTGGTCAATAAATAATTGCTATTATTATAATGAAAACAACATCAAATTCATTTTATTTGGCCTTCCAAGTCCTTTTATTACTGAGTCTCTAGTTTATTTGGGTTTATTTGAAGGTCTGAATGACTCAAGCCCTAAAAATCAGGGAAAACTTGGGAGTACTGAGAATTAAGAAGTAAATCAATAGACTAGGTGTCAGGAGAACTTTTACAATTTTTCCTTCTGCTTCCCTTGTGACCTTGCCCAGGTCTTCTCTGGACCTTAGAGCCTTCACCTATAAAGAGGCATTGGATAAGAAGACCTTTTTAATAACTCCATTCTATCACTATGATATATTTTTTAAGAAGATTCATTTATTTTATTGGAGAGAGCGAGAGAGATAGAGAGAACAAGAGAGAGCATGAGCAGGGAGGAGAGGGAGAAGCAGGCTTCCCACTGAGCAGGGAGTCTAACTCGGGGCCTACCCCAGGACCTCAGGATCATGACCTGAGCCAAAGGCAGACACTTAACCGGCTGAGCCACTCAGGTTCCCCTATCACTATGATATTAATTTACTTCAAACCAATATGAATACTTCTTATTCATAACTGTATTTCCTGTATTTTGAATCAAGGTGGATTTTCTTTAGGCAATAATGGACATTATCAGCCACCCTATGAACTGTGAGTTTCTGAGCCCTGACTGTGCACATTTTATGAAGATCATAGGAAGCCTAAGAAGCCATTTTTTCCTCTCCTTTTTTTTTTTTTTTTAAATCTTCTCATTCTTAATTATCATCACAATACCCAGCACTGGACTAACATTGTATAATTCAAATATCTGGTGTGGTTTAGGAGATCTGAGAGCAACTGAAGGGCTCTCCTAAATCATTCAGGCCAACAGACATTTTTACCTTAAATTATCATTAACATATTTATTTTACATTGTAGTGCATAAAAGTCTTGGCCATTTTTTTAAATTTAAATTTTAGTTAACATACAGTGCAATATTGGTTTCAGGAGTAGAAATCAGTGATTCATGACTTACACACAACACCCAATACTCATCACAATAAGTGCTCTCCTTAATATCCATCACTCATCTAACCCATCCCCCACCCACTTCCTCTCCATCAACCCCCAGTTTATTCTCTATTGTTAAGAATCTCTTATGGCTTGTTTCCCTCTCTTCTTTTTTTTTCCTTTCCCCTCTTCCCATATATTCATCTGTTTTGTTTCTTAAATTCCACATATGAGTGAGATTATATGGCATTTGTCTTTCTCTAACTGACTTGTTTGGTTTAGCATAATACACTCTAGCTCCAACCATGTCATCACACAGAGTAAGATTTCATTTTTTTCTGATAGCTCAGAGTGCTTAGAATGACACTCCATATATATGTATATATCATATCTTCTTTATCCATTCATCAGTCAGTGGGCATTTGTGCTCTCTCCATAGTTTGGTTACTATTGATAACGCTTTTATAGACATTGAGGTGCATATACCCCTCTGAATCTGTATGATTCTATCCTTTGGGTGAATACCTAGTAGTGCAATTGCTGGATCATAGGGTAGCTCATTTTTTAACTTTTTGAGGAATCTCCATACTGTTTTCTAGGGTGGCTGCACCAGTTTGCATTCCCACCAACAGTGCAAGAGGGTTCCCCTTTCTCCACATCCCCACCAACACCTGTTGTTTCTTGCGTTGTTAATTTTAGCCATTTGACAACTGTAAGATGATGTCTCATTGTGGTTTTGATTTGTATTTCCCTGATGATGAGTGATGTTGAACATCTTTCCATGTGCCTGTTAGCCATCTGGATGTCTTCTTTGGCAAAGCGTCTCTTCATGTCTTCTGCCCATCTCTTAAATGGATTGTTTTTCAGGTGTTGAATTGGATAACTTCCTCCTCCTCCTCCTCCTCTTCTTCTTCTTCGATAACTTCTTATAGATTTTGGATACTAACTCTATCGGATACGTCATTTGCAAATATCTTCTCCTACTCCATAGGCTGTCTTTTAGTTTTGTTGATTGTTTCTTTCACTGTGCAGAAGCTTCTTACCTTGATGTAGTCCAAATAGTTCACTTTTGCTTTCGTTTCCCTTACCTCCTGGGACATGTCTTGTAAGAAGTTACAGCTGACGTTGGGGTTTAGTGATGTCATTCACTGTCTCCATTTCTCACCTCCCTTTGGACTTACCTTGAACACACTAGTCAACTGGCCAGACATGGCTTCAGGGACCAACTTAAAGTGTCAACACTGCCTGCCAGAGACAGACCACGTTTTGGGTGCACCTTCACCCAGAGGGTTAAAATCCATCCGAAGGGTTCCAAAGGGGACAAGTTTGCAAACCCTCAGGGCTCCGTAGTGTTTTGCCAACAGGGTGTGGGTGGACATGAACGGCCAAACAGCCAACTCACTTAAAATTCAAGCCCAGGTAGCAGTACTGGAGTAAAGGAAGAAGTTCTAATCGTTCACCTTTTCCAGCACGGACTCCAGGCCAAGCGCCAGGGCCTCCCCCAGGAGGCGTGCCCGGCGGGGTCGGCCCTCGGCCTCCGCGCCCCCGCCCCCGCCGCCTGCAGCCAGGCTGCCCCGCCGGGAAGAGGCGCCTCCAGGGCCAGGTAGCCGCGCCCCGCCCCGCCCCGCCCCGCGAGCCGGGAGGACGGGGGAGCCCCCGCAGTGGGCGATCGCGCCGCGCGCCCGGCCCCAGCATCCGGCCCCAGCACCCGGGCCCCGCCCCCGCCGCCTCCGCCCTGCGCCCTCCCCCTCCCCCTCCCCCCCTTGCCCCCCCAGCCGCCCTGGGGTTTTGCTGAACTAGCTGGTGGCGCCAACAAGTCCGGGCGGCCCGGAGCGAGCGGGGCCGGGTGCCGGGCGAGCGGGCGCGGTGCCCTGGGGGCCCCTCCGCCGGGGTGGCGCCCGCTGGGTGCGGGGAAGCTGCGCCCCCGCTGCGGACCTGGACCCGGGCGCTCCTGGCGGCGGGGGAGGGAGGCCGCCCGGTGCTGCGCAGGCCCGGGGGCGCGCGGTCGTCTCTCTTGGGGCGGGAGGTGGTCAAAGATTCAGTAAGATTTAGTGAGCACACGTCCTGGAGCCCGAGCCTGCTGCGACAGGCCCCCGTCCCCGGCAGATGTTAGGGGATTCAGGCACACCCCAGGGAGACTGAAGGAAGGGGCTTCTAGAAGACAACCCCAGGTTGGGGGAAAGTGAGTCCTATTAATTCCCAAGGTGTTAGCCCGTACCTGTAAGGGTGGTAATTCGCGTAAAATCTTCCCCTGGGCATTCAAATACCTGCCGTCCAAAGCAGTTTGGCAGGAGCCTGGGGGGATCCTGAAAGCCTCTGCGTGCCCCTCACCCAGCTGCTTTACTTCACTAGAACCCCTTCCTTAAAGAGGCTGCCTCCCTTTACTCTCCTGCATTTGCGTGTATATTTTACAATACTTGTCAATATAAAAATTGACACTGAACAAGCTTTAACCTCAGTCATTTCAGAATAAAAGTGAGATGTGAATGGAACTTCATTCATGAGGGAAGTAGTCTGTGTGAAGTGTTTTGTAAATGTGAGTGGGAAGAATTTTAAACTGAATAAAATTAATGTAATGAGGAATCAGAAGGTTCAATCCAGATGTTTGCCTCCATGCATCCCTAATAAAGTGACAGTGCGGTGCTGCACAGGGCCTTTCACTGTGGTTCTTAGAGCGGCCCTGCGGTTGATTAAGAACAAGTGGATGGGGGATCCCTGGGTGGCTCAGAGGTTTGGCGCCTGCCTTTGGCCCAGGCACGATCCTGGGGTCTGGGGATCGAGTCCCACTAGGGCTCTCGGCATGGAGCCTGCTTCTCCCTCTGCCTGTGTCTCCGCCTCTCTCTCTCTTTATGTCTATCATAAATAAATAAATAAATCTTAAAAAAAAAAAGAAAAAAAAAAGAACAAGTGGATGGTTGGATTCTTTCCACTCATTTTCTAAGACACTAACCATTCCTTGGGGCCGATGGAGTGGTGACCCACCCACCTATGTAGAGGATTTTCCCCCTCTCCCAACTACTTTAGAAATATACGAAGGATTTACATGAAGATTTTCAGTTAAAGAACTTGTAAGTAATCCTCTTTAGTTATCATTAGTACTAGACCCTAAAACCCTTGCTTGCGTGTTAAGATGAGGTGGTTGGATGTGATTGTAATAGAGGTGGGGTTGTGATTTAGAGCTAGTGGTCTCATTAATTCGACTAGGTAATGTGTGTTTTGGATTAACAGAGAACTCCTTAGCATTTGTATAGAGGCAATATTATTTGGCATAGGGATTCTAATTCAGATATTCTTGGTTCAGGTCTGATCCCGACACCTGGTAGTAGTTCTTTGACCTTGCATAATTAATTTCTTGACCTACCATCCTCTGCCCCTTTGTTCCCAGTGAGCCAATGGGGATCACACCAACCTTTAACATGGGAATTAAATGAGATGCAATATATATAAAAAATGAAATACTATGTAAATACAGTGCCTGGCACGTGGGCATTCAGTAAATACTCCTATTGTTAACTATCCACAAACAGTAGCGATTGCCATCACTACTACCTACCTACTTCAAAACATCTATACCGGCCCATGGTTGGAGAGAAGTTTCTTGCAAAGGGGCAGGAGGGAACTCTCTGGAGTGATTGAAATAAGCTATATCTTGACTGTGGTTTTAAGAGGGTGTATCCATTTGTCAAAACCCATCAAACTGAACCCTTTAAGGTCTGTGTACTTGATTATATGTGCACATCTCGATAAAGTTAATTTTAAAAATTAACCTCCAGGGCAGCCTGGGTGGCTTAGTGGTTTTGCGCCACCTTTGGCCCAGGGCATGAGCCTGGAGACCAGGGATTGAGTCCCACGTCCAGCTCCCTGCATGGAGCATGCTTCTCCCTCTGCCTGTGTCTCTGCCTCCCTCTGCGTGTGTCTCTCATGAATGAATAAATAAAAATCTTTAAAAAAAACTAACCTCCAAATGTGGTGGTGGTTGGGGGAGGGGGTAGTTGACATACCAGCCTAATTCTGCGTCCTCTCGTCATTCATTTCTAGAGGCCCCTCTGCATATGAGCATATCTTCTTCATAAGTTTACGTTGGGTCTTAGGAAACAAAGAAGTTGCTCTCCTTTCAGGTTGTGGTCAAGACTGATGGTCCATGGAGAAGAATGATTGGTTCGCGTTGAGATGATATTTAATTTGAAACTTACATATAGTATTAGTTTTTACTAAATAGCTTTTAAAAACCAGAGTAAAATGTTTTATTTGATCCAATAGAGCTTGTTTGTGTAATATATCCATCCAATAAACACAGTTTCTGGAAGGTCATAGTCGTTTTGTATCCCTTTCCTTGCTTTCAATAAATTCTTTGTATTGTTTGTAGTTAAGTGAGATACCTAACATGCTTTTAGCACAGTACTAGGCACTTAGTAAATGCTAATTTATGCTAGCTGTTATTATTAAAATCGATATATTCATATTCCTCTTTTTTTGGAGGTCAGAATATGCATAGTTGAATGTCAATTCATTACAAAGATGCTGTGAAAAACGGTTGTTTTCTGAAGCTTCTCTCCTTGACTAGTAGATAAGTAAATGGTCTTCACATGGTCTTTTCTCTGTCCTAATCACCTCTTCTTCTTCTTTTTTTTTTTTAAGATTTTATTTATTTAGGGATCCCTGGGTGGCGCAGCGGTTTAGCGCCTGCCTTTGGCCCAAGGCGCGATCCTGGAGACCCAGGATTGAATCCCACGTGGGGCTCCCGGTGCATGGAGCCTGCTTCTCCCTCTGCCTGTGTCTCTGCCTCTCTCTCTCTCTCTATCATAAATAAATAAAAATTTTTTTAAAAAGATTTTATTTATTTATTCACAGAGACAGAGAGGCAGAGGCACAGGCAGAGGGAGAAGCAGGCTCCATGCAGGGAGCCTGACGTGGGACTCGATCCAGGGTCCCCAGGATCACACACTGGGCTGCAGGCGGTGCTAAACCGCTGTGCCACCAGGGCTGCCCTTAATCACCTCTTCTTACAAAAACAATAGTCATTTGAATTAGGGTCCACTCAAATGACTTCATTTTACCCTAATTACTACCTCTCTAAAGGCCCTGTCTCAAAATGATCATATTCTGAGGGACTGGGTGTTTTAGGACTTTAGCGTATGAATTCAGAGAGGGGTCACAATTCAGCCCACAACACATGGAATCTAGTAAAAAGCTGTATTGGTTCTTTCAGAATAGCTCAGCACATAGCATATGAAACAAGTCAGATTTTGATTCTTGTTTTAAAACAGTTCAATTTGAATCTAAATGTAGTTCCCTTTTGCAATGAGAAACCCAAACATATCCATCAGGTACACACACACCCACATACACCCACACACTCTGTGCCCTTTTTACCTGTAAGGTCAGTTACAACTGAAGTAGAGTTAAAGTCATTGTCTAAGCTGAGCTTAATCCATGACTGGGTCCGCTAAAAATCAGGTCCTTCGTTGATTGAGAAAGATAGCTCTATAGTGGCTTCCTAATCTTTATGGTTCTATAACACTTTGGATAATGAAGGTAGAAGGTTTGGCTCTCTGGAAAGAAACCATTTACCCCTTTGATACCTTAATACCTAGATTTATCTTTTGAGCCCTTTGCTTGACTTTCCAGGTATCTCTGCAAAATAATTATACTAATCCCTTAATACATATTTTCTACATATTCAAGCCATGAATTTATGGATCCAAATTTACTGCACAAGCAACCTTTGTTTCTAAAATCAGAGCCTGGAGATAGTATACTCAGAGCTACCTAAACTGCCCACTTCATGGTTTATTTCCCTTACTGGTTTGAAGTTCATCTTGGTTCCTCCTTTTAATGCATCAGGATGTGATATTGTATCTAAAGAAAAAAGTCTCTAAACTTATGTTGTGCAAAAATGGCTCTCAAATGCATTATTTGTGTTACTACCAGTTTCTGCTAATTTGCACAGTCTCTGAACAACTGGCAAAGTGGCTAGTGTTGACGTTGCAGCTGCCACAGAGTTTCCAGTTGCTTTAGGAATTTTTACATTTTATTAGTGTAATGATGGAGTTTACAGTTATCCACAGTGTGTTAATTACAAACACTTATTATCTATAGTACCAGTTTAGTGCTTAATCTTATATTTTAATAGAAATGATACAGCTTTTACATTTAATTATAATGGGGATTAATCATCACATACCAGTTTTCACCTATGAGCAAAAAACTTGGAACCAATTATGAGATGAGGCTATTAGATTTAAAATGCAATGCCAAGAAAGCTTGGATTTTTTTGACTTTTAAAATTTCCATTAACAAAGAGTTGCTAACATCACTGAGTCTCATTTCACATGACTGATCTGATGATTGATTGACTCATTCATTCAATGAGTATTTGTTGAATGTCCAGTATGGGCAAGGCCCAGTTCTACGTGCTTGGGATATAACAGTGGACAAAATTCGGATATCCCTGTCAGCAAGGGCACAAGGGGAGATAGACATTAAAAACAGCCAAAATAAACAAGTACTTTACATATAGCATGTTAGAAGGTTGCAGTTGCTGGGGGTAGAGGGGGAGCTGGGGAAGAGGAGTGGGACAAGGGGGATTAGGAGCTTGGATGGGGGATTGCAATCTTGAATAAGGTAGGCCTCACTGAGAAGGTGATACCTGAACGAACATGATGGCAGTAAAGAAGTTAGCCATGTGGCTGTGTGGAGAATAAGCAGAGGGAACAGCCAGAGGAAAGGCCCTAAGGCAGAAGTGTGCTTAGAAGGCTTTAAGGAACTTCAAGGAAGACAGTATAGGCTAAAGAGGAGTGAATGAGAAGGAAAAAAAGATTATAAATTGGATTATAATGTTTGTATGCTGAATAAATATTGTCATGGCTCCTCATCCCCTGATAAGTAGATAGATGCTTGCCTTCTGTACTAAGCACATTGTAGGGGCTCTGCAAATGCTTGCTGAATGTTTCTTTGGTAAATGAATTTGGTGCTTATAAGAGCTGGCCCTGAGCCGTGATAGAATAAGGAATAAGCTTCTAGAATTGTTGCTGATTCTGGTGCCAGCAAAAGTTAGAATTAGAGTTGGGACACAAGCAGGAGCTGGGAAGGACAGGGAACTAACAAAAAGATGCCAACATGCAGGTGACTGAGTCTTACCTATTGTTGCACTGACTTCACTAGGGAGTCAGTTTTTCATTTGAACTTAAATGTTTGATACTGAAAAATTCCTTTTCAGTTTGTTTTTTGTCCTCATGATTTGAACTTTTAACCAGAAAGAAAAAAATTCTAGTGTAGAGGATATATTCTTGATTTGAAACCTTGAGATATGCCAACTTGAGGATTCACATAGCATAGCATTATAGCTCTCATAATTGTTGTATTTGTGTATTTAATTCACAGTTTACAAAGAAGTTTTACATATATTATTTGTCCCTCACAACAAATTTATGTGTAGTCCACCATAGCCATTATTAAATCATTTTGGGGGTTTTTTTGTTTGTTTTTAAAGATTTTATTTATTTATTCATGAGAGAGAGAGAGAGAGAGGCAGAGACATAGGCAGAGGGAGAAGCAGGCTCCATGCAGGGAGCCCGACATGGGACTCGATCCCGGGTCCCCAGGATCACACCCTGGACTGAAGGCGGTGCTAAACTGCTGAGCCACCTGGGCTGCCCTATTAAATAATTTTGAACTGGGTTTCTTCCATTTGTCTTCTAAAGCTATTCTATCCTTTTCCCCATCCTTTCTGTGGCCTTGGAGGCTGCCATTCATAGATGGCATCAGTGAGATCCATTGCCCTCTTGCTTTGGGAAGGATTCAGCTATGGTGTACTAGCAGGATATCTGAGGGCAGAAGGAGAGGTCCAGATACTTATTCCCCCAGGTCCCACTCTGCTAGGCTCTTAGTTAGCAGTGGTGTATGAAGGCCACAGCCCCAACCCATCCTACAGCTATAGTTCTCTGTCTGGGTTCTCTAAGGTCTAAGGGATGCCAAAGGGTCTCCACTCCTACTGGCCCTAGGAATGGAGTGCTTCATCTCCCTTGATGAATTTCCATTATTAAATCCTGTTTAATTTTACTCTTTGAGTGTGCCTTCCATTTCCTGTCTGGTGTCCTGTCTGACACACAGCTTTCAAGATAACAACCTAGAGAAGTCGGGAGACTTACCCAATGTCAGAAATCTGGTAAATGACAGAGTAGGGACTTCTACTCTGGGAAACTAGGGAATTCTCATTTCTTGACCCAGAGGCACCATTATTTTAAAATATATTGCTAAGGAATATATTCCAACTGGTGGATACTGTCAAGAAACCCTTCTACTTTGGTCTTCAGTTAAAAGTATATTATATGGGGTATTATTTATTGGTATTTCCTGAAGTATGGAAAGGTAGGGCTCTTTAGAAAGAAATACTGTTCACTTTCTTGCCCCCAAGCAGACAAAATCCTTAACATGTCATATCTTCATAAGAAAAGCATAGAAACAAAATCAGGAAGCAATTAGACTGTTTGCTTTTGGTCATTCATGGTGATGAAAAATAGGGATAGAGTGAATAGTTAATCATCTGTGTTTTTCCTTTTTCGTCTCTCTGCTGATTTACCATAAAACTCTCTGTACTCTTTGTCCTTTCCTGTCTCTTCCCCGTCAACTGTTCATCAGCACCAAACGTCTCTAAGATGTAGTTCTGACCCTATCATTTCCCTGTCCCCCACTATCCACAAGATGAAACATGAGCTTATTGGTTTGTCTTTCTTTCTCCATCTATCCTTATGCTGATACCTAACCTCCTGGCTCTCCATTTCTCCAATTTAAATCCTCTATTTGCCTCAATATTAAATTATTTGCAGTTGACTAAACATGCTTCATATTTGCTTTTGCCTACTTGCATTTGTTGTTCTCTCTGCCTTAAATGTCAACTGTTCTTGCCCTTGAGTCCCCGTATCAGTCAAGAGAGCCACTTACCCATCGGAGTTCTGTTGGAAATCATCACAAGAAACCTTGTGGGCCCTGCAAGCAGAACTGCCACACTGAAGAAAAAAAGCTTAACTCCTTGAAGACAGAAACTGGATTTTATTCAGCACTATATCCCCTGAGTTCTTGTACTTTGTGGACAATCAACCAGTATTTATTGAGCAAAAGACTCAGTGCAAGGCTCCTTCAACCAAAACCTTTGTAAGAAAAGTTTTGAATTTTTTTTAACTGATTTTAATTAAAATGTCAGAAAGGTGGGGTAAGGATGGTAGTAAGGAACAGATAAAAAGCAAAAATTCTGGGTTGTCATCAACTAGAGTTTCTATATAGGGAGTCCATGACATGGAGTCATGGTTTTGCTGCTAGAGGCCTGAGTATGACTCCTTACAACTTTGGTCTCTTATCCAATATATGGACACCTGTGGTTGACCTGTGTTAGTCTGCTCTGCTGCTATTATAGAAGGGATTTTTCTTTTTTTTTTCCCCCCTGAAGATTAGTTGGCCATCTTTTCCCTACATCTCTGATATTAAAGATCTTTTAGTTCTCACAGCATGAGTTTCTGAACAAAGGGTCATCTGAGAAGCAGCAGTTTTGAGGCTCTTACTCAGGTCATTGGAACTAGTGTTCCTGAAAGTGCCTGGTGCAAACTGTAATAATAGAAGTCAGATCCCAAGTTTGTATTACAAGTGAGTGTTTTGTACTACAAACTCTCCCTATCCACTCACGCTATCACTTGTTGAGGGGAAAATGATACTAACTGTATCATTGACTAATTTGAAGTCAAATTACTGTGTCATTTGGAGACATATGGCAGAAGGACAGAGCTCAAGAATCTTTAGTATACATGAGACACTGTTACTGTGCATTGAAATAGTCTTTCTCTCTCCTTTGAGGATGTGATCTATTCTTTTGAGGTATAAATTATACAAGGCTAGAATATTATTATAATAAGATAATTTCAAAATACAAGTGGCATCAAAACATTTTTACCAGATTAAAGTAAGTTTAAATTTTTTTCCCAATTTTTGAAATGAGAGAATCATACTCAATAAGGAAGAAGTGATCAGAATAAACAAAAATTTAGTGATCTGTCTTTTCAAAATTGTTGTCACATGGAATCACAATAGGCCTCCTTTTCGGCCTTTCTAGATAAGTTCTAGATAAGTTTTCTGTTTAACTGCTTTTCTAGATAAGTTCTATTCAATGGGAGATATTCTTTAATTCATAAGACAGAGAAGAGTCTTAATAAGTTTGCCAAACCGAATCCGGATAACCAATACTGTAAAGACTGTCGTAATAGTCTTTTTCTCTATGGAAAATTGTACTTCTATGAGATGGAGTGACATTCAACAGGGATGAGGATAGGAAAGGACATATAGGAAGAGAAACGAAATCACAAAAAATTAAATCAAGAAATGTTTGTGAGTAGCAGTGTTATTACCTTTTGTTTGTATAGAACCCTTTCTCTTTTCTCTTACATTTTTCTGCATAGAAAGAGTGGAATAAAAGGAACATGAAAGTTGAAGAATAAAAAGTAAAGATGGAACTCTGAACTAATGGTAAGAATCCTGAGATAATGTGTTTATCACAAGTGTTCTTGTTCCTGTATTCATTATCCAGGTTTATGGCATCATCGTTTCCCTAGTGGACCTGGCAGGAAGAATGCTGAGGAATTACTGTAAATCCATCCTTCTACCTTACTGTCTACATTTAGTTACAATCTCTGGGTCCAGGTAGTCAATTTGATTTCTTTAATTAAGGCACTTTAGTTAGGGAAGACGATAGATGCAAAAATTACTGCCCTTGTGGAACTTATGGTTTCTTAAGCATCATATTTTTCTGATTTGAAGATAAGATTTCTGAAGTGGAAACTCATTTTTATGCTCAATGCTTGAAAAAAACCAACCACTAAACTAAAACTTAGTTTTAGTGGGTTGTGATGTGGTTATCATTACCTGTATATGGACAAACTTAGAGAAGCTCCTAGGAGGTGTCTGTTCAACCATCACCTCAGTTGTATTTTTTGCATTTGGAAGTCCCATACACAATTGAATTTTAACTGAAATGTGTATCCCTGATTTTTATTTAAGTTAAAAATAGTCAAAAAGCTCATGGAAAGGATGCCAGGGTGGCTCAGAGGTTGAGTGTCTGTCTTTGGCTCAGGGCTTGATCCTGGAATTCCGGGATTGAGTTCCACATCGGGCTCCCTGCATGGGGTCTGCTTCTCCCTCGGCCTGTGTCTCTACCTCTCTCTCTGTCTCTCATGAGTAAATAAATAAAATCTTAAAAAAAAAAGCACATGGAAAGATGTCCAGCATTATTAGTTATTAGTGAACTGCAAATCAAAACCACAAACAGATACCTATTTATCTCTACTAGCATGGCCATGATAAAATAATAATAATAATAATAATAATAATAATAATAACAATAATAAATAATGTGTTGATGAAGATGTGGAGAAATTAGAACCCTCGTACATTGCTGGTAGGATTGTAAAATGGTGCAGCCACTGTTAGTTAGTTCTTCAAAATGTTAAATATAGAATATGTGACCTCCCCAGTTCCATTCCTACATGAGTACCCACAAGAATTGAAAGTAGTCATTCAGGTATATGTATACACATGTTCATAGCAACACTCTTCACAATAGCCATAAGGTAGAAATAGCCCAAATGTCCATTAATGGATGAATGGATAAACACATTGTAGTATATACATACAATGGAATATTCTTCAACTATGAGAGGGAAACTAAGTTCTGTTACAGGCTACCACATGGATGAACCTCCACAATATACTGGAAGAAGTGAGAGAAGCCAGACACAAAATGTAACACATGATTCTGCTTGTATGAAATATCAAGAATAGATAGGTCCAAAGAATTAGAAGGAAGGTTGGTGGTTGCAAGGGACTAGGGATGGGGGTGGGAATGGGAGAAACTGCTTAATGAGTAAGGTGGTTTTACTTTGGAGTGATTGGAATGTTTTAGAACTAGAAGGGGGTGGTTGCACAACGTTGTGAATGTACTAAATGCCACTGAATTATTCACTTTAAAATGGTTAATTTTATATTATGTAAATTTCACCTTGATAAATTATTTTAAAAATATAATGTGATGCAAAATGGAAATAAAAGCTATTGTATGCCATGAAGTTTGCCTGTCATATACTATTCAGTGCAATTAAAAACAGAATAAATGGCCAAATCTCTTTCTAAAGATCTTAGAATTTCAGAGTTCAGAGAGATTGGTATGACCTTTTCATGTGACATTAAGGGCTGTCATATAGGCACCTGACACCTACATGTCAAAAGCCTGGCTTCCAGTAGAAGCTGTATGATTCATAATCAGGTATAACTGAAGTATCCACATTCCTTTTCCCCTCAGCAGCACATCAGTATGCCCCACTCAGGACTCATGAGTGGTGCTGCCCTTTGCAGCTAAGTCATGAGTGAGCATTGGTGGCAGAGTTGCAACTTGCCTGGTACAGGTGTATCCAGAACCAAGATCCAGAGCAGTGACCAAGGAGTCTGTGAGGCAGTGTCCTGCTATTTCCATGTTGAGGAGGGCCTAAGAGGCCTGTAGCTGAGGATATGCTAGACTGGGTCCTCTTCTAACTATGTCACAGCTACCAGCATGATCCCATTTAGAGCAGTATTCCCACTGTCATCTGGCAAGTCTCAGACAGCCCTCAGAACCCAGTGGCGCTGTGAGCTCACATTTCCCTGCCCTTACAGGTCCAGAACTCTGACCATCCCACACCTATTCCATCTCTTGAAGTCGGCTGGACAAAGCTGCCTGCTTACTTCTTATAGATACCCTGAGTGCCTTGTAGCACTCAAGAATGATTTACACTCTTCATTCAAGGTGATTTTTCTTCTTTTTCTCTTGTTAGAAAAAATATACACATGTTTAATATCCAGCAGAGCATCTCCGTACATTAAGAAGTATCAAAACTTTGAATAACCAAATGAAGAAGAAACCCCAATATTCCTTGAGGCCTTTTGAGATTGTATATGACTCCTCACATATCAAAAAGGCCAAGTTCACCAGCATAGATTATGAAAAGCAGAGTCCCTGTAATGCTCTGCTTAGCTGTCAATGGCCAAAAATGATGGATAAGATCTTTGCATGATAGATTCTGTTTATTTGTAAAATTATGTACAAATTTAGTTTTCAAAATTCGAATCTTAGCCAGGCTATTTTCTTTGATATCATTTTTAATCTTAATATCATTAGTCAGGGTACATACTCTCCAGATAAGCTATAGAGACCACGGGTTTCTTGAGATAGGGGGCTATATTTTGCATTTTTTTAATTTCTAGAACCCAGCAGAGTTTGTGCCATACAAAGGATACTTAATTGGGTAGACAAGACCTTTAGGGGAGGTAATGGGGAGGTAATATACCATAATGGTTTAAGAACATGATTAGAGGCAAAGGCATTGAAACCCCTAGTATGGACATCTCCTTCCTCTTCTTATCCCTCTAGCTCAAGCCATGATACTCATCTGGGATAGCTATCATGTTCTCTGACCTCCCAAAACTGAGTTGAGTGTGATTGTTCTGTATTCTTATAGGAACCATATGTTTTACCATCTCACACCCACCTTAGTTGATGTTTCCTGCTTGCCTCCTGCTTGTCCATGTGCCCAGTGCCTAGCGGCATGCCTCACTACAGAAGTGCTTGTTGAATCAATGAATGAGGAGAAACATTTGTTTGCTTGGCCTGTTACCTCCTAGATCTTGAACCTTTCAAGGCGTGAGTAGAAAAGAGATATTGGAAGACAATGCACAGGAGGAGAATAGTAAGGAGGTAGAAGAATTTTACCTTTCTCTTGAAAGTATCTCACTCCCCTCCACCCCTTCCACCAGTGTCATCAGCAGGCCTGGATTCAGGGATGTTTTTCTGCTCCTTTAAAATTTGGGTTTAAACATAGACAAATGCTTTCTATCTTGTTTGTGATGTAGATATGTTAGGATGATATTTTTATCCATCCATCCATCCTTCCATTTGTTTATTGAGTCTGTCAACACATATCTACAGTGTCCTCTGTGTGTTGGGCACAGTGCTAAGTGCTGTTCATAGTGTTGAGTGAGAGGCAGTCTCTGACCTCAAGTAGTTTTCCTTCTGGCAGGCTAATTGGGTTCTAAACAAATATAGTTTGAATGTCCCCCAATCCCCTTCAATTTATGGATCTTAGATGAGGTCACTTTTTGTCTTTGTCAATAAGTCCAGGGTATCTGTAGTCTCCCATGTACCAAATGGCATGCTGTCAGTTCTGTTCCTCTCTTATGTCTCTAAGGGCTCCTCAAAAGCTATTTTTTTTCTTGCAAATGAAATAATGCCTATCATTGATACATGCTTGGTAGTTGAGTAAACCTTTTACAAATTGAATATTTTTATTATTATTACTAATATAATCATATAAATATGTCCTGCTAATTACATTTCTACTTCTTCTCCTTTGATGCCTCCTCTCACCATATTTCCTGGCCATTGCATGCTGCTTTGTTTGTTACTATAAAGCTGCTTTATCTTTCTGCTGTGCTCCCACAGCTGTTGGAAACGCCTACATGATGTGACCTTCTGGTTTATCAGCTTCCTCTATGGCTACTGTCTTTAGATTTCTGTTCCTTTGTAAGCATTTACAATAATCTACTACTAAAACTTGCTTTGCTCATCTCATCACCCAACCACTGTTCTCCCCGAGACCTCTTGGAGCATCTGCTCTTTCTCCTGCCAGTTTGAGTTTGTTGCCATTTTTCATACCTCCAGGTCTCAGGTGCTCACCTCTCTCCAGTCAGCAGTGAAGCATTTTCCTCTTTCATGTCTACCTGCTTTTGTAGGGATCCCATGACATTGTAAGTTGGGCTTCTAGTGAGAGTTATTTCATTATCACATGTCTTTCCTTTTCTTACACTATTAAATGTTAGAACCTGCCTCTGTAGCTGGAACCATTGATGCCATCCAGCTTTTAGGCCCCTGTACCAGCCTCTTTTCTCATTTATGGTGTTGATTTTTTCCCCCATGGGGCTTTCTATTTTACCTCTGTTCAAACTGGAAGGTTTAAACCAAGGAAGAAGAAAAAATTGGGATTAGGTAGTGGAAGAAGGGAATCAGGATTAGGTAGGGTACATGGAGGAGATGAGAGATCCAGCAGAAGGAATTGCCCTGTGCAAAGCCACGGAGGCCAGGAGCAGCATGGGTGTGTGATAGAGCAACATGAGCTGAGAAAATGCAAGCATCATGATGTAGCCAGGGCACTATAGAATTCAAGGGCTTAGATGGCCAGAGGTAATCCTGGGAAGTTTGATTATATTAGAACCAGGAGGGCCTCTCCTAGATACTGAGAACAGAAAAAAACAACCTGGAAGTGAAACAGGTTGGGTTTTTCCAAGTGCAGGTGTTTTATTGGTAGCTATTTTTACCCTGGCCTCCAAAAGCTGAAACACAAGCTGATGACCTTTTGTACATATTAAGGATGGCTTTCATTTCTTCTTGGTCCTTTCTTCCATCATTTTTGCTACCCAATGTGACTGGTTTAGACAGTGTATAGACTTACTGTTTTCTGGATCTGTTGATTGTCATGACCTGATAGTTGCCTCAAGCTTCCAGAATCCAATTATCAGCCTTTCCAAGTTTTGGATACGTTGGGACTCTTAGGTGAGTCTTTTTGTCTTTTTTTTTTTTTCCAAGATTTTCTTTTTTTGAGCCCAATATGGGGTTCAAACTTTCACCCCCAAGATCATGAGTCACACGCTCTATGGATTGAGCCTGCTAGGCTCCCCTCAGATGAGTCTTCTTTGCCCACATACAAGGAATTACCCTTGTCTGAACCCACCAGATTTGAAATAGTCTCCACATGGCTATCTTGAAGATACCATCACCATGACAATCCTTTGACAAAAATTACATACCGACAGCAATGGAAGGCCGTGCTCCTACAGGGAACTCTCATCCTGGGCAATCTTCATGGCCCCTTTCATGTGAGGCCTTGCTAGTCTATGCTTCTCTCACTTCCCTTTGAACTCTAGAATCTATTTATTCCATTTATTTGACAATTACTAATACCGCTTAAATTTTGTCTCTTATTATACCATTTAGCTTTCTGTAAATTTCAGTCTTGCATCCCCAACTAACTCTGAGTTCTTTGAAGGCAGAGAACATGATGTTAACTGCTTGAAGCCTCCTCAAGAGCCAGTCTTATGGCTGGAGACATAGGAGGTATTTGGTATATATTTGCTAAATGAAACAATGGGGCCATGGGCAAATGAACTGCAGGAAAGACAGAACTGCTTGGAGAACTCAGAGGTGGTTCAAAAGAGCAGCTAGGCAGCATGAGCCTGGGCTCTGGAGCTATTGGACTTGGAGTTCCAGCTCTGCTAGGCTGCTCACAGACTGTGTGACTTAAGGAGGTAGGTTGGTTTCTCTGAGCCTCCCCCTCTACCTTTTTTTCTCTTCTTTTTAAAACAAAGTTGATGACATGAACTTCACAGGTTTGTTTAAAGATCAAATGAAAAAAAAAAAAAAAGATCAAATGAGATAATGTATCAGTAATGAAATCACTGCTGTTACTGTTATTCATCATAAAAATGATTCTTTGTGTTGGAAAAATCAGGACAGGGAAAGGTTAGGGCAAATTATTTATCATAGAAAAGACAAGAAAAGTTGCTTATTTGTTGGATTAAGTAGAAGATCCTCTTTCTTGGAATGAGTCCTGCTCTGGAGTTGGACTGCCTGATTTCCATTTGGACTCCTTGTCTGCTAGCTGTGCCACACTGGGCAAGCCAACTTAAACTCTGTGTGCCACAAGTTTGTAATCTATAAAGTGAAAATTGTAATATTTACTGCATAAAGTTATTGGGAGAAGCAAGTGAAACAACCCCTGTAAGGTGCTTAGTAACACAATGCCAGGCACATAACTCTAGATAAGCTGTGTTTTTTTTTTTTTTTTTAGATTTTATTTATTTATTAATGAAAGACACACACAGAGAGAGAGGCACAGAGACACAGGCAGAGGGAGAAGCAGGCTCCACGCAGGGAGCCCGATGTGGGACTCGATCCCAGGTCTCCAGGATCAGGCCCTGGGCTGAAGGCGGGGCTAAACCGCTGAGCCACTCAGGCTGCCCTAGGCTGAGTTTTTTATTGCTACTTACATCAGTTACCTATTACTGTATAATTAACTACTCAAAAACTAAGTGGTTTAAAACAATGAGTGTTTTTTATTGCTCCTGGGTATACAGATCAGCTGGGCAGTTCTCTTGGTGTCAGCTGTGCTCATTCATACCTTTGCGGTCAGTTCTAGGGCAGGTAGGCAGGTCTGTGATCTTGGCTGGGCTCTCTCACATGTGTGGGGTCAGTGAGCTATAGGCTATCCCAGGATGGCCTTGACGGGGCTCACGGGGCTGTGTTCTAGGTAGTTTTTCTTTCTCTAGAAGGACAGTCAGGGCTTGTTCACATGACAGCTGGGCATGAATCCAAGGGAGAGTGAAAGTAAGCAAGAACTGACACAGCGGGATTTCTACTGCATTCTATTGGCCAAAGCAGATCATAAGGCCAGCCCGGATACAGGCATGGGGAATAGACGACATCTCTTGAGAGGAAGATCTACAAGGTCACATTGCAAGGGGCATGGATACACGGAGGGGTGAAGATTGTGGCCAGTTTTGCAGTTGCTCTACCATACTACCTTTATGTTCCTTCTAGAAATATAAGAACAAATGTTTGTACCATGGTTTGCAGATTACAAAGACCTCTGGCCTGAAAGTACCGAGTCTTATGATGAGACTGTGAGTTAAGTATTTTTGAGCCTTTACTCGCTGCTACCTACTATCTCAGGCACATGCTTCTATTGAAATCTTTTTCTTACCCTTCCAGCACACAGTGATGGCTAACATTTGGGCAATAAGGTTTCCTCCTCAGCCTACTGTTCTGACTCTTCCAGGGTCGTTTTATTTACTTTCATGGTTTCACGTTCTACCTTTATGTAGGGACATTGATATTCCTGCCTAAATCTTCCAGGGTCTTATTCTTAGGGCTTGTTAATCAGTGCTTTGTAGCTGTCACATGACCATCTCAAACTCAGCATGCCCAGATGTGTAACCAGATGTGTTATCATTTTAAGATATAATTAGGCTGATATTTCCCAGAGTAAAAACGCTATGAAAATACAAAATACATATTGTAGTCTTTTGGCCCTTCTATGATTTTTATGTCTTTTAACTCCTTAAAGTTTTAGAGACACTGCACATGGCCCTCTGTAATTAACATTCTTAGCAAAAATACTTTTTGGATAAAGGCATTTCCTAATTGGCCTTAATCTTGGGTTGGAAGGTAGGGTCCTGGATGTAGATTGGGTAGTTTTTATTTAGGGTTTTAGTGGTGCTACTAAATATAGCATGTCCCATTTTTCCTTTTCCCTCAAACTGTCTCATTGATGTAACATGAAACCAAATAGAACAGTGCCGAACAGCTTGAAAGAGTGAATATCATGTGTTGAAAAGGAATATCACAGTATCACCTGATAAAAATAGCTTATACCCACAGCAAGCAGAGATTGGTGCACTCTAGAAGAGTGCATGCTTTTTAAAGGTTTGATTCACTTTTTTACCCCCAAGAAATTGATAGTTGTTTGCAAAAGCTGTACCAAGTAATGGTTTGCTAGATGGGGAAAAATAGCCTTTAAACTTGGTGGTCAAGTACAGTTCTTAAAAATAAGCAGAAGAAATGTGGTTAAAGGGGCGCTTAACTTTTCCATGTTACCAGTCAAATATGTTCAGATTTCTGAGGATTGAGGTAGAGGTTTGACAAAGTCACGGCTAAGATGCCTGAAGAGGAAGGGATGATATTACTTATTTATTCTACAGGTCTTAGCCAAGGGACAACATCATTTATTCATTCACCAGTTGTTAACCAAGGAAATGCTTTATCTTGAGTATCAGAGGATACAAAGACAAACTCCTCAAGGAATTTCCTACTATGTAGGGATTACATTTTATTTATATAAGTATGCATAAAAATATTACCATGTCAAAAGGGACAAGTATTGTCAGAAAGGTATAAAGTGATATGGAATTTGTATGTTCTATCATTTATTCTGACAAAAATGGATTAAGTACCTACTTCATCCAGGCACTGTGGTAGGTGCAGGGGACACAGTTCACACTCCAGCACGGCATATAAATAACAAGCTAATGAACTATTAAATAAAGTAATATAGTTTAGCAGGCAGAGACCTGTTGTTTTAGGTAGGTGATCAGGATTATGTAGAAATGAGCGTGGGGAAATGAAGGTCTTTCTGAAATAAAAAATCTAGACATGGCTAGGTATGGGGGAGCAAGTAATGTGTTTGGGGAAGAGCAATCCAGTTGGACTGGCTTGGGGGTGGGTGAGATGAGGGTAATAAGACAGTTGGCAAACCTCCATCTTCTACTCTTTTGAAAGGTTCTCAAGTTGGAGAAGTCAAGACTGACCTAGAAGCAATGGCTGGGGGTTTCAGGGCTTGAAGTCTATGCTGTCGAGTAGTGGGTGGTAGAAGGGATTCTGGTACCCTGTTAGAATGGAACTCCAAAGGGCCAAAAGAACAGGAACGTTGTCTTTTTCATCTATCTCTATATGGTGCCTATCCCAGTGTCTGACACATAGTAGGTGATCAAGAGTTGAGTTTTGAATTATGTTCTGAGCATCACATGTGTGGTTGTGTGAAATCCATGGATCTTCTTGCAAGTATTCAGTTGAGATGGCTATGGATTTAAATGGAAGTCTATAGCTAAGTTTTCCCTAAAACGCCAGCCAATTCCACTTTGACTCCCCTGGTTGACATGAATTACAAGTAACCCCTTTTTCATTTCATAGACATTTTCTCTGCTAGAATCGGAGAATGGTTTTACTGTCCATAGAGCTGTACCTGATTTAAACAGGGTATGGTAATTTAATTTCTATTTATTTCACTTATTCACAAACATTTATTTATTTCAGAAAGAGTAATTTTATCCAAGATTTCACAGACAGTAATCACTGAGACCTTGTGGCTCTGAGTCCATGCTCTTTCTACTACATCCTGCTGTCTTATATGAAACGGATTTCATTTCATGCAAGTTCTGTTTATGTACCTCTGTGTTATATTTCAATTTCTTTAATAGCAGCACCATTTTACTAGCTAAGCAGACTGCCTGTTCTGGATGGAGACCTACTCACTGTGCTGAGGAGGACACCTTACTCTCTGTTCCTTGTTTAATGAAGTCCTTCTAGATCTCTGGCCCCCGTGATTCTCTTGTCTCTGGTTCCTGCAACATTTATACCCTGCCCCCCACACCCTCTCACACTTAGCTTGTTTTCTTACTGTTTCTCCTGGTTGAGTCTTATCTCCCTAGATGGGTTGTATGTTCTAACACCAGAGCTGGGGATCCCTGGGTGGCTCAGCAGTTTAGCACCTGCCTTTGGCCCAGGGCACGATCCCAGAGTCCCGGGACCAAGTCTCGCATGGGGCTTCCAGCATGGCGCTTGCTTCTCCCTCTGCCTGTGTCTCTGCCTCTCTCTCTCTCTCTCTCTCTCTCTCTCTCCCTCTCTTTCTCTCTCTCTCTCATGAATGAATAAATAAAATTAAAAAAAAAATAAACTAACACCAGAGCTATCTTTTAAACCAGGAACTCCATTTGTGTTTGCGAGATACTAGACATGGGTACTTATGAACTACTTGGTTGATTCAGAACCATCCATGGGTGAAAGGAAAGTGATAATGAATTCCTCCAGGGCATAGGTCATATTGTCAACCTCATTTATATTCCTTGCCAACTATAGTATCAAGCCCAGAGTAGGTGCTCAGTAAATATGTTTTTGATATGTGGCCCTAGCTCCTCTACACCCTTGGAGTTTGTTCTTGGCATCTCTATTTAGCAGTATCCTTAGTGATGTTAATTACTTCACCATCCTTGAGGCAGGGTCTGGGGTTTATTTATCTGTGCAAAAATGAAAATAGTAATAATAGCTTGGTTTTTAGTTATTCCTATGCACTGGGCATTATACTAAGCATTTTACGTAAAGTACTATATTAAACCCTTATAACCACCCTCTGAAGCCAGTCAGTCTCCAGAGCCCAAACTCCTGACCTTGGTACTATGTTGCCTTTGTAGACCTTGTCTGTGCTGGATAACTTCCAGCCCTCAAGATTCTCAGGAGAAAGCCAATTGAAGGCATTGCCTAAGCATTTTTTTAAAAAGATTTTATTTATTTATTCATAAGAGACACACAGAGAGAGAGCAGAGACACAGGCAGAGGGAGATGCAGGCTCCCTGCAGGGAGCCCGATGTGGGACTCGATCCCAGGTCTCCAGGATTAGGCCCTGGGCCGAAGGCGGGGCTAAACCGCTGAGCCGCCCGGGCTGCTCTGCGTAAGCATTTTAAACATTTCTAAGTCCTTTGTATTTTAGTGTCAGGGCTATTATGAATATATTCTATGAAATTCTGTGGTTTCTTTTTCCTCTTTGCTGAATTGGCTAAATACAGGATTAATACAGGGAATATCTAGAGTAGACTAGAATTGACGTATTTGCCACCCCTGGCTTTGCCAGAGAACAAGATTCCCTGTTTTCTAAAGCTTTCTTGGCACTGTTAATGTGGTTGGACACAGAAGGATATCTGTGATGTAAATAATGGTCACTGGGACGGAGGAGATAACAGTTTTGGGGATGGTATTTCTAGTTTTGGGGAGGTGCAAAAGAATTACAGTGGCCAAGGAGGGTTGGACACTGCATTTATTTTCCTGAGACCTCATTCAGATTTCTACTCATTTAGCACTATTTAAGAGTAGTTCTTGGTGCTGGGGGTGGGGGTGGGATAGGGAAGGGGAGAACATGGGCTCTTCTATGAGCTCTTCTTCTCCATCATTTTCATTTTCTCCTTAACTGACCTGTGTTTTCAGTTGACGGCAAGAATATAGAATATGAAACTTGCACAACTAAATGGTGAGGTTTCATAAGGGCAGAGAAAGTTGTATAATCATTTTAGACTTCAGTGTTTTCCTCTGTAAATACCATGTACTCCATAGAACTGTTGGTGGAATAAATGAGATCCAGATACCTAACTGTGACCTACAACATCCAGTATTACCTGATCTCCCCCTGATTCTCACATCTCAGATCACCCCAGTCCAGCCTCACTGGATTTCTTGTCTTGTTCCAGGGGGCCTGGCTGGCTCCTGACCCTGTGCCATCCTGCTCTACCCACACCTCCAGATCCTTAGGTGGCTGGCTGACTTCCTCCTTCCCTTGGCTCAGGCCTCTGTTCAAATGACCTCTCCTCAGAGAACCTTTCCACCCTCAATCTAGAAGAGCCCTCTCTCCTTCCTCCCCTGTTTTGTCTTTCCCCTTATCCTGCATTATTTTCCTTATACTACTTACTGCTATCTTAAACTACTTTATTTTTTATTACTTATTTGTTCTCCCCTCACTTGAATGAAAGCTCCATGAGGGCAGGGGTTTCGTCCATCAAGTTTCCTTTTCTCTTCAGTCCCTCCAGGGCTGCCTGGCATGTGGTAAGCACTCAGTGTTTCTTGTCATGTATATAAATGCGCCCCACATGATCCATTTCTTGGGGAATGGGTAGACTTCTTAATTAAAGCTTTGTAGCAACTTTTTTTCCTGGGTTATGCATTTTTTTATTTTTATGTATTTAACCAGTAAAACTTTATTGAACAATTTGGTTACAGAAAATCAGGGTCAAATTGAATCCGGACAAATGGAGACAGCTTCCTAAGGATTAGGTGGCTACCTTATGGGGTAAGAATTGTTAAGTGCAGGGTTATTGCTGACAGCTGATTTCTAGAGAAGCAGCCAAGGTAGGATGGGAAGAACTGGATTCAAGTAGGTGAAGAAAACAAGAGTCGTGTTTGAACATGACAGGGCTGTAACCAAACTGGACAGGTAAGGAGTGCCGAAGGCCTTATACTTACTGATGATGTGACTTTGTTCAAGTCCTTTGACCTCTTCTACACTTCTGATTCCTTTTCTGTAAAATGAGACTCATAACTGAAGAAGGGAGATGGGGGAGGGACTGCCTATCACATAAGGGTTATTGTAAAACTGTTGGGAGAATGTGGAACTCATCAAGTGGAACTCATATAAATTAATATAAATGCATATGAAGTGCTTGGCACCCAGTAAATACTCAACAAATGGCACCTATTGTTTGTCTTAAAATTATTAAAGCACTGGAAATGATTTGAAACACTTTTAAAGATTTCAGTGTCTTAGTGTTAATGATCAACCTTTTTTGGATTTCAACAGATTTTAAACAAACTGTTGGATTGTCTTCTACTCTCTGTTTGCTTTTAGTAAGCATAGGAGGTCCCTTGAGCACAGTGGGAATCTGGACTCTGGAATCAGACAGAAATGAGTGCAAATCCTGAAGTGAATGAATAAGTAGGCAAATGGACTAGTGCCCAAACCTAATCTTAGCCTATGCAAGTTTCAATTTCCTTTCTCTCTCAAATTGCTGTCCATCATGTAAAAGAAGCATGTGGCCAAAATGCCAGAAGCAAGAGAAATAAACTGTGGCCTAGATAATTCACAGATGCCTTTTGTACCACTGCATGAATGTGAACCACCCTGTATTTCCTCCTTGACAGACGCATGCTTGGTTCACACAGCCCTACTGGGTCTTCCCACTGTTTTATAAGACAGATGCCAAGATCCATTGAGTGTCAGCCACTCACTGTCACCATCACTGGTGAATGACAAGAGTCATGGAAAAGAAAGGGCTATAGGCAAGCCACCTTTCCTCTAGCTTATCAAGGGGGATACATAGATCCTCCTTTTCTTGGTAACTGGACTCCAACTTAAATTTGAAGGTCTCTCAAATCTATGGTCTTTGCAACTTCTGGGAATGACATAAATAATAATAATCTTGATACAAAGTTTGATTGAGTACTTGCTAGTATCAGACATTGTACTCAATCTTCATCTGAATCCTTCCACAGCACAAGAAGGTATAGGTATTATTTTTGTCCCATTTTTTTCAGATGGGGAAACTAAAGTTTCTTTCTTTCTTTTTTATAAAGATTTTATTTATTTGTTTGTTTGTTTGTTTATTTATTTATTTATTTATTTTTTTATTTAGCACAAGCACGGAAAGGGAGAGGGAGAAGCAGGCTCCCTACTGAGCAAGGAGCCTGATGTGGGGCTCAATCCCAGGACCCTGGGACCATGACCTGAGCTGAAGGCAGATGCTTAACTGATGGAGTCACCCAGGCACCCTGAAACAGAAGTTTCAAGAGATGAAATAACTTTCCCAAAGTACCCCAACTAGAAAATGGAGAAGTTGAGAGGTCAATGAAAATCATCTGACTCCAGAGCCCCTGCTGGGTTGTCAATCTGTAAGGTGGTCTGTCATCTCTGCCAGCCTGTGAAGTGTTTGGAAGGAGAGATAGATCTCCTTCACCTTAATCCCCATTCATCCCCAATACCCTACTTGGTCAGTGGTTATTAAGATGAAAATTTTTAAAAATACGCATACACACACACACACACACACACACACACACAGAGGAATATTACTCAGCCATCAAAAAGAATGAAATCTTGCCACTTGCAATGACATGAATGGAGCTAGAGTGTGTTATGCTAAGCAAAGTAAGTCAGTCAGAGAAAGACAAATACCATATGATTTCACTCACATGTGGAATTTAAGAAACAAAACAGATGAACATATGGGAGTGAGGACAAAGAGAGAGGGGGAATCAAACAATAAGAGACTTTTAATGATAGAGAACAAAATGAAGGTTGACGGAGGGAGTAGGGTGGGGGATGGGCTAGATGGGTGATGAGTATTAAGGAGGCACTTGTTATGATGAGCCCCCTGCGTGTTGTGTGCAAGAGATGAATGAATTCTACTACTGAAACCAATATTGCACTGTATGTTAACTAACCAGAATTTAAATAAAGTTTTGGGGAAAAAAAGAAACTTAACTTTGAAGGTCCCTCAAATCTGTGGTCTTTATGTGGATAGTGCCCTAATCTATATCTCGAGCTGCAAGATAAAAAATGCCTATACCTAGGTATTCTACTCAGCCATTTGCTCAGCCAGGTAGTCTCCCCAAGCTTCACAGCACCTTTGGAGGAGGAGGGGGTATTACTCCATTTTACAGAGGAAGAGATATCCTCCCAGTCCTTTTTAGTAATCGGCAGTGAAGTTGGGATATAAACTCAGGTTTCTTAATATCATACTTAGTCATTTCCCCTCCTCTGCATCTTTGAACTTTTAAGAGACTTAGACATTTTCTTGATGGAGGCAAGGTTATTTGACATAGTCTTTTTTTTTTTTTAAAGCCTACCATAATTGTGTGGTAAAAGCTATTTTAATCACTAATACAGGCACAAATGCTCTATTGATTTTTTTTTAAAGCGAAGTAACAAAAACCCATGTCCCTCTTTTTGTGAAAAATCATTATTACTAGGTGTTGTGGTCTGCGAGATGCTAAATAAGGATTCTAGCTAAAATGCTTTGCAAAACTATTTCATTGCAAAATCAATAATATACGTGAAAAAATTATGAAAAGGTGAATTAAGGCTAAAACAACTCCTTACCTTTTAGTGAATACACACACGTATGAAACATTAATATGCATTGTTAACTTTTGGTCGTCTGCCGGGATTTGAGATCTAGTGGCTTTGTTTATTTATTTAGTTATTTTAAAGATTATATTTATTTATTTATGAGAGACACAGAGAGAGAGAGGCAGAGATACCAGCAGAGGGAGAAGCTGACCCCATGCAGGAAGCCTGATGTGGGACTCGATCCCAGGACTCAGGGATCACACCCTGAGTCAAAGGCAGATGCTCAACCGCTGAGCTACCCAGGCGTCCCGAGATCTGGTGGCTTTGTAGATGAAGAAAATACTGAGAGTCTTGCCTGAAATGTAATGGTAACCATAAGCAAATTGGGCAGGCCACAGGTACCAAAGGCCTTAAGTACTTAGAAAAGTAGAGCTCTAACATAGGGGGCCAGACTCTGGATTCCGGGTAAGATTCCTGGGCCTCCAGGTGCCTTCTGGATGTTTTCAGTACACCATGTGAATAACACAGTGAGCTGGTATTTGGCTCATCATGGCTGCAAGGCATGCTGTGCAGAATAGAGCCAAGACAATTAGGAATGGAGAGGGAGGGGGAGGATTTGAAAATTATGTAGGGGTACCAGGCATGGCCCATAATGGCAGTTTCCCGAATGAATGTACAATTAGCAGGACTCAGAGAGTCCTGGTGAAGAAGGACAAAGAGATAAGCTGAAAGCTGGGCAAGTTATTCGACATCTAGAGGAGAAAGGTAAGAATACTTCCTGTATTGGTTCATTAGTCAGGGTTTTCCAGAGATGGATGTATATATAGAGAGATTTATTATAAAGAGTTGGCTCATGTGCTAATGGAGGCTGACAAGTCCCAAGATCTGTAGTTAGCAAGCCAAAGACTCAGGACAGCCAATGGTGTCATTCCATTCTGAGTCCAAAGGCCTGAGAGCCAGGAGACCTGATGGTGTAGTTCCAGTCTGAATGCCTGCAAGCTCAAGACCTAGAAAGAGCTGATGTTTCAATTAGAGTTGGAAGGCATGAAGGAACTGATGTCCCAACTCAGTGCAGTTCAAGCAGGAGAAGTTTCTGTTTACTCACTGGAAGGTCAATCTTTTTGTTCCATTTCTGACCTTCAACTGATTAAATGAGCCCACCCACATTTGGGAGGGCAATCTGCTTTACTCCATATACTCATTCAAATGCTAATCTCATCCAAAACACCTCATAGACACTCAGAATAATATTTGACCAAATATGTGGGCACCCTATGACCCAGTCAAGTTGACATATAAATTAACCATCACAATTCCCATGCTTGTCGTAGAAATGCTACGGGAATTAAAAAATACCGCACAAATATAAGAGTGCCATCATTTATTCAAGGGAAAAGGTGTTTATTCCTTAATGATAATAGCGTACATTTACGTAGTGCTTCCCATGTGCCAGTTAGTGTTCTGTTTTACTTGCCTTCTCTCATTTAATTCTCACAATAACCTTATCTCTCCCTTTACCCTGAGAGTGTCCATGTCTATAATTGCTACTGCAGGTAGACTGCCTGCAGTATGACATGGAGAGCAGGAGCATAGGCTCTGGAGCCAGCCTGCCATGGTTTGAATTCTGGCTCTTTGTACCTTGATTTCCTCTCCTATGAAATGAGATAACAGTTATAAAGTGCTTAGAAAAGAGCCTAGCATTTAGTATGTAAATATATGCCAGGCACGTCTATATGTAGAGGTAGCACATGAGTGTGTACGTGTGCATGTTGCAGTGGTGGTGATCACAGTAATTACAAGCTCACTTGCCTTCAGGAGCCAGTCAGATAACATCAGGGTGTGAAACAACCAAGAATAAGTCAGTAAGGAGTGGTAGAGTCAGTGTAGAACTAGGAAGTGCCCTCTTCCTTTAAAGGCACTGAAGGCAGCCCCAGTGGTACAGTGGTTTAGTGCTGCCTGCAGCCCAGGACATGATCCTGGAGACCCCGGATCGAGTCCCACAAGGGGCTCCCTGCATGGAGCCTGGTTCTCCCTCTGCCTGTGTCTCTGCCTCTCTCTGTGTGTGTCTCTATGAATAAATGAATAAAATCTTTAAGAAAATAAAATAAAATAAAATAAAATAAAATAAAATAAAATAAAATAAAGGCACTGAAATTTGGGAATTTACAAATCATGCTCAGACCACCACCACCACCCCCTCCCCCGCCCCCAGCCGCCACCGTCTGTCTCATGCCAAGCTGCTATAATGTGTGTTTTATGAGGACCTAACAGTTCTGCTAGCAGGGTGGCCCATTTTACAGGTGTCAGAATCAAAGCCCACTCCCCACATAGTAAGCACCAGAGGGAATTGGGACTGAACACAGGGCCCTCCCTAGGCAAACCCCATCCCCTTCTGACCTCACTCTCTTAGCCATTCTTAGGCCTAACACAGGAACCTCTGTCGTGGCCACAGAGGTTGTGGCTGTGCTTGCACTTGTGTTAGCCACTCCCTTGTGAGCTCAGAAGGGTTGAGGCCTTACTCATCTTTGTGTCTCCTGCTTCCCTAGCACACTGGTATCCATTGAGTAACATCTGCGGGGTCTAAGTTCTGGTTCTTGTCCATCTCTCAACAGATGGTGGACTTGAGCAATTAGTGTAGTGTCTAAGATGTTCAATTTCTCCATCCTCAGGACTGGAATAATTCCCACAGGTTGTATTACCTGGGAAACAGACTCTCAGATGTGTGCTAGCATGCCAGAAGGAGACTTTTAGTGAGTGCTCTTGAGATTGATGAAGTTTTGGAATATGGGTGAGGTCTGGAGCCAACAACCAAGAAAGAATTCTTGAGACGTCTTTGGTACAAAATGGTGGTTTTATTAAAGCCCGGGGACAGGACCCAGGGGCAGGAAGAGTGGCTGCCCTGGGCCTGTGATCCATGGCTGATTATATACCCAAGAGTTGGAGGAAGTAAGCAGAAGGGAGATTTCAAAAGGATTTTCATATGCTAAGGAGGAGCTACAAGATATTGGAGGCCTTGCTATTGTCAAGTTAGATTGTTTTTCCCTCTAGCAAGGCTTTCACATTAAGATAACTGCAAGTTTCCTGAAGAATGTCACACATATCCCACCCTGGGTGGGGGTCATTTGTGGGACATCAGCTGTGCTTTGTCCTCAGCTAGCCCTGCTCCCTCATCAGGATCCTAAAGAGGGAAGGAAAGAGAAGGGAAGGGGAAGAGAAGGGGGAGGTGGAATGGGGGGAGGAAGCAGGATCAGACCGAGGGAGAAGTGGGGCTACGGCACGGTCTCAGTGAAGACCTCAGCCAAGCCCATGAGGAGCCAGAAAGCTAAGATAGCGCTTCCAGTGTCCAGAGTCAGAGTAGGGGTGCCAGGTCTCTAGACCCTATGCTGACCAGGCACTGGATGTGGGGTGCCCCAAGAACGGGGCATGACTTTGGGAGAGACAAATCTGTCTTGTCAGCTGAGGGCTGTTTAGGGCATGAAGTCCTTCTATCCTGAAGGAGGAGCTGGGCAGCTCCCTACAGCCTCCACTATAGCAACTTCACGGGGTGTTTGGAAAGCTGATACTTGTAAAAGCATACTGGGAAATGCTAAACAAATGTAACATTTTTAGTTGGTAATATTAGCAGTAGTACATTTGGGGCTCAGGAAATATTTCAGCTAAGTTGAGTCTATTTTTTCAGGACAGATTCCCAGTAAGAATCATGAAGTTGGTATATACCGTGGTTTTATTCCTCTCACTTCCCCCAAAGACACCCTTTCCCCTCTTTCTTTTGTTATTAATATCCTCTTAAAAGTGCTTATGCCGTCCTATTTTAAAACCTCTAGGGTTGGTTTGATTTGATTTCCTTTCCACTAAAATGACTGTTCTGAACCCTGACCTTAATCTGGGGTGGTTGGAGCAACTGGAAGCACTTTCTTGACTATCTATCTATCTTCACACTTTATATTCCATATAGGCTTAGGGAAATTCTAAGTTCGAGTGCAGTTTTTAAACATTGCTAACATTAACTATTCCTATTATCAGTGAGGTTAATTAAACATAATTGAGTGCCAGCCCTAGCATTCCCAACTCTGTACTGACCCTGGAGTCAGTCTGTCAGCTTGTAGAGCTCAGACATGAGAACACCACAGCAAAAGCCGTCAACGTGAAAGATGAATGTTCCAGAGATCAAGAGTGTTGAGCAACTCTGAGTCAATTCCGGGGGCCAGCTGCTTATAGAAAGAACTATGTATGAGAGTTCAAAGGTGTAATATATTGTTGATTTCACACACACACACACACACACACTCATGTACCCAGGCAGTACCACTGTGAATTCCAGCATCATGTGATTTCTCTCAAACATACATGTGTGTGTATTTCTAACTCATAAATTTCATCATGTCCTTTCTCTGCCAAAATATCTTCTGTTGCTCCCTTGACATCTCCACCATAAAATCTAAAGTCTTAGCAAAGCTCTTTTAGTCTCTGAATATGTCAGGATCTTGTATGCTGTTGTGTCTTTGCGGATGCCATTTCCTTTACTCAAAAAAGCCTTCTCAATGTCACCCCTACCAAGCAGTCTTCCCTGGCTTCATCACAATGCCACAGTGTCACTTGCTGCTCTGTACAGGCTTTACTCCCACTGAGCCACCTGATGGGAGAGAAATGAATTCATGGACCTTTCAAGAGATGACAGGGTCAGGGTGGAGAGAGAACAGGAGAAGTAATAAGCAAAACCCTTTTACTTAAAACTTATTATATCCTATGGAGTCAATATTCAGTTATAAGCATGACTTTATGTATCTGATCCTTGATTTTGGTTTTGGTTTTAAGAAGAACCAAGAACCAACCACCTTTTGACCCAAGGATTAGGAGCTTCTAAGAAGAGGTTTCGTGACAGAAGTAAAACTTTCCCCTGACTGCCCCCTTGTGGAGGTGCTGCAAGAGCCCAGAGACGATAGACAAAAACACAAACCTTGTTCCCCAGGTTGAGAGATCTTGAAATATATTGTGGATTGTTCATTGCTTTGTTTAGTCAGGCTACCACGTGTAGATAGTTACATATTTTTAAAAATTAGAGTATGGAAAGTCGTGCCCCGAAATGAATTCAGTTTGCCTCTGGTAAATCCGATGGTTCTTCACAAACATTAGAATACACAAAGAGAAGGCTCTGAACAGCACACGAAAAAAGGTCACGTGTGGTTAAGAGAGGCCTCTGGCAGGTGAAGTGCTAGATGCACACCAGCTTCTACTCGCTTGCCTTCACAAACTGAAGACAGCACTATGAAGAACACTTTCAGTCTGTTTTTCTTAGATTAATGGCCCTTGCCGTGCCCAAGAATCACCCTATGTTAAAATGCTGATTTCTGAGCCTCTCTTCCAGATTCTGATTCAGTGGATCTGGGCTATAGTCCAGGAATATACATTTCAATAAGCACCCTAGGGTGATTCTAATGGACACGCATCTTGCAGTGTGGATGGGTTTTACAGAGCCATTTACACACTTTTCCGTGGCTAGGCACCTTTCAGTAGAAGTTATGATTTCAGATATTCTGAACCATTGTCCTTTGATAGCACCCTTTTTAGACTCATGCCCTGATTTTTGGCTTGAAAGACGTGGTCTTCATTTCTGCACATGAGATTGCTAGTTAGAATTATCATTTGACCTCCAACTATGGAACAGACTTCTCCTTTTCCACCTCCCTGTCTTTCTTTGTACCCATCTACCTGTCTACCTCGCTGTGTAGCTATGTACATATCCACTCATAGATTTATGCGCTTTGTGTTCAGTGAAGCAACGTGAACCACGGGATAAGCCAGTCTTTTGAGACACGGGTTACACTAGGGTTCTGGCATTTTTGATGGTTAAAGGTGAAATGTGCTGGCCAGGAACTAACTAACCCCCCTGAGAATAATACCAACAACCATTTCTTGAGTACCTGTGAGGTACTTGGTACTCTACAGGCCTTCTTAGGTACATCATTACTAACCCAGAAGAGGGTAGTTCACAGGTGAGGAAACCAGAAACTTAAAGAGATTATATAGCCAGGACTCCTGGGTGGCTCTCTGGTTAAGTGTCTGCCTTCGGCTCAGGGTGTGATCCTGGAGACCCAGGATCGAGTCTGGGTCAGGCCGCCTGCACAGAGCCTGCTTCTCCCTCTGCCTGTGTCTCTGTGTCTCTCATGAATAAATAAATAAAATCTTTTTTTTTTTTTAAAGTGAGAGGGAGAGATTATGTAACTACTCAAGTCCTCCAGAGTCTTGGAGGTTGAACTATGCCTGAATCCAGGTGTGTCTGACTCCAAAACTCTCTGCTTCCTTTCTCTCAATGAACTTGTATCTTTGGCTACACAGATGGGCACCAAAGTTCGTTGACCTTTTCCAGGTCCACTAGTCAGTTTGTTTTCATTAAACATTCAATTTTAATTGGAAACTCTGTTTTTAGGAAAGTTAGCAAATCAAGAATTTCTCCAGGGCACTGCTGCTAATATCTTCCCAGTTTCTGGGAAATCTAAAACTCAGTTGTACTGAAGAAAAAAGAATACTTGCTGTGATTTTTTTTTTTTAGAGGTTTCTGAAAGTTGTTTTAGGACCAAACCGGGCAACCATGTATCTAATTTTGTATTTTTTTTAAAGATTTATTTATTTATTCATTCAGACAGAGCTAAGAGAGGCAGAGACACAGGCAGAAGGAGAAGCAGGCTCCATGGAGGAAGCCTGATGTGGGCCTCCATCCTGGGTCTCCAGAATCACACCCCGGGCTGCAGGCGGCGCTGAACCGCTGCGCCACCGGGGCTGCCCTTAATTTTGTATTTTGTAGAGAACCTGCAGCATTGTTGACACTCCTAAAAGGTCAATAACAACTTGTTTGATATTTCAAGTTAATTGTGAGTCTCTGCATGTTTGCATAGCTGAACCTTTATTGCTAAAGGTCCCTTATAAATGTTGCATTGCCCTCAATGTTTGGAGCTGCCTTGAATGCCTTGTATGCCAGTGAAAATGCATTTGTTGCAGTGGAAGGGCATTTGATTGAACACAGTGTATTCATTTTCCTTTAGCTATCAGAACGTTTTAAAAAATAAAGTTTGTATTTTTCTGATTATGAACTAGGTTTGAATGTTAAAAATTAGGAAAATATAAAATGGTATAAAGAAGATAAATCACCCATAATCCTCTTATTCAAGAGTAATGGTAGTAATAATAAAAAATGCTTTTTAAATCAGGCATGCTTACTGTGTGTCAGCTCACTGTTGTGAGGAGACATAATTCTAATTTTATAGATTTGGTAACTAAGACTTGGAAAGGTTAAACATCTATCCTCCTAAGTGGTAAGTAGTGAAGCCTGGATATAACATTCGGGTCTTTTTCTAGTTCCAAAGCCAGTACGCTTTTTGTGCCTCTCCCACATAACCACTGTTAACATTCTAGTATGTTTCTTCCAAGTCTTTTTTTATGCGTATTTTTTCATGGCTGAGATCATACTGTGAAGATAATTTTCGACCCTCCCGTTTTCACTTAACATAATGGCATAAGCATTTTCCTTATACGATCTGGCTCTGCTTTTCTATCTGACTTCAGCTCATACCACCTTCCACCTTGCATGTCACCTCCCAGCCACACTAGCCTTCTGTCTTCCCGGACACACCAAGAATGTTCTTGCCTGGGGACATTCGCACTGGCCTAGCTCAATTGCTCTTGTCTCAGCCCTCAAATGATTCATTTTTTTTCTCAGCCTTCAGGCCCCAACTTAAATGTAGAGGGCTTTCCCTGAACATCTATCTCAAGTAGGTCCTGTTCTCTTTCTTAGCCCCCTGTGGGTTTCCTTTGTAGCACTTGTTATAACTTACCATTAGTTTATTTTATTTGCTTTTTCACTGTATCCTCATGTCACCTTCATCCTTTTAGGTCTAGCCTACCACGGGCTTACACATGATTCTATACTAGACATTTTTGTGTGTAATATACTTTATTATTATGGTAGTTCATCTACTGGGTCAAACTATAGGAACATTTTGAAGCATCTTGCTTCATATTACTGCCAAAATTTCATTCCAGGCCCCTGGGTGGCTCAGTTGGTTAAGTGTCTGACTCTAGATTTCAGCTCCGGTCATGATCTCAGGGTTATGAGATCAAGCTCTGCATCGGGCTCCTCACTGGGAGTGGAGCCTGCTTAAGATTCTCTCTCTCCCTCTCACTCTGCCCTTCCTCCCCTCAAAAAAGGAAAAAAAATTTCATCCTACCATCCCAAATATATATAACTGCAAGCTCTGTGAGCTCTGTGTGAGGATGCTGCTTTCACTGTACCTTTACCAGTGCGATCAGTTTTAAGTCTTAGCTAAGTATATATCTGTGAAACCATCACCTCCATAAATTGGTTTAAAAATAAATAAATAAAGTAAAATAGACCAAAAACACAGCTTTAGCTCTTTTGATATGTGACTCAAATGATGCCCACACATTTTAGGTGCTCAGGACATTTTTGTTGAATGAATAGAGGAATCTCATTTGATAAGGTTGCATTTAGCCAGGGTTCCAAGAACACTCAAATCCTTTTCTGGACTCCTTTTCTTGTGAGATCACAGAGCAATATAAGTGCAGAGAACGAGCAGAGGTGCACAGATGAACTCCATCTGTAGTTCTTATAATCTGGACTGGACCTTGTGAAGAATTCCTTTTGCCGGGCCTACATGCGGCCGGAGCCTAAAAATGGGGTTGTCCTGTGTCTCTTTTCCCCATTTGTTTTGGAATGGTGAGGAAAGTCCTATTCAGAGTAAGAAAGACTATTTGCCCTATCATTGCTGGTATAGACCTGTCCATATGCCATTTCCATATCATCTCCTTGACAGATGAGATACCATTTTTATTCAAATATATCAAATCAACAAAGCCTTTAAAAATTGATAATATTTAATGCATGACATGATCAAAACTTTACCCTGAGATCATGATCCAATAAAAAGCTCTGAAACCTGACTGGATTTATTCCTGCAAGTGTCTTCTTTAAGTGGGCAGTAAAGAGGGAGACAGATACTCAGACTTCCTCTTATCAGTGTTCTTTTAATGTACATAGTTTTTAAAACTAGCTGTGAGGTTAGATATTTTCCATACTTGTTAATCAGCTGTAAGTCCTCTTTTGGATAACTGTTTGCATGTTTTGCCTAAATCTATACTGACGTCTTTTATAATTTATGTGAGTGCTTTAAAAAGCAGTAGTCCTTTTTTATACCTGTGGCAAATATTTTTCCAGCTCATATTCTTTATAATTTTTATTGTTTTAGAGACTTATGGAAGTTTTGAATTTACACATACGTAGTCAAGCCTATCAATATTTTTCCTTGTTAATTATTTTAAGCTTAGAAAACTCTAGGATTAGACAAATGATTATTTTTTTCTTATTTTACAATTTGATAAGCATGTCTTGTTTAGAAAGTGCTTTTTAATGGTATAAAGGAACACTGAAATTGTTTGAGTTGTAAATAACTGGTTCTGTAGTACCTTCCCTAAAATTGGTGTGAACTTTTTTCCAATTTGGTTTTGAAAAAATAGATTTCAAAATTAGGTGTAACTAGATAAGCTTTAAAGATGTTTCTTTGTTTAGTTCCTTGGAATCATTCAGCTTTTTTTTTTTTTTATGCTCTCCCTTCTATCTCCTGGAATAGTACGCAGAGGAACTCTTTAGCATACTAATATAATAAGGATGCTTTTTATGGCTTAAGAGATCTTGGGAATCCTTGGGAAATTGTTCGGTGACTCTCTGCAATGGAATTAATGTTTTTAAGTCAGAATCTTGCATTCTATATCAGAGATACATTTTCAGAGCTCTTCTTGCTGTGAGCTCTCCCAGGCCCTCCTTCCTGCTGGCCGTCCTAGGAGTCGTGCATCCCCCCCATAATTGGATTGTGGCCAGTGTTCCTTTGTTGTTTGCTGTTCAGGGAGGGGAGATTGTGTATTATATTCCCAAAGGAATGGGGGCTGTAGTAGTGTCAGCGCATTGTCTCAGGGGTTCTGCAGATCCAAGGCCAGTTCTTCATTCTCTGTCCCTCAAGTCACATCTTGGCCTTGGCTGTTCTTCAGCTAAAGAGAAAGATTCCCAAGTGTTACTGATTATTCTTATCTATTTTTCCAAATGTCAGTACCAAGGAAGAGGGTGGGTGTGAAAGGGCAATTAATTATCTTAAGGGCTTAAAACTAAACAAAATGGAAAAAACTAAATAGATTAAGGATACTTATTTTATCATCCATTATTTTCCTTTTTAGACCCTTCCAAAGGTGATTCTTTTCCTAATCACTATACTATTTGGATCCTCAAAACAACTGACTAGAAATGGCATTCTAAAACATGGTTTATTTTAAATTGTGTTTTCTTGTTTAAACTAACTTGGTATGATGAGGAAACAGAGGCACAGAAAGGGCTGGGGACCTAGTCAAGGTGGCACAGCTAGTTAGTTACAGAATAAAGGTACTTGGTGTTCGTGCTTCCATTCCAGTACTTTCCATTGTCTCTTCTTACAATCTCCAGAGAAATATGTTTTACAACTTTAGTTATGAACAGCAAACAGCATACATCTTTTGGATTGTATTTTTTAAAAGCTAAAATAACCCATTGAGGGGACCCTGGCTGGCTCAGTTGGTAGAGCATCCCACTTTTAATCTTGGGGTCATTAGTTCAAGCCCCACATTGAATATAGAGATTACTTAATAAAATTTTTAAAAAATAACCCATTGAAGATAAATATATTTTTATTTCTGTTAATTACACCTTAGCAATGTCACTTAAACTGTAACCACATGAAGTAGGCACTGAACTTTCTGTATGAGAGTTGCAATGTCCTGAATTGTGTCACTCCAAAATCTATATGTGGAAGCTCTAACCCTCCAATGTGACTCTATTTGGAGATAGAGCTTTTTGGAGGTGATTAAGGTTAAATGAGCTCATAAGGATGGGGTCCTATTTAAATAGGATTGTTGGCCTTATAAGAGAGAGAGATCTTTCTCTTTGCCATGTGAGCACACAGCCAACACAAGGTGATCATATCTGCAAATCAGGTAGAGCATCCTCTTCAGAACCCATGGCACCCTGATCTCGGACTTACAGACTCCAGAACTATGAGAAAATAAATTTCTGTTATTTAAGCCATGCAGTCTATGGTATTTTGTTACGGCAGTACAAGCTGACTAATACAAAAGTTTTATTGTCTTATTAAATTCTGGTTCCTAGACCCAATACACCCAGATCTTTGATACTCTGGATACCTTTTGTGTATATGGATTGTGAGCACTTAAGAGCACTTATTTTACTTGTAAGAAATAACTTATTGTTGAGAAATAGCCTCACTTACAAATTGAACTGGTGGATGGAAGTTGGCCTGTCCTCCGTTGAACCAGGAATAAAGGATGCATTAGAATTGTGATGTCACTGCAGCCAGAGGTCTTTGCTGGGCTGCGAACTCAGTTCTTGGCTCCTGAAATAACTTAATTAAAGGCAAGTGCACATAATACCTGAACTACATTACTGCACTGGTTTTGTCTTCCCTGCCATGCTGAGTTATTCATTAACATTTGTGTAAAACATCTGAATCATAGAATCCTTTTAGGAGGTCATCCAGCTTTTTCTCTGTAGACCAACTCTTCCGCAAGCATCTCTAATGAAATTCTGAGCCTCTCATCTTCTCCACTGCAGAGTTGGTGCCCTTGCTTTGACAGATTCAGCTGATGTCAAAACTGGAAACAAATATTTAACAATGCAACCTTGGACAAAGTATGAGATCTAAAAATGTATGGCTTTGTACCTTATAAAGTTCTTGAAATAAGAGAAAGCCACCTGCTGGTCTTTATGTCTTAACTGGATAGTAATGTTACTTCCATAATGTTAGCCACCAAATGTCCTCCACCTCCCAAGATGGTCAGGCTCCTTGGATCACTCAGGGCACTAGAAACAATGAAACAAGAAAGAACACCCACCCACATAGCCAGCCAATACCTCTACATCTTTCCACTGACCCTGCTCTCCAAATATTAGACAGAGAATAATCAGTTAAGCCTTGGTGACTGTCAGTAATACTTCAGATCCATTCAAATGACTGTGTTTGGTTCCTACTCAGAGTTGGTAGTTACTCTGTAAAGTAGGCTGGGTGCAACCAGAGCCCCATTTCACAGCTGATGATGCTGATGCAAAGCAAGGCTTGAGGGCTCCACAATAAAGGAATCGAGCAGCTCTGTTACTATGAACCACACTGAAAATTAACCAGCTCCTCAAGGATTATCTGGCACATTGCCAGGCACTGGCATTAAGAGAAGAATCGGGCATGGTCCCTGCCTGGCCTTGCAGAACTCTTAATATAGTGGGAAAGAAAGCCCCATAAACTGATCATTAGAGTGGGGAAAGTGCTGCAGTGTTAGAAAGGAAGCAGAGGCGGCTGTGAGGGCAGAGAGGAGGATACCTAATGCAGATTCTTAAAAATTGGTCAACTTAAGTTAAAGAGATAAGATATTGTTACTTAGGAAGGTTTTCCCTTTGATTCCAAGGTGATCTCCATAGCTTCTAATGGAATGAAAAAAACAAGACTTTTGATATATATTGGCTTTCCTGCATTTTAAGGACTTTATTAGACATAGAGCCATACGCTTTTAGATCTCATACTTTGTCCAAGGTTGTGCTGTTAAGTGTTAGTTTCCAATTTTGACATCAGCTTGATTTACCAGTGCAAGGGCACCAGCTCTGCAGTGGGGAAGATGAGAGGCTTACACTTTCAAACTTTCGGAAACTTTGATTTAATTTCAACATTCTCTCAGGTGTTGGCTTTTCAAAAACATCTTTCTTTCACATCCCTCCTGTAGTTAGAATGGGCTGTAGGGGTGCATTTTCTCAGCAGATGCCACTAGGGATGGGAAGGATGAGTCCCGGTACAGAAGAACACAGCTATTTGCTATGGCCACCTGGAGAAGAGCACCCAGACGGGGAGACCCAATGTCCAAGGGACTCAATTGTTTGTTTTAAGAGTCATGAAAACACTTGGCATATGGGTCCTAACATGGAAAGCATAGCAACAGGGATTCTGAGGTTGGTGTTTGGGCATCAGAGAGATAGGTGGAAGTTGTGAGAAGGTTTATCCACAGAAGCCAGTTGGTAGGTTCTAGTGCTGAAATCAGTGGGAAATGGCTGTGCCCAAGCATACTCAGGTTATGTACATCAGCCTGCCTGAACATCTGTTTCCTCCTGTTTAAAATGGTGGTGATTCCTCATAGGGTTATTATAAGAGATCAATAAAATTTACATGCATAAGGAGGCAAGTCTTTGAGAAAATGTGGCTTTTCCCACCTCTCCCTCCTTCCCATATCCTCTTCCCCTGCCTTCCCACACTGCTCCTTTCCATTTTCAGGAGCTAATGGTACATAGAGCTATATTCTACATATATTCTGTACAAGTGCGCCACTAAGCCTTCTAAGAGAGATTGTATACAGGAACTCCTAAGACCCTTAGGCTGGTATTGCCACTTAAAAAAATTGGATGGCTGGTCTCTATGTCAGAATATGAATTATTATAGCAGGCAGCCCTCAAATGTCAGTGGCTTAAAGCAGTGAAAGTACTTTTCACGCATATCACAGTCAAATGGGTCTGCAGGAGGCTGTGCTCCTCATGGTCATTCATGGCCCCAGGCCCCTTCCACCTAGTGGCTCTGCTCTCCTTTCAGGCCTCAAGAGTTCAGCATTGTACCATCTGCATCTACTCAGTAGGCAAGGGAAGAAATAGAAGACGAAGCATCATACAGAAGTTGTTGAAGGACCAGGCTGGGAAGGATGTGCATGCATTATTTCCATCCACATTCCAATAACCAGAACCCAGGTACTCAGCTCCAGTATAGTCTAGCTAGATGGCCAGGCAGAAAAGGAAACAGGATTTGGTGGACACATGACAATCTCTGCCCCATGGCCAGACCTAACCCCAAATTGGTCAAACTACTAGAAAAGTAGTGAATGAGCTCCCTTTCACTGAAACTGTGTAAGCAGAGTCTGATGACCCCTTGTTTGGAATGTCGTGCTGGGGTGGGGTAGGACAAGTTCAAGCTAGAAGAATACAGAGGACGGTTCTCTCTCTCAGATTCTCTGATTCAGTAAAGCAGCAGAGAATTGGAGCCGATTTACCCAGCCGAATTTCCGGTGCCTTAAACTGAGTTCTTGGAGTAGAAATAGAACATTGAATTTCATTTCATAAATTGTTCTTCCAGCTTGACGTATTGGAGGTTTTTAGCACGCACACTCACACCTGGCTACCCGCCACCTTCTGCCATTGCAGATACGCTTACAGGAAACCGTAAGTGGATCTGCTTTTGATGCTGGCAGCATCTTAGTAAAATGCTTTTGCTGGCATCATGGAACAGGAGCAGAATTCAGCTGGGACCAATAATGAGGCTATTTAGAAAGTTCTTTCCTCCACCCCCTGACAAGGCAGATGTGGTGGGGATTTTTCCACTCCCATTCTGTCGATGGTGGCCGAAATTAGTTCAAGGCCATCAAAAATGTTTAGACCTCGAGTGTTGAAACCCCAGGCCCATAAAAAGGACAAATTCTTTCTCCTATCTAGCGAGAGCAAAAGAAACTCACCCCAGAGACTCCTAGCTCAGAGGTTTGTCACCTATTTGTCCTGTTAGCAGACCTAGAAAAAGCACAGCCATGTGTCAGTTTAGAAGGAAAGAAGTATTGGTCTAAATTTAAAGTATCTCCAGATAACATTACTGTGGCTAATGCTTCCCCTCCCCACCTGAAATCATGTTATATTGAAGCAACATTTTATTCTAAGCATTTTCACTTCTTTCATCTCATTTAAAACTCCCAGTCGTTGTGTGAGGAAGGGATTTCATGCTTTATCCCAATTTAACAGATAAGACTAATTGAGGTCTAGAGAGATTAAGTGCCTTCACTTAAGGTTAAGTGACTTCAGGATTGGCATCTAAATCTCTATAGTTCCATACTCTATAGTTCGCTAGACTACATGAGGTTATATCAGCTGGTGCTTTTTTTGGTGTGGAGGAGAGAACACTCCAGGTCATAACTGAGTCCATCTGTATGTTGATCCATTCATCTATATGTTCATCCACAAAATCTCCACCAGGCATTGTGCTTGAGATACAAAGATGCATGAGGGTCTTTGCCTTCAACAAGTTCATAGCTTAGTAAGGGAGATGGACCTATAGATAAATAAAAAATAGATACAATTAACTATATAGACAGAGTACAGTGGGTAATATATGTGGGGAAGGAGCAGAATTGGACACACAGTGAAAGCATGGTCAGTTTTTTTTTAAGAAGTTCAGGAATAGTATCACAAAGGAGGCCACATTTGAGCTGAATCTTAATGACCATCAGATATACAAGGGGTATTGGGGCATCCCAGGTAGGATACCGGCTTGTGCAAAAGCAAGGAAGCCTGAGAGAATGTGGCCTGTGTAAGGATATGCTGGCACACTGGGGATGGTTTTGGAGAGTGGTAAACCCCAGGGTGCAGCCTGGCAGCATTGCTGGGCTAAAATGAAGGATGATGATCTGTAATACTTGTGTTCACCTTCATTTCTGGGCCCATGGTGACATTCTAGTTCTCAAAACTTAGGGAATATTTTAAGTCTGATCCACACAATCTATCTAGTCCTTGAATATGTACCGTCTTGTCTTGTTCTGTCCCTGTTCTCATCAATAAACCTGGCCTCCCAAGTCTGATTATAAATGCTCAAAGATCCTGAACCATATCACATTTTTGCCACATCACCATCCCAATGCTAAGAACAGTGTATTGTGGGTGCCAAGAAATTGCTTGGTGTTTTAAAAATGTTCAGAAATCAAGCAGCGAGCTCAAGGGAATGTTAGCAGGCTATGACATTGCGAGAAAGAAAGTGTGGAGCTTTCAGATCAACTGGGTAACTCAGGACTGTGTCAGTCCTGGGGAACATAGATGAAGGTGGGTTATGGCCCTCAGAGAGCTCAGTCTTCAGTGAAAGGTAGACATGGAAGGCAGCCATTGCAATTCCGTGAGAAATGGAGTAATCTGGAGGACAAGTTCTATGAGAAGTCAAATAAGAAACTGCTAATTCTGTCTGGGGAGATTTGGGAAGCTTTATTGTGGACTCTCAGCTCAATGTAAACTCTTGAGGCAGAGGATGTATGCGCCTTGTTTGATGTTTAATATTTAGTGTCCAGCACATAGTGGGTTCTCAGTAAATATTTGCTGAATGAATTTGTGGGAAATAATACTCAAACTTTATTTTGAAGGATGAAGAGCTGTTCAGTGAGCAGAAGAATAGAGAGAATAGCTCATACAAAGTTAATATACATAAGTGTGCATTTTTATTTACCGGAGTTATTTCCCTAAATATAATTAAAGAGGGCATTCTGGGAGAGTATGGCTATCAATGGGATTTCTGGTTTGCATGGACGGTGCTGGTTTCTGTATCTTGTCTCGATGTGATTATTAATAGAGTCTCCTTGCACTCTCCAGTGTCTGGATTTGACCAAAAGAAGGAGAGGTCCCTTCTCTTGGGCATCAGTCAAGAAAAGTGGTTGATGTAGAAAGAAAGGCCTGCTACCAGATTTCAGGAGCACTAATTCAGTGCTTATTCAGCAGATATTTATTGAATGTGATTCTATCCTGGATACTAGAGACTCCTAAGGATGAACAAGACATGGTTTCTCCTTGCCTTTATTTTAAAGTGATGATTGCACATATCCTTTCTTGCTTGTAGTTTGTGTGAAAATAGCACCGTAAACACTGTGAATATTTGTTGAATGATTATGATGAGTCAGTATTTATTATTTAACCTCTCTGTTCTCATTAGTTGTCCTCATCTGTCAATGAAGAGATAACAGTGATAGCACCTACCTTATAGGATTATTGTGATTTAAGTGAGTTAATGCATGTAAAGAGCTAATACTAGCACCTGATATAGTAAATTCTCAGTACATAGTAGTTGTTGTGTGAAACCACGTTGCAAATGGAAGAGAGCTACCTATAGCTCTCTGCAGCTTAAAAATGAGAATAGCAACTCTTTGGAATCTTTGTTTAGGGAAGGTTGGATTTGTTAATCTATTCATCCATCATTTATTGTGAATCATATATGTGCCCCACCCTTTAAAGAGCTCAAGCTTGGTAGGAGAAATAGACATGCAAAAGAAGACTATGAACTTATATACATCTGTGTCATGAACTTATATACATTGGTGTCATGAAACAATATCCTATTAGCTTGTGGAGCTGGAGGTCTGCTGGGTAGATTTCATTGGAAATCTCAGCAGGACAGGGATGAACATTAATTAATATTAATTGAGGAAGCAATGTGATTAACTTGGAATCTTAGGTCGATGTGTCTGGCTAAAGGGGTTCAGTCAAAATTAGAGATAAGGATATATTGATGATAATAATCCAGGTGAGAGATACAGAGACTTGAGTAATATCAAGTGAGTAACATTGGGTATAAGAAAAGTTAGGGAGATAGAATCTACACAACTAAGTGATTGGCAAGACTCCTTAAGAAGCTTACAGTTAAGTTTTCTTGACTGGAGGGAAGTATATCTCTCAGAACAAGATCAAGACACTTCAATATGTTCTAAGCCCCCTAAACTTGTGTGTCCCCACTGTTAATTGTTGAACTTTGTGCTTGTGTAATTAAAGAATGATTGTGAAGTAGATTAGTTGTGGACCTTTAAGGTAGGTATAAAGTAGGAGAGGAGTAAGCACTGTCATTGTTCTCCTGTGTGCTTGAGAAGCCCCAGAAACTGAGGCATTGCGCTTGGAATCTTGCATAGCAATTACCAAATGCTTTGAATTAGAGGTACTAGATGAGGAGGCTTGGGCCTAAGATAGCAGCATTGGTTTTTGATTCTCAATTCACTTTTCTCCCCACTGTAGTATAGACTAGACTAGACTAGCTTTAGACTAGATTAAATTGGTTTAGTGGGACCCACTCTTTTCCCAACCAGGAAAGCAGTACTATTTTATTTGTTTAAATATTAGGAGTTCTAATAGATTTTGCTTGGATAAAAAGCACTTTCTGGGGGAAAAAAAAGCCTCAAAAGTAAATCCTCTGGAATTACAAACTGGCTAAATAGCCTGTACTCCTATAGTGCAGAACTATTGGCTGGCTGTCCTTTTAAACTAACTATATATATGTGTGTGTGTGTGTATGTATATATACCTATATATAATGATATAATTTTATACAAACACACACACATATATATACATATACACATTAAATATTAACAGTTATTGTTTATAAAGGCTGTAACATTGTTAAAGAATATTTGGAATACGCTATTAATTCTCTTAAGTACTTGCACTTCCTAGAGTTCTTCCAGAGTCCTGGTTGCATAGAGTGTGGAATGTGGGTAAATGATGAATTCATACTCCAGGCTTCAGCATCAGCAGTATCCTCCTCTTTCCCATGCCTTCCACATCAGACAGGACTCATTGGAATTGTCTGTAACTGTTACTTCTCCAGTAATGGAAGCTCAAATTTAGTTTGCGAACTCTCACATTATAGCCTCTAAATGAGGTTGCAGCCAGAGAGCATTGTCATCTCTAGTGGTAAAATAACAGTCTTTGTTGAAAGCTCATGGCTTCAGCACCATGGGTTTGTCCTGAAGAGCAACTTCCACTGCACAGTTCTTGATTTTAGTCATTTAAGCATTTGCAGAGGGAGAAAGACCTTACTTTGGCAGAGATTTCTCACATCAAAAAAATGGTTCTATGGAAGGGTAGATCCCAAAAGTTAATTTTTTTGGAGTCATCTTTGGTATTCATCTGTTCATTATTTATTTCTAAGAGAAGCCATAGCTTAACCTGCCATGTGAATATGTTCATTTTACTTTAGCAAATATTTACTGAGCACCAACTATGAGACCACCAATGTGTCCAACCAAAGGAAAACAAAGACAAATAAGAACAGCAGCCTTTGCCCTGGAGTATCTTGAAAGCAGCTCAGGGAGACAGACCTGTAAACAACTGGGGTGGAGGTAGAAAGAATAGGCCACTACAAAAGCTCAAATAATGAATCAGCTCATTTTGCTTAGTGAGGTTGAAGCCTTGAAGGATGAGTATGATTTTCCAGGGAGAGAAGTCATTTCAAATGGAAGAAATGAGCAGGAACAAAGACTTGAGGTAGAAGGATCATGGAACATGGGAGAATAGATTGGCATGTGTAGAGCTGTATATATGGAAGGGAATGTCCCAAAGGACCAGGAAGCTTAAATGAAGATGAGATTGCAAGGAGCCTTGAATGTCACTCTGAAAAATTAGACTTGATATAAGCAGTGAGGATCACGGAAGGTACTTTAGGCAGGAGAGTAACAACATAGGTTGAACCATACAAAAGTGACCATATTTGATTCTGTTTAACCTACAAAAATAATTGTGTGTGTTTCTCCCTAATATTAAAAAATGTTAAAAAAATGTTTAGTATCTTTGAATACTACATATAGAGCATATACTACACCCTATAATACATGCCGTGCATGCATTATCTCATTTAAGCCTTACAATCTCAGGCATGATTATTGTCCCCATTTTGAATATGATGACACTAAAGCTCAAAGGAACCTTTGAACTTGATCAAGGTCCTGGTCAAAGCTGTTGGTTTTAATGATGTTAACCAACCATCTCTAGTTCTATTTTATTAAGATAACTTTGGTGACCAGACAGGATATTGGAGGAATGTGATGCTAACTTGGCTCTTCATTTGAGGCAGATTTTAAAATCCTCAAAAGCTTGACTTCCCTTTAGCCAGCATTCTTACACTGTAAAGTCAGTTGAAAATCTGAGTTAACCTTACGGAAAATTTTGTTTGCTAATTAAAAACTATTTATTTATAGACTCTGACATATTAGAGCTGGCAGGGACTTCAGAAATTGCCTAGTTTCAGTTCTTATTTAATCAAAAAGATTCTGGTCCAAAGAGAAGAGTGCTTTGCCCAAGGTCATAGAATTATTAGTGGTAGAAATGGAACTGGCCTTGAGGTCTTCTGGCTTCTCCTGTATTCCCTAGTGATTTAAAATGGATCTTACTTTCAGGAATACACATTGAGCACCTACTGTGTATAAGGGTCATTGTTCTAGGCATGTTTATCAGTAATACCCTGACACACAGAAACATGTAAAACTTCATGTCAGGTGGATGGCACAGTTTAGCTATCTACTGATACCAAGTTAAAAGATGTCAGGGATCCTGGGTAGCTCAGTGGTTTAGCACCTGCCTTCAGCCAGGGTGTGACTGGGATCGAGTCCCGTATCGGGCTCCCTACATGGAACCTGCTTCTCCCTCTGCCTCTCTCTCTCTCTCTCTCTCTCTCTCTCTCTCGTCTCTCATGAATAAATAAATAAAATATTTTAAAAAAAAAGATGTCTTTTCACTCCCCACATCTTGGAATTGGCACACAGAAATCAAAAGTGAAGGTGTTTGTTGTCCTAAGCCCTTGTGCATTTTGTGCCTCAGGGTACCCATGTGCTAATAAATAATAATACACTCAAATAGACATTTATATATTATCCTAGTTACAAAACCTTTAAGATGACAAAAGAGCTTCAAAATTTTTGAACAAGATAAAAATGTTAATGACAAGGATAATATATATGACATGTACATTTTATATTCCTAAGGGTTTTTGAAGGCTAGCAAAACCTTTTTCCAGCATTCTCATTTCACTGACAATGTAAAAACAATTAAATGTGATGACTTTTTGATTATCTCATGATCCATTTTATAGATAATGAAGTGAGCAAAATAAATATTGAATAATAATATCAATAAGTACCAGTTGGGGGTAAAGTTGGAATTTCTTTTTATATTTTTCTTTAAACTGTCCACAGAACCTTAGGTTATATGTAATAAATATAGTTTGTAAAACCCTGATGTAGGTTTTAAAAACTGTGATTTTAGTTATTCATTCTTCTCAGGGAGCAAACTGAATAGTGAGGTCAATATCAATAACTCTTTTTAAAGAACTTAAGTGTAATTTCTGTAATAACCCAGGATTAATGGTGACTTGATAAAATAAAAGTTATGTATTTGTGAATAATTTCAGAGTAGGACCAGGGCTTGTCTAGGGACTGAAATTTCACAGAAGCCCAGCATCATTATGGTTGCCTCATAATATCATAAAGGAAAGTTAGCATTAAATAGGTATTTGTAGACTACAAGGCTTTGGGGGTTGTAATGTTAAAACATCTGTTCAAAAACCTTACATTAAAAAAAATACTCATCTTCGTTAAAGATGTGATCCTTTTCAAGGAGGTATTTTGAACTTGAAGCTGCCGTTGCTAAGGGGTTGCTAAGGGAAATGAGCTACTCAGCACTAATGTGTAACTTTATTCGTCTGCTTAAAAGTAGTTAAATCATTCCCCCAGCTTCAGAGTCAAAGAAGAGAACCAAAGAGGGTCAAGTGGAGAGTTTCCTCTTTCTGACAGGTATATAGCATGCCTCTCCTGTTTTTCACTTTTTTTCTTCATCTCCTACAGAAAAAGGAAGCAACCTTCTTGGGCATAAGAAGGGTGAAAAGGTAAACTAGACTGCTGTGCAGGGCAGGGCTTATAATGAACGTATACTGTCCCTGGCTAAAGCAGAAGCAAGTCCCTGACCACTGAGAGAAATGCTTCTGCTGATGACCAACCTCAGGAAAGGGCTTTTTATAATAACCCTGCATTAAGGGTGACACGAGAAAGAAAGGTATGTGTTAATGAATAAAGTACCAAACAACTATGCCCTAAGCATTTGGTTCAAAAGTTTTTCTAAAATATTGGAATCAATTATTTATGTTCTTTTACTGAGTGCCCACTATGTCCTAGGTACTGACATTCTTCATGCTGGGATGATAAGGCAAATAACATACAATTTCCACCTTGTAAGCTCACAGTACAGCGTGAAAGTAACAAAGAACTGTAATTCGTTGAACACAATAGGTGATAGAATTGTTTGAAAATTGTTGAAGTTTAGAATTATGCCCGGAGTTGAATTTTTGATAAATAAAATTTGGAAAATATTTGGAAGGATTAATATCTTGGGGCTTTAGTAGACAATTCCATTGGAAGATCAAGCACTCTTTCCTCCACTTCGAGACGGAGGCACACACAAAAAATAATAGCAGGCAAAAGGTGACCCTTGTAATTCTCACCCCTTCAGGCCAGGATTCTATCATCACCTGGTGGCACAATACTGAAATTGTAAGCATAGATTAGGGTTTTTTTGTTCTTGGGGTTTTTTTTTTTTTTATTGTTTTTGCTATAATGTCAACAAATATCAATGACATTGCTTTTTTTTTGAAGATTTATTTATTTATTTTAGATCATGCACACACCAGAGGAGGAGGAGCTAGGGAGAGAGGGAGAGAGAGAGAGAGAGAATCTCAAGCAGACTCCTTGCTAAGCATGGAGCCCAATGCAGGGCTTGATCCATGACCCCCATGACCCTGGGATCATGACCTGAGCCAAAATCAAGAGTAAGATGTTTAACCAGATGAGCCACCTAGACACCCTGACATTACTTTTTTTTTTTTTTTAATATATAAGAGATTTATTTATTTACTTTAGAGAGAGAGGTGGGGCAGGGACAAAAGGAGAGGGAAAGAGAATCCTCAAGCAGAGTCCCTGCTGAGTGTGGAGCCCGACACAAGGCTCCATCTCAGGACCCCAAGATCATGACCTGAGCTGAAATCAAGAGTCGGCTGCTCAACCAACTGAGCCACCCAGGCGCCCCATAATAGACATTATCTTGAATGTTAGATTCTGAGTGTAGAATAATATAGAGAATAAGACTTAAATTTCTCTAGATCTTCACTCTTCTATGTAGGGTTGTATTTGTAGTGAAGAGTGTGAACTGAGGTTAGACGTATATAAATTTGCCTCTTACTAGCTGTGTGATCTTGAGCAAATTCTCTAAACTTTAGTTTTCCTAATTGGAAATCTCAGAGTTATGAGATTTATAGGCAAAGTACCTAGTGCAATGTTGGACACATAATAGATGTGCAATAAATGTTAATTCCTACTCCTTTTATGAAAGTACTTACTGAATAAAAGGTCTGTTCTCCCACAGTCATCATAATATTCTTCTATTTATAACTTTTAAAAAATGGAAGAGGTTGGAATAGATTCAGAAGAAATCTCATGGGGGATCTAGCTAGAATGAGCTGGCTGCCACTATCCCCTTCCTGTCCTCCTCCCCACCTTTGTTCTTATATGGAATATCTGGAATTTTCTTAGACAAAGCCTATCATTCTTTAAGCTTAGCCTTAGTTCCAGCTTTTTCCAGAAAGCCTTCCCCCATCAATCCAGATGGCATTGTCACCATCAACTATCCTTCACTATTTCATTTCGATACTCACTCTTTTTATATTCTCTACACTATCAAGATTCATGCATAAAGAGGGAAGTTCCTTTTCCAACCAGACTGTAAGCTCCTTGAAGGTGGGATCTATGACTTGTATTTCTTTCTGTTCTTCACACTCAGAATTTAGCACTGAACTTTGCCTATTGGGCAAAATCCTAATCTGCAACAGGCATTTTCATCAGAACTGGAACAGATTGGGGGCACCTGGGTGGCTCAGTGATTGAGCATGCCTTTGGCTTGGGTCATGATCCTGGGGTGGTGGGAATGAGTCCCACATTGGGTTCCCTGCAGGGAGCCTATTTCTCTCTCTGCCTGTGTGTCTACCTCTTTGTGTCTCTCATGAATAAATAAAATCTATTTTAAAAAAAGAACTGGAACAGATCATTCAGACTTTATTAGTTATTATTCTTTTACTATTCTCTAATTGTTTTTGAGAGTCTCTGAATTGTATCATCCTCAACATGATTGAATTCTTTTATAGCTAGGTACTAATTCATACAGTTTTTCCCTGTTCTCCATATTAATAATAGGTACCACTTCGAGTGCGGCCTCCACCAAACCTATATCTGTTTTAATCCTGGCAACAAACATTGAGAGAAGTTTTACTGTGCCCATTTTACAGAGGAAATTGAGGCTTAGGAAGCCAGCATATCTTTTCCCCTAAAATGGTGTTCAGCGCCCCCTAGTTGAAGCACATGAAATAGGCCTTGGGATAGTTTTTGAGGTGGTGGTCAGTGAATTGTTAATCTTTATTCCTTTCTTATAACTGAGTGTTGCCTGGAACCAGGCTCTCTCCTGTAAGGGGCTAAGGACATAGAAGTTCACCTAACCAATGTTTGCTGAGCCACTGCTCTATGTAAGGAGTTTTGCCAGATTTGGAAGAAGTAGGGAATGAGGACCTAATGAGGTACTCACTCTACTTGCTAAGATTTTTTTGCTTTCCAGCTTTAATCCTTTGTGTCTCTCTTACTTCAAATGTATAGCCTGGTCATAATGATAGATTAAATGAGATATATTCTGAGGACATGCTGAGTTAGAAGCACATCACAAAGAAATCTCTTGGCCCCTTTTAAAAAAAAGATTTTTATTTATTTATTCATGAGACACAGAGAGAGAGGCAGAGACGCAGGCAGAGGGAGAAGCAGACTCCATGCAGGGAGCCCAATGTGGGACTCGATCCTGGGACCCCAGGATCACATCCTGGGCCAAAGGTAGGCGCCAAACCGCTGAGCCACCCAGGGATCCCCTCTTGGCCACTTTTAGATGAGGAAAACATCTTTCTAGAAAAATGCTTAGTTATAACCATTGTCACCACTATGATGGCGTATGAGATTGTGCACGTCAGGTACCTACTGTAGTGTTCGGTATACAGTAGATTCTTGGTAAAAAAAAAAAAAAGTTTTTATTTGTACTTTATAAGTCCTGTTATTTGTTTCATTATCTCCTCCCTTTCCTCCCCTTCCCTTTATCTTTCCTTCCTTCTCCTCCTCCTTCTTCCTCCTACAAACTTCCTTCCTTGCCTTTTACAATACATCTATTTCTTTATTTATAGTTACAGAATTATACACGAGTCCAGGGTTTTGTTTTAACTCTATACTGAATTATTTTCAAAACTATATTAATATGGATAAAAACTGTATCTTTTGGTATGGCTACTCCGTATTTATCTGCTCAATGGCCTCTGATTTGGAAAGATTAATATTTATACGAAGGTTTATTGTTTCTTTACTTTAAATTTTTAGTGAAACTTATCTGAATTGAAATGGAAAGATTTCAAATCCCTTAATGCAGGGATTTTCAGAAATCTCTGTGTTTGCACATTGACCCTGTTGAGTTTTCTTAGGCTATGATGAAGAATATAACAGTGAAACGTCCAGACAGGGACTCCACCTAAATTAGATTTTTTTGATGAATGTGTATTTACCTTTTTAAGAATTTTGTAAGTAAAGCAGATTTCCTGTCCTTTAAATTTTTTTTCCCAGAAAAGACATCCTAATGCATTAAGGGTACAGTCAAAGGCACTTCTGAAAAAGTGTACATTGATCCTAGAAAGAACCTTCTACTTTCAGCTGCTATTGTAGTGTAAGGCGTAGGAGTATGGAAAGAAAACAGGAAGATCAAGTGTGAATCAACCTGGAGGTTGGTTTACCTGCACAGGTGGACTCTTGGCAATCTAAGTGGACTAGACATCCATTTCTCACATTTTCCTACACAGTAGCATCCTTGTAGCTCTTTCTCACAATCCATAGTAGATGAAACTACTTAGGAAAGAGAAAAACATCATATGGTCGGGTCATATATCTCTAAGAGAACATCGACAGTGAAATCCTGATCTTTCCCGTAGGCTCCGCGTCAGTCTGGTGCATCTTTCTCGCCTCTGTGATATGTTTGTATTTTTCTCATAAAATTTGATTTAATGTTTTTCATAGGAAAAAAAGACAAAACCAATACCACAATTCATCGAAGGAAAATTAGGTTTTAAATTTTATCAAAAGCCCTTAAATAGAATATACCATCATCAGGGCATGTTGATTGCATTTTCTCTAAAGAAGAAAGACCAGCAGTTTAGGTTGAGTTTTCAAGGAAAGAAGGAGAAGATAAAAAGAAATAGCATTACAGGAAAATGTCAGGTCATAGTCACTGATGATGCTATTTAAATCGTGTGCCATAATCATATTAGGACAGAGCACATGGAATTCCCGATTTCTCATGACAGTGAAGAACGGCCAGCAATTATCAGTGTGTGTGTGGTGTGTGTGTGTGTGTGTGTGTGTGAGTGTCTGTTTGCTCTACCTTCCCACCCTATTTTACTAATTCCTTTAAGTGGCAGGAAGAGATAATCCAGACACCCAGAACAGGAGAAAAAGGTCTGCAGCTGTGCTGGGAGGTTACTGGTATGAAGAGAGAGGCTCAGTCAGACTTGGAGTTTTGTGCTATTGCACGTGAATGCTCTGGAACTGCCCTAATCGACTGAAAATGAGCCGGCTACGGTCATATGGAACAGGTCTGTTTAGCCACATCGCTGGGTAGCATGGCAGATGGTAGGCCGTCAATGGGTGGTATTGATTGGCTAGATTTGCCTTAGGGTAACAAGACTATGGTCCTTAAAACCCCGCTTCATCTTATTTTCCTTTGTGCAGCTACGTACAGTTGTGGTTTTCTCTTCTCACTCCCCAAGCCCCCAATATCTCTTTTTTCTTCCTTTTCAAATCAAAAGTCTTTCTTGGTAATCAAAATAGAGAGGTTACCTTGAGATAAACACTCTTTAAATTATCACCAAGGCAAGAAAAGTCGAGAATATTTTATTTACTGGGCTGATTACATTTTAATGTTTGAAGAAAGTGACATTTTTTAATTAGTGTTTAAGACATATGGTGAGTGTACAAATTAGCTTATTTCATACAACCAGAATTTGATGAGAGCAACTCCTCCTTCTCATTCCCCAGTTAAAAATTGTCACTTGAAACTTAATATATGCGAGGAGGTTAAATGGTATTAAGTGAAGCAGCCTTGACTCAAAGATGAAGGAGACAGTCACTGTTGTGTGTGGCTAAATATTGCCTGGATGGGCTGGAAAAATACTAGTATCGACATCTGTGTTTGCAAAAGGATGTGGAAGTTCCAGGGCTTTAATTTTGTCCAGCCAAGAAAACAAAGTCCCAGGTATCTGTGCGTGTTGGTTTCTCTTTTAGATACGAGGGGACGTAGAATAGTGGATGCACGCTCTGTAATAAAATCCTCCTTAAAATCAGGCCGTATAACAATGTAAGTGATGAGATTTATTTTTGTCCAGGTGGTCCTTTATCTGTGAACATCCACCCTCCATCACTTGGAGCTCTCAGCCTGGGACATTCTATTTATTCCTGGCAGAGGAGCAGATTAATTGGAATAGAATTGTACAAAGGAGACACCAAGTTAGCTATATACCCAAAATAACACAGGACAGAAACGTTCCACTTGGAGGCAGATCTTAGGGAAAAAGAACAGAACTGGGGAGAGATATATGATTACTTTGCTCTTGTGGTTGTTTATAGCTATTCATATAATTGGATTTTTGAAAGAGGTGCTTAAGATCTTGCTTTTGTTTTACTTTCAAGCTTTTGGGTTATTTCCTATCATGAAGGACCCTATCAGACAAACCTAATGCTTTACCCAGAAGCAAAGTTGCGCCCTCAAACTCTTGCCTCCATCTTGTATGTGCTTCGTCCATATGTTTACTTTTGAATTGGTTTTTTATCATGTGAATCAATATTCTCCTCCCTTTGCTGCAGGAGGATCATTTCCGTGGAGTTTCTGGTCGTCCCCCACCACCCGCTTGCTCTGTGTTGCTTGGGTTTTCCTTGCTCATCCCTCGCTGAATGAAACAAAGCATGTTTGTGTTTCCTTCTTCACAGCTCTTATTAGAATTGGTGCTGGTGTTTTGTTTTGCTTCCTCGCTAGAAGTCAGGAGATGGAATTTTATTTATTTATTTTGACAAGATACAGGGAGAGAGGAGACCCGGTGCCCGTTAGGAGGCTGGCGTTTCTCGCATCACACTCCACACCTGGGGCGGGGGGGGGAGGGGGGGGGGGACAACAGCCCTCTAGGATGGTTCATCTGAGTCTGTGCCCTCTACCCACCTGGTGGCTGTGTCGTGAACTGTTACTTTAAAGAGTAGTTTAGACACCAGCCATGTTTGGGGCAGGCTGCTCCTTCCTGCAAAGAGAGCAGCGCACGTGAAGGAGCCCACGGTGGGGGAGATGCGGGGAGAACGCGGCTCACGGGCTCAGGTTTTAATGTGCAAACTCCGGGGAAATCCTATATTGACTGTTCCGGGGCGCGCAGCAGCACTGAAGAACCCTTTGCAGACGGAGTGCTTTGCAAAGGATTCTAACTGTTTCTCTTAAAACAAAATCTGTGGCAAGATGTTTGAAATCAGCAGGACGCTTAATGCTGCTTTGTTAAATAATGAGGTAATATTTTGTCACTTTTTTCTGGGCAGCATCTGTTTCCCCCCCCCCCCCCTTCATTTTTATCCCCCTATGTTTATGAAGGATTCTCTTTTTTTTTCTTTTTTCTTCCCCCTCCCCCCTTTTTTTCTTCTCCTGGAAGTCAAGGAATACAGTTCACGCTTCCCTTTCTGTTCCTTCCTTTTGGTGCTTTTGGAGAATTTGGTTTGTCTTTTCCGTTTGCAGCTTCAGCCGGCTGCTGTTCGCTGGCCCATTGTGCCACGTAAGGCTTCTGCGCTGCGCGGAGTAGGGAGTTATTAACGCTGAATTGGCTTCTGGTACAGTCCATCTGGACCCTGTGTGGGAAAGCTGGCTGCCGGCGACTGATGCTGACATGTCTGCAACCCTTGGGATGTGTGCATGGTGGCAAGGGGCTGACTGATAGGAGAGTCCTCCTTTTAAGGGAAATTGTTATTAATGAGTCCAGAAACTGCTCATTTATGGTAAGAGGGATCCAGCGACGCTGGCGGCCCCACAGCTCCGGGGTGTCATTTTTAGGTCGCCTTAGCTGCCCGAGTGAGACAAGTTTATTTCTCTGGTGGTGGAGGATTGTGGCAGAAGGAAAAAAAAAATCCTGCATGACTGGGAGACTCGCCTGCCTGATTCTTGAGATAATATATTGAGAATCTGTTGCTTTACAAATGTCACACCACTGATGGAGCGGTCAGCCCCTCACTCTGAAAGATGAATGGTACTATTGGAAATGCAATAATAAGGTTGACTTTTCCCAGCAATAGCATTCGGCCTTTGTCTTTAGAGAAAAGGCCTCTGAGGACATTTGTGCATTTGCTTGAGGATTCCCTTGAAAGACTTCGGAGTGGAGGGTTTTTGGAGAAGTGATCAATATACAAAGTGCATGGATTTTCCAGCCTCGCAAGCCAGCTGATTACTTGGGCCGTAGTGCACAGTCCTGCTTCAGCTGAGCGGCCACAGCATCTTCTGATACACCTGATGGTAATTAATAGCTCGCTGAGCGTGCTGGGGTTAGGCTGGATGCGGGAGAGTGGTTTTAAGAAATTCTGACTTTGGTAACCTCCAGAGAAAGGCAAAGGAAATATTTTGCTCTGGAGTGAGCTGTTTTCATCTGTGTGTTTTTCAGCCCTGCGTTCATGGGTTTCTCCTCACAGTACTCCGTGTGGGGGAGATGGCACTCAGGGCTGCTGTCATTGATTTAGGGCACCTGTCCCTGCCCTGCGTCTGTGTGTTGCGCTCTGTAGAACACTCAACCTAGGACTTCATCCCGGGAACATAGTTCAGCAGATCCAGTAGTACTATTGTGACTTGTACGACTCTTTGTGTATTTGCTAGAGAAATTATCTTAAAAGTTTACTTAATTCAGTCTGGTTCCACTTGAAGGGATTATAGTTTTGACATTTCTACTTTTCTGTTTCATGGATTTGTATTTCCAACAGCTCGATGCGTTAATATTCAACTCTAATTTTCCATATAGTGTACCCAACATGTATTATTTCATGGTGTATCTGTATTTTTCAAAGCGTGCATATCTAAGCGTGTATATTTATGGGTGTGTGCTTGTGAAATAGTAGCTGGGAGACAATAGTTCTAATTTTTTAAATGTAAAGGTTTTTTCCTTTTTGACTAATTTTTCACGGGCCCATCTATTCTCGGACTTGGGGTCCAGAGTGTAGCATGATTTTCAGTCTGTATTTCTATTCTTCCCAGGCCCATCTCGCTGCCAAGTCCAGCCAAAATTTAAATTATGTTGCATTATTTCTTTAGTAACATTTGTTACCTCTCTGTATTTACTGAAGAACAAATTGACTAAACTATGAATTAAATAAATAGTGATAAATTAGCTTTTTGGTTAGAAGTAAAGCATAAGTTCCTCAGGTAAGCCACCTTAAAACCCAAACCAGAGCAAATTACTGTACCACTGAAGGCTGGTATCACAGAGGTTATGAAATGCACAACATAGGCAGGCGGACTGTATACATCACCACACACTTGCTAGATGTCTCTTTGCAAGTCTTTTAAGAGGCCGAAGGAAAAAGACATCTTTTGGAGGAGAGAAGCAAAATCACGTGTTCAGTCAGCAAGATGAGCACTTTGCACCGGTCATGAAATGACGCTGTTGTTAAAAGCTTGCTTTACCATTCTTTATAGCAGTGAGGATAGTAAAGAGAGATTGTGTTTTAGTGGATTTTTAAAAATTCAGATCATGCCCCATCCAAGTTGAGAAATAAATTCATTTAAATAAATCATTCATCATTCTGTGTTTTGAAAAGCTCAGACAGAAGGCAGAAAGGTAGAGGCTGACAGCTGCCCTCCTCCCCGCCCCCCCCACCAGCTTTTTTTCTTTTTTTGTTTATTAGGAAGTAGTTTTCTGAATCAAACTTGGAGGAACCCAGTTTGTGGAGCAAACACAATCTCAAACTTGCTTTCTCCTGAAACGCTGGCCTGGTTAACTGCAGAAGGAGCATTACTTACTAAAAATCAGCAATATTAGGAAATAATAAAGTTAAAATGTAGATGTATTAGCACATTAAAGTGCTTTTGTTGTATCTTTAAGCCTAGAGGCAGATCATTAAATATGCATTTCGCTAGAAAGCAACTGTCGAGAAAGATAAGGTGGTTGAAAATATTCTATCCTGGAAAAGCCCTCTGTCAAAGGGGTTTGGCGTTGCAGCCCTCAGGACAGGGGAAAGGGGGGACACTCCCACCATTAGGGTTTGCAAGCAGCGGCCGTCCGGTGACCTGCAGTTGTTACAGTACTTTTGAGCTAGGAGGAGGGAAAAGGTAAAAATACAAGTATGGCTGTTGTTGCTTCAGCCTGGCCTTAATTACCAGACACAAGAAGCAGTTCAGAAATCTGGTCTCTGTTGTTGTAGAGGTCACCAAATCATTAACATCGTCAATCTGGCAGTAGCTAATTTAAATAGCACCTGATGTTGCAACGCCTCCCTTCGTTTTCCCAGCCAATCAGATCCTGGCTTCGGCTGACAGATGGTCCCATAAATGGATGTAAAAAGGGGAAGCTTCGAGCCAATTTCAGCAAGGCTCTGTTCAGTTGTTCTTATCTACATCCTAGAATCGGGGGTTTCAGCTCACTGCTCCTTTTCTTTCTTTTTTTTTTTTCTTTCTCTCCCCCATCCCCTCCCCCCAAATAATTGATTTACTTTACAATCATCCACATTGTGTTTTGTGGATCTTTAAATATATATAACAATAGTAGTCATTTAAAAAATATATCCTGAAACCTTTGCAAATTTTAAAAGAAGAGTCGAAGCTCTGCGAGACCCAATATTTGCCAATAAGAATGGTTATGGTAGGTATGACTAGATTTATAATCTGTTGTTTGTGTTGCTGGAGGGAAGAAAAGCATCTACACCTTGACCAGTCTTATGCTTGCACAAGAGTTTAGTTCTCTGCTGCTGTTTGGTTCCTACATTTACTATCTCTTTTGTGTAGAGAGTGCCGGTAGGTCCTTTTATTGAAAAGCAGTGGGGAAATAGATTGTCATTTTTAACAGGTCATTGTCAGTTTTCCCTTCAACATAAAGGAGGGGGCTGGTATAGAGGGGAGGTGGACTGAAATAATTGCTGGTTTGCTGAAAGAGGTTATATTACATGAGACCATATTGGCAGAAAAGGCTTTTTTTTTTTTTTTTTTGTAAGGGAGAGGGGGGTTTGTCTATGTGCCTGGGTTTTGTGGGGCTGGAGGTGGATGCAGCGGGGCTAGGAATCTCCATTTCCATGCTGGAAATGTAAAGCTTGAGAGGCAGCTCCTGGATCCTGAACGTTGAGATGGGCAGTGGTGTTTCGGGGGACTGCGCAGTCAAAACGGCAAAGAGAGTGATTTATTTGGGCTTCAGTAAATGCTGCATCTTGTATTTCAAAGAGTTTCCTGTCATGACCTCATAAAAAAGAGGAGGCGGCTTGTATGTGTAGCGGTGCCTGGCGTGTTGAGTTGTTGCTTCCTTCCCTGGGCAGCAGCTCTGTAAGAAGGAATGTCAGCTTTTACATAACGTTCCTTTCCGCTTTTGACACACTGTGTGAGGGTCCATCTTCTTCTGATCACAGATGGAGTGGAATGGCTTGAAGATGGTAAGTGAAAATTCAGAGGAAGGCAGCTTGGAGATTCCAGCCGTGTGTGTGTGTGTGTGTGTGTGTGTGTGTGTAAGGATGATGGACCGTGCATCGTAAATCACCGTGCAGATCGTGTGTGTGTATGTGTGTGTTTATTAGTATTTCTCTTTTCTGAAAGCCAGAATCCATCTCCAAGTGTAATGGCACTGCATGCACACAAGGCACACACACTGCCTCTTCCATCGAACACACATTTAGCCAAGCAAGGTTGGTGCCTTTTTTGACAATCACAATGTCACCGTCGCTGTTGGCTGGCGTGTCCACCGCCTCTGTGAGCTTTCAGCAGAATTACATGACTGTTAAAGTTAAAGGCACATTTCTTTTTTAGTCTCCTACTAGGAGTGATGGGGAAGGCTGGATATGAGGGGTGGGGAGGTGGGGTTCAGTACCAGCAGATGCATTTGTGAAACAGGACTTTGGGATGTGGAAGGGGAAGTGGAAAACCTTTCTGCCAAAGTAGTAAATCTATTTTTAGTATCATCTTTTTCGGGGGAAAAAAAAAGAAGCAGGGAAACTCCTTGAGTGCCGCTCCTGTCGCCTGATGTTGACCCCGAAGACATGGCACAAAATGGCACAATCAGATGCCACGGGTGCCCACTTTGACTTTGAATTTCACCAGCAATAGCTTTCACGGGGGCTTCAAAGCCGGGTGTGTGGGGAGGCTGTAAATTCATATCCATCTCACTTATTTTTTGCTAGCAAAGCCTGGGGAGGACTTTTCGCTCTGCATAGATGTTATAACAAAGCTGTGGTCTTTTTCCCATTCTTAGAGGATTGCCTTTGTCTGGCTGCTTGTTTTGATGGGTGTAAAACAAATAAGATTAGACCGAGCAGCCCAACTGAAAGCGATAGCTGGGAGGAAAACCCAATGAAAGGTTGCCGGGGAAACGAACAGAGGAAAAGCCGAGTCGGGAGCAGGTGGCTATCATGAGAACACACTGCAAACAGTGTAAAAAGGGGGGAGGACAGGACCTCGATTATCTTTGCTGTTCTTTGTGGCCGGCCCAACTTTAATTATTCTTTATAAATAGGTGTTAATTACATTTCTAACTCTGGTTTACAGTGATTTTTAGAAATCTATTTTTAAGCATCTGTTCTGTCTCTCCTGGGTTTTTGTGTTTTGTTTTGTTTTGTTTTTTTGTTGTTGTTGTTGTTGTTGTTGTTTTTTTTTTTTGGTTTAAAAAACAGAGAGGGAAGAAGACGAGGGGGAAGGGAGGGTAGGGAATCTTGCTTTTTTCCCCCCCTTTCTCTCTCTCTCTCTCTCTCTCTTTCCCCCTTTTCCCTGCTGTGAAATTGTACGTGCGAAAAATCGCAAGGAATCCTGTGAGGCCATTTGAAAAAAATGTAAATTATATTGAATGAAGTTGACGGAAGCATAATAGTGAACTCCCACAGCTGATAGGTTCTGCAAATGATTTCTTAGAAATTTCCAGCAAATATCCATAGGAAAAATATAGGTAGAATAGATTTACCCTAAAGCAATGATTTTGTGCTAGGTGATATTGGTGTTTTTACTAAATCAGATGTTGATACTACAATTCCAGGGAGTTCATTGCATCCCTCATTTTATATCCTAAGTAGAAATTACTTTTAAAAATAATAAATGAAAAACTGCATTTTGGCCTTTGCTTCGTTTACCACTCTATACCTCTAACCACAAGGTCCATCAGGCTGCACCCTTGCAGCAACTGCAAGGCATTTGGTCCTGGGTCTGATCTTGGCATAAACTGAGTGAAAAGCTAATTTTTTTTTTTTTAGTGTCTCTGAACGTCTAGGACCCGTGCGTGCGCTGGGTGACAGGCGTCTCTCCCTTTTTCTCTGAGTGTGCTTTTCTAGTAGGCTCTTTTTCTCGTGATGGTGGGTACCAGAGAACAGAAAGGTATAGTGCTTAGGCGAATAGGAGGTAGCATAAAACCATGATCTGTTATGGTTCCTTCCAAATTAGATACATGATCATGTAGCTAATGTTAAGCCCAAAAATGAGAGATTAAAATTATACTGAAATATGTTAAAAGGTTAGGAAATATAGTTGGCTTTACTGAAGGTACTCTTAATTTTTACTCTCTCCATTGCAAATCTCTGCACTCACCGCCCCCCCCCCCTTTTTTCCTTGCAAAGGGCTTCTTTTTGTTTTGTCTACTCTTGAGGAAATATATATAAACTTATTTTTTGTCATATGTCGAACACTCGAACCTTTGCATAGCCATATATCTCTTAAAGATTAGACTAGTTTTTTATTATCTCTAATAGAGTTTTTTTTTTTCTGAGAAATTTCTATCATTTTTTAGTTAGGGGGAAAATCGTTTCCATAAGAACTGTCACCTTGTCATGGGTTGTAAAAAAGACACGTGGTTCTACTGCTGACCTTTCTTGCTTCTTTGTCTTAAAAATATTAATGCCTACTACCTGCATGTGGAGGTGTGCCTTTATGGAAACACAGGGCTGAGTGTGCATTTATTAAGAAATGAAAATCTGATCAGAAATATTTCTGCAAAAAACACCTGACTACATCGCAGTTTTAATGATCAGAATGTCCGTATATATCATTGTAACATCATGGCTACATCGTTTAATATTTAAATTTTTAAAAGGATAAAATGAAAATAGCTAGGGAAATGGCTGAGAAACTGCTTTGAGAATCACAGACTTATAAGATAATTTTAATATCTCGGTTAGAAGAAAAAAAAAGCCTAACAAGCAACTTAGCCACTCATTTCTGTAGTCCCATTCATTTCTAACTGCCATTCATTCAAGTCATCGTCCTGGCCAGATACAGATGAACTTGCTTCTGTTTGATAGTTTTCCAAAGCCTTAAAAGTTTTTCCTCTCCCTATAGCCCTTTATTGGTCCTTTGAATATTCAAGGATTTTGTGATGAGAGGAGGGCCAGAGTGTTGTGAGCTAATAACAATGGAATTTTTCTCTTAAGGAAAGAGAAAGAAAATGAGCTACGCATCTGCGTTTGAGTTCGTAACTCAGTCTTGAAAAAGGGTTTGAGACCTGGTTGACTTCACGTATTTTAAACTTAGCATTTCTGTTGGGGGTAATCTGCTTGACATTTCGAATCTAGAGATCATGCCTGAATAGTGCTTTGTGTGTATGTTCAGTGTCTCTAAAAGAATTTGTGGGTGAATCAAGGTGTTTTTCTCAAGTAAGAATTACCACTAACAATGAAAAGGTTTCCTCAGGGCAAGTCCTTTCTTTGGTTTGATTTCTTCCCTTTGCACTTATTTCTTTATTGTGGGTGGATTCTTTTCCTACATGTAGACCAAATACTGTTCCTTCCATGAGAATATATGCTGCTTCACTTAGTCCTTGGCATCTTAATGCCTTATTTTAATAAAAAAAAAAAAAAGAAACAAATTGTGTGTACCGCAACTAAGGAATGGCGGGGTTGATAGAGGTCATTGTGTGTGGACGGAGGTACTTTGGCCTTGATAAATTTCTTCATCAGTTCCAATGATCTGTGGCCACCAGGCACTTAATTTATATGCCTGGACACTTAATATGTACATTTGTTGGTGAGCTGGCCAGCGGATGCTAGACACATGAGTGTGCGCTGGCAAATGCTGCAATGCAGTATTTTTTCCCAATGTCATTAGGAATTTTGGGGGTATAAAGGGGCACAAACATTCTCAAGCTTTTATCTTACTATCTTCCAGTAGATGGACCATGTTGTAAAGAATTGGCCAAATCTCCTTTTAAAAGTGAAGTCAACCTTTTATTGCCCGCTGTCTGTTCTTCCATCCATTAGATAGATATGTGGCAAATATGTATATGTGAAAGAGGGAGATTCTGTGTGTGTGTGTGTGTGTGTGTGTGTGTGTATCTGTGTAGGCATGTGTGTTTCTGGAATCCTGCACCTGTCTTAGGTTTTCCTTATTTGGTATTACCAAATGTGTATACATACTTGCAAGTGTATGTGCATCTAAAAATGGAAAGAAAACCAAACTGGGCTGGCTTCCCATAAGAAGTGGCTTCTCCTCCTCACAAACTCCAAGAGTTTTCTTATTAGAAAAATGCAAAACTTAATCAAAAAGATATATCCAGACCCTGCAGACTTCCATTAGTAACCAAACACCTTCCTTTAGTTGCCACTTGAGAAACTACAAATGTGCAGATCCATAACCATATTTGTGATCTCGAAGCTGCTCTCTCAATCAAGGGGATGGGTTCAAATTAAAATGTACATGTATGTGGAAGGAGAGTTGCTTTTTCTTTGGGAGCATTTGAACCTAATCTTTAACCATTGGAAAAACAAGTAGGAGGTAGGGTGCCTGTGTTCGCAGTTCCTGCATTGTTTTGGGAGTTTGTGTGTGTATGTGTGTGCTTCAGAAACATCCTCGTATTTTTAAGATCTCAGTGTATTTTAAGGGTAGAGGGCTATTATAGGTGAGTGGCTTTTTAAGGGTGAAAAGAAAGGTGATCTGTGGATGGGTGGGAGTTATCACAAGCAGTAATTGTCATAAATTACTCATCTAGAAATGGAAAGAGAAAAAGGCTGGAGGACAAGAATGGAGAGGGGCACCAACATGTGGATCTGCGCCTGCCGATAGAAGAGATAATGAGTGAGAAATTTGAACTGGTGCAGTGCGGGAGCCTGATCATTTCTCAGAACCTTGACTTTGCAGGTTCATTACTTCCTTGCTTGCTTGTTCACACCTTTAATTATATCCAGTTTGGGATGCTAGCTAGGGGCACCAAAGATGAGCCATTTTGTTTGTTGTTTACTTCATTAAGTATTCAGGCAGAGTGCTCACAATAGCTTTGGAGCATCAGTGTTAGGAATCAAGCACTTTGGAAATGGAATTGTTACAAAAGAATAAAAAATAAGAAAGCAATCAGCCAGCTAGCTTGCTTTGGATGTTCACTCTGCTTAATGGTAATATTTATGCTGTTCCTTGTACATTCATTAAGAAATAAATTATGCAGTGTCAGTGCTCCTAATATGCTGGTTGCTCCCCCTGCCCCCCTCGCTCTCGCTCTTCTCTCTCTCTCCCCACGCTCCACCCCCAAGATTTTGCCTTTTACTTGGCCATTTTAGGATGGACCATTTTTGCTATGGGGAAGATCATCCTTCAGTTCCTCGTTCTATTTAATACGAGAGATGTTTTCCCCTCAATATGGATCTTTCTCCATCAGGATCACGAAATGCTGAACACCATAAAGGAATCTTTAAATAATTTTTGTTGAGGAAGCAGTGAAAATGTTGAAGAAATAAGGTCAATGTAATTGTTGTGCTTGCGCTTTGTTTTTTGTTGTTTTTGGAAAGCCTTATTTTTAACCACAAAAGTAAAGTGCAAAACTAGCATATGTGATTTTTTAAAAATGGAAAAAGATTACAAGTCATAGGTCTCTCTTAAAAATAACTCACCTGGGACTCTTGGTTTGAAAGATAACATTTAAACTCGAGTTTAATTTTTTTAATTATTCATGTTAAAGCTATAAAAATATAATTCATAAATATATTTTTTCTATAAGAAGTTTAGTTCTATTTTCAGGATATGAGGAAGCAGAGAAACAATTCTAGCAAGATGCTGAATTCTGAAAAACACACCACAACGTGGAGGTTGCCTCCTCTCTGCACTTTGTGGCGTTGAATCCACTCCTGCTCCTTCTATGACTCAGTTACCTTCTGTCGTCTACTGTCTTGTGGCGACTAGCCCTTGAAGTTGTTTTCCCAGCTGTGTTCATCGAGGAGGCTAGGCTATCATCTGTTGAGGACTTACTATGTACCTTTCTCTGGAAGGTGGAATTCAAGGTCACCGTTTCTTTTTCTTCTGGCACTGATCAGAAGACAGAATAAGAGTGTAAGTAAGTCCCTGTGGTTGGGGCTAAGGTTCAGGTGAGGGCTTGTAAGGTTGGTTGTTACGTAACCCAGTTTGTGTCAAGCTATGGGAAGAGATCTGTTGGAACATTCAAATACACAAATGTTTTCTTTTTGTATTTGTAAGAGCCTAGGCATGACTCCAAAAGATAGAAGTCAAAGATCTTCTGGATATTTTTGTCTGTAAGGTTCCATGTATGGAGATGTTCGCTTCCAGGAAAGGTAAAGTTTAGACAGGAGTAGGAATTTGTCTTTCTGTCTGCTACCCATGAGCTTGGCTAGAGCCAATCAATTTTACAGAAATGCAAAGGCTGTTCTAACAGAGATGCTTCTTTGAGTACCTCTCCCTCATGTCACCTTCCAGGAAGGACCTCAGAAGATAGTGACCCTCTTGGCAGGCCCTTGTGCAAACGGTAAGTTTGCACATGGAGCAGATGTCATAGAGTAATGTCGTGATACACACCCACATCCTGCCTGCAGCGGGGTGAGGATGGTATAGATGGACAGCCACGATGCCCAGTGTGCTTGGGATGTGCCGATAATGACTTCTCAAGTAGCCTGTTTTCCTAAGCTGGCAGTCCGAACCTTTAGAGTTTTCCTTTTTAATTTGTACTTGAAAATTAACAGGCTGAGTTGAACTTTTCTCTTTTCAAGTGCCCCCTTTGAAGATGCAGCAGTAGTAAATACAGCTTTAATGATAAACTTTAGCTCTAAGTGCTATTTAAAAGTCTGTCATGGAAAGCCTGAGAACTTGCAATCTTTACTAATGAAACTTTTATTAGGAGAGTGCTCACTTAAAATGGAGTAAACGACTAAGTCCCTGGAATGTGTGATTTTGACCAGATTTGACTCATCCTCTCTTATGTTACTTTTTGTAATGCAGCCAACCACACATCTAAAATTCTGGATATTGTACTTGTCTTCAATATTAATTATCTCTGTTGATGCACTGGGTACAGACAGTACAATTCCCACAAGTCCAGATTCTTACTGTAACACCAAAACAAAAGTGATATTTATGAATAATATTGGGAAAGTTGTCTTCATAGTAACCATTCCCCAAAGGAAACTTTACATAAATGTGCATTTATTATTCAGGATATTAAAAGGGAATCCTTAGCTTTTACTTTTTAATTTGGGCTAAAATATGTAAATTGGTTTTATTTTGGAGTTGCTCTGTTTTAGGTGGCTTTGGGGGAGGATAACTTTCCAGCTTGATTATATTTTAATCACCTCTGTAGTAGAAAAGGTTCCAATCCTGAAATCAACCTTGTTATTGTGATTAGGACCCAGAGGGCCAGTGTGCAGATGGAGCTAAAAGCATTTACATCGACTTGTACGTATGTAGAAAAATTAGATTTGTTTCTGCTAGATACCACTATCCCCATGTCCTTAGTGGCAGGGCCAGCTCAGAGGCTACGGAACCACAAGTCTTTCTCTGGATTCACAGGATCTTCATGGTGTGCCTGGTACAGGCAACCAACTGGAAAGGTTGCATCTTGTTTTAAGAAACCAGGAAGTGCCAAGGACTTTGAAGTCAGGTGGACTGGGGCTAGAATCCTGACTTTCCCTATTAGTAATTGAGTGATCTTGGATGAGGTCCTTCAGCTTTCAAGCTTCAATGTCCTCATCTTTAAGAGGAGATGAGAAGGCCTGACTCACAGGGTTTTGTGAAGATCAGACGAGACACAGTATGGGAAGGCACCAGTCATACAGCTGACTACTAAAGATGCCTAGAGAATGTTAGGTCTCCTTCAGTCTCCCTGTGCCAGATGTCCTGGGGAGAAGTGACATTGAATGCTCTCCCCAGAACTCAAGGAGGGTGGGGGTGACATACAGTAATTTTTAAACACAAACAAGCCCTCAGTTCTTCCCTGGAATTGTGTGGCTTTATTAGGTTTTCTGCATTCTCATAGACTTTTGCAAGGTGCATTCATAGTCCCCTTTGGAATTAGAATTAACTTGGGATTTAGTTGTTAAAAAGAGAAAAAAGGTGAATATAAAATTAATTTTAATCAGCGCTGTTTTTTCCTTTTTTAATTTCATGAAAGAGTCTGTTAGGAAATTCAGAAGTCAAGCAGGAAAAAAAATGGGTTAAGCTAATGAATACAGTCTCATCTTTGCTGTCTAAAATATATTATTATAACCTGTGAGCTATTTGACTTTGGCCCAGAAACCAGCTTACTTTGGAGCTATTTTTTTTCCTCTTTACCACACCAGCTTTTTTCTTCTATCCCTCTTATTTCCCCAACAGACTGAATTTTGAAGTCCTATTTTTCAAGGAGTGGTGAAGAGGTTGAGGCAAAAAGTGGCTTAATGAGATTTTTCTAACTTGCCATCAGTTTTCTTTCTCCTGCTTGGTGAGGCAGGATGATGGATGGCTTTGGCAGTGCAAATAGCTCTAGAAGCGATTGCATTGACTGGAGAGGTGTGGGAGATGTGAGCAGAATGCTGGCCCTCAATTTATGACCCTCCCATTTGCAGAAAGGAAAGGACAGGACGAGAGTCACCATAAGGGCCTTGATGTCACTGCTGATCACATGCACTTGGGAAGGGGTAATGGGAGTTGTCAGGACCGGTGTTAGGCCGAGCCTAATTTTGTGCCTTTTCCCCAAGGCTCGCAAAGGGGGAATAAACAGGCACGTTCAATAAAATTCACAGGTTGTTCTAAAATGAGACCTGTTGCTGTTACCAATGAGGGTGAAGAAACCATGCAAGTAGTACCTGAAGGGGTTCACGACTGAAACTGAAAAAAATATGTAATGTCCTTGGAACAGTATTTTAATGTCATGGATTTGGGATTTCACTTTATATGATCATGAGAAGATTGTGAAAGGGAGTCATTTTTTTTCCTTCAACTGAATCCTTAAAATCAGGGGAAGGATTATAAATTGATTTGATCCCCCAAGCACCATTTTGCAGGACCTACGCTTCTGTTAAAAAAAAAAAAAAGAAAAAAAAAAAGACTCTTTACTGTGAAACAGACAATAGAATTTTTCTCTTTCCACGTGTATCTATTTCAAGGCTTCACCAAGTTCTTCTAAGGATTTTGCAAGCAGCCTTGTGCACCAGCTTTCTGGAAGAATTTGGTTGATTTTTATAGCATGTTTTGGTACGGGGGGGGAATACAGTAGTGGAAGAAGGGAGCTTGAATGTAGAGAGGCTAGAAGATGTTTGTGCATAGGTTAGCCTAGAAAAATCTCACACCTATTAATGGTGGATCAAAAAAAGAAGATTGGGTGAGCTATTTGAGCAGGTGACTGGGCAGGAAAGGGGCAGGTGGATATTCTTAGGATCTCCTTGCTAGATAAATATTTATATTTTGTTTATATTATTAAAAAAATTGCCCCATATTTAAACCAGTACTTGAGTCTCCACTCCTTTATGCTTTACACCTTTGGCTTAAGGTTATCAGCAAGAAGAAAAGACTTTTAGCTTAGAAGAACTTTAGTAAAAACTCTTAAACAGGTCTCTAGTTGGTGGATTTTGGAGACATGGGCTTACAGTTGGCTATAATCATAACAGTATTCTTCCTGAACTATCGTCATGTCAATTTTCCAAGAACAGAGGAGCTTGTATTTCTAGAACTTCACAATTCCCAGCACAGCTCTGCTGTAATGGCTCTGTGACTAAGGAGATGATTTCTCATATTCACTTCACATTGTATCATTTTTGCCCTATGGTGTTGGGTTGATCTCCCTAATGTAGTTAGGGCAGGTGTTGTTAACCCCTTTTTATAGAAAGTAAAGCTCAGCTGCCTGCCCTGGGATACATGTTTAACAGTATCAGACGTCTTAGCTCCGGAGTGCTGAGGAATACGTTCAGCTCAGACAAAGTTAACTTCCCTAGGAGCAAAAAGCAAAAATGAAAGCAAATCAGTAGAAATAATTCCTTTTCTAGATCAGATTTTTCAGTGTGGAATAGGCAAATACAGTTGCATGTCTGGGCCTATGAACCACATTCTGGGTGCCTCCTGGAATGTCACAGTCTTTAAAACATGTTCTAAAATAGTGAGTAAGGACTATGACAGGCAAAATGTGCAAAGTGTCTCAGCAGAGGAGGTCCAATAGACAGAAGAAGAGACATCCCATGCTGCTGGGGGAAGGAGACAGTCTTCAAGGAGGAAATGCCATTTGGGTGGAGCCAGGAAAGATGAGTAGGCGGGGAAATCAGGAAAACGGGGCATCCCGTGTGGAAGGAAGAGTATAAGTAAAGGCACGAGATGGACACTTGCCTAAGGAATGATAATTAGTATGGTGTAAATGCAACACAGGATGCGTAAAGATAAAGCTAGAGAGATAAAGAAAACTTATCATTTAGGAAGATTAAGGTGTCTGACTTGGTTTTAACTTTATTTGAATCAGTAGCTACGAAATGTCTTAGAGACTTATAGTTTCCTGATTGTCTGGGAGGGTTGAGACTTGCCTTTATTGGGTCATGATTTCTCAGAAGTTGAGGTCATCCAAAAGATACTACTGAATTAGACATTGGTTATTTAGAGAGAATTGGCATTAAAGCATTCTTCTAATCAGAGTGTGATGTTATGATGATGATGCTGCTCACTGGTGCAGTCACATCGAGGATTGCTTTTGGGGTTACAGTGCCAAAAAGCACTAGGAGGAAAAAATATCAACTTTATTTCAGATTGCAAAGAAGTGTGCCATTAGAGGAGCACGCTGCATTCTCTCACCAGCTGCTCATGTCATGGGAAAATGTGTGGCCAGAGAAAGGATGATGGTAGTTGGGGAATCAGCTTATTTCCTCCAGAATAGAAAACTACCCACTTCAGACTTCCAAGTGCATGTGCCAGAGCATGCTTGTCTTCCCTGGTAGTCTGTGAGCTCTGGAGAGCAGAGATTGTGTCAAATGCTCTCTGATTCAATGTTGGGCACACGTTTATTGAATTGAGTTATAATTTTTTTAGAGTCTGAACTACAGAGTTCTGACTTGAGAGTTTAGGTCTGTCCTTTAGTTTATTCACCCAAGCCACCTAACCTGGCTGAGTTCCAGGTTCTCAATATGTAAAACACATTAATGCAACTTCATGTCTTGATGGGAGGATCAGTTAAGCCATATCCTCGATACATTCCAATAGATAGAATAACAATATTAGTAAATTACTAGGTTCTAGTTTTGCCTACAGTTATTTTACTGGGTCTTGACCAGAATTTTTTTAAAATGAAAACATAAGTGAAATGGAAAGGATCAGTGGCTAGTGCTTGTTAAGGGTATTATTTCGTGAAACTTTTGTTTCAGTTACCTATGTTTTGAGTTGTGATGTGAAGTTGCTGTTCATTATATGTCTTACTTTTTTTGCTTTGTTGAATCCTGGTCAGTAAATTTGAAAAGCACTGTGTTTTTGGTTTTTGGTCGTTTTTTTTTTTTTTTTTTAAAGATTTTATTTATTTGACAGAGAAAGAGATTGTGCATGCACAAGCAGGGGGAGAAGCAGAGGGAGAGGGAAAAGCAGACTCTGCTGTGGAGGGAGCCCAAAGCAGGGCTCGATCCCAGGACCCTGAGATCAGGACCTGAGCCAAAAGCAGATGCTTAACTGATTGAGCCACCCAGGCGCCCCTAACGAACACTGTTCTAGGTGATAGTGAGCTCTGCATTATCCAAAGGAAAAAAACCAGTCACCTTTTTTTTTTTTCAGAGCTATGCAATGCAAAATCTCTAGGATCTTCCAAATTATTAAAGAAAAAAATGACATCTGATTATTTTAGATTTAATATGGAAAATGTATTTTTTAAGATTTTTTTTATTATTATTCTTGAGAGAGGCATAAGCAGAGAGAGAAGCAGGCTCCCTGCAGGGAGCTCCATGCGAGACTCGCCAGGGTCCCTGGGATCACACCCTGAGCCAAAGGCAGACGCTCAACCACTGAGCCACCAAGACATCCCAACATGAAAAATGTATCTTAAATCTTTGAAAATTAAGGCTATCTGCATGGTATATGTTGGGGCTCTCTATTAAAGTATTTATTAACTAGCAAATTTTATACCTTGGTCATGCTACCTAGCTGAACCTTCAAAGTAATAATGATAATGAGAGTACTAAGTAGTGGAGGTGATCTAGAGGTGGGACTAGAAATAATGAAATTAGCTTTAGCTTCCCTTTCTTGAGTTCTTACTCTGAGTCAGGCGCTGTGCCTTACACATCATTCCTTTTAATCCCTAGAGCAACCTTAAGAGGTAAATGTTAATTTTCCTGTTTTATGGATGAACTAACTGAGATTTTGAAAGGTAAACTAAGGTGACACAGCCAGCAATTAGGCCAGATTTGGTTTAAACCCAGATGTGTCTAATTCTAGAACAAAATGTAAACGATTTATTCAATTCCATGAAAATGTACTAAGGTGCTTACTCTGCGTTAGAACTTCTTTACAGGGAATGGTGGGTCAATTGGTCTCTGCCCTTGAGGGTTTACTGTGCATGGAAGTGGGTGAGATGTGATCTAATCACAAGAGGACAGGCACAAAGACTTTCTTACTAAGTATTTAATTTTGGAAGTAGTGAGAAGAGTACCTGCCACATAGTTTAGGTATTCAGTAAAGATTTGTTGAACTGAACTGAAATTGGATTAACTCTCACCTGGTGATTTGGAGGAGAGTGGGAGCCTATTGAGGAACCTCTGTGCTGGGGAATATCCTTAAACCTAGAAAGTGGCAGATCCATCTGCTCGGTGCCCTTTGGAACTCATGAAATTGGCAGCAGCAAAAAGCCAACCAGAGCTCACGAACTCAAATTATGAACTTCAAATTTCATTCAGGCAGAGAGAACCTTTTTCATCTTAGTATGAAAAGAGAGTCCTGTGGCAGAAACATTTCGAGAATGACAAATAGAGGGCAAATCTTAGATTGAAAAATAGTCATTATTGTTGTTATTGCTATTTTTACTATTGCTGTTTTATTTTTATTTTATACTAACCTCATAACCTCAAGCAAGTCGCGTTACCTCTGTGAGCCTCCATTTCCACGTTTGTAAGATGATTTATACTTCTTGGGGTTGTTGTGAGGATGGAATAGTTCCGTTTGAGAAAGCCTCGTTCAGCACTTACTGTTTAGTGGTCTCTAAGGACTTAGTGTAAAGGAGGCATAGCTCCCCGCCCTCAGGGAGCTGAGCGTCTGGTGAAAGTGCAGCGAGGCTTCAGCCCCGCTACCTGCAAAGCCCACACCTGAAAGAATGCACCCCTTGCAGTCTGCTTTCGGTGTATATGTTATCGTCATGCATGTCTCATTTGCATCATTGGAAGTTCAAGTTTATTGAGGATAAGGATGCCATGATGGTCATCTTTTTATCCTCTGCTACCCCTCGGCCCCTGCCTTACCCATTGGTGCAGGGTTGCCTTATATAGTTATCACTCAATAAATCCAGCCCAGTTCCGCAAATATTTACCAAGTTGTTCAGGGTGCTGTGCTGGGAAAGGGAGAGTAACATTTGCTCAACAGAGTTGAGTTGAAAAAAACTCTAGAGTACAAAAGGGGAACAGTATCATGAGGTGGTGATAAACTACGCTGTGCTCACAATGCCTGTGATCTATTCAGGAGGAAAGGAGGGCCCCAAAGACAATTTGGTGGTGAACCTAAAAATTAATGTATTCTTTCTTTTTCTCCATGCTATTTTGTTTGTATTTCATGGGAAACCAGTGTATTTGCTGCAGGCACACAGTTGAGATGTGATCACAGAGATAGCCACTTAATAGATTTGTGGCTCAGGATCAAGCCCAGCCACCTTCACAACGCCCCGGACACCCTCTGTGGCCTGGCTGCTGCCCTCCTTTCCAGCCTCCCATCCTGCAGCTCTCTGCCTTCCATTCATTCTCCACTATGGGACTTCGCTGTGCTGTTCCATCCACACCTATGTTCGAACAGATCCCTTGGTCTCAAACATCATTCTGCTTTTCTTCACTTGGCTTCAAGAGACCAATAGGAGGTGACTTCTCAACCAGGAAAGTGTCCCTGACTCACGCTGAGTTAGGGCCTCATCTTTGAGCACTGCCAGCATCCTTCCGTCATTGGTCTTCCCCACGGCATTATCATTTGTTGATTTGTCTTGTCTCACCACCACGTCAGCAGTCTGGGGTCCTCTCTGTGTCTGGCCTCTAGCAGGTGCTCAGTAACGAATTGCTAACTGAATGATGGAGTTGGGTGTTGGTTAGATTGTTCATAAAGGGCTTGCCATCAGATACCCTGTTACCTCTAAGCTGTGAGAGGGATGTGGGACCCAAAGCCCTCTATTGTGAAGACTGGTTTTGACGCTATTGTTGCTCACCAGCCACAGTTCTGTAACTTTGGATTGAGGATCTTGAGTGTATCTATTTACACGAAACTTTTCCTGACTACCATGACTCACCTGCACTTCCTCAGTAGTTCTCCTTTCTTTCAGACTCCTTTATGTCACTTGGTCTTTACCATACAGTTAACAACGATATATCACGATAATAGGGACCCTTTATAGTGTATGTGTCAGGCTTTACAAAAAGTACAGACTTAGCTTATCTCATTGAACCTCACAACTAGAGGAAGCAGGTATTTTTATTCCCATAAAAGAAGGGAAGAAAGGACACCACGTGGTTTACATAACTTTCATAAGGTCACTTGGCTAGGGAGTGTCAGACTTGGAATTCCAAGCCTCGTCTGTTTGATTCCAGAGCCCATGTTCTGTGTCCTGTTTTGTATTACTCATTTCTTAAAGAGAAGTGACTAATGAGAGACATTTAGCCTAGTGGTTATTAATAGACTTGCAGGCAAGATTGCCAGGGTTCAAATCCTGTCTTTACCAGTTACAACCTTGGGCAGATCACTTATCCCCCCTATGTGTCAGTTTCTTCAGGTGTAAACTAGGTTGTTGTGATTTAATAGACCAATGTGTATTAAGAAGTTAAAACAGTGCTTGGCATATAAAGTGCTGTTGATCATCATCATTATTATTATCATGTAATATTAATTTGTGTCCCACTCTTCAAATAGTCATTGAGTGCTTGCTATAGGCCAGACACTGTTCTAGGTACTGGAAATGCAGTGGTGATTAAGACAAGTCTATCGTGGCCATTGCTGCTATAAACATCGGGGTGCAGGTGTCCCGGCGTTTCATTGCATTTGTATCTTTGGGGTAAATCCCCAACAGTGCAATTGCTGTTACTCAGCTATTAGAAATGACAAATACCCACCATTTGCTTCAACGTGGATGGAACTGGAGGGTATTATGCTGAGTGAAGTAAGCCAGTCGGAGAAGGACAAACATTATATGTTCTCATTCATTTGGGGAATATAAATAATAGTGAAAGGGAATATAAGGGAAGGGAGAAGAAATGTGTGGGAAATATCAGAAAGGGAGACAGAACGTAAAGACTGCTAACTCTGGGAAACGAACTAGGGGTGGTAGAAGGGGAGGAGGGCGGGGGGTGGGAGTGAATGGGTGACGGGCACTGGGGGTTATTCTGTATGTTAGTAAATTGAACACCAATAAAAAATAAATTAAAAAAAAAAACACGGAAAAAAAAAAAAAAGACAAGTCCCTGCCCTCATGGAGCTTTCGTTTTATTTCATTTCATTTTTCGGTTTATTTATCATTATTTTATTTATCTATTTTTTAATATTTTATTTGAATTCAAGTTGCCAACGTATAGTATAACACCCAGTGCTCATCCCATCAAGTGCCCTCCTCAGTGCCTGTCACCCAGTTACCCCATCCCCCACCCACCTCCCCTTCTGCAACCCTTTGTTTGTTTCCCAGAGTTAGGAGTCTCTCATGGGTTGCCTTTCTTTCTAATTTTTCCCCAACAGTTTCCCTCTTTTTCTTCATAGTCTCTCTCATTATTTCTTATATTCCACATATGAGTGAAACCGTATGAGAATTGTCTTTCTCCAATTGACTTTGGAGCTTTCATTTTAGAGGGGGAAGACAGACAATAGAGTAAGTAAATAAGTAGAATTAGTGGATATATTATGTGATATTTTATAATTTCATGTGATGAAATATTATTTAAAGAAATACAATGAGATAATGGGTTGAAGAGTGACACCAATGAGAATTTGTTTGTGAACATGTAATGAGGCCACAACAGTTCAGCCAGTGTCTTGCTTCTGCTTGGTAAGTGGGAGCAGTCATTGCCTGTTGTGAAAGGCTGGGCTTTGTCCAGCTGCTGACTCTTGGGGTGACAGACTTGTCCTACCTGTACTCAGTGTGGGGTGGTCATCCCTGGGGTACCGGAAAATTAAGAGATTTGTTTGGGAATACCCAACAAAGAGAACTCATAATAGACCAGGGGTCTCCAATATGAGGAAAAGCCTCCAATCTATTTCCCTATAGTTGAGGCTGCAAACTGGGTAAATGTTCCAAGAAGATCAGAAGGAAGGTTAGGCCAATCATTTAAAAAGTGCAGTAGTCATTGGCATTATCATAGGATTCTTGATTTCTTTTTTTAAAAATATTTTTATTTATTTATTCATGAGAGACACACAAAGAGAAAGACATAGGTAGAGGGAGAAGCAGGCTCCCTGTGGGGAGCCTGATGTGGGACTCGATCCCGGGACCCCAGGATGATGCCCTGAGCCAAAGGCAGAGGTTCAGCCACTGAGCCACCCGGGTGCCCTGGATTCTTCACTTCTATAAAGGTATTCTAGTGGTTAAGAGCATGGGCTTTGAAGTCAGAGAAATTAAGGGTTTTTTTTTTTCTCCCCACTGACAAGTCACTAACTTGTTCTAGCCTCAGTTTCCTTGTCTGTAAAATGGAGTTAATACCTACTTCAAATACTAGTTTAAAGGATTGTTAGCATATGTAAAGAGACTGGTTTGGGGCCTGGCACATAGTAAGCATCTCATAAAGGAACATCTAAAGATATAGTTCAACCCCCCCCCCCCCAGGATGTGTATTTTAGATATTGGTCATTTTTTTTGCAAGGCTCATAGGGAAAGAAGATCTAGAATAAAATATGCAGGCTACTTCCCATTTCATAACCTACAAAAAGGAGAACAGATAGCCTCAAAACTGAAGATATATCATCCCAGAAAGGATCACAGATGCCAGAGGAAGATAAAAGAGCTCTGGAGTGTGGGATCCTGAGTTCAGGTCTTGAATCTCCTGCTTTCTAGTTTTAAGTTAAAGTGTTTACTTTTGAATATGTATTTTCATAGGTTAAAAGTACTCAGGCCAAGAGTCTTATATTAGCTGGAATTGTAAATAAGCCTACTTGATGCTCCATTGTGAGCAACTAGAAAGCATTAGGTTTAAAATATAGATACGTGTATTTTCATCTCCTTTCTCCATTGTGTATACTATTGCATAAAATTAGATTGAAATCTTAAGATTAAAGGAGCGATAGAGTTTATTCTCGTGCCAAAGCTCTTTTGTTTTCATTTGCAATGTATGGATTTAAATTACTTAAAAGAAAAAGCCAAACTCTCCATCAAATGTTTCTGAGAGTAGAAGAATAACTGAACACTTGGCAGGTACCTTTTGTGTAGAGCACTGGATGAAGCCCTAAGTATTTTCTGCCTCTTGTGTTTAGTGGCATGTAAGGATTGTGATTCTCCCAAAATTTATTTGCCCTGCCTTTGGCCATTAGTTCACATTTGTTTTGATCTTGATGCCTGCACTCATCTAAAATAAACAGTGCAGGTAGAGTGAGGAAAAGGCTTAAGAAAAGGATTTAAAAATATAAAACCATACATTTCTCTTCTGATTTTCTCAGCACACTGCAGAGTCTGGTGGGTTGGGAAAAAGGAAATCTGCAATGTTCCCATGTCCTCTCCCTCTAAACCTCCTAGCGCCCTGCACCTGCCTCTGATCACTGATTCATTCAGCAGCCTTATGGTCAAATTCTTCCTGTATACTGCATGCCTGGAGCAAGAAGGCAAGTAAAATTCGGGTCCTGCTCTCAAGGAGCTCCCAGTAGTGTAAACTGTGATGAATGTGGAGTGGTGAGTGCCGTGACGAAGGGGAGAGAGGAGGTGCCGAGGCCGCGTGGGGCAGGGAGGCAGCCTTCAACTGAACTTTGCAATTTAGTCGGGGGAAGAGAGGAAGCACACATGTAACAGCAGGGAAGAGACATCCATACCACAGAAGGCATTCAGAATATGGCACTTGCTTTGGTTGCAATTTGGAACTTTGTCTCTTCATAGATCTGTCTACTAACCACTGCCACCCGCCCTCCCTGTCCAAGCCTAAATTCCTAGAGGGCAGGGATCAAATGCCAGGGAACTCAGTTCTCTAACCATAATAATACATTTAATCTCTGCCACATTCCTATGAACACTGTCAACACTGAGAAAACATAGACACAGAATTGTTAAGTAACATGCCCAAAACCACACAGTGGAATAGGGATTTGAACCTAGGCGTTCAGGCTCTGGTGCATGTGTTCCTAACCATTATGCTGTGCAATAGATATTGGAGACTTGCTAAAATTGATTTGAATTGAATGAAAGTAGAAGTTATTGCGTGATAATGTATTCGCTCATTTGTTAAAAAAAACAAAACAAAAACAAAAACAAAAACAAACCAAAAACATGCAAGGCATTCCTAGCTCTGATAGTTGTTGCAACAAAGTAATGAGTCCCCATTGGCTTTTTTGACTTTGGCTTATGTGACTTTTAGGAACTCTCAAAGGTGGAATTTTTCTGTGGGACTCTTAACCTCTAGACTGCAGCCAGATTCAGACCCAAAGTTAAAATGAAATAGGAGTTTAGGCCTGATGCAGAGGCAATCCGAGTTAGAAGGAATGTGGAGGTAAAGAAACAGAGGCTATGAAAATGGCCTTAAAAATACGTTCTTTGGGGACTGTTTGAAAGAAGCTGAAGAAGGCAAGAGTGATAAGGGCAATATAGCTTTAAAAGATAAAAGTGCTCCTATTTTTAAATTGATTTTGAAGAGGTGAGAGAGATACGAGAGAAGTTTATGATGAGAGCAGAGTGGTGGGGAGCAGAACAAGGAAAGCAGAGTTAGCTGTGGAGAGCAGGTGAGCCATAGAGAGCCATCCCTTTATTCATTTGTTCTACCAACAAAACCCAAAACTCTGCACTGGTCCCTGGGATGACGATGACTCAAACACAGTCCCTGCCCTCCACAGGCTCACAGTCCAGTGGTAGAGACAGGAAGATGGAGAGTCTGGGGCTGTGTGGTAAACGTCTGTGAGGGAAGCGTGTGCGATGGATGGGCCTGGAGCTGGGACAAGAAGGGGAGCTGGGGAAAGGCAAGTGAGGCCTGATGGTGGGAGAGGACGGCTTTCCAGGCCAACAAGAGTGTTCTTGCAGAGTGTGACATGGAACACACCCAGCGTGTACTCATTTGTCCTTGCTGGCTGCAGAAGGATGTTGCTGGGAGCTTGCTTTCCTGGGTTTATGGAGGTTGTGGTGGGTAAAGGAGGAAGAGGAGAATCAGTGACAGGAAGACCTGTCTGGTGTAGATTCCAGCTCTGCACCTTGTGAGCCAGGGCTAGTCACTCTACTTTGTTTACTCCCTGACCCCTGGTTTGCTCACCTATAAAATGCAAATGATGCATGGGACTGTGGGGGAGAAGGAGGCAAATCCCCGCTCATCCCTCAGGGTCTTCATGAAGATGGGATGGGGTGTTAGGTGTGAATGTGCTCACAGAGTCTAGCATGTGATTTAAAGGATTCTTTCCAGTGGCTTTGTAAGGGTTCATCTCGCTTCTGCAGGGAGTTAACAATTTCTGTGTTTTCTCTGTACTTCCCAACACATCTTTCCAACTGTGCCCTGGAAAAGCCTCTTGAAGTGAATTTGGTCAATGTAGCTACTCCTTTGGGTCCATAAGAAGGAAGGAGCAATCCAAACGGAGGGTGGACCAAGGATGACCCCCGTTCTTCCAGCCTGAGCAGGGTATGGAAAGCCAGAAATGCCCTCTGCTATCCATACCCAGAGCACACTGTGGCAATTTCCCGAAATTTCCCATGAAAACAAGAGGGTTTTCCTCTTGGGAAATCAGAAACCTGAATGACTGCACTTATTACATTTGAAGTATCTAACTTTAAGCCATTCACAGCAGAGGGTTTTTTAAAAAGGCAAAGTGTACCAGAAATTATGTTTGTAAGTGTTAAAAATGGTGCTTTCATGATTCACTTTTTAAAGTTCACTTAATCCCTTCCTCATTGCTCAGTATTTTCCTGACTGGTATTATTGTAAGAACTTATTAGTTAATGTTTGTGAAACATTTTGAAGATGAAGGAAATAGCTATTGACAGAGGTGATGAGTAGTAACATTTTTAAGTGTTCTTTTCCATTTCAGAAATTAAATTCCAAGGATAAATGTTACCACTTACTTCTTAATCGACTTTGCCACCTCATTTTAATGGGAATATGTATTCAGAAGGTTCCATTTTTGATAAGGAGAGTGAACATGTATTGAGTCCTTACTCTGTGCCCAGTTGTGAGTCAGATGCCTTAAATTTGTTATTTTTCATCTTCACAGCAACCCTGCAAGGCAGATAGAATTGTGTGTATTTTTCGGATGAGTAAATTTAAATTGCACCTCAGAGAGTCTGAAGTGTCTAAACCGAGGTCAAGGCTGGAGCCAATTTTCAAACCCAAACTCTCAACTCCATGCTCTTGCCATTGCACCGTGTAGAATTTTGAATTAAGATCTTTCCTCTAACAGCTATGTATTTGGCAGTTTTAGTGACTAACAGCAGATACGGTTTTAATCAGATTAGATCGTTTGCTTTCTCCAAGAGTCCTCGGTTGCATGTTACGGTGTTAGGAACTCTTCCCTCCAACTTGGAGGCTTCAGGAAGGGTACAGAGTTTGGTTCACACTTGAGGTCAAGATGCAGTTCTGGCTAAGTGAGACTGGATATTGCCCGAGGCCTTACTTCTTCATCCTGTATAGAGTTCAGTTCTTCAAGCCTCGGTTTCCCCAACTCTAAGTGGGGTGAATGACAGTTACCTATTTTGCAAAGTTGTGGGAGAATTAAGTGAAGTAGCATACCTGACAACATCTGCCCCCATTTATTATGCGCTAACTGCTGGTATATTGGAAGGAGTTCAGAGTAATTGCTTGCCTAAACCTTTTCTCGTGTAACCCAAAGCACTTTTTAATCAGTGTTACCACAGGAGCTCTGTTTATTGGGCCTTTGCCATGTTCGGGGCAGAGACTCTGCTGGGCACTCCGTATGTGCTTCTCTGTGACCACGTTTATGACATTATACATTACTTCTTTGTTGATTTATTTACTTCCTTACAGACAGGAACCCCCTTTCTCTCCTGTATTCCAGGCATTTGTCATAATGGCTTCTGGCCCATTGAAGGAACCCATTAACGTTAAGGAAGTTAGCTTGACTTTTGTCCCTTTGTACTGCCTTTCCTCTTCTTTTAGGAATGAACCTCAGTTGTGGGGAGGAGCTGTTCAAATGGAGGACAGTATCGTCATTATTAAATTGTGACTTGCTTTAAAATATGCCTGAAACTAAAAAATAATAATTTGTTTGCCCTAATTTGACAACTGTTGATTTTGAATATTTGTTAGCCTTTCACTTTTTTTAAGATAAATTTCTGGGATAAAAATACTATATCAAGAGTTGGAGAAGATTGCCAAGCAAATTTACTTTGTATCTGTGATTTTAAAGGACATGGTTACCTGACTCAAAGAAGTAAACTCTTTTCAGTACTTGAGTGTATACATGTATCTATCCAAATTATTCTTAGGGACTTATTAAATTAGTCCTAAATGGGTCTTATCTGAGAATTATATATAATACAGTTTGAATTTTAGTATAAAGATAATCATTTTGAAACCTTATCATATATCTTAAAAACTCTTACCATTTCTGATTTTTTTAAATGTCTATTTTACTCCTGCCCAATTGGTATGAATTAGTGAGATTTCAAAAGCATATCTTGAAAAGCAAAAGGTTATTTGTGAAGACATAACTATTAACTTATTTATTCTTTGTTCTAATCCAAAATTTTCTGTTGTTACAAGGCAAATCATAAAAACACATCTATTAAATGTCTTATGCTTTGAGGCAAAAAAAAAAACATCTGTTTTTCTTTTTTAAACATATAACAATGACGAAATTTAAGTAAAGGAAAATTAAGAGAATAGAAAAATAAGAAATTCAGAGGTAAAGTTTGTGTTTAGAAAGAATTAAAAGTTTGCAGCGAGATTCTGTGTTCTTTCTTTAAACACAGAGGGCTACAGATTAGCCACTCATTTTCCTAGCAATATTACAAAGCGGGGACCCAATGAATTACAAGATGCAGAGGCCATAAAACTAAAGCAAACCCATCATACGGAGGACAAAGAATGTTAGCGGTTCATTGTCCTAATAAAGTATTTGTCTTAAAGTGGATAAATATTCTGATATGTGGTATTTGTGATTTTTTTTTTGCCTCCACACATTGCTTGTTGTTCATGAGATTTTTAATAAATATGTATTAGGAAGATCTCCGTATGCAGGAAGGAGAGAGGGAGAAGCTTAAAGAGCATGGCGTGGAATGCCGCTTGACAGTGTCATACATTCACAAGATGTCCTTGAAGATGGAGCACAGAACAGAGATCAGGGAAATCTTGGCAGCTGCAGTTGGGAAAATAAATGGCTGTTGTGTGATTGGGCAGATCCTAAAAGCAGGCTCCTGCTCAAACCATGTAATTAAGAAAAGTGGGAGCTTTTGTCCAAGTGCAGAATGTTCATAATATCAGAGTTTGTCAGCAGGAGCTCTTAGAACGGATCAGTACTTTTCACTCCCTGATCCAGGGAACGGGGTTCTTATAAATCATCTTCTCTCCTTGCTGTCCTCCTGAAGGTTGCTGCCGGGCGATAAGGCCGACTTAGATTGTAACCTTGCTAATACACAGTGATTTAGGTGAAGGAGAGACCGAATCACAGTCCGTTTCAAGAAATGCGATTTTTATTCATTTGGGTTCCTATGTGTCCTCTAATGTAAGAACAGAGTGTGGCCAAGGAGAGAGTCTGCAGGACGGCTCTGGGAGGGAGATGGAACCATTTTTAAACCTGTGACTCTAAACTGCTTTGAAGGATTTGCCATTTTCTTTCATTTTTAAAAATAACTTCCTTTCGGATCATAAAAGTGCTGTATTTTCATTATAAAACAAAAAACTTAGAAAATAGAGACAAGCATAATCCCACACTTTATTGTTAGCATTTTCATTTTTCGCTCTTATGCTGCACCTGTTTATATAATCAAGATAATCAATTTTTTATTTCACTTTTTTCTATATTTATCATACGCATTTTCTCATGTTATAAAGCTCATTATACACATGATTTTGCCATCTGTGGAATGCTGTATCATGAAACTATACAATAACCTACTTAGTCACTCCTCCTTGTTGGGCCCTTAGATTATTTCTGTTTTTTCACTCTTTTAGAGACCCTTTTCATAATAAACCTTATCATGCACACTTTTGGTCTTTAGAATTTTGGATTCTTTTCTGAGCTTCAGAATGGATCCTTGGGTCTAAGAATCTGAACAGAAGGATCAGAAAAATTGTGCCAAATTATATTTCCACCAGTGATGATGAGAGAGACTATTTCACTGCACCTTCTTAAGGCTTGCCAGTTGCAAACCTTGAATTTCTGTGTTCTCTGTAAGCAAGGTGTCCACAAATAATTCAAAGATACACTTCTCCCAGCCCAGATCTGTATTCTTACCAAAACTGATATGATAGAGTCCTGTTTTACTCACACTCATCTGCCTTCCCAGGGGGTGTCTAGGATCAAATACCTTACTAAAGTAGTTGACGGATAATGTTCTCCTATCAGACCAAAAAGTCCTTTTTCTAATGCATCTTTCTTATTTTTTTAAAAAAAAAGGAAGAAATGAAACAGAAGAAAAGGAAAAAAGAAAAAATTCAGAGAAGGAATGAATCAAAAATAAAATTTCAAGTGTGATAAGTAATTTTTAAATTTAAAACTGCCCTATCAGAATGATGTTCAGGATTTTTTCACTAATGAATGTGTAGCTATAATAACATGAGGTTGTGTGAATAGTCCATGGGTCTAATTTTTCGTGGCCACTTATATATAACATTGAAGTACTGAGAACCATTTTCTTTCACTCAGGATCTTTAGCTACAAAATGCCCCCAAATAATCTCTCTCCTTTGAATTGCACAATTGGAAGAGCCATTGGCATCCTACAATTCTTAACAAAGAGAAGGTTGCCCTGTGCAGATTTTCCTAGATACTGACTCCCTCTCTCTCTCCCTTTATTATCCTCTCCATCTCCACCTAGGTTTGTTAAGAAAACAAATATAAACTTTCATAGTAAAAAATATTTTATTTGTATTTCTGAATAATTTAATCTGTGCATAAGACAAATTCAGAGATGTGACCTAGTGCTGGAGATCATGATATAGATACAGAATAGCACATTGCTTTGTACAGCTGAATCTAGGTGAGTTTGCTCACACTCTGAGCCAGGAGCCAGGCATTTTATAAATACACAATATTTATGTTTATATGAATTGTACCATTGGCTCTTGGTTATGCATTTAATCAGAGATAAGCTCAACTTAATCAGTCTGGGGGCAGTTTTATAAATGATTCATTAATGTTCTTTCTGTGGAAGATGAAGGTAACACATCTACCATCACAACTGGTTCCCACCCCAACAGGTGCCCATAGCTTCTCAGGAGGCATTTTGGTTATTTTATCTACATTAAACATTCAGAGTTTGGGAGCTTAGGGGGTTGGATGGGAACAGAATTGTTTTCCAATTGATTTTTTTTATTAGATCTAACATTTTTTTGCAGGAAGCCGAAGAGCTTGGCCACAAAATTGCATTTATACTGAAATGAAAACATTTATGCTCTTCAGATATTTCTTTAACAAAGAAAGCTTATCAAAAGTTTGAGATCATCTTTATTTATTGGCCATTTTGGAAAAGAGGACTGAACTGGGGGCTCAGCGGGTGAAAGAAAATTATTTTAAAAATCATCTTTATAATGAACTGGATGTTCACGCCACCCCTCAACCCTGGAGGGTTTGCTGTAAAAGTCTGCAAATACCAAAATACCCAGGAGTTTTACTAAGACTTCCCCAGGTTGGGCATACCGGAAATCATTTTATTTATTTATTTATTTTTTAAATTTTTATTTATTTGTGATAGTCACAGAGAGAGAGAGAGAATGAGGCAGAGACACAGGCAGAGGGAGAAGCAGGCTCCATGTACCGGGAGCCCGACGTGGGATTCGATCCCGGGTCTCCAGGATCGCGCCCTGGGCCAAAGGCAGGCGCCAAACCGCTGCGCCACCCAGGGATCCCCCGGAAATCATTTTAGACCCAGACTGAAGCCCTAAAGAAACACTGTAAGATATAAAGGAGGCCAGTATTTGTTTAGGAGGGCAAATGTGTGTGATGTATCTGGGGAGGAAGATTAAAAATGTGAATTTCTGTGAATTTGAGAAGAATGCCTAAGAGAAATTAAATTTTGATTATGCTTTTCATATCCATCCTGGCCCTGCTATTTTTAAGTATTAATGCTTCTTGTTCTCTCCAGCGGCTGCTGATTTTTTAAAAACCCTGACTACCCCCACCGAGAATACTCTTGGCATGCCTGGTATTCCTCTTCAGTGAAGAAGATGCTGTTTCAAAGGAGTAATGCCTCAAGCTTACCTCCTTGTTACGAAGTCATTTGCTTAGGACGTAAGCATTTAGACCAGAAACAGGACGGTCAGTTCAGTGTCAGGACATGTCTGGGTGTATTCCTGTCTGTGCTCTTTGGCAAGGAGGGAGAGTCGTTAGAGAAACTCTGGAGGCAACTCCATAAAGGAAGGGGTATATGCGATTGACTCTAATAATTTGTTTACCTGCCCTCCTCTCCCATCCTCTTGTCTTGAACCCTCTAAGGGCAAGGACAAAATTATTTTTGTTTTCCAGATTCCTAGAACCATGGCTTGGTCTGTAATAGCATTCAATAAACTTGTGTTGAATTGAACACACTTGTTTTAAGGATATGCCGAGAATTTATTGCCACATAACTTCCTAGAGTAAATAGGTCCTTCAGGTTATTTGTGCCTCTACCCAAAGGTACTATTAAACTGTCAGCATGTTTTCCCCAGTTGGAATGAAATTTTTTTTCTAGAGTTTTCTAGCTACCTTCCAGCAGAATTACAGAAACTTGCTACAAATGGTTTTGAGGGACACACGTACAGTCTTCAGCCAGATTCTTCTGCTCCAGGGGTCTTTGGGAGTCATCACCTGTAATTTGGTTTCGATGGTGGGGTGGGGCGGTAGGGGGGAGCTATTCCCAAGTTCCCTTTTCCTAGAGTGATCAGATCATCAATCTCGGCCCTGCTCTTGAGCCCCATTAATAACATGTGTCTCCTTCCCAGTTGAATCATAACCAGGAAAGCATTGCATTTAGAAAAAAATATTAATCTGAAGGGACTTGAGCGAATTAAAGCCTCTTGAAGAGAAGGAGGGGAGAGTATGGATTTTATGAGCTGACGGACGAAACTTTTAAAAAATATGAAATTGGGGGGTTGTAAGGACATTTTTAGTATCTTTCAAGGAGCAAGGAGAGAAGTGAGGAATTATTCCTAAAAATAATATCTGTCTTCAGGAACACAGAGCCTGCTGTGTAATTTTCTAACTTTGGGGATTTGTTTTTCAGGCTTTCGAAAGGCGGGTGAGATGCAATAGTCTGGGCTGCACCACCAGAGTCTAACATACTGCGTGTCAGGATTTTATAAGGGTTAAGTGGGAAATGCCTACAAAGAGAATTAGGACTTTTATTTTTGTTCTTATGAATAATTTAAATCTATTTCTTTAATGGTTCGATTCAGTGACTGCCCTTGGTAAACATTATTCTTCATGCTCTCGGGAGCGCTTGTTCTATTACATAAGGGTTAGCCTTTATACATAAATTTTCAAAAGTCCTTCCAACACGGTAAAAGAAAACACCTTTAAATACTCATTAAAATATTGAATAAAATACGTGTATGTGTCACAGATGTACACACTTGAGACATGTTTGCAATCAGTACACTCCATTAACATCTTTCTAGTTTCTGGGAGTGCTGACATTTAGAGGGCACTGGAGGTAGAGGGGAGAGGATTTGGAACAGAAGGATCACATTCCTATGACCTTCTTAGTTTCTTTTCTCTAGATCCTTTTGCCTGAGTTGAACATCATGACCACCCCTCTGCCAGAAAACCAGAAGTTGAGGACTGCTGGGAGTATAGGAGGTGTGCCCTAGGCTCTTGGATGACAAATATCATTAGTGAGTTCTACAGTAGCACAGGTTCCTAGAACATAAAGCCAGAACCTTTTATGTGCCTCATGAAATAAATCCTAAGAGTATAAGTAGGTTAAGATGTGTAAATGCAAGACCATGCAGTTTATTGTTGGGACTGCCATTTTTTATGGAAAATATTGGAGCAAGGCCACACAGTATGGCCAACAGGATAGGATTGGTGAAGGGGCTGTGGTAGGACCTCTGATGTGGCTGGCTCTCTGGTGCCCAGGACAATGACTGTCCTTAGTGGTTAGGAGGACCAGCCCTCTAACTCTCAGCCTGACTCTCCCCAAATTTGAGCAAATGAAAGCCTGTCAAGAGTAGGGGAACAGAGGGAACTGTGAAGACTTCTTGAGCTGGTGGAAGAAATATTAAATGCTGCTTTAAGTACATTTTTAGAAATTTACAGTGGTCTTGCTTAGTACACTTAAAGGGCCTTCTGGCCTTCTGGTCGTGCTTGCACTCTCCTCTGGCATATAGACCCTTCAGCAATAAATATTTGGTTAACGAATGAATGAATTCTGAGAACAAGAAACTATATGAAAAGAATGATTGGGAAGGAAGCGAAGTTTTCGCACTTTGATTGTATTGCTACTCTTAGAATCAACCAAAGGGTTTCAATCTGGAGACAAAGAATTGCCATTAGTGTACATAAAATGTGTGTGTGCATTTTTCTGGTGAGAATGGGCAAAGGCATTCAACAGGTTCTCAAGGGGTCCTTGTCACCCAAAGATTCAGCCCCTCCTCTTGAATGAATGCCTCTTAAAATCTATATTTGAAATAATACCTAAAGGTATGCCTGACATATAATAAGTACCCAGTAAGTGTTCTCCCCTCTTTTGTTATATGTAAAATTGGGTTGACATTAATACCTCTTTGGCTTGTACTTTACAGAGTTGTTTGAGGGATTTAGTGAACTATTGAACATGCAAGGGCTTTCATTCATTCAATAGTCTTTTATCCAGAACCTACCAATCGTCAGGCCCTCTTCTACATGCAGGAAGAGATGCTATAATAAACAAAATAGATGTGGTCTCTGAGCTATGGAGCTCAGAGTTCAGGTCACCATTCTTTGTGAACTGTAAAGTGCCATATTCAGTAAAGTATGGAGGTAGACATGTCTCCACAGGTCTGTTAAAGTGCATTTTTATGATATGGCTACCCCTCACTGCCTCTCCCCAGAAAGGGAAAAGTAAAACCTCATCTAAATGTCTATGACTGCACTGTCACACTGTACCCCGTCATTGTATTCATGTGTACTCAAGTGAGGTAGTCTGTAGACCTGGGCTCAAGTCCCATTTCCTGCTCTAACTAGCACTGTCATCCTGGGCAAGTCATTTTCTCTTTCTGGTCCTCAGTTTCCTCATCATTAAATTATGGAGTTGGGCTCTGTGGTCCCTCATGTTCTCTGATATCTGTCATGCACCCACATCGTGAACTCAGTGAGGGCCAGCTCCTTGTCTTTGTCGTCTCTGTATCCTCAGGGCCTGGCACAGTGCCTGGCATTCGAGGGCTCCATCTCTGTTCATCTAGCATTCCCAGATCTACCCATAGTGGAAGTAAACCTTATTTTTTATGTGCATTTGACCTGACAAGTCCAGGAAATAGTGTAGCAGATACCTTGGGTGGACAATAAGAAAAGACGGGATTGGGCAGGTAATTGGGGTTATCAGAAAGGACCTGGGGTTCTGGCAATAGAGATGCTCCGAAAGGGTTGGTTTTTTCAGGAGCACCCTAAGAAAGAGGCTGAACCTGGCCTCTGCTTCTTACCTCCCTCCACAGAGATAAATGACCCTGAATAGCGATCCAGCAGCTGCATGTGTGAGGCCTTCCCTCTTGCTTTTGTTGTATATTTTGCCGGAAAAAAAAATGGTGAGAGGGGTGAGGTTAATGTGTTGAGTGTGAGTAATTAGTCATTCAAACCATTGACATTTACAATGACAGGATTTGAGTGCGTACGTTATTGTGCACTGCTCTAATAGTTTATCCCTGAAATTTTCTGCCTGTATAATGTTTCTTAAAATATATCACAGGAACATAAAAGATTTAATGCAGTGCTTTGTACAACCATTAGAATTTGACGTCAACTGAACCTCCTCAATGCTCTATCCTGGATGCTCACTGTAATTCTGTTCTTAATTGCCATTCAGAAGAGGGAAGGAGGGCAAGTCAGGGGTTTGGAACCTGGTCAGCTGCAAAGTTGGCCATGTGACCCACACAGACTGTTTCAAGAAAGTACATAGGCATACTTGAGTAACTGATACATTTATTTGCAATGAAAATTGTGCTGTTAGAATTTCAAAGGCTTGGGGAAGGAAGTGTTCTGGTCTTGCTGAGCAGCCTCCGTTGCTTATTGGAGGATATGCTTTCCTGCTAACACACATTTACCTCTGGTCTGTTTCCCAAGTCGAGATTACAGGTGTCCTTCCTTTTAGATGTGTCATTAACCTTAAAATATTATAGTTTTGTATTCTTGAGTTTGATATCTTTAGAGCTTAGCAATTTCTCTTATTTTCCAAGTAATGTTTTAAAATCCTCTTGGTTCACTTGTGTGTCAGATTTCATCCTGACATTTGCTATTTCTGATTCCTTTTTAAAGCCTGTCTTGTATCTGGGATGTATCATTAAGACCAATGAGGGGTCTTATTACATAATGTATGTTAACACATTTGCAAGTATTTCTCAGCTTTAGAATGGTACGTGTTTATTGAGCAAACTCTGTGCATGTGTGTATTTTCATCAGTTCTTTCTGAATACACAAAAGGATAACTGTGTAGTGTGTGTGAACTGCAAAGAGATCTCCATTTCCATAAACCAAGAATGACTTGGCCTAATTTATAGGTTTGGTCAGTGGAAGTAGCTTGGTACTGAATGTTGCATCTCATGGATTCTTTTCAGAGGTTTGGGTCCAATTAAGGTTGGCTGACCTATGCATGGGGCTCAACTCCAGGAGTCGGCGTAATTTAGGAAATCCACATAAGATGTGAGGAGACCAGAAAGCTGGTTGGGGAACTGAAATTACTTTGCTGTGGACTTGGTACTTCCTGGGCTTCTCTGGAGCAGGGAGGCCTGTGAAATGTTCACATGGATGAATGCTGGCTTTCACCACACATGTCTGTGAGGCCAGCATCCAGTGAAAAAAAGATGAAGCCGGCTCTCCAGTGACCTTTAATAGTCCTGGTCCCATAAAGTCTCAGCATGCTTAGGTATGACTTACATTCTTCATACTCCAACATTAATGCCCAAAAAGCTGCCTTGGTGCAGGATATTTTCTAAGTGTTTGTGCGGGAGCCATAGAAGGGTAACCTGAGAAAGATGGAGAGCAGGGGGCAAGCTTTACAAATTGTGGGACTGGCTTTTTTGCCATAAAATCAAAAGGTAACATTTGGGTACTCCGTGCTTCTACCAGCCCAGCATCCTGAGCTGGATAAATTCTGTTTTAAAGTTCCTTATCAAGTTGGCAGTGTTTCTTGTATTTGTTGCCTGGACACCTGACTTAGTGAAGCAGTGAGACGACATAGCAAATGAAGACACTGCTCAAACCCAGGAGGCCCAGCAGTTGGGCAGAGCAGAAACCTACCTCCCAGCCAGGAGCTGTGATGATGCTCTACGCCATCATCTCCATTAGCGTGTGCCTCCCTTGGGCTCATCTCCCTCATGTTTTCCTGGACAGAGCAGCTGAAGAGGCTTTGTTTGGGTACAGCTTCTATCAGTGCCGAGAAGAGCTTGATTTAAGATTCTTCTCAGAAACCCTTTGTTTTCTCCTTGCTGTCTGGACCAGCCTTTCAGAATCTCACAGTTGACCTGAATCCAAGAAGTTCTGATGATGTGGTAAGCGGAGCCACTTAAGTTACTTACATGATGGTAAAGAATCTTAGAAGCTCCTCACCTTCCTCAATCTGCCTTATTTCCCTGACTCCTCTTGAGACTTTTTTTTCTCTCTCTCTCTCTCTTTTGGTTTCATTTCCCATTTGTGATCATGCAGAAAAGGAAACAATTAGAGTAACACCTATGTAGGGCATGATGAAGAATAATAGTCATAATGTCTCCAGGCATTTATTCTGAAGAGAAACATGCAAGGGAGGCTTTATTCCAATTTACAAAGAGGAAACTGAGGCTCAGAGTATTGAAGTAGCCTGCCTGAGATCACATAGCTAATAAGTGGTAGAACTACAGGTTTTTTGTTTTTTAAAGATTTTATTTATTTATTCATGAGAGACACAGAGAGAGAGAGAGAGAGACACAGGCAGAGGGAAAGCAGGCTCCCAGGCTCCCAGGCTCCTGGGATCACAACCTGAGCTAAAGGCAGACGTTCAACCACTGAGCCACCCACGCACCCCTAGATCCACAGTTTTAAGTCAGCTGTTACCTTGACTAAAATCCTATTCCTTTTTTTACTTTATCCCTTCTGCTTCAGTGAGAAAATAAGCAAAAATCAAAACAAAACCAAAAAAAAGTATCTAAGTATTGATGAGGATGTACAGCAACTGGAACTTTGATACTCTGCTGGTGGGAGTGTAAGTTGGTGCCACTATTTTAAAAGGATATTGACAGTGTCTACTACATAGAATATACATCTACTCTGACCCAAAAATAGACTCCCAGGAATATTCCTAACAGAAATGTGTGTATATGTAAACCACAAGACATGTGCATGATGTTCATAGCAGCATTATCTATAATAATTAAAAACTAGAAACAACCCAAATGTCTATCAACAGAAGAGATAAATAAAATGTGATATTTTCATACAATGGAATTCGCTACGGCAGCGTAGAGGCAAAACCTACCACCGTATCTAACGACATGGATGACACCCAGAAATAATGTGTGAAAAGACATAAAAGAGTACATATTGTGTGATTCCATGTATATAAAGTTCAAAAGCAGATAAAAAAATCTATGGATTAGAAGTCAGTTACCTTTGGGGGATGGTATGAATGATGGAGATGGGGACACAAGAAAGGCTTCTGGGATGCTAGTCATGTTCTATATCATGAGCTGAAAGGTGATTACTCAGGTGTGAATTGTGTTCTGTTTATAAATATTCTTTGAGTTGTACTCTTAAGGTTTGCACACTTTACATGTATATAAAAGTGCTTATACCCCAGAAATTCTCTCAGCAGCTAAATGGTGATAATAATGGAAGCTGCTAGTTATCAGAAGTCTGCTAAGCCTTCCTTTCCTCATCTGTGGATGTAGAGAATATTAGAATATGCCTCACTGACTTTTTGTGAGGACTTAGTGAGAGAAGCCATGTCAGACGATTGGTAGAGTGACTTTAATGACTATCAGTGATGATGGACTACATTCCCACTACTACTCAGGGGCTTTCTTGTAAGATGGGTGGCCTTGTTCCCGTTATTCAAATGAAGAAGACTAAGACTCCTAGAGTTTCAGTCCCTTACCCAAGGTCACACATCTAGTGAATGGCAGAGCATGATTCCATCTTTAAGAATTGACCAATGTCAGAGGTGATGGAGGTCATATCATGAAGGACGAATAATAGATGATGATAGGAGAGAGTGGAAATGTGGGACTGCTGAGTTGCATTGGGGCCATGAAAACAGGGTTCAGACCCAGACTCTGCCCGTTTCTCGTGATGCCAGAATTCATTGGATGTCTCTGGAATTCATCTCAAACATGAGTTTTGAACTAGATTTTATTTCCTTAAGTGCTTTCTGGTGTTGCAGTTTTGTGATTCTCCATGTTTGTCATGCCACACAGGACCTCTTCATAACCAGGCCCATGATATGAGTTCAAATCCATTTTCCATGTAGAGCTTTAATCCAGCCTCATCTTCTCAGTACTTTCCCTGAATCCCATCCTGTGAAGCAGGATTATTGGCTCCCCTACTCCATGACCATTGTCCTCCTGGGAGCCTGTGCCTGTGTCCTCAATAGACTGTAAGCTCCTGGAGGGTAGAGACTAAGATTTATTTATCTCTTTTTGTTTCCCCCCATACATGCTGCCTGGAACAGTTCACACATTTGTGGCAACTTTTGTTTAATTAACTATTTGAATCCAAATTTAATTTAAATTTAAACTATTGACTTTTTGAGTAAAGTCTAAGAGGGTAGCCTCAGGCTGTGCTGGATCTAAGGTGGAGACCTAGAGAGAACTCTTCCTTTATGTTTTTTATTTTATTAGAGGTCCAGGAGAAACAGTAATAGAGCAATTAAGGAGAAAAATCATTAGATGACTTCGTAGCTCCCCAGCATGTGCTTATGAAATCTGAAGTTTGATCAGTGCTTAAGCATCAGTGAAAGTCTAAGCTCTTCCCATATGGAACGGCCCCACTTAATTTAATGTCATTTTACTTTATGAGATAGTTAATAAACAGGTACTGTATTTGATCTTGTGAGCATAGCCCTCTATATTTAGTTTTTCAGCTTTAATGGAACTATAATTTTAATCATGATTATTACTTTACATTTTAATTATAATTTGGTGTGGCTTAAGTATACATTTCTGAGAGTGATTGTGTAATGAAAACAGGAATTAGCTTTTCATTAACAAAATAATGGGAGAGTTCCCACTGCATTCTAGTCTGTGTTCAAAATCTATGGGCTGGCCTAAAAATAGCAAGGGGAGTTTAACATTTTGGTTAAAAACATGCTTCTAAATTGGCTGTGTTCACAACCCAGTCTCTTTTGCTCCATCTTGCTTTATCTTGTTCTCTTTCTTTTCAAAATGGAAAATAAAATCTTGAAAGAGACTTTAGTTGTGTCTTTGAGATTTCAGGAGACTTATTTTTATTATTTTTATTTTTATTTAGATAATTAGCACCATGGAGCCACAGGTGTCAAATGGCCCGACATCCAATACAAGCAATGGACCCTCCAGCAACAATAGAAACTGTCCTTCTCCCATGCAGACAGGGGCAGCCACAGATGACAGCAAAACCAACCTCATAGTCAACTATTTACCCCAGAACATGACCCAGGAGGAATTCAGGAGTCTCTTTGGGAGCATTGGTGAAATAGAATCCTGCAAACTCGTGAGAGACAAAATTACAGGTATGTTCTTCTTCAATGTTCTAGGATTAGGATTAGCAGCTGCATTGTTCCATTAGCTGTACAGACCTCAGCGGAAATGTACACAGAGGTGGATGCATCTAGTGTCCGCTATGTGTGCCTGCATTCAAGGATGGCATGGGTCCACAGTTGTAAACTCACATGTGTGTGTGCAACCACATAAGACCAGACCGCAGATTGAAAGGACTGGGAAGCAGATGAGGATGTTGGAGCTTCCTTGAGCTTTACTTTTTGTGAACTAATCCTTTGTTTTTATCCCCTTTTATTCTCAATCAGCCACCCCTTCCCTGTGTTCTATAGTTCTCTGTTCTGCCGTCGGCCCTCCCTGTACTCCACACGAGTTTTTATCTATTCCTTTATTCTCAAGCATTTGGTTTATGTGTGTCCAGTGTTCTTCCATGTGTCTGAGAGAGTGTTTTAAAGGGGGGGGGGGTGTTGTGGACTTTGGACGGAGATCACCACTGCCCATTGTCCCTGGGGAGAAATACACTCTAAGGATAGCAGATTATTCTGGAATAAAACTACTCCAGTAGGAAGGAGAAGCTTAGTGAAGGTCTGCAGTTGAGGTATTTTGTTTTGTTTTGTTTTGTTTTGAAGATACTCTGTGAGAAGCCAGAGACTTTTTACTTGAACGTAAAACAATACCCAAACAACTTCAATACTTGAAATTTTAGCTTCTAATTTTTTTCCTTATCGACAACCATTTGTTGAGGACCTAATGTTTGCCAGACACTATGATTCTTTGGGGGGTAACATTCTCCTGTAATTTCTTTCAAAGTGAGACTATTTTCTTGGAAAACTGCTGGGCTACATTGTGATGGCAGTGCAGCCACTGCTCTCTGGAGCTCCACTCCTAAAATAATTCACACTCAACGGAGTATTGGACATTTTTCAGCATTGACTTTTGTTTCCCTTTCGGTGGACAGTTTAAGTGATGAGCCTGTATTAGAAAAAGGAAACTCTACCATTAAAATAGGAAGATATATCATGTTGGTTTTAAATAGGGAAATCCAGCATACATGTGTGCGTGTCGCTATATGTGTTCTTCTGCTTCGCTTGTAAATCTGTCTCCCATATAAATTAAGGCACTTTGCAAAATCATGAAACTAAAATAACTTGAAAATAAAAGTCATATAACCCTCCAAACATGATTTCCTCATCTATAAAATTGGAAAAGGATATTTTTCTCAAAGGGCTTATTGTGAGGATGAAATGAGAGACCGGATATACACGGTACTGCCTAGCGTACCGTCCAGTGCCTAGCGGTCTCTCAGTAATCGGGAGATGTTACTATTACAGATACAGGTAGTAGGTTACAGGGAGAGTGGCTGAACAGAGAAATCTTATCAAGGTCTCCAAATAGGGCCAGGGCTTTGGTGATTTTATCTGAGAGCGCCGGATCATTCATCCTTTAACAGAATTGCCTGTGCTCTCAGAGAGTCAATGTTTAGATTTCTGAATAATCTTTATATAATAGGATGATAATTCAAACAAAATTAAAACCAGTTAACCATATGATTCTTCCTCCCACTCCTGTATAGAAAATGTATTTTTGGTGTAGCCTTACCTTCTAAATAGGGACTCTGCCAGCTATATTAGTGAACATTATTAATCACCTTTTCAAAAGAATTCCCTTAGAACTGTAGTGAGATTTTTGTAAAGTACTGATTCATGGTGTTGTTCCTTGTTTTCTAAAGACACATGTTTAAACAAGCAGATTCCTTTACTGAAAGAATGCTAATTTGGTAGTTCACCGAGTGGATTTGAATAGGAGTGACAGCTTCGAAGACAGCCTTTAATTTGGTATACAAAACCAAAATTGTCAACTTTGGTTTGTTTAGCACCCTCTCCAGCACAAGCAGAGACATACAGTAGCATCTGAGCTTAAAGAAGAAGCTTATGGGTTGAGAGCAGAAATATAATTCAGGCACAAATTTATAATTATGCATTTTTTTAAATTTCAGACAAAAAATTTTTTCTATTTGCAGAGAACTTATGAGAATGAGGCAAGGAAATATAGAGAGACCAGAGATATTTGCCCTCATTTGGTAGCAGTGTTTAATAAAAGTAGAACTTGTGGTTGTAAAGAGCGCTTATTAAATTCTTCATTTACACTACCTAATTAATTCTAGCATTTTAAATTAACAGTGAAACTGGTCCCTGCTGTACCATTCCATAGATGCAGCATATTTCCTCCATCCACCAGTTGTTCAGGTTTAATTGACTACGCTAAAAGTCAGAGAAGGAGGGAGAGATTAGGGCTGTGGGGAGGTGGGGAAGGAGTGAGAATCGCTCTAATGGAAGACCGTCTGAGGCCTACATTTGGTGGTAAGTGGTAACACAGGCTGGGAGAGGTGAGGTGTAATACCAGGCAAGTTGAAAGGCTGCTGCTGGTGGTTCAGAAGTCAGGGTGAATGACATCATAGGTATTTTTGTTGCCCTGATTTTTAACATCCCAGTCCCCCCTGTTCCTCCAACACCTCCTACAGATCTCAATACATCTCGATCCTGTGAAGTTTACAAGGAGTTCTAAATATCTAGTGGGAGGATCGGGGGGGTGGGAAGTGGTGAAGAGATAAGAATTCAAGATTAAGATTTTCCAGCCCAAACCACTCCCTAAGAGAATGGATTCCCTTCAAAGGTTCCAGCTTAACAAATGAAGAGAAAGAGAGACTTTGAGAGGAAGAGGAGAGAGAGACTCATTGATGCGTTGCATGTAGGCTGGGTTCCCTCCTGGCTGTGGCTTGTCAATGAATTCTCCATCTGAGAACACATAGAGGAAGTTTGGGCATGGACTTAAATGTTTGCTGCTAAGTGCATAATTGCTATTATTTAGCAAGTACTTACTCTATCCTAGTTACTTGCTAAGCACTGAACATACCTGAAACAGCCTCCATTTTCTTCAGTGAGGACACCGAAACTTTGTGAGGTCAAGTAACTTCCCCTGGTACAGTTGTTACCAAGTGGTAGAGCTGGGGTTCAACCCCATATTGGAAAAGCATGATCTTATGGAGAAGTGCGTGCAGGATGCCTCTGGCTGTGTTAAGTGAAGACCCCCGCCTAACCCTCAGCCCATAACCCAAGGAAACATTGTGATCCTCTGAGTAGCAGTTGCTGGCCACCCTCTGGAGGGTCTACCCAACGCACCACGCCTTTAAACTAGACTCCTGTGTACAACGGGATGCCGAGATAACAATATTTATCATCCTCTGGGGATACAACTCAGCCTTCGGAGTAGAACCAAATTTACTGAAAGTGCCAGGTTTAAGAATCTGTTACAGTGTTTTTGAACATCTCTGTTATTTATCTTCTCAGAGATATTAGATTTTCTTTTTTCCAATTGAGAAAGGACACTTATCAGGATAATCTAGGTACCAGGGAGAGAAAACACGTCTCCCAAGTTGCTTCCGTGTGCAGCTGTGGCCACGTGAAGCCATGTTCTTCATTTTTTTCCTTCATCCACCTGCAGCCTCTACTGCTGGAGAGAAAGGGAAGTGGTACGTGGGCCACAAGCTTTGTGCGACCTCGAAACTCAGGCAAGGAAACACCAAATCCCTGATAGAAATTATATTATTCCCGTGAACTGCAGAGAATTGAATTACTTTCTAATTTTTAATTTCGCTGCCTTTCTGTTTTTTTCCAAGCTTTGAGATTGCATTACAGATGCTCCGTGTTTTAGGGGAGGAAACTTGGCTTAGGTGGGAGGATACAGTTAGGTGGCTCAGGGTGTCTCTTAAAGCCAGCAGAGCTAGAATGCTAAATTACATTTTAATAATTGTCGATCTTGTTATCACCCCTCTCCCAAAGGAACAGAGAAAGGAGGAAAAAAGTAACAAAAGAAAAAATCCCCAGAAATCAGTGTACAACAGTTTGATCTGCCTATCTAGAGTGTGTGATGATTTGCATCACAGCAATCAAAAAGAATTATATTTTTACTTGATGTGACTCTTCATGTGCCCATGCAGTGTCATTTTTTTGATCCATTTCATGTAGGTGAGAGCTCTCAAGGGAGGGTTTTGAGGACAGAGTGGTCCAAACTGGACATTATCCATTATAAAGCTGAATATGTGGAGTGACCTGGATTTGGAACAGGTTGATAAAGGAGTGGGGTCTGTGTGAGCTGGAGCTGCGGGCAGAGGTTTGAAAGATAGGGTTGGGATTTAGGTAGAGGGAAGAAAACCAACAGTAAAGAGCTAAATTTCCAGTCTAAGAATGAAAGCCTTTCTTATTCTTTCGTGCTCTGGACCCGGGAGGTAGAGCTGGGACATGGCTCTTTGGAAGCAGCGATCCAACGTGAAGCGGCACTGCCAGGTGAAGTTAAGCATAGTGAAAAACGAAGCTAAGACAGCACTTCCTAAACCTCTCCTCTAGCCCATTCTTTCATTTTTTTCTTCATAAGACATGTCTTTGGCTTAATTAATGTTCTCATTCAGTGGAGAAAGCAGGACAGGCAAAAAAAGAGCTTTCACTGCTGTGGACATCAGGGTGAATGCTTTGCCACCACTTTTGTATCTGGAATCACATCTCTAATTAAAGGAACCAACTCTGTTTTGATTTGGTGACACTGGGTAACTTATGTTCTTTCTCGGATTTGTGAAAATGCTCTTAATCTCATGTGTCCCTCTCAGTGGGTGACGTGTGGGCCAGGGACTACGGCAGCGGGGAGGGCGAGGGCGTGGGGAGGGGCTGGCAGGGGGCCTAGGCCAGGAGGCACTACGTGGAATATAGTCTCTTGGGTTGAAGACGGAAAGGAGGCTGAGGGCTGTGGATTGCTTTAGTTACCTCGTATACCTTCAAGGAACTGGATTTACAGGACACCACGGGAATTTGATTGAGTTTTACTTCTGAGGTAACTTTATAAAACAATAAAAGACCCTGAAAAATTCTAAATATGAAAGTGCTTTTAATTCACTCCTAAAATGTGAATTCAGCCCTAAGGTGCGTTTATTGGCATGCTTTCTTACGTCAGCCAGCAAAGACAAATAAAAATAATAGCACCAGCTTTTGCACATTTGTGTGCACCTTATGTGTGTTCTGGGCACTATATTAGAGGCTTTAAACAGAGCAGCTCCTTTAAATAGTAAATTGGGATTTCTTGGAGACTCATAATAATAGCCAGTGTTTATGTGCACGTACTATGCACTACTGCTGAGATCAGTAGGTGGAATTTCATGTAATGCTCAAGTCGGTCATTTTATAGGTGAAGAAAGTCGGATTTAGGAATGAGTGAGTAATTAGCCCTAGGTGACTTCCTTCTAAGTAGGGGAGCTGGGACTTGAACCCAGGACTATCTAATTGTGAGTTGCCCAATTTGTAGTTTATCTTTGACAGTTTCTCGAAAAATACTCAACTGATTTCTCCCCTTTACAAACCAACGCAGCTTATATTATATTACCTAGGGAATGAAAACTTTTAATTCAGGGAAAACATAATTCGAATTCAAAATCTTTGTGTTGGAAAAGAGCGTACTATGCATTACAAAAAAAAAGTACCAGTGGTTTGTTCTGTTCTTGGTGATAATTTTTTTCAAGATTTTATTTATTTATTCATGAGAGACACAGAAAGAGAGAGGCAGAGATACAGGCAGAAAGAGAGGCAGGCTCCCTACAAGGAGCCCGATGCAGGACTCGATCCCAGGACCCCGGGATCATGCCCTGAGCCAAAGGCAGGTGCTCAACCACTGAGCCACCCAGGTGCCCCTGGTGATAAATTTTTTTAAGAAGATTACATTTTATCTAAATTCAGTTTGCCAACATATAGTCACCCAGTTGCCCTATCCCCCTGATTTTTTTTTTTTTAATTAAGCAGGTCACTGCTTACCTGAACAAGGAAAAACAGACTAAGAGTGGTTTTTAACTTCAGATTTTGTTTCTTCAAAAAATACCCTTCACTATGTTCCCCTTTTCTTTCTTTTGCAAGCACTGTATTAAAAATGGATGTTGCCTTAAAGTTAAGCATAGTGAAAACCCAGCCTCAATTATGCATAATCCAAGAAAATCCCAAGATATTGATTAGCTAAATAAACTTTTCTACATGCACATCAGAGGGATATCCACTAGTGATGGGAAGGGGAGAGGAAATAGTAGCCTTCATCATCACATTTTGCTGCTGACTTTGAAAACATGCTTGGTACAGTGCAATGTGTCCCTTGAATTTATAAGAAAATCAGGCAGATTTGCATCTGTCATTTTATTTGTCACCTCCCTGCAGTCATCTTCTATGAAGAAGGAAAGAATTTTGATTTGTTGACTTGTGGAGAAAAATGGATTCTTGTTGGGGTGAATGGAAAATAGTTATGGAGAAGATTTGGCAGCCTGGTGGAGACACAATGGGAGAACAGGGGTGTCCCTTATTAAGGGGAACTTGGAAAATGTCAGAATGTTAAGTAACGACAGTAGACCACGTAATTATTGTGCCTCTAACACACCCGTCAGGGCAGTCAGAGACCTCCCATCCTTTCTAATCAGGATAGGTTGGCAACCGAGTGGAGCCATGAGGGTTAGAATTTGTACAGGTACATTCTGCTTCTTTCCACATAATTCCTCTCTCAGGATGGCAGTAGTCAGGATTACAGACCAGGGATGGTTTCCTTTTGCCCCCTGGCTGTCTTCCCCTTCATCTCCCCTTCCCTATCAGATGGTTCTGCCCTGTTCCAAACTCAGATAACTGTAGGAAAGTATTCTCACTTCCCAGGAGAGATGTCTCAAAGGATTTTTACCTAGGATGTGAATCAGGCCTGGGTATTTTAAGGATTTTCTATTTCTGTACTTTAGCTGACTGTTTGGTTCGTAGGACCAATTCCCTGCTCACCCAGCCTCCCCTCCTTCCCCCAGTACATACATACACACCCCCCACACGCACACACTCCCTCCCTCATTCCCTCCCCCTTCTCTGGAGAATGACCTGGTTGATTGAGACTAGGAGCTAAGGAAGAAGGTAATGTCAAGTTGAAATTTCCACACATTATCTAAAAATGTAATTCATCAGCTTCAGGGTAGGAGGAAAGTGCTTTCTGAAATGTGTTAATGGGAAATTCATTTTTTTCTTGTCTTCTGGGAGGTGTGGCAGGGTGATTTCTCTTTTTGGTCTGGCTCCCCCCTCCTTATTCCACATCCTCCTTACTGCTCTTAACCGATGAACCCTGTATCTGTCTTTATGCCTTGTAAGAACTAAAGATCTTTAAGTTGCCTTTTTATTTTTTCTGCAGTCCTCAAATTGAGCTTTGATGGGAGAAGATATTTCTAGTTTGGAGAGAACATAAAATTCAGATAGAGACCATATATTTGTATAAGGCTTTTATATTTGTAAAACATTTTCAATCAGCCAACAGTATTTATTTAGTGTCTGCTCTCTCAGACCAAATAAATGTTATTCCCTTTCCTTCTCTTCTCTTAAATTCTGTATCAGGGTCTGTGAGGAAGCCAGAGAGGCTAAAACATAGTTTGTGCCTACATGTTGCTGCTGGCAGGGCAGGGATGGGGGAAGCCAGGACACATTATGGGGCCCTGCAGCAACCTGCAGGTCTGGGATGTGGACACATCACCTTTGCTATTTTGTAGAGGGTTTTGTTCTGTTGTGTGGGGATTTTTTTTTTAATTTTATTATTTATGTATTTGAGAGAGTGACAGAGTGCATGAGTGAGGGGAGAGGCAGATGGAGAGAGAGGCAGATTCCTCAGTAAGCAGGGAGCCCAATGCAGGGCTCGATCCCAGGACCCTGGGGTCATGACCTGAGCTGAAGGCAGATGCTCAACCGACTGAGCCACCCCGGTGCCTCTGTTCTGTTTTGTTTTTCACCAAGGTCCAAGCTCACCCTTTCTGACCTGCCTATTAATTTCATTAGCACAGAAAGACTCCTAACAGTGCAGTGAAGCTGGAGGGTTGACGGAAGGCCTGCTATGTGTCGGCTACAGGGCGAGGCACATCATGACATGCTATCTCACTGCAGCTGTGTGGCAGTCATGTGTAATCACTGGTATTATCTCCATTTTACAGATAAGGAGGCCAAGACTGAGAATCAGTTAGCTGGAGAGTGGAGTTAGATCTGTCTGGCTGCAAAGTCTACGGTCTTTCTCTTACCTTAGTACTCTGCCTCTGCTGAATGAACACGAAGACATCGGCTACTGGGGTTCAAAGGGGAACAAGATGATAGTGGGCTGGGGATCTCGGAACAAGTATCAAATAGGAGTGAGCTGGGATCTTGGTAGAGAGCAGGTTGGGGGAGACCGGTCGCTGAAGAGGCAGCAGCTGAGCCAAGTTTCAGACACCTCTCCAAGGAACAGTGAGTGGAACAGTCAGGACTATTCTGTGGGTGAGTGTTAGTGCCCCCTTTGTGTTGATAAAATAACTGAAGCTCAGAAAGGTTAAATAAGTTATCCAAGGTCACAGCTAATAAGCAGTGGGGCTGAGATTTGAACCCAAGTTTGTCAGACTCCAAAGTCTGTGTTTTTCTACTTTACTAATAAATAACCCGACCTAACGGGGAAGGAGGTGGACAATTTGCAGACTCTCCGTGGCGTCTAGGCCTTGAGAATCATTGTTTATCTTGCTGAGGTCAGTTACGTGTTCTCTCAGCGACTCTCTTTTCACCTCCTTCAATTTCTTGCTGACTTGTAAGTCTGGTTTTCTGCTTGGCCCTTGTTTTGTAGTTGATGTCTGGTGATACGTGAGGTCCCATCAGCATTAAGTGGATACAGCTAGTTAGGGTAATTACTCTAATTCCTAAGGCTGCTAATGGAATTTCCCATCACAAACATCTTGAATCAGATTAAATCATTTTACTGGTGGTATGGCTTAAAATGTATACTTAATCATCCCCAATATTTGCCATTTTTGTCTGTTTTCAAAGGCTTTTACTTTTAGTACTTCCTCTGACCCTGTTGAAATCACCAATATAGACAATGTCTGTACTCACTGCAAATGAGGCCAGTGCAGCCAAGGAAGACTGGAGTCAGGAGCACTTGGCTTCTTATTTTCCTTGCTCCTTCTTCTCTTTGCTCCTTCTTCTCTTTGCTCGTCGCCTGTCCTGACTCCTCTTTTTCTTTTTATTTATTTGCATGCCATTTGATTAAAAACGGATTTGAATTGGCTTTGTAAGATAGTACGGAAAAGAGATAGAATTAAAATAGCCATGGATTTTTTAAAAAGCCAGGTAGACCAAATTGTGTGTAGAAGAAATGGTAAAAGGAGAACGAGAAGGAAAAAGTAAGTTCAATGTGGCTAGGTGAGTTGTCCGAGAAGTAACAAACCACCTAGCCCAAGTTTTCTTTACATCAAGGGAAAATAGATGGTGACCTTGATCCCATTCTTAAGTGGTAAGCAGACCCCAGCCCCGGCCCCCCTCCCTGCCCCCACACTGACATTAGCCCGCAGATCTCCACGGAGACGCTTGCCAGCTATGATACAGGGTGGCATAGGGAGCCTGGAATCACATACAAAGAGTTTTCCTTTCCTCATCTTTCTTGCCTGAACCCATGTTGGATTGATTGACATGTTTTTGTTTGTTTGTTTGTTTTTCTGGCCAGGGCAGGCAGTGCCAGAGAGAAGCTGCCTGAGTGGAGTACCTGAGTTCATTGTTTTTGTAAATAATGTGCCAAAGGGGGTGTTCTGAATTGGGCTTCCTCACTTGCTGCCCTGAACTGAGGTATCCCAGCTTCAGTCTTCCCCGGCCCCTCACAGCCTGGCGCAGGGCACGTAGGCACTTCAGTCCTCTGCTTCCATCTCCCTGGGAAGGGTTCCTGCAATGACTTCTGGTGGGTTCCCCGCTGCCCGGGACTCTGAACTGGATGGCAAACAGGAAAATCAAAGGTGACTCTCACTTCTTGCTCCTGATCCTGCAAACTGGAACTGGTTTCAGTTCAGTGGCTGCAAACTCAGCCACCTTTCCTCTTCTCGGTGCCCCTTGCCAGGCAGCGGAGCCCACAAGGAGACAGACCCCACTCTAAGTCCAAAAGAAATAGAGCACTCCATCCAGTGCTCCACACTCCCTAACACAGACACACACACACACACACACACATGCACACACACACACACACAGCCCGGATGCTTCTTTGTCAGGAATTCCAGGCACGGTACAGTGAGACCGACCTCCAGGAGAGTCCCACACCATCCCCCAGCTCCTCTCACACACACATGTGACAGGTGTGCGCCCGGCCTTGCATTAGGCACTTTATCCCCACGGACCTCCATCTTCTCAACACATAGTAGGATAGATCCTTACCTTACTGTCTTTGCGTGGTACTTGCCATCCAAACCAGCTGACACACGTGGAGGCACCTGTAAGCTGAAGCAACCTGTAAATGGGAGGGGCCCTTTCTGTCTCCTAAATGCTTCCCTCTTCTTTCTCACCAAGTGTCCTACCCCTGGGCCAACAGATGGATAAAGAGAGAGGAAAGGACAAGCTGGTATCTGTATGTCCCTGGTTTAGTCCTCAGTTACGTAACTCCGAGTTGGAAGTAAGAGATGCCAGAGGAGAAGGCCGGAGAGTGGAATGGCACCTTACATTTATTAGGTGCCGCTGGATGCCAGTTGCTCTGTGGTTGTTATCTCATTTAATCCTGACCACAACCCCAAGAGGTAATAGCAGCCCCATTCTTTAGATGAGGAAACCAAAGCTCACGTTGTTTGAAGCGACTGACCAAACTGTCTGTGTACCCATGTCTGTCTGACCACATGCTGCTGCCAGTTGGAACAAGGGCCCTTCACAGAGAGGGCTCCTCGCATTCTTGCTGTTTCATCCTGAATCTTGCATGTGGCTGTGTAGGATGTATTCCAGTAAACCTCAGAAATAGCTACAGTAACAATGAACAGCCGTTTTAGTGGTTCTGGAAGATTGTAAATGAAAGCCTTTAGTTCAATATTCAGAAATGCCAGGATGATTTCTGAGATTGTTTTTAAAATCAAGCCACCTTTATGAGTGGCAACATGATAAAATGGAAGGACCCACCAAATTCTCACTCTACTTATGGGACTTTCAGTGGATCAAACCATTCTGTGCCTCAGATTATTGTGCATAAAACGGGGATAATAACACTGGCTCTTTCCACCTTACTGTGTCTCGACGTAAGATGAGCTGCTAATATGTTGGTAAGTCTTTAAAGTGTTATACCAATTCAGGATATTACTGTGTTCACCTAGAAGATAGGACATTGTAAGCAGGGTATTTATGAGGGTAAAGCAAATATAAACCCCTTGCGATAAGCTAGTTTTGCTTTCTAGTCTGCCTTCCAGATGTTTTGTTCAGTTATCTACGTACATCTCAACAAAAGCTGATTAACTCTCTCAGACATCAGTGTCTAACTGTTATTAATGCTCAAGCTGATCAAATTACAATGCCACAGATCCTACTTGTGCTGTTAATATTAGATTTTGGATTCCGGTCTATAATGAATGATTTTTCCTCCATGCATTGGAAAAATTGGTTAGCAGGGTTCATAAGAAAGTTTAATTAGCAGGCTGTTTGTGAAAATAGTGGTTGTGAGTCATCATTCAGAATGAACTAACATTTCTCAGTGCTGAATTTGTTCTTCTGTTCCCTGAGCAGCCACATAGGATCCTCGTGTTTGGGAAGCTGGTGTCTGCATGCTGCCCACTTGAACTGCCTGGGTAATAAACTAATGACAAAAACAGCACATTTTAAATCCCAGAGAGGAAGAGGTGTAGGGTTTTTGTGTATTTGTGTGTGTGTGTGTGTGTGTGTGTGTGTGTGTGTGTGTCTTCCCAGGGGATATCATGGACCTACTATAATCTGGAACTGTGCTGGGCAGCGTAGCCTGGTAATGGAGAGCTTGACTGCTTGCCTTAGTATCCCCACCTTACTAGTCACTAGCTGTTTGACAGGAAAATTCTTACCCTCTCTGTGCCTCAGTTTTCTCATTTGTAAAATAGGGATATTGATAGGATTATTGCGAGCATCAGTACATATAAAATACTCAAAAACAGCACCTGGTGTACAGTAACATAATTCTTACAGCAGTTTTGTGAGGTGTAGGTATTATTAGCCCTATTTTCAGGTGAGGAAACAAGCTCAGAAAAGTTACATAACTTGTCCAAGGTCATACAAATTCTAAATGTCAGAGCAAAATTGAACCCAGGTTTGTTTGGCTCTATTTTCATCTGCAATACTATATTGGCTCCCAGGGTCATGCGCCTAGTCAGTTAAGCATAGATAATGTGCAGATGTTTGTGTGTGCACGTATACATGTGTGCTCCTGCTTGGGAGTCCCACACACAATTGTATTTTGTTTTTCCTTTGCGTCTTTGGTTCTCTGAGTGAAACTCCTTGAGTGATTGCATGCTGACCACTGACACATAGTAAGCTAGAAATCAGACCTGTTACGACTTGTACCAACATGAAAATATGTCTTCAAAACGTCTGACCCCCTCCCCATCATGCATCTCCGTCCTGTGTAGATTATCCCAGAAGCAAGTCTCTGTGATGTCTTCTGAGGAACAGAATCATAGGTTGTTACAGTGAAAAGAGACCTTAGAAGTTCTCTGGTTTGGTTTCCTTTTTTCTGTGGGCCCCTCTGGTATCTCAGGAACTCTAGCTCAGAGCACAGGCCCAGACCCCCCAGTTCAGGGTAATTATATCCTGAGGCAGTATTCGGTCCTGTTTCAAATAGGAATGTTCATTTGGGAATCTCATCTAAAAGTCTTTCCAAAAGAAGTTTAATAGGTAATATGTTTTTTTAAAAGAGGTTTTGTGACCAAATGAGTTTGGGAAACGGAAGTGAACCAAGTTAAAAAGAGGTTTCTTTTTTATCACTACTTCTTTGAGTCCGTGCTAATGTGCATTATAAATCTTAAAAGGAAGGTATAATATGTAACCATCGCCTCAGAACCTTTTTTCCTCCAGCATTTTATGAACTATGGTTCTAAGCTAAGAGAGAGGGATGGAGCTCCATTAGGGATAAATTTGCAAGTAGAAGGGAACGAGGCAGTTTGGGGCAGTTCCTACCTGATGACCTCATTTCTTTTGTTAAGAAAGAGGTGAGGTCCTCTTTTGCATATGGGTGGGCAAGTGGAGGCCTTGGTGTCCTAGAAAAGTCTTGCTAGCTCCCCGAGAGAAACTGAATATGGTGCCAGATGGGTCCATCTCTTCAGCACCAACACAGCCCCATCACATATTAGGCATTTTTGTTGAAAGTCACCGAGTACTGAGCAAGTCCTGGGCACTATTTAAATCATGGGTTCATTTGGTTCTCTGTCAGGGTGACATTTCATTTTCCATTGCCCAAAAGAGCTGAGCCATAGAAGGTGTTTACATTTTGTGATTCTCACACACATTTCCGGGCATTCCTTCATTTTCACCTCTCCCAGGTACTTACTTGACTCAGTGTAATGAGGCTGGTCACACTTGCACGGTATAGCCATTCCCTGAGAAGCCCTTAGCTGTAAAAAGAAAGAAAGAAAGAAAGAAAGAAAGAAAGAAAGAAAGAAAGAAAGAAAGAAAGAAAGAAAGAAAGAAAGAAAATTAAAGAAGATCGCTTCCCTCCCTGATTCCTACTCTGCAGACCCATTTCTGTGTGAGTCCTTTGTTCTTGGGTTTTTATTTCTTGATTTTGTCTTATTTCTTACCTGCAAGCTGAATGGTGATAAAAAGGGGAAATGTGCTATTCTTTCTTGTTTCTTTTCTTTTTCATGGATCTGGGGAATTTCTCTTTTAACATTTGTTGGAACCGAACATGGTTGTGAGCTTCCTGTCTGGTACTTTACTATCAGTGAACTCCTTGATGATAGGGACGGGGTACTCATCGCCGCATTTCACACAGCTCTTAGCGGTAAGTCCAAGGCCAGAGATCCGCAAGCCCTTATTTCAGAAATGACACACTGATAAAGATTCTCAGAGAATGTCCTTCTCCAGCTCATATTTGACATCCTGACTTCTCTCTGCACAGACAAGTTATTTATCTCACCTCCTTCATCGAGAGCCATGAATTTTCTTTTACTTTGGATAGAGGCAGTTTTAATAGATTTATATTCAGTTAATATTTATGAAGCATCTACTGTGTGCTGGGCCCTCTCCCATAACTTATCTCACTTAATCTAAATCCCGACATGGTATCAGGAGCCTCCACACAGGCTTTATACAAATAGCGTGTGATGGGAGTTTTGGAAGCCTTGTCTTTAGTGTTAAACACAGCACTTCCTTTCACCCACAGACATTTCACCCACAGGCAGCCTCATTTTGCCCGAAGGCTAATTACAGTGTATGTAATTAGTACTAACCTGATAACTTTTTCTACCTCTTTTTCCTTTGTTGCTAGACCGTTGTCTAACATCGGCTGCATTTCTGGAATCACCTGTTGGTGTGCATCCATTCTGGGTAGCAAGCCTTGTCTGTCTGACATCCAGACCTTTTGTTTTATGTGAGAACAAGCCAACCAAGAATTAAGAATTCTGGTTCATTTCTGTGGGTAGCTGGGAGTTTGCCAAATCCTCCTTTTTTTCTTTCAACCCTTGTTAAAAATATGTTTAAATGTTTGACTATTTTTTCCTGTCTGTAAGAATATTCTGTGCATAATTTAATTGAATGTTGCTTCGATTAAGAACCTTTCATTGCCCCAGGGTCATCAGTCTGAACACTTCTCTTTGTGTGATAGATGCTGAGGGTGAGGTGGTTGTCACTGAGGTTTCTATTATCCCTGGCACATTCTCTTTTTCCCTTTCAGCTTTTTTTTAAAACTAAGTACTTGATACTAGCTTTTTATCTTATGAATCGCCTTTCTTCCCTGAACAGACAGAAGAAAAATAGGGTTCAGATTAGTTTCATTTTGTCAGTTATTGAGGTTTATTATTGAAATATATATTTGAAGATCTCTCATTTGGAGCAACTTATTTTATAGGAGAAACCAAAAGAGGCTTAAAAAAAACTCCTTTGAGAATTTGTTGGTTGGCTTTCTTTTTGGAATAATGTAGTTTTGTAACTGGTCCTTCCTGCTTTGGGGACTGCTGGAAATTGTTGTGTATAGTCTGTGCGTTTCCATGTGCCTCTCCCCAATAACAGAAGCTTTGTTTCACATTTACTTGAACAATTTGGTTGATACGATCTCTGAAATCGGGAAACTCTATCAAAAGCCTGTATGGACTTAGGAGCCAGATGGAGTTGTGTCCTGGGATCTGAGGCCTCTGGACATTAGTCTTCTGGATTATAAATGGTAGTGATAATGCCTACTTTGTAGAATTGTTTTAGGGAGTAGATGAGATAAAAGACATAAAGGAGTCAGCTAGAAAAATGTTCTCATCAAAAATATAAGTAAATAAATAAATGTATGCATATATCAAATCATCGTAATGTATACTTTTAATATCTTATAATCTTATTTGTCAATTGTACCTCAATAAAGCTGAAAAAACCCCAAAGAACTCAGTACAGTGATTGGCACATGGTAAGCACTCAAAAAAATAACTATTTTTCTTTTTTTAGAGAGAGAGAGCATGAGAGCCAGTGGGTGGGGGGAGGGTAGGGCAAAGGGAGAAGGAGAGAGAGAATCTCAAGCAGGCTTCACATTCAGCAGGGAGCTGACACAGGACTCCATCTCATGACCCTGAGATCGTGACCTGAGCCAAAATCAAGAGTCGGATGCTTAACTGACTGAGCCACTCAAGGTGCCCCCCAAATAACTATTTTTATTCCTATTTATTCACTTGTTGAATTTGTTAACTTATTCATCTGTTCAACATAGATTTATTGAAAGCCTACTATGTGCCAGACATTGGTCATACCAAGATTAATAATATCCATGTCCCTGCCCAGAAGGGCTTTAGGGTTCACTAAGAACTGCATTTCGTTCAGCAAGCTTCTATTGAATGCCTCCTGTGGGACAAGTGCTTTTTGCTCATTGCCATCTTGATGCCACATGATGAGTTCTCAGCTTCTGGGGAAATTACATCTACTTAGGAAGCCAGAATGTAACCTCTGGAAATAACCTAGTACCGGTTCAGTGTAATTTTAAATACTTTGGGAATTCAAAATAAGGGAGGCTGGGTCTATCTCTTTCAATAGTGTTTGTTGTTGACAGAAAGCAGATACACTCAAAATTTCAGATGCCTAAATGATTCCTGAATATGCTCCAGAGGTCTAGGAAGATGTCATATATACATCTGAGCAGATTCAACTTGGAAGTGGTATTGACAGTTCAGGTTGATATCAACCATCAGCGGCCTCCTGGAAGTAATGGCTGTAAACTGAGTGGCAGATCTGTCCCCTCGAGGAATGGATGCTCATGCTGTCCCCTCCTGCTGGAATGCCCTTCTCATCTATTGCCTGGCTATCTCCTATCAATCTTTTTGGATTAGTCTCAGAAAGCTTTCTCTCCTTCTAACTGTCGTAACACTGAACCATACTCTACTATCATTGATTCATAGGTCTGACTGTCCTACTAGACCATGAACCCCTTGCTTCTTCCTTGGTCCTCAGTTTTAGAGTTTATAGAACAGACTTGAAGATGACTGATACCAAAGTCCTTTCCAAGACTGTCATTCTATGATGTACCAGATCCAGCTTGGCAGGCACAACCAAGTTAAAAGGTGGGACTGGGATACTTTGAGGGTATACATTGGAATTAAATGGAGAGAATGAGGACTTGGAGATAGTACTAGAAAACCAGGCTCTCTCAAAGTCTCAGGCACACTGTGCTATGCATGTCCAGCAGGTGTGTTTAGCATACAAATGAGCACATATTCAAGAAACCAGGACACAGCAAAAAAGTGCACAGGCTCTGGAATCGGACAGGTCTGGCTGCTACTCCGTGGCCAAATAACCTTGGGTGTGTGATTTCTACTTTCTGGGTCTCAGTTTCCCCTTCTATAAAACAGGGATAGAAATGCATGCGTCAGAGGTTGTGAAGATTTAAATAATGGTATATGTAAAGTGTTTAGCTTGTAAGAGGTGCTTAGTAATTATTCTCTATTCTTTTTGTTCCCTCAGTTAGAACTCAGGATAAACTGAAAGAAGTTGGGAGCATAGGGTCTAAAATAAATATAATTTAGCTCTTTCCCTGCTGACACCAGGCAGCACAGAGGCAGAGGCTCAGGTGCACTCAAGATTTGCCCTCCCTGCCCCGCCCCCCAGTCGCCCACTGCCATGGCCAAGAAAGGCGTTGCTGATGGAGGTGTAATGGATGTTAATACTGCTTTACAAGAGGTGTTGAAGACTGCCCTCATCCATGATGGCCTGGTGTAAGGAATTCCCAAAGCTGCCACAGCCTTAGACAAGCACTGAGCCCATCTCTGTGTGCTTGCATCCAACTGTGTTGAGCTTATGTATGTCAATTTGGTGGAAGCCCTTTGTGCTGAGCACCAAATCAAATAAATTAAGGTTGATGGCAGCAAGAAAGTAGGGGGATGGGTAGGCCTCTACAAAACTGACAGACAGGGAAAACCCCGTAAAGTGGTTGGTTGCAGTTGTGTGGTAGTCGAGGACTGTGGTAAAGGATCTCAAGCCAAGGATGTCACCAAGGAATACTTCCTATGCAAGAAATGAACAAATAAAAAACCTGGTTTTTGTTCCTCAAATAAATAAATAAAATATAATTTAGAATCTTTGAACCGTAGCATTAGAAGGCATCAGTAAATCTTGCTGACTGCTCCACATCCCCTGGTAAGACATTGATCTGGCCTGTTTGCATACTTCCAGTCATGGAGCCCTTACCACCTCACGAGGCAGCCACACCCTTATAAATCCCTACTAGAAAGTTCTTCCTTTTATCAAGGCAGAAGTCTACTCTACAACTTTCTTCTCCCTGGTCTTTGTTCTCTCCCTTGAGCACCACACGGCAGGCCTACCCCTCCCTGCTTTCCCATGACAGCCTTTCCAATATTAGGATTGGCTCTGAGCAGCAATAAAGTCTCCTTCAGACTAGAGACTGCAGGTCTGTCAGGTGTATCTCATGAGTTTGGTTCCTCTGAACATGGTAAGGCCCTGGGAAAAGAGTTTGCTGCTCTTTCTGGTTTCTTTCTGTTCAGTGTATAAGAGATTGAATGTGGTCAAGAGGATGTAACTATGTATGTGAAGAGATATTTATCCATTCACCCAACAGACATTTATCCAAAAATGTCCTGGAGCCTTTGGTAGGTGCTGGGGTACGGAGATGAATAAAATACCATCTTGGCCTCAGGTTGCCCCCTGTCTAATGAGGAACAGAGTCACATCAAGAGATGGTTTCAGAACCATCTTTATCTGCAAGATGGAGGAGAGGGGGCTGAGTGGTTTTCCTACATGTCTTATTCAAGAGCACCGTAGAAGTATTTTAAAGAAAACAGGGCTGCTCCTTTCTTCTTTTCATGCATTTATCAAGGGCAGTGGTGTGCTGCCCTCACGTTCACTTGTGTCATTGCTCCAACATGCCACTCATGGTTCTGCCCCAGGGCCTTTGCACATAAGATTTCCTCTGCCTGGGATGACTTTCCCTCAGACCGGCTGCCTCTTTTCCCTCAGGTCTTTGCTGTCATGTCACCTTAGTCTTACTTAACCACTCTGTTAAAAAGTTGTAGCCTCATCCCCTACACTGTCTTCCCCCTTCTGTGCTATATTTCCTCCCAAGAACTCACCATCATCTGACAAACTTTATATTTTATTTACCTTTCTCATCTTGCTCTGTCACCCCCAATCAGAATATAGATTCAGTGATGGCAGAAACCAAGTATTTTTGTTCTCTGCTATAATCTCAGCAAATGGAACTATGTCTGGCACATAATAGGTGCTCAATAAATACTTGAGGGGTAAATGTATGCCGTGCTTGGATTTAGCCCTTAGGTTGGAAGCTGATCATCCCTTTATGGGAAAGCCATACCAAAATTCTACTGTTTCTTCATCTCTGAACCCAAATTCTCCCACCTCCAGGAAGCCTTCTGCACTGTGCTAAGTCAGAATCAGTCTCCATCTCCTCTCTGTTCCTGTATATAGTTTTTTGTTGTTGTTCCTGTGTATAGTTTTAAAAGAAATATCTCTGATATACTTATTATTTTTGCTGAACTAAAAGTAATTCTTTTTTTTAAAGATTTTATTTATTCATGAGAGACACAGAGAAAGAGAGAGAGAGACAAAGACATAGGCTGAGGAAGAAGCAGGCTCCATGCAGGGAGCCCGACGTGGGACTCGATCCTGGGTCTCGATCCTGGGACTCGATCCCGGGTCTCCAGGATCAGGCCCTGGGCCGAAGGCGGCACTAAACCGCTGAGCCACCAGGGCTGCCCTAAAAGTAATTCTTATATCCATCTTTCCCTTCTGCATATTAAGTCCCCTGAAGTTAGGAACAACTTCTTGGTTATTTTGGGGCCCACTCAAGTATGTAGCTCATTGTAGGTGCCTATTATGTATGGAATTTGTGCCTGTTGCATATCGTGTGCTCCAATATAAGAGTAAAGCATCAAAAACATTCTCTACCTTTAAGAAGGTTGGGGGCCTTACTGAGGAGATAGCATTCTCATAGACGATTGTAGAAGGCAGTATTTAATGTGATGTGGGAGAAAAAAGGCAAGGATCCACCATCTATTGAGCATCTATTATATGTCAGGCACTTTGCATACATTATCACTTTTAATCTTCCTAAAAAGTAACATTAGGTTCATTTTACAGATGAGATTACAGTAGCAGAAAGGGACAAAGTAGGAATGCAGAATTGGGGGAAGAAAAGAAATAATATATACAAAGAAATTCTGAGAACTTTCGTATTGGAGCTTCCCTTCCTTGTTACTATGGATTAGGATGTGTAGCTTTTTCAGAAACCAAGGTGTAGGGAGGTTAACTTAACTTAGTTCGCTAAGGCCACACAGCAATAAGCGGCAGCTGCATTTCTTATATCATTACATTTCTGTATCAAATCCCCAGATGATGCCAACGATGCTGGTACAGGGGCCATCCTCCCAAGACTTTAAGCCATACTTAGTTTGAGGCGATTGTATGAACTACTAAAAGAAAATAAATTATCTGACTAGTTGTTTCTACTGACCCTGAGCTTGCAGGAGAAAAGCCAAGACTCAGACTGCCTAACATTGTGTAAAGTCCACAGAGGTGGGCTGGGTGGGAACAGAGCCATGGGTGCAGAACCATGGGTGCTCCAGCATCTCAAAGCACTCCCCAGTGCAGAGTGTGTGCATCCCCGAGTGCTTACTTGATGCTGAACACTGCTGTGCCTTTTCACAGAGGCCAGACCCCGTGGGGAGAAAAACATGGGCTGAGAAGTCATACAGACCTGGGCTTATTCAAATCCTAGCCATGGACCCTACTTGCTGGTTGTCTTTGGGCAGGATACTTAACATGTCTTAGCCCATTTTCCTTATCTGCAGGATGGGCCCAGTGATACCCACTTTGCACAGGATTAAGCTAGGAAACATTAGTAGGGAGCTTAGCACTGTGCTTGACACAAGATAGACCCTGTTAGTCTACATGTTAACATAGTTAATCCTCACAGTGATTCTTTGTGAAGATAAGGGATCATCCCTGTTTTTCCAGGTAAAGGAACAGGCTAATAAACCTTAAGTGACTAAACCAAAGTTACACAAGTAAGTATAGTTTACACACACACATACATACACATACAGAGGTATGTAGAGTGTGTGTGTGTGTGTGTGTGTAGTAGTAGTAGTAGTAGCAGCTGCAAGTCTCTCTGACCCTGTTTAGGGTGTGTTCAGGTCAATTTTGAGGCATCTGACAACAAGGAAAGGTATTTCAGGACTGGCAGGGAGGGAGTCCTGGGAGTTAGAGTTGGCTGCAGTTAACCCAGCATGTGGATTACCGCTATGCAGGTGATCTTAAAGTGACTGGGGATTTTATCATGTGCTTTGAGAACAGAATTTCAGCCTGAGCTAGGGGTTCTAACATTAAAAAAATTCCTTACTCAACTCAGAAGTTTTTATCAACAGCAGCTACCCATCTGGCTGCCCCCTTGGGGGCTTTATAGTTGAGGGGAGTAGCTGTTAGGTTTCTGGAGAATGACGATTTTTGAAGAAAGAAAGAGCCAAGTGTGCAGGTTGGAGTGCAGAAATGCTGAGGTCCCTTCCAGCCAGCCCTGCAAAGGGGTGGCCTCTCTTGCTGCCATCAACCATGAGGATGTCACATTTGGGGTCCTGCTGTCATAACCCCCAAAGCCCCAAAGACAAGGGAAAACAACTTCTATCCGGAATGACTGGGAAAACGAGGGGTTATAATCAGCTATGATGGTGATTCCTAGAGTTTGGATACAATAAAAACGCTTAGCACAAACTACTAAAGGTAATTTCGTTTTTCTTAGATGATTCAAAAAAGTAGCAGAGGTATTTCAGGGCTTTGGAATAGTTGTCAGTGACATTTTAGTTCAAATGGAGTAACTGTGAGTATGGCAAAGGATACTGGATTTAGAGTCAAAAGATCTAAACCAAGGGTCAGCAAACTATGGCCCAAAGGCCAGGTTGAGCCTACTGCCTGTTTTTCTAAATGTGTTTTGTTGGAATACATATAGCCTATGTATGGCTGCTTTCAAGCTGTAATGTCAAAGTTGTCATGGCAGAGACCAGAGGACCCACCAATCCTAAACTACTCACTATCTCACCCTGTATGTAAAAAAGTTTGCTAGGGGGCCTGGGTGGCTCAGTCGGTTGAGTGTCTGCTTTCGGCTCAGGTCATGATTCCAGGGTCCTGGGATCAAGCCCCACATCAGGTTCCCAGCTCAGTGGGGAGTCTGTTTCCCTTCTTCCTCTGCCATTTACCCTGCTTGTGCTCTCTGGTGTTGTCTCTCTCTCCGCCCCCCGCCCCCAGCCTGTCAAATAAATAATCTTTAAAAAAAGAAATAAGTTTGCCAACCCCCGATCTAGACTAAGATCCAGCTCTATAATGTAGGGCAAATCACTATTTCCTCTGATCTTCAAGTTCCACATCTATAAAATGATGATTATGTCTCCCACAGGGTTGGTGTGAGAGCCAGATGCAACAGAATGGGCGGCCAGGCACTTTGGAAACTCCGAGGGTGGGCAGCACCTGATCTGTGCTGGAGGAGAGCCCACCCAGACATTCTTAGTGTTTTCTTTTCCAGTCCTTGGTGCCAGCTTGTCATGCTCTCCCTTTCTCACAAAAGCAAAAAGAATTCCCCAGGTCCCCCTCCTTCCACCCAAACAAAGTGTTCTTCCAGAAAAGGAGGATTGGTGCGGACGTGCATATCCGCTCGTTCATCTACCTGTTGAGCACCTGCGTTGGAGGAAGCACGCTGTATAAGCCAGTCCTTGCGAGAAGAGGTGTTTGGTTTCCGGGGGGAAGTTTGTATACAAATCATCCTAGCAGAACGGAGAGGTTGCCATGTCAGAGGAGGACACATCGTGTGTGTGTGTGTGTGTGTGTGTGTGCGCGCGCGCATTTGTGCAATTTATAAAAACAGAAATATTCAGGTTCAGAGTTTAGAAAAGCTGGTTAAAAACATGAACCTCTTTTTCCAAACTACCCTGAAATGCCTTGCAATGTCGCCACTACAGATAACGTTTCCCCCTTGAGAACTCCGTTCTAATTTTAAGTTTCCACCCCAAACTGCCAAGAATGCATTTCCTGCCCCTGCCTGGCTACCAGAGATCTGTCATCCATGCCTTCTGGACAGGACCATGAGGGGTGGTCGCATGTAAGTGATGTGGATCACCTGAGCTTCAAGGAGCCAGGTACTCACAATAGTTTATGAATTTGGGAGACACTCTTCATTTCATAATATCCTCTTTTCTTTATTGATTTTATTTTTTATTGATGATCAATAAACATAACCTCAGTGGTTTTTTTTAATCAACTTGCTATCAAACGCATACATTGAGAAGAAAAATAAAGTTTAAAAAAATGTTCTGTTCTGAAAATACTGTCGCTATACCTCTATGGTCAAATCTTGCTTCCACTGATGGAAGAAGCTATTGTTATTTGGGGGAAAAGGAATAATAAGAGGACCTTATCTATTTCTGGGATGCGGATACACACACACTTCGCTCTAGGCTCCAGACTGGGTCCCCTGGGGTCTTCCCAGCATGGTGGCTCTGTTGGTCCCCATGGATCTAGTGTTGGTATTTTTTGTGAATGTGTTTCATCTGTATTTTTCTATGTGCGTTTAAATATAGAACTGCAAACCCAAAACTCATCACCAATGTATGCCCACCGTACATACAAGTTAAAACATAAAACTCTTCCTCATTTTACTCTCCCTGGCTACTAATACTTTTTGAAAGAAATGAGGCTTAGGTTTTTATATTTTCTACCTCGGGATTTAATCCTCTCTAGAGTGTTTTAAAAGAGATTGCTTAGCTCCATTGAGTATTTTTTATTTGACTTAGCTGGACTCCTGTGTTGGCAAGAAGCACGTGCAGAAGCTGTTCTTGAACTAGGCTAACCACCGGCCATTTCCTCGGGCAGCAGTTTATCTCCTGTCTTTCAGTTCACAGGCAGCGCTTTCCACCTCTGTCCCCCTCTTGTTCAATGAGGTGCTCTGTTTTGGAGTTTGCACCTCGTTATTTCACATCAAGGAGGACCTCCAGTCTTTCCACCCCACCTTCCTTTCTGAAACAATGTTCATCTGGTTTTTAGTTTTTCTCAAAAGCACCCTCATTCCTGATGTTAAGTGCAATCTGTCTCTAAACCTTGAGCAGATGATGATGGCACAGTTGTGCTAATTGCTGCCAACCTGAGGTGATGGTGGGTGTGGGACTCATACAGGCAGGTGAGTGGATCTGACACAGCTTGCTGGGCTGGAGTCCTTTCTTTCTGGGCACCTGGGTGGCTCAGTTGGTCGAGCGTCCGGCTCTTGATTTCAGCTCAGGCCATGATCTCACCGGTCCTGGGTTCGAGGCCCTGCATCAGGTTCCATACTCAGCAGGGAGGCTTCTTGAAGATTCTGTCCCTCTGCCCCTCCCCCTGCTCTCTCTCTCTCTCTCTAAAATAAATAAATAAATCTTAAAGAAAAAAAGGAGTCCTTTCTTTGACTTGACCTTCAGAACCTTCCTAGGATCTGAAGCAAGGGTCTAAAACAAAGATAAAATATAGACTGTAGAAATCATAGCCACTATATTTGTTGCACATTTCCATAAATAGATGAATAATTAGAAAGAAATACCAGGGAACGTGCACCCCAGGTAGGCATGATAAATTCTTCCATATACATTCCATCAGTAGGATGAATCATGAACTATTTGGGTTTAGGTTCAATGTTTGCAGTTAAGTGGTGAGTGTTTTGTCTATATTTTTTCATATTTCAATTTTAATTTTATACAAATTCAATTTAGCTGGATAGATTGTCTGACTTGTTTCCTAGAACTCATAACTAAGGTTTATCATTGAGATTATTGCTTTTAAAAATGCCCTTTAAGCATCTCAACTTGGTGCATGACTGTTTAAAATGAATAATTGTAAGAATATTTTGGTACTGCAATTTTTAAGCCTTCTCTTATTTACAAGGAAAATGGAACTGATAAATTTGAATGATGAAAATGGATTTAATTAGGTGAATTTAGTGAGGCTTGATGAGGTGGAGCCAAATTTAGGATAAATGATATTTTTAAACTAATGTCTCTTATATTTTTGGATTTGCAAAAGTTCCTCAGAACGTGTAGAAGGGTCATGTAATTCACACACACCTCTCTCACACACACACATTTACTCTCTTGCACGCACGCACGTGCACACACACACGCAGAAGGGGCCCTGCAGCTGGAGTATGTTCAACATTCTCCCCTCCTGCTTCAGTTACTAATTCTGCCTATAAAGGGTGTATCTGGCAAAGTTTGCTTCTGTCTTTCCTGTTCTAACCCTGTAATTCCCAAACACAAAGGAATATTCTAATGGAAAGTATTGTCATTTCGGGTTTTCCATTTTGGGGACAAAAATGGGCACTTAGCCATTCCTCGTGATTCTCTTTGCTTGCGTCCTATGAAGGATAACAAAGTCACCCATTTTCTGATCCAGAACCCAACTTGTTTTCCCAGGTTCCCTCCTACAACCAACACAAACACAGACATTTACCAGCAAAACAGAAGCTGTTGGAAAGATTTTTTTGGCTGCCGAAATGGGCTCCTGTCACCAGGACATGGCAGGCTTTTTGCTGTATTGTCTCCCAGCCCTGGCCCGGGTACTCCAGAAAGAGCTTTATGTAATCAGTCTTCCCTGACATGTGACGTCCTGTCATTTCCCTCCCCTTGGGCTCTGCTGCCGCCCACAAATCAATAACATTGCCGGGGAAGTTCAAGCTGGTTTTGCAGCCACCCTAAGCTCTGTGTTTCTTAAAGGCTATGTCAGAAAATGTAAAGTTCCCTAATGATATTTCTGGCTGATGACACATGGCAGAGCTGATGGACTATTTATAATCAGTGGCACGATCGCAAGCACATTATTTTTATTTCACTTAGGGGGGAGCCCTGTCACTTGCTACCTCTCTTTGCAGACAAGTCGATGCCATCTCCACCTAAAGGAGCTAAGCCCTCTTTGCAGAATGCGTTTGCACTCTCCCCTTTGTGTTAGGAGCTCCCCGGTTCTTTCCAGTAGAACCCTCCCCCCCCCTTTTTTAATTGTTCTTGGGCTGGGGGGGATGATAAGGGCAACCAGTGATTTGTAGCAACTGCTTTAAATTCTGGTCATGCCTTCACTATAAATGTCTCAGTCTTTGCTGCTCAGATCCTGCTACATTCCTCGGAGTGTGGGTGTGGCTGGCATGTGACCGAGGCAGCAGGCGCAGCTACTGCATTCAGGCGCTCGCCCCACTTTCACAGGACTGGGCATAGCACAGCGGTCTTTCGTTGAGCAGCTACTATATCCTAGGCAATGTACTTGGTAGGCATTTTATGCACAGTGTCTCATTAACACTTTCAAACCTGTCGGTGCCAAGTGCTGTTATCTCCAAAGAAGACGTGTGGGGGAAAAAACGGGACCTTGAATGACTTCTCTCCATCGCCACACAGCTAACAGGAAAAGCCCCATGACTCCAGTTCAAATCTAACAACCCACACCTGCTCTCTTTCCACTACCTTCTCACTTTTTTCAATTAAGTGGACCCTTGTGTATATATGTCGATGTGCAGGGGCACTTACACATTCCCAACTTGGGCAGCTCCTGTGAGTTCACAGACTGACCAAAGTGAGAGATGGAAAAGCTGGAAACTTTTCCACCTGGGGTAAACCCTGATGTAAAAGGAACCATGTATTAGAGGAGGGTTTTGACTCATTGCAATGGGAAGTGTTACTGCTATAAAGATACTGAGCTCTCTCTCTCTCTTTTTCTCTCTCTCTCTTTCTCTCTCTTTTTTTTAAAAAATGTTTCCACAGGACAGAGTTTAGGGTATGGATTCGTTAACTATATTGATCCAAAGGATGCAGAGAAAGCCATCAACACTTTAAATGGACTCAGACTCCAGACCAAAACCATAAAGGTAAGAAGAGATATGCTGGTTCCTGATTGGGAAGCACTGGTTACATTTCATCCCTTTGCTCTAATAAATCCAGACTATGAGGGAGCTGGAAGTGGTGTCCTTGATTTATGCAAAGGACATTTATCATCCCCTGCACTAAGTGGGGGACACAGATCATTACAAGGAATGAAATGCAGGCTGAGTAGAGGGAAGGGACCAGAGGGCAGATGGGGTGTCAGGGTCCACGAAGAAGACCTGTGAGCCCAAGTCTGCAAAGATGGCCAGAACTGAGCCATGGGAAGAAGCTGGGGCAGGGAAGCTGTTCTAGACAGGGGGAACCACACATGGGAAGCTGTGGAAATGAACGTAAACATTATGAGTGGGGAACAGCATACAGAATAGCATGGCCTAAGTTTGGATGGGAGGTGGGCAGGGGCCTCGTGTGCCGGGCTGAACAGTTTGGCTTTACCTAAAGGTGGACAGTTAGTCTCCTGAGACTGGAAAAGAAAAAAATCAGTTATAAATAAACCCTGGTGTAATAGGGATGGCTACATAGGAACATAGTAGAGGAATGACAGAAAAACTGGCATTGGAGCAATTGGAAAATAATCAGGGCTGTAGATCATATCTCAGATGGGATTGTTTTAATTCGAAAAAGAGAAACAGTCACCCAGAGCCTGCTCCTCCAGACAGGTTTCTGTGCCTGGGTTGTCACTCTCCCCATTCAGACTTCACCTTGTAGGGATCCTTGAGGAAGCATGCTGTTTGCTTTGAGGGCCCCCTCCGACAGCCAGTGGTGGTCTCCTGGATGGAGCTTTCTCCTCCTCAGCCTCTCTTCCCCCGCTTCCCCCGCCCCCTCCAGGCAGTGTCCGCTTGGGGACAGCTGCCAGCCCATTAATGAGTCCCATCCTTCATAGCCTATTAAACCACAGGGAGGTGTCTCCTGGGCGCTCTTATCCTCACGACAGCAGGTCTGACGCAAAGTAGGACAAAAGAGAAACCTCTCCCAGAATGGAAATCTATAGATGGCACCAGCTCTCAGCGTATGAAAACACAAAAGCAGAACTTTTGGGTTCAACAGAGCTACTTTTCCAACATCCAGACTGACAGAGGAGACTATTGGTATAAGATAACCTTAGCTCTAGGAGGTAATCAAAACAAAACCAAAACCAAAACCTTCTCTTTTTGTAATATATTATATGATTGTCTTCCTTCCTTCCTTTATTTTAAGCAGCTTTACTTTTGTAATTGAGTTTAGTTTTATTTCTAAAAATGATTGCTTTCCTGACCTCATACGGGCTATGGTGCACACAGACCCCAAAATGGGCCTGACTCAGGCTGCCTCCATCTCATCTTACAATCAATCCCTATGAGTTATCTACTGGAGAAATAATTAAGAGTTGTTTAATTATGGGGTAGTCCTCTGAGAGGCAGGAGGATTAATTTCTTTCAAAGGAAAAACATACCTATTTTTATGCTTTAGGTGAAGATGGGAGGCTCACGTCCCTGGCTGTTTGTTGAGGCCACACCAGGTGGAGAGCTGTATTTGTGGGTTTGATTGATTTTTCTGTGCTATCTAGTTCAGCATTAGAATGTCAGACATTTACTCTTCCCTTGATGGACACCCTGACCTTGAACTGAGAAAGTACTTTTCTTTCCTCTACAGTTTTCTTGAAACCCAAACCTTCCCAAGAGTTTAGGATCAAATCATCAGCCATCCATTCTGCCTTTTTTTTTTTTTTTTTAAATATTCCATGAAGCTGTTGGGCTTCCTGTAAGACTGATTGGACCCGGCTTTTCTGATCTCAGAATGCACCCCCTGATCCATCATGCCGTTGGAAGCAGTGCTTTGTCTAGGTGAACCATACAGACAAGGAACATTGATTATTTTCATTCTGTGAGGAGACAGTCTGTGCCACCCCCTCACCCACCCTGGGCTCACCCCGCATCAAAAGGCTGCCAACACATTTGCACCCAGCAGTAACGTGGGCTTCCGAGGTACCGTAGGATTCAGAATGCATGATGCCACGACTGAATCAATAATTTCCATTCTCTACTACGGATGAAAATTTAATGTGCAAACCTAGGGATTTCAGCCCTTTCATTAAAGCAGTTTATTTGCCATACTAAAAATTAAGTTTGAGTGATAGGTTCCTTTATTAACTTTTCTTCCCTTTCCTAAAGGGACACAATGTTTAAGGTAAAAATCATATTAAAGGGGAGGGGGGAAAAAAGCAAACCCTTTTCATGTGCTGTTAATAGTCTCATCATTTATTAATTTTTTAAAATTGCTTTTCTGCCTTTCAGGCCACTGTTTACTTCTGCTTCAGTTTGCTTTGATAAGTGACACGAGATTTATCTCTTTGCTCTGACTCCCATGAAGGAATAGATAACTTGCCTATCTGGAAAACACAAGTATCCCGGAAGCATGCTTTACAGAGATCTCCCCAGAATCATCTAGCACATGTTTGCAAGATGTGGTCAAGTTTATCCCTCCTTCTCACCTTTCTGGACTGCTTCGTGTAAAAACACCCCACTTTAAATGTAATGCACAGTGTGGTTACAGGCAAAACAAGAGTTAATTCCTAAATTTTGATGATTAATGATTAGCAGCTCAATTCAGGGATAGTTCTAGAAAGCCCTGAGGGAGTGGTGAGACTTTGGTGAGCAATAAAAACAGCAGCCCGTCTTCAGCTATTGCTGATTGTTTAAGCCCTGATTATTGCCAGATCTTCCAATTATTCAATAAAATAATTGAAAAAAAAATTTTTTTAATCTCTCAATTTTTAAAGGTTGGAAACCAACTTGAAAATTTTAAAGCATAGGTGGTCAGGCCAAACAAAACTTAATAGTTGGCCTGTGGACAAGCAGGTGGCAGCTTCTGGAGTCAAATTTGGATACACAAACACTGTTTTGCCTATTGGAAGTAAATGGTTCGTTACTGGGCTGCTAGGGGAAGGTGCCCACAAATGATGGTTCCCAGTTAACAGATTTTCATCACCCCTTTAGTAAGGGGGATGTAATATGACTATGTGCCAATACCGAGGGCATTGGAGGGCAAGGCCAGGCCTTTGTCCTCAAAGAGAATACAATCTTAGCCTAGACACAACATCAAAGCAGAGAGAGAGAGCATGACTCGTTAATTAAGCCCCTACAAGTAGCATGGATGACTGCTGATAATGTGCCTATCTGGAAAAAACAAGCATATTCTTTGGAAACGTGCATTACAGTGATCTCCTAGGAACATCTAGTACATGTTTGCAGACATGTGACTGCAGATGGATTATTCTTTGGATTATAACTCGTTTAGTGGGAGAAAGTGGCCAGGCTCAAAGATGACATGACTTGTGCAAAGGCACGCAAGTGACCAGCAGCTGAGCTGAGTTAGCATCCAAAGGTCCTGTGAAGGATCCTGCTACAAGCAGAGCTGCTTAATATGTGAGCATGAGCTTAAAAGGAAATGATAATAATGACTTATTATACTAATAATTAATAATAGTAATGCTACCTTATATTGAATATTTTACTCTGTGTCCAACAGTATTCCAGCCCCTTCACATGCTTGATAGGATTGAATCCTTGAAGGAGCTCTAGGGCTGGGGGCTTTACATACATTAATTCTACTTAAGAAGCCCGGTAAGAAGTACTCCTCACTCCTTCGTACAGTTGAGGAAACTACAGCCCACAGAGGTTAGGAGACTTGCCCAGGATCACACAGTTGGTAAGTGAGATTTGGAGACAGGAAGTGTGTTTCAAAAATAACTCTGGCAATGGGTCATAAGTGTTGGAAGGTCATGCATTCTGTAAGATTGTGTGGGTGTGTGTTGGCTCTGCACACACACACACAGGTTATACTCTCCGGCATTTTTAGGAGCTAAAAAAAGGAAACAAACTGTGTGGTCCCTCCGGGTCCCTCAGTAAACAGACCCATGGTTTGAGGCTTTTGCCATCAATCTGTGGATAGACCTGACTTGAGGCTGTTTCTTCTTGAATCCCTGCTTTCCAGGCTCTGTGCTAGGTCCTGGGATTTAGGAGACCCCGAGAGGGCAGTGCCCTGGGCATTCTCTCATCCACGTGTGTCAGCGAGCATGGCATGGACCATGGGCTTCCACATCTAGCTTGCCAGACCAGCCTGGTGCTCCACTTGGGAAACTGAGTCTTTTCTGAGGATTTCAACTCTGAACCCAGTGGAGATGATTTGCCCCGTTTAGGGCTTTGGAATGCATTTTTGATTAGCTTTTTTCCTCACTTGTCTCCAATGGAGATCCCTTCAGACTCTGGGAAGCAGTGGGTGAAATGGCTGTGGATTCTGGATGCCCGTCCCTGTCCTGGGCTCTTGCCTGTCTCCACGTGCTCTAAAACAGTAGCTTCGGAGTCCACACTGTAATTTCAGCCTCTTACTAGGAAGCCCTGCATCGAATCCAGCTGTAGCATTCCAACTCTTTGTTGCATTAATTAGTAACAAAATGAGATGGTCTATAGTACCTTCAAAAGGGATATCTTTACAGAAAGTGTGTGTTGATATTCAAGTTACACTGAAAAGCTTCAGTAAAAAGTGACCCAAAGTGGAATATGAGGATTTGGAATCACTCCCACTAAGCCTTTCAGGGTAGTGGGACACCAGTTTGGATTTTAACTTGAGTTCAAGGAGCATGAGTAAAGCAGTGGTCATTGCTCTGCCTCCATGGGGAGCTCCTGTCTCACTTGGGACACAGACACACAAAGGGCCAACTCTACTGCCATGAGATGGGGCTGTCGGGCTGCGGGGGTTTCCATCGGTTTGGGGGCAGAGAAGCTGGGAGTAGGAAGCTGTGCGAGGTTTGAGCAGGAGAGGGACCTGGTCAAAGGGAAGTTCCAAGAAGGCTCATCTGGCAATGGTGTGTCACTTGGGGTGTTTGACGAATGAAACCAGCAGCTTGCAGGCTACGGGGCTAGGTTTTGTCAGCCTTAGACATTGGTTTTCATCAGCTCTTTAGGAGCTTTGTTACTCATTTTAAAAGCAAGGCATACATATTTATAAATAATTTGGAAAATAGGTTACCATATAATGAAGGCAGTATCAGCCATTCCCAACTCAATACTGTAAACACCATTTTATATATTTCCTTCCTTTTCTCATTGCATTACAGGCTTACAAATGATGTTGTGTCTTGCCTTTTTCTAATAATTGCATTAAGCTATTACTCAAATTATAAAAATATGGTTTTTTAAGAAAACGTTCCCAGAGTACAGCTTTGTGCAAACCGGAGGTGTGAGTGATTTCAGGACTGGAGCAGGAATGAGGGGACAAAGGCTGCTTCAGCCACTCAGAGCGAACCCAAGGAGGTTGGCACTCAGTCAGGAGAGGGGCCGTGAGAGTAGGAAGGAGGCTTTATCACAAGGCAGCAGCCCAGCTCCGGAGGGAGAAGGACTGGAGAAGTGGAAGGTGTGAGTGAAGGCTTTTCAGAAGGAGAAAACCTCCCTTCTCTGGGAAGGACAACAGACTGAGCCCCTGTATCCGGGCATCTCGGTGCTGGGAGGCTGCTTAGCCATTTCTCCACACTCGCCTTGTTCTAATAGCCTAACGGGGCCTCCAGGGGTCTCTGGCACTGGAGTTCTGCTCAGTCCAGTTTGCCCCTCCCGCTTCTTCCACTTGCCAAGGGTCATCAGGGCGCTGCGCTCCCCTCCCTCCCTCCCCCCCTCAATCCACCTGCCTTGCTAAAGGCCTTCGTTCCGCTGAAGCATCTTTTCTTTGCACTCGGCATAAGCAATTATTTCTCCTATCACTGCTCTTAATGCTTCCCGGACAGTTAGCAGATCATTTTTTTGCTGACGGGTATCACCCCACCCAGAAATGATAGACTGCCTCCCCCAATCTTATTAATAATAAAAAGGCATTTTTCTCTCCTCCTCCATTACAGCTAGAGACAGAGCAGTGTGGGAGCTCTCCCCTGCCAAAGTCAGCAGGGGAGGCTGGATCATTGAATCCCCAAGGAGCCAAGAGAGGGAGGGCATGTAGCCACAGCAGGGGAAACTGGAGAGCTGTGTACCCCAGTTGTACCAGGCTGCTCTTTCTCTCCTGTGAGAGCTTCTGTTCGCTCGCTCTGCTCCCCGGTTCCCAGCTGACTTCCTCCAAGTGAGTAATCTCAGGGACAGGTGTCTATCCCTGCTCTCCCTGCCCAGTGAGGTTGTTGTGATTTCAGGATCTTAAAGGTCATCCCCAGTGTCCTGGGTCTGGATTACAAAAGAAAATCAGATGGATCCAGGCTGAGAGGACACGTGGTTTCAGAAGTGTGTGGAATGGGGCTTGGGGGCATTAGCTGTCTGCAAGTGGGGAAGAAGCCAGCAGTAGGATGTGAGCTGCCTTCAAGAAGCCAGCTAGCCGTGGCTGTTAGGAGAACTGTGGATTCGGGCTTCCAGGCATCCAGCCTGGGCTACCTGCCCTTGGTATCTGGGTCCCATGCTAACGGGTGTCCAGAGGCAAGTGGGGAAGACAGCAAAGATGGTGCAGGCCTCAGAGGTTCATCCACGCTGGTTGCTCTTCTGTTCTCTATGGGAAAAGAAGCCTGCAGTGCCTCTGAGGCTCCATCCTGTATTGCAGGAATCCGGGAAGAGACCCGTTGCAGCCATCAGGGCAGAACATTTGCCTTGGGTGGGAATGAGTCTCTGTTTGTCGGGGACATCCTGATAGAGTCATTGGGGTGACGTAGAAGAGATTCCTATACCACATGGGAGTCTGACCTGAAAGTCCCTTGAGCTCGGAGATTCTGTGTTTTTGTGACGTTTCTAGGCTTCACACTGTTCTCAAGTAGAGTAGCCACTAGCTACACAGGGCTTCTTAAATCTGAATTTAAATGAATTAAAAATAAGTAAAATGGAAAGTTCAGTCATGCTAGGTACATCTGAAGTGCTCGGTAGCTGCATGGAGCTAGTGGCCACCATCGAACGGCACAATCCAGAACATTTTCATGATCCCAGAAAGTTCTATTGGACAGTGCTCGCTTAGAACAACAGCAACTGTGGGGAATACTCTCTTCTCTGTGGCCATCATGAAGCCCCAAGGCAAGTCAGCTGGTCTGTCACAGGTCATAGAGCCAATCCCACTTCCCTTCCCCTTTGTTGTCCATTCAGAAGAGCCCTGAGTTAAGATGAAGAGTCAGTCAGGTCCCAGCTCTGTCAAAAACTACCAGGATGACCTTGGGCAACTTACTTTACTTCTCTGGATTCATTTCCTCATCTGCAAAATGGTGTTTTCCAGCTCTGACAATCTCACTAATAAAATATTATAGCGTGATCTTGTCAGCTTGGTAACTTTCCAGGGAAAGTAGCAGTTTGCGCCAAGCACACTGCTTTTATTTCACTGTCCAAGTTAGCCTGACATAGTGGAAAGATCCCAGAGCTTGGAGTCATATCCAGCTTTGTCTTAGCTTGGCTGTGTGACCTTGGACAAGTACTTGATCTCACCGAGCCAGAGTTTGTCACCCAGAAAACAGAACGAATAATACCTCACTTCTCGGTCATCATGGTTTATAGCAGGCTGCTCAAGTAATGCTCCCCAGAATGAAGACAAAAGTGAGTAGGGTTACCCCCTAGGCGAAAATCACATAAGCGGGAAGGTTTGTCCCCATCTACATGTTTCAGAACTGTACATTCTTCAAAGATGCATAAGAAAGTAAGGCCAGAGTCTTGAGTCTTACTGAGACTCAGGCAGCATATATAGAGGCTCTTGTGTGGTGGGAAGTAGAGTGGGGCTCCCAAGTGGCTGCAGTCACCTTATCAAACTTCCATAAGGCAAGATCAGGAGTTGCAGTTTAGTGAGAAGACTGTCTTAAGCTCTAAGTCTGAGACCAGCTCTTCCACTAACCAGCCCGTGGAACCTTTAGCACATCCCTACCTTCTGGGGACTGCTAGACACATGGCAAGATCCTTGTACTAAGGAAAGCCCCTTGGTAATTTAACGGACTCTGTTAAAGTTGTAGGCATATGACTAGATCACCCCACCATTTTTTTAAAAAGAAATACTTATCCAGTCTACTGTATGCCAGATATTCTCATGATATTCCCAGATACTCTTAAACACCATGATGGAGGTACTGTGAAAGCTGCTGCCATGGAAATGTGTGTCATCTGTAGAGTTCAAGGAGATAGCAGTCATTTGTGCCCAGGCCTTGTGGAGGAGGCAGCGTTCAGGTGGGGTCTGTGGGGATGGGTAGGGGTTCATTTTGACATGATGATGAACCAAGAGAAGTAGAAACATTAAGTGCATATTCAGAAAACTGACCTTTTTAAATCTGAACTGAGGCACAGGGCGCATGAGAGTTAGCAGGAGACGAGAGGTTGGCCCAGATCCCAGAGGGCCGTCAGCGCTCCCACATGGGATGTGAACATCCATCTCAAGGTGCTGAAGACCCACTGAACGTCTTTAAGAGGGAGAAGTGGCACCATCAGGGCTCATTAGAAACATGACCATGGGGTCTTACCCCTGATAAAAGAATATCATGTATCAGGTGCCAGGTGGGGGAAAGTATGAGGAGTGGGGCCACATAAGCAGACACCTGCTCTGCCTGTGGGCAGGGCTGCAGCCACAGGCACGGGGCGGGGGGGCGGGGGGCAAGCTTATCCTCACAATCAAAGCTGTTGTTTCTAGAAGCCAGCCGGCTTTTTTCTTCTCTTCCTGCTCCCGGAGGTGGGATCAGAGGTACCCGCAAGGGTTTGCTTCTAGAAGGCCCTGGTGGCACCAGAGTCTGTTCCCTGCTGCCATTTCTCCTGTCTCTTTGGAATGAGTATCCCGCAGGGATCTATATGCTCTGGGGAGTTTGCACTTGCTCAGAGAGTAGGGCGTTACAACAGATTGGGGAAAATCTGTGCCCTGATCTTCTGAAATGGTGGGTCTCTGTATGTGTCTCCTCTGCTAGACTAATAGTCCTGCATGTCAGGGATTGTTGTGTTCATCTCTGTTCCTGCAGGGTCTCACGTAAGGCCAGAGCAGTAATATCAAAGCTGCTATTTATTGAGCACTTCCTGTGTGCCCGGGATAGTGCCTAGAAATCTTTTTTTTAAAGATTTATTTATGTATTTATTTTAGAGAGAGAATAGGGTGAAGGGCAGAGGGAGAGGAAGAGAATCTCAAGCAGACTCCCTGCCGGGAGCACAGGGCTTAACATGGGGCTCGATCTCATGACCCTGACATCATGACCTGAGCTGAAATTAAGGGTCAGATGCAGGATGCCTGAGTGGCTCAGCAGTTGAGCGCCTTCCTTCAACTCAGGGCGTGATCCCAGGATCCAGGATCGGGGCCCACATCGGGCTCCCCGCATGCAGCCTGCTTCTCCCTTTGCCTGTGTGTGTCTCTGCCTCTCTCTGTGTCTCTCATGAATAAATAAATAAAATCATAAAAAAAGTCAGATGCTTACATGACTGAGCCACCCAGGTGCTCCAGAGTGCCTAGAAATCTTATACGCAGTAGCTTGTTTCATGCTCCAAGTGCTCTGTTAGAAAGCTTCTAATCTATGTTATTCAAGTGATACAGCTCAGAAAGGTTGTGACTTACCCAAGCTTACGTAGCTAGTAAGTAATCAGGATTTAAATCCATATCTTTCTAGCCCCAAAGCCCTTGCTCTTAACCTTTGTCTCTTTTCCATTTCAGAAATAGATGCTCAGTGGCAGTTAAAGTAACATAAGCAAGAACTTCCTTGGAATGGCCCGTCTCAAAATACAGTTGCTTACTGCCCTAACACCTCCCAACGAGAGAAACCCACGAGATAAGGGGTGATGTGGACAGGAAGGATGCTCCTGTCCTAGTGTGTGGAGCTAGAACAGAAATAGGAGGAGGATGGAAGCTATAGAAGAGACAGGTTTGAACTCAGTGGAAGGGTGAGCTTGCCAATAATCAGTGATGGCCAGTGATGGGGCGTGGTGCCTCGTGAAGTAGTGAGCTTCCTGTGTAGCGCATTATGCGGGTGGCTGGCTACCTGGGGTCTCACCCAGACCTTTGCAGGCCACTTCCAACACCAAACTTTCTGTGGAGCAGATTTGAAGGATGGTGCTTTCTACTGGGATCGCCGATGGCACCTGTCACCTTTATTTCCACTTACCCTGAGCCGCAGTTGTAGAGATTAGCAGTTTTGTGAATAGAATGCCCGGCTCATGAAACCATCCAGTCAATGACAGAGATCCTTACTCTATTTTGAGGGGGCCTAACAAGTGATGCCCTTGTTTTCCACATCCTAGCTGTAAGTCGGTTGAGAGAGAAGACGAAAAGAGAAAGGTGTATTAAATCCTAAAGTCCCCTTTATTACGGATTTCATCCTGGATGGATTTCCTGAACACAATGGGCTTCCTAACACAGAACCCCACACTTTGACAGCCCTTGTCACAGGTGCTATGGACCCCACAGGCCTCCCCCACGAAAGCAGAGCCTGCTCCCACAGTACAGAGCCTGGGCCGGAAAGTGCACTTCCAGCTGTGTCTGGCTGCTGAAGGGAGCAGGCAGCAGCTGAGGCCCCCGTGCCCATTGCCTTTCCTGAAGCCTGTCCCAGTGGTCCCAGTACGTCCCCTGGGCGGGGGAGCGGGGGCACTGAGAGGCCTGGACTGCCACCCCAGGGGCTCCCTGCACTCAGAAGCTAACACCCGGGTGGGAAATGAGGAGCCCCTTGCCCGGGACAGGCCCTGTACGGCACCCGTCATTTACTTGCTCACTTCCTCACTGGACCACGGGGTCCTTGAAGCAGAGGCACCGCCAGCACCCAGCACCCAGCACCCAGCACCCAGCACCCAGCACCCAGCACCCAGCACGGGGCCTGCCAGACAGGAAGTGCTCAGGAAGGGGAGGAATGAATGAACTCTCTCATCTTCTTCTAAGGCCAGGATTCTGCTAAAGGAGCACCTTTCCAAGGCAGAGGAAGACGTCTTTATCCTACCAGCTTCTCAGCACCCCAAAGCGAGCATTTATCAGCTTTCCCAGTCCTCTCCTTTTCCTGTACCGTGGCACATTAGACAGGAGGGGAGGGGTGGCCAGAGGATTCGGGATAGGTTTCTCCCCAGGCTGTGCTGTCCTTCCCGCCGTGCGCAGGCCAAGGCCTGGCTGTGAGCAGGGAGTGGAGCCTGCGAGTGCTGGGCAGCACGGGAGGGGCAGCCCCAGCCCTGGGCCTGCCATACCATGTTGGTGAGAATCACTGGCAGCACCTTATGAAGTCATTTTGGAAACTAGGAAGTACTTTGTGGAAACTGGGAAGTACAGCGGAATCTGTAGGAATGTGCTAGAGAAAATGCATGGCAGCCAAGTCGTAAAGGATGACTCCCCTAGGCTGATGGAGGAGGACAGCGGTGCCTCTCTAGGTGCTCACTGGTGGTATCCCAGATGTTTGTGCAGTAAAACTGAGGTGTGTCCAATGGGGCTAGAGTTCCACGCTGGCCCACAAAAGCCTGTAGTACCTACCACATAATAATATTTACTGGAGATCTACTAAGTCCTAGGAATCTGCTATACACATTAAATCTATTATCTCAGTCCTTCACCAAAGGAAAATTGTCCCCCTTTATACCAGTAGAGAAACTGAGATTTATCAAGACCAAATTGCCCCATGTCGCACAGCTAGTGAGCGCCGGGGCCAGCCCACAGTCAGGGCTTACGTCACGCTGTACTGTTGCGCTTGCAGAGCGCTGAGTTAGGTCGAGCCTGTAGAGATGGGGACTTTGGAGAGACTGTAAATCTTTTATCAAGATCATGTGTAAAGTCACCTGCCTTGGGCCACCCTTACCCAGAGAGAAAGGAGTGGCTGCCCAGCTCCCAGCTCTTTCTGAGCTCCAGAGCAAGATCATTGCGGCCTAGAAATGCCAGCCCTGTCTTCAGGGATTCTGGGGGAATGAATTGAGGAGGATCCTGAAAGTCAGAGGCACGTGATTGTCCTGGGCGCCGCCTTTAGCCCTGGAAGCCCTGGGCTCTAGGCCACTAGTTTAGTGGGGTTAACAAAACAGCAATGGCAGGCCCTCTGCCGGGGCTAGGAGTGGATAATTTTTGAGAAATGTTTTAGCACAACGAAGTGCCTGATGCCTGTAGTCACTCGGGATTTCATAAAGGTCTGAAGCACTTTAAAAGTGCAAATACCAGGACAAGCACTCAGATATTAAATGCTAATTTAAAAAGGAGGTCCTTTTTCTGTCATTTTTGCCCACACCCACTTCTACAGAGTTCCTGGACAGGGGATTGAGGGAACAAAAGCCTTAAGGCTCCAAGTAAAGGAGAACAACTAAGCAGGAGTTAGGTTTGGTGAATGATCTAAGTGCCATGTTCATCTTTGGGCCTTGTTTTGGCTCTGTGCTGTGCTGTGTGGCAGCAATTCTCCCCGGATGAGGTTTGGGGAAATGGTTTTGGTTCTGCCAATGACTTTCCAGTGGCAGCTTCTTTTCCTAGCAGGTCTGTCCCCAGCCCACCTCCTCCCCCAGCTCTGGCTGCCCAGACCATTGGGTGTCAAGGTCATTAGTATCCATTGCATGTCCAGCAGGCTCTGCACTAAGCTCTTGACTGTCATCATCTTATGTCCTCACAGCAGAGGAGGGCTATCACTAGACCACCGGTCCCTGTCCCCACCACACACCTCTCTCACAACCAGTCTCACCTCGGCTCTGTCTTCTTCTTGGCCCTTTTAACCCTTTATCAGAAGGGCTAGTAGTCTTCCCTTCTCTGTGTTCCAGTCCCAGCTCTCTAGCCCTGGAATAGCACACATCCTGGGGCATTGTGGTAATTGGTCCATATGCGTGCCATTCTTGCATTCAACTCATGTTTATTGGGTACCTCCTGTGTGTTGTCCCCACTGGACTTGGAAATCCTTTAGAGCAAGAAACCACTCTTTGTTCTCGCTTGTTGGGCATCCCCAGCACACAGCACGGTGCCTGCTGCATAGCAGATCCTCAGGAAATGTTTGCTAAGAGAAGGCCTCTAGGTGATGTCTAGTCATAGAACCATCTCCTTTCAGTCCTTCCAACCCCAGACCCCGGGGAATAGGAAACCTATCTCTTAGCTCTTAGCTTAATAGGGAAACACAGCTATGATTCTGGATGCTTAACTCTTGGTGAGGCCCCTAAGTGGAGAAACCCAAGCTGCAGTTAGCCCCAGAGAATCACCAACACCTACATTGTTCAGTATGTTTTATGGGCATGTTCATTTATTCTTTCTGTCAGCGTTGAGCATTCTACAGGTATGAGGCTCTGTGCTGCAAGGTAGAGCCCACAAAGATGAATAACACACACACACACACACACACACACACACACACACACACACACACCATGACCACAATGAGATCAGCAGACCAGATAGAAAGGTGGTGAATCAAGGTCAGAATGGGTTAAGTATGGACCATGGGTGCAGTTCATTGAGAGCACTAGTAGTGTGTTGGGGGGATTTTTAGGAGGAAGTAAGATCAGGGAAAGCTGTCAAGAGAACATGGCTTTGGAGCTGCGCCTTAAAGGAGAATACGATTAGGGCCTGAGAAAGTAGGTGGAAAAGTTTTCCCCATGAGCAAAGCCATAGAAGTAGGAGGGTATGTTATGGGGTATGTTATGGGGCAGCACAAATGTAATTCAGGTAATTAATTTGTCTAATAATTGGCAGGGGTGAGACAGGGGTACTCTTATTACTGTGAATGTATCACTACAGTGTTCTTATTCCCTTCTCCCTACCACTCCTTTCTCATGCCTAAAAATTAGTTCTGCTGGGTTATAACCTGAAAGACTTTGTTCCTCAAAGGATGGGGTAGGAGAGCCTTGTGTGGAGTGATGGTCTGTGCAAGCAGTCACATGAAATTCCTGCTCCTTTAGCCCCCACTCCCCAGGGACTGGCCATGTAAATGTCCCTTTGCACGTCAGCCCTCTGCTGGGAACCAGCCTACTGGGGCCAGCCCTGAGTTTCTAGAAGAGATAGATACTGCAGATAGGCTGCCTCGCTCCAATAGAGGGAGGAGACCAGCGAGGCAGATTCGTCACTCACATCATTTTATCTGTTGAGTCAACATCTATTTTTAGGGACCTGGCATCTCTGTCATGGAGTGGGAGCGAGTGCCAAGGGTGAGGGGTCTGCTAAGCCTTCATTCCTCTTTGCTAGATCCACTGTCAGACCCATTCTCACATGCAAGCTCTGCTTCACCACTCGAGATGTAGTTCTTGATGCCAAGGGTCCAGTTTAACATGTACACTTTCTTCTGTACCCAGGCTTCTGTGTGTGCGCAGTACACAAGCACATGCACACTCGCTCACCCCTCTAGTCTTAGCAGGCCTTGTAAATTGGTTATATGGATTAAATAAAACTCCCAACTGAAAAATGCTAAGGCATATAGGTCCCTTCCTGTCCAACATTGTCAGATGTGCTCCGAAATGACTGTTTTCATCATCTATTCTGAGCCATAACTGCCCCAGAAATAGCTTTAGCAGGAAAGTGCTTTTGTTAGACTAGCTGTAAATTATATTTCAAATGTCTGATGTTGTTTTCTTAAAAAATAAATAAATAAGTAAATGAAAGTCTAAAATTAATGACTGCTGGGGTTTGCTTTGCTTATGTGTACTGCTACAGATTTGGCTTCTTGCAGATGGAATTTCAGATCTGTTTACACTTCTGTGTTAGCTTTTTGGGGGAAAAAAAAGCAGTTGAGAGATCTGGGAGGACAAATTTACAAAGTCGAACTTATTATAACCATCCGTGAGGCTCGCTTCTTTCTCCCCCTGCCCTCTCCCTCCCTCCTTCACCGTCTCCCCCCGCCCCTCGTTTTGTTGATTGTGGTTTTATCTGCTCCTCCTCAAAGTTAGAAGGCAACTGGTTCTTGCAGATGTTATGACAAGGTCACATATCCAGTTTCACAAGCAGATGTTCATGAAGCCCCATTTCACCAGCACTTTGTCATTCAGTGAGAGCAGACCTTGTGGGAGCAGATTGGAACAACACAAAGGACGGGACATAAAAAATCTTGCAGAGAACCTGATTGCTTTAATGTGTTGAAGACGAAGGGCTTGGGGGTGGGGAGGGCGGCAAGGAGAGAAATCTGCAGAGCAGAATTTCATGGAGGTTTTTTTTTTTTTTTTTTTTTTTTTTGGTTTATTCAAAGATTATTATGTGTTGGATACAGTAAATCATCTATACACCCACATCCAGGAGGTAAATCTTCAGAACTCCGTGCGTGGGTAGTTCTGCATTTAACAGCTGCCATACAGTAGCTATTTTGTTCTGCTCTAAGAGACCCTTATCTGTGCATTTGTTTTAAGTTATCGCCAACTCTCCTTTTGTTCCTCTATTGCTGTTCTCCTGATTCTCGTTACCATTGCAAGAGTAGCGAAGAATCTCAACTACTGAGTTATTTCAACTGACACCATGAGTTAGAATGATAGACGAGGGGCTGCCATTTCAGTTGTTGACTCAGCCTCTACTTGGAGGGTGTTGCTATAATGGATTTAGCTCCTCTTGCCTTTTCCCAGGTCTCATATGCCCGTCCGAGCTCTGCCTCAATCAGGGATGCTAACCTCTACGTTAGCGGCCTTCCCAAAACCATGACCCAGAAGGAACTGGAGCAGCTTTTCTCGCAATATGGCCGTATCATCACCTCTCGAATCCTGGTTGATCAAGTCACAGGTTAAGTGTTTCTTTGTCATTTCTTTCCTTGTGTCTCAATGCCGCAGCCAGTGCCCTGTGACCCATTGGAGCAGAGAGATAATGGTTACTTACGGTAAAGGAGATACGGGTCATGCGTAGGTAGATTTTTGACTTAGGAGAAAGACTTCTTACCAATCAAATGCCCACATCTAAAATGGGCCATCTTAGGAGGTAGATCTCCATCATGGGAATTGTTCCAGCAGCAGCTAAACTACTTGGCAGGGCTGTAAAGCAGATTCAGGCATCAGGTTGTGAGTGGGACTGAATGACCTTCAAAGTCTCTTTCAACCCTCAACCAAGTAACATTACTTTTATGCGTGAAAAGAACCTGCATTAGAGCTCCGGCTCCGGTGACAGCATCGTAGAGCTGGAGGGAACCTCATGCTGCCTCATTTCACACATGAGAAAATGGAGGTCCAGAGTGAAGGCTCTGACTCCTGCCCGGCTAGTTAGTAGCAGCACAGGGACAGGAACCCAGGGCCTGGTACTGTGCTACTTTGTCCAGAATAAAGAAAGGCAACCACCACCTCTCGGTAAGAAATGTAAGGTGCCCTGGGTTGCGTTTTTAGTGACCGAATGTTTTCACCTACTCCACATCTGATCCCAATTTAAAACACCCCCTGAGAGCAGCTTAGCGTGTGTTTATCATTCAACGCATGCAACAAACCCTCAGTGAAGGCAGCTCTGCCCCCCAGACACTGTGCAGAGGGACACTGGGGACCAGGGATAAAGGAGGCACAGTCCTGCCCTTGCTGGACTCCAGTATGATGAGCACCTGCTAGGGGCTGTCCAGGGGACCACGGGAGCTCAGGAGAAGGTGTGCTGCACCTTGTTGCGAAGGCTCCATCAAGGAAGTGATGTTTGAGCAGGGTTTTGGAGGATGACCTGCAGTTACTTGGCACAAAGGAGGGATAGAGATTTCTAGGTGGATGTGATGCATCCTATAAAATAGGTGGATAGGACATATTGTAAGGCGTGGAGTCGAGAAAGAACACAACCTGTTCAAGGAGTAAATACGGCTGGCATGAGGCTCAACAGAGGATTTGGGGCCACATCATCAGGGGCATTAGATGCCGTACTGAGAAGTCTGACTTATCTGTTTGCAACATGGGCCCACGGAAAGGGTTTTTGTGGGTTTTGTTTGTTATTCTGTGTGTGGAGTGGGAAACAGGTACCATGCACAAGGTAAAGAATTGAAAAGTTATGAAAAATGTATAAAGGATGTTTTTAAAGAGTGTAATGTGGTCAGAGTTTGCTTGTCAAATAGATTACATAGTTGCTAGGTGTGAAGGGCACATGGCAGGACTAGACGCTGAGTGATGGGTGACAACAACTAAGGGAGACCAGGACTGAACGGGCCAGTGCTAGAGGCTGGAATGGATGTAACAGGTGCCTGTGTTCTGTGGGTGGCAGTCACTGGTCCAGAGCCGTGGTAGCAAAAACACAGGCAGATGCATCCTGATGGGTGAGAGGGATTTGGGGAGGCAGGCTCAGCCCTGGCCCCACTAGTGGGCTGACTCCCCCTAGAATATCCATGTGGCCCAGCCCATCTCTTCCCAAGGATGTTTACCAGTTTGGTTTGTTCATGCTTTATGAAGGCTCTTTCTCTTTCCCCAGGAGTGTCCAGAGGGGTGGGATTCATCCGGTTTGATAAGAGAATCGAGGCAGAAGAAGCCATCAAAGGGCTGAACGGCCAGAAGCCCAGCGGTGCTACGGAACCGATTACTGTGAAGTTTGCCAACAACCCCAGCCAGAAGTCCAGCCAGGCGCTGCTGTCCCAGCTCTACCAATCCCCCAACCGGCGCTACCCTGGCCCGCTTCACCACCAGGCCCAGAGGTTCAGGTAGGCACAGCCTCCAGGGAAGGGCCCTGCTACACAAATACACAGCTGGGCGAGGGCCAGGGAAACCCACAGCCCTGAAAGATGGGGCAAAGCCTAAGAACCTCCGCCCCCAGGAGTCCCTGTGTGAACGAACCTCCCCACTGAGCCTCAGTTTCCACTACTGTAAAATGAAATGGTTGGACCAGATGCTCTTCCAAGCCCCCTTTCAACTTACCACTGTGACTGGTTAAACTTCAGATTCTTGGATTAGAACAAAATTTCTACATTTAACCAAACCAGAAGGTTCCATTTCAACAAAAGTTCATCCACAAATAAATGGCCACATTCAACACCTTAGACTTAAGGCTGAGGGAATGGCTTTTAATAAAGTTAAAGAAAAGTGTAGGCCAGGAGGCAGATCCTCCCAGGGAGAATGGTTTGGCCTGTCCTCCTCTTTCTCCTGCAGGTTACTCTGTAGGGTAGGTAGTCTCTTTTGTGTTAACTTCACTCTGACTCTGAAGTCAGCAGATTCTGGGAAGACAAGAAGGAAGATTTTTCTAAGCCTTGTTAATGTTTCCTCAGGCACCCAACCCTCCCAATGTGCTGGGGCACTTCCCTTCTCCTGGGACATTTCGGAAAGGCAGGTTTCACTCCTTGAAGCCAATCAACCTGACTGCCTTTGTTGTACAAGAGATAGGAACATTTTTGACGTGTCCATAATAATTTTAAATACTTATTTTATTCCACGATCTCCCAACTACCCTTTAATTGAAAGGGTTTTTGTTTTTTGGTTTTTTTTCTCCTTTTCAAACATCACATGGAAAGATAGCAGGCCCTCCATCTGGCCATGACGAGGAGGAAAATCAGCCTCAGCAGTGTCCTGTCCTGGGAATTTGAAAGGGTTAATGATTTCATGAAGAGTCCAAGTCATCTAATTTTTATTTTGTGTGAGAGCACATGCAGTATTTATGTAAAAAGCCTTTCCAGCAGGCTTCTAATGGTGGAAACTATGGTTACTACTGCCCCATGGTGTGAATAGCTTGTCCTCCAGTAAAATACTGAACATGAGGGAGATTATAACATAATGGCAATTTGCTAGGAGGAGCTTTCAGGTTGTAAATAGTAAGCTAATTGTAAAAAATCTTAACCCTCAAACTCCTTCTTCCCCCCAAAAAATGTGTGTGGTAAGAAGATTTAGTTAATGTAGCTAGAATAAGAGAAAAGATCCATTCTGCTATGCATTGTGCATGCACGTGTATTCCTTTCATGCACGAGTTTAATTGCAATAAAAGGTGAATCGTAATAAAAGGTGAACGATGTAAGAAACTGCCCCCTTTTAATGATTTCACACACGATATAAAATGAAATCCACACAAATGTTCTGAGGGGGGGGGAGTGGGATTAATTCAGACCTTGAAAGAAAGGGAGCTTCATTAGACACTTGCTTTAAACTCTAGCATTGACCTGAACATGAATTACTCATAGTTGGAGGCAGAAAAGGGGGAACTACCAGTGGATAGACTCCTAAGCATTGGGGAAAGTTATTGAGCTTTTCTTCTTTGAAAATGGAGCATTCTTATTAATAGTTCCATTGAGCGATCTTGCCATCTGTGAGGCATTAACCCAGAGACCCTCCTTCTCTTTGCAGGCTGGACAATTTGCTTAATATGGCCTATGGCGTAAAGAGGTAATTAAAACTCCACAGATTGCCAGATGTCCGTGTTGGCACAGACTGGGGCTAGAAATTTTTTTTTTTTAATTCACTAACTTTACTTTTTTTTTTTTTTAATTCTTCCTTTTTCCTCCACCAGCATGTCAAATTCTTAATTTTAATTTCAGACCTCAGTTGGTTTTGTTTCTTTTAGGGCACACAAAGTGTGCTTGTGTGTTTCACTTTTTCTTTTATTTGCAGGTGGGCTTCTCCTACGGTTCAGGTGCCACAGCTACCAAGCCCTTCATAATCTGGTTCTCTGGATGCCTCCCCTAAGGGAGAAGGCTCCTACTCTTTGCCAGCTGATCTTGCAAACTTGCAGAGCAACTGTTTGGCATTAGCAATGCCAAGATTCAGTTAAGAGGGCAGATTCCAGCAAATCAAAATTAGAACATTTTGCTAATCATGGTTGACAATCTTATGATTGTCAGTGGAAAAATTAGATTTTGGACTACCAGGCCTGGCCGAAGCATGAATAAACGTGTGGATGACCTGCTGACTCTCACCCCCACCTCAGGGTGCATTTCAGGGCACAGCCTGAGAATGAAGTGTATCTGTGTGCACCTCAACCAGGAGTTTCTTTTGTTACAGGTTTTAGCAGTTATAAATCCTCCCTTGGTTTTACATGTATTATGTTTTAAACTTGCGGTTTCTTTAATTTAAAGCCTTTCTGTGGGGTCGGGGGCTCAAAGAGAATCAAGGTTTGTGGGGCTCTCTGAATGCAGTCACAGGAATGATCCAGACCTAGTCTGAAAGCTGAGTCTCAGGAAGTTGAGTACGTTATGTCACTGTGTCCATGAGATTCCCATATGTGCTTTTGATAAGCTCCACTGAGCTGCTAGGGACATAGCATCTTCATCATCCTGCTCAATAGAGCTGCACACTTTAATTCCCCTTCCTACAGTCAGGCAAAGAGATGTGGTCCTTAATAGTCCCAGTCACACTCCCATATGAGGCAGTGTTTCACCACTTGGCCATGCATGGTAAGTACCCCGACTCTGGAAACTGGCACACAGTAGAGGAAGTAAGCTGACTGCAGACTCACTAGCACAGCGCCAGCCTCTCAGATCTCAATCTTGGCACCAGGAGGATGACTGTGAATTACTTCCATGTGTCTGGCACACTGCTTGCCTCTTCCCTCTCCCACTTTTACATTTTTCCCACCTCAGGCCTTCATTACCCTCCAACTTCAGGGAGGTGGCACCAATTATGTACGGATGCTTAGGCATGATGAGGCCAGAGAAGGCATAGCAGCAGCATGCACGCTGCCACCATCTCTGGTTCCCCACTCAGAGCAAACACCACTAGTCCATAAGAGCATTCTCTTTTCCTGTTGGACCCAGATTTGGATCCAGACTCCTTCCTCCCAAAGTGCTCCAGGTGGCCATCACCCACTAGAGCTGAGACTCTGCTTGAAACCTCTTTGCTGGCTCCTGATTTTGATGGCCTTAAAATAAATACCTCGCTGTTCTCTACCTTTAACCTGAACGGAGTCAATTCACTCAGTTGGAGGAGAGAAGGCTGAGAAGACAGTCTTCAGAAATAATGCAAATAACAGACATGGATTTGCCCTTCTAAGAATCCTTACCATGCTGTTTTTTGGTTTTGTCTTGTTACTTGTTTTTAAGCAAGAGACAAGATTGACTTAGTGACTGATGCCAAAATTAGTACCTATTGAGTTGTTATGTTTAGCATATCTTCAGCAGCCATTTGATTATCTAAATTCTCTTTAGATGCAGAACTGTTCTTTCATTGGACTTTCAGATCTCCGAGAATATTTGCTTATTTTAAGACATCCTAGGGATGCCTGGGCAGCTGTCAGTTAAACATAGGATTCTTGATTTGGCTCAGGTCGTGTTCTCAGGGTTGTGAGATCGAGTCCCTAATGTCTAATCAAACTCCCACACTGGGTGTGAAGCCTGTTTGAGACTCTCTCTCCATCTTCCCCCCCTCCTAAAAAACAAAACACAAAACAACAAAACATCCTAGATATGGGACACCTGGGTGGCTCAGTGGTTGAATGTCTGCCTTCGACTCAGGTTGTGATCCCTGGGTCCTGGAATTGAGTTCCATATCGAGCTCCCTGCATGGAGCCTGCTTCTCCAGCTCTGCCCATGTCTCTGCCCCTCTCTATGTGTCTCATGAATAAATAAATAAAATCTTAAAAAAAAAAAGTCCCAGATAACACTTTACTCCATTCTTTCCCCAGTTTTGCTTCCTCTCTTCTTCCTATCCCCTTTTTCATAAGACAAAACAAAACAAAACCCAACCACATGAAAACCAGGACACTAGTCAATGGATAGGGCCCAAATCCCTGTATACGTTTGGTATAAAACAAAATGTTAACAAATATTTTTCTGCCGTGGGCCCTGGTTACCTAATCTAGATGCATCCATTATGAATCACACATGGATATATTTTATCAGACAGTGAATAGGATCTGAAGGGTTGTTTTGCTTTTCAAGATAACATGAAAACTGAGATTTCAAAGCCCAATACAAAAGTAGCTGTAATAGGGCAAATAACAGTTTTCAGCTTTTCTAATTCAAGATACATAAATGCACAAACCACTTGAAATCTCACTCCTGTGATGCTTAGAAATGAATTCCAGATAATATAGCATCAAGGAGTGATAATGTCTTTATTATTATGGCTTGGGGGTTTTTCTTTTGGAACTCTTTTGAATAGATGCTAAATGAAACAGAACCACCCATCTGATTAATAACAAGGTATGTCTGTTCATTCTCATGTGTCTCTCTCCTCAAAATATCAAGAGATCTTTGACAACCATAAGTCAGGGGACTGCAAAGACGGTAGACTTGAGCACTCCTGGGGCCATCTCCAAATCTGCCCTAAAAAATAAATAAAATTTCCCAAGCATTGATATCCACCAATGTTATTCACTCATGCAATCAAGAAGTATTTACTGAGAGTCTATTTTCTATGTGTCACTATGTCTGTGATGTTCCCGTATGTGCCCAGCTGAATAAATAAGTAGAGCAACAGAATGAATGAAACCGAGCTCCTCCTCCCAAGAGCTCGCTGTCTGTTGTGGGGAGGGACAAGAAGGATCAGGGTGGGAGACCCTATGACCATATACTGTGGCAGAAGCATAATGGAGCCTTGCTCTGGGAGTTCCTTGTGGTTATTAGGAATCGACCTAGCCTTTTTCTTGCCATATATGGGCCTTAGCCAGTTTAGCCTTTCCATTCAAAAGAAATGCCACAGACACTAGTTTTTTTGTGTTATGGTTTTTAAACCCTGAAGACTCTCCTTGCAAACACTCACTCAGCCCTCTGCCCCATGTCTGTGTCTGTGCATCTGTGTGTTATCCGTGGTCAGACTGATGTCTGGACCAGTCCCCCCTTCTACCTGTTCCCCCAGGTTCTCCCCAATCACAATTGATGGGATGACAAGCCTTGTGGGAATGAACATCCCTGGTCACACGGGAACGGGCTGGTGCATCTTTGTCTACAACCTGTCCCCTGATTCCGACGAGAGTGTCCTCTGGCAGCTCTTTGGCCCCTTCGGCGCCGTGAACAACGTCAAGGTCATCCGCGACTTCAACACCAACAAGTGCAAGGGCTTCGGCTTTGTCACCATGACCAACTATGATGAGGCGGCCATGGCCATTGCCAGCCTCAACGGGTACCGCCTAGGAGACCGAGTGTTGCAAGTTTCCTTTAAAACCAACAAAGCCCACAAGTCCTGAATTTCCCATCCTTACTTATTAAAATATATATATAAATATATACGAACAAAACACATGCGCGCACACACACACACACACATACACACGCACACACACAAAAGAGAGAGAAACAAACTTTTCGAGGCTTATATTCAACCATGGACTTTATAAGCCAGTGTTGCCTAAGTATTAAAACATTGGATTATCCTGACGTGTACCAGGAAAGGATTTTATAATGCTTAGAAAAAAAGAAAAAAAAAAAAACAAAAAAATACCTTTGATGCATTGAATGTTCTTTCATAGCTGTCGTTGTTGAATATAATATACATAGATAGCGATGTGCAGGGATTTTAACCCAGCCAGCTAACTTTACTACCTTCCTTGAAGGTGGGTCTTTTTAAGATGACCATTCGCTCATTTGAAGAAGAAAAACAAAAAACAAAAAAAAAATAATAAAAATAAAACAATTTTTACAAAGTAATGGGATTCAAAGAAAGAAAAAAAAAAGATTTTTCTTTTTTGTCACAAAGTTGATCCAATCAGATTGGTAAAAACCCCCCACACAAATCAAAAGAGGAATAATAAAAATTGCAAAAATGAAAAAAAAACTTTTGCAAATTTTTTTATTTTTCCTTTTTTCTTTTATATCATGTGAACTAAAAACAGTCTTCTGTTAGGGGATGGGGGCAAGGGGGATACCTGATGACATTAACAATTTAATAACATTAACATTGTTGCCAAAGAGGTGGTCTCTTTGCTGAAAATGGGTTTCAAGAAAAATCTATTTTTATAAAATATAAAGAATTTTTACAAGAGAATCTGGATTTGAGAAAAAAATATTTTGACTGGCTAATTTAGGGGAAATTGACAACTTTGTCGCGTTCATACTGCACTGGTAACTTTTTAGAGATCAAGATGTGTGTTTTAAACTGGATTCGTAGACTGTTTTTTGAAGGATGGGCTATAAACAGATGATCTTCATATCTTTTCATAGCATGTAATAATAATAAAAAACAATTATTAATTACTAGGGGAAAGGAGTGTTCGTTCTACCCAGGGTACCACAGTTCCCCACAGTCAAAACCCAAAAGCAAGGAGATGAGTTGAAAGACAGTTTTTCTTTAAGTCATCAGTATGGGATGTCAGCAGAACAAAAATTAAAAAGATTAATTTTCCTTTTGATCTAAAACTTCCTTAGTTTGAGCAGTAGGTGCTACGAAATTATTTACATATCTTAGTATCATAGTTAAATGTAATGTGTTTAGGAGAGGAAAACAAAAGATACATTTGCTTTAAATTCATTAAGGAATTTTCAAATTCACTTTGTAGCCCATGCTGATAGAATTGGGCTGTGTTGGTACATTTGAAACACTGTTTATGTTGCTTGAAACACTTATTTATTTAATCGCCGATGTGATGATGCCTATGGCCGAGATCAAATATAGCTAGATTGGCTAGACTACTTATTTGTTTACTTAAACTATGGGAAGAAGCATATTATTGTGTCATTCTGTTGTGTGTGTATGTGTATATACAATATAAATATATATATATAAAGTTATTTTTTCTTTGGGTTAATTTATTATAAGTTGTAACACTTGGCTAGTTTTGTTTGTATATGTCTTACAATGTTTTCTTAAGATATTTAAGTGACAGTTAAAGAGGTATCAAGGTAACTTGTGTAGAACTATTGTTTGATATATTGTCATGTTTGTTGTGAATATTTTTTCTTACTGCACAGTAGAAAAATAAAAACAACTGGGTCTTTATTTTAATGTAATTCAGATTGGGGAAAACAAAACAGAGCTAAGGGAACAAAATGACTGAGGGAGCATCCTCCCGCGTCCAGTGCACTGATCATTTTAGTATGTTTGTGCTTTGTACGGTTATATATTTAAAACAAAAACAAAACAAAAAAATACAAGGGTTCATGCTCTTCCCTGGGTAATAGAAACAGTTACTCGCTATGCATAATCTAGTTGATAGTTAAATTTGCTATTGCTTTTCTTGTCTTGTTATATAAAATCTTTTCAATACAAGTTTAGTCTTAATGGTAATAAAACGTTATGGTTATTTATAACTTGTGCTTATTTTGTGCGTTTTTTCCCATGCTGAACCCACTAAGTGCATGTAGAGAGAACTGTTGTTTTCACACTGAAGAGGCAAGCTTTGTAGTAGCAGTCGTAGTGGTAGACAGATCACGAAAACCAAGGCTGCATCATAGACTCCTCCTTTACATTTTTTTTCTGTTTTTTTTCCTCTTTTCGGTTGCGGAAAAAAAAAAAAAAAAAAACAACCACCAGATTTCAGTTCAGAGAACACTCGTTCAACATTCAGGGAAAACTTTTTACATCGCCTGCTATGAATGAACGCAGTTTGCTGGCAAAGTTTTGATGCATTTGCTGAGCATTAGTGGGAAAGGCATGCCAAAAATCTCTTCTCTATAATGTGTTCACTCTTGGGGGAAAAAAAAGGGAAAAAAAATCTTAGGACCAGGCAGTTGTATACTTTAGTTATAATGAATGACTTCATGTTAATCTTGCTAGTTTAGATGATTTCTGAGGGGAAGTATTGTAAATGTTTTTTTTTTCCATAACCTTGTTGTGTTTGAATTATTTGTACTTTATCTGTCCAGACAATAAATGAAAGTGTGTAGAATGGATTTGAGCTTCCCAGATTTTTAAATGTGTTCACTCAAACTTTTTTTTGTAGCATCTTCAGATTTCCCCAATAATTTTATCATTAAACAAATGCAAAAACAAACAAACAAACAAACAAAGTAGAGTAAAATTGTTCTTTGCAACTTAGCCCAGTCTCTCCAAGTCAATTCTGTATTCAAAAGTCACTGGCCTAGTTCCTTATGACTGAAAGTGTGGCTCCAGCCGCCAGTATCTGCATCATCTGGGAGCTTGTTAAAATGCAGAATCTTGGGCTGAATGCAAATCTATATTTAAGCAGATTCCCAGGTGAATCACCGGCACTTTAAAGTGAGGAACACTGCCCTGATTGATAACGAGCTGGCACGTTTGGCTTTATGTTTGGCATGATGATACATTGGCGTCTGTTATCCATTTATAACTTATCTGTGACTTATTCAGAAGAAAGGAGATCACTATTTGCAGAGCATCTATTGTCAGGCTGTGTGGTGCCCTCTGCATTCTCCCACTTGGCTCCCCAGCAATCCGGGGGAAGTGGATAGCACTATCCTCATTTCACAGATGGCAAGACTGAGGCACAATAGAATAAGCTGCTTGAAACAGCCAGCAAGTTCCCAGCTGGGTTTTGGATCCCAGTCTGATTGTACTGCACAGCACCTCAGCATCAAGGTCACAGAGCTTGCGCAGTTTTAAGGAAACAGACCTTAAAACAGACCTTTGCATTGGAAGTGACAGCTAAACAAGAAAGGTCACCTTTTTATTTTAGCATTCACTTTTGCATAGAAGCGGCAAATATTTGACTTTCTTACCTTAAATAGAAACCCTAAGCAAGGACTTAAACAGTGTATATAAAAAAAAATAAAAGTTAAAAAAAGCCATGGATTTTGAGCTCCCCTGAGAGGGGGCACAAAATGCCTAAGGTATCATGAAGTCATATTAAAATAATGCCTTGAACTTTACAGATGAGCTTTTTAGTGATTTCCTGATACGATCACTCTTGGATGATCTACTGTCTGTCTTTCGTTTCCATTTTCTCCCTAATTGAAAATTCATAATGCCCCATAAACCATCACCGTCCATAAACTGACACTTGCAGAAGAAATGCTCCCACTGAGCCAGATGAAGGAATAGTCAGATTCTCTTCCATTTCTCATTAGCCACCCCCCTTTTTATTATTATATTAAATTACCTCAATGGTTGGGATAATTAAATTCAGGGCAAAGAATGGGATTTAATTAACCAAGCTAAATATTAAAACTAAGTCAGCCTGAACTTCACGTAGTTGAACTTAAAGATTCTTATTTTAGTTTTATTTAAAGACAAGCCCCTATGTTCCTTTTCTGAAGAAAAATGGACAAACTCCTAGCTGCTCCCAGGAATAACAGAGCTTCACAATGTGTGTATACGATCTAAAAACGTCACTGCTAAACCTGCAATGGTTATTACTAATCATCACCACCTCTGATCCTTAAAGGTGTCGTTTTAGTGCACTTTAAGCAAATGGATATATTATTTTGGAATATTAGAAGTCGGTGGAATCTTACCAGTTCCTAATGTTCACTCCCCGGCTTCCAACAGATCTATCCTGAAAGTTTCACAAATGGCTGTAGGCGTTTAAATAGGTCTGTAAAATATCCATAACAGGCCATTCTACATACACTCTCTTGGCAGCACTTCTCAACATCAGCATAACATGTCTGCCTAACATCTAATAAAAATTTCATCTTGCTGTGAGTGTAAGCCTGTTACCTTAAATCTCCAGGCAAACATTATATAGTTTCTGTAGGTGTTTGTGGGAAAGTTTTAACAAATCACAAGAATGCAGAAATTATTACATTTCTTTTAGGTCCTAGGTACATTATGTTTTGCTTGGATGAAAAATTGCATGCCAGGGAAGGCTGAAGGCATTTACTTAGTGTTATTTCTGTCAAACCGATAGGAAGAAAGGAAGGCAAAAAACATGAGCTTGTGTCTGTAACCATCCCGCATCATCACCAGCATCAACACTAACTACATCTGGCAGCGAAGATCAAGCAATGACCAAATGTTATTACAGCCAGAAGATTTTATCAACTTGGGTCCTATTTAAATTTCTTTCAACAAGACTAGTCATTATTTGTTCATTTATAAATAAAAAAATTTCAATCCCAGAGAACATTTAAAAGTACATTTGAAACTCAAAGTCTCATAGTGCTTCTCTGCAGACAGTATTTGTGTCTAGCTACCTTAGCCGTGTCAAAATTTGGCACTTAATCGCCTTTCACCAGAGCTGGTTCAGGAAACTCTCAGTTCTTCACATTGTTTTGCACTTAACTTTCTGCAGGCACCATGCCTTTGTTCTTTAACCAACATACGCATGCAAACACACGGAGGCAAGCATTCATACAACTGAATAGGAAATGGGTGTTTTACTTTCATTTGCAAATTAAAAAATCATTCCTGACAAGGCATCATTAACAGCAAGAGTGTGTTTTCTAAACGGAAGAGTCATTACAATCTTAATTCGAGTCCATCCTGCCTGGATCCATTCCACAGCCCTAAGAAGAGCCCCTGGAACACAGCTGTATAATATCCCTCCATCCTCCACTGCCTTCGTCCTACCTGGAAAAGAGAATAATAAAAGGAAATTACATTTTATTTCCATGAGCTAAAATCAAGTTTTAATATTGTCCAAAAATGACTCGTACCATTCCTTTATCTTATTAGCTTTTTGGCATATTAAGTAATAAGGTAATTTCTCATGGTACAGTATTTATGTAAGAATCATATTTCTCGCCATGCAGATCACTTACAGAAGTGTCTGTTAACAGGAGAGAATGATGCATAATCGGCACTTAAGATTAAAATAGACTTGAGAACATAAAAGTGTTCCTTCAATTAAAGGAGTAGCATTTCTTCAGTCTCCTCTTTTTTGTTTCTGCGGCAGGATGAAAACTGGCTTAAAATCACCCAACCCCAGGTTAATTACAGGAAGGTTTCCCTGTGCAAGTCCGGCTTAATCTGCTAGTGGTTCAAATGCAAAGTAGACTCACATGCCACTCCAGGATACCATGTAATTATCTTAAACAGTTTCCACCAAAGTCCTTGAGGTTTAAAAGATTATTTCTAGAAAGAGCACTAGCATTTATTACCGTTCTGCTATGCCAGGCACTATACGTTTAGCGTTTGGTCCTTCGGCAAAATCAGTTAAGAGTATCCTCCTTTTACATAGAGCAAAAAGAGACTCAGAGAGATTTGTTATCTTGTGCAAGCAGGTAGGTGGTAAAAATGGAATTCAAACCCAGATCCGCCTGACCCCAAAGCCCCTAGTTATACCACCCTGGCTATGAGCCAATTCTATCATAATTAGAACCAAAACCGTTACCAAATGGTCCTTACTTCAATTAAAGGTAGAGATGAGTCCTGTTATGTAAGGGACAAGGGAAATAACATTAATGCTTTGTGCCTGGGGCTAATCCCCAAATCTTTAATGGAAAAACAGATCCAGTAACAGTGGTTTATACGCAAATTGGCAAGGAAAAACTAAAAATGAGAGTTTTTAAATACTGATGAGCAACAGCTTTTAAAAATGAAAATTTCGTTGACAAGTCTATTCAAACCACCAAAAGTCAATAAGGTAGAAAGGAACTGATGATAGAACCGTAAGGTAAGAAATGCTTACAAGCCAACTCAGCCACCCTCAGAGCTGGCCCTCCAAGTCTCCCTAAGAGATGAAGGTGTCCTGTGAACACTAGCACCACGATGAGAGCTCCTTTTCCTACCCGTATTGCCTCTGAATCCTTAGAACATTCCTAGGAGGCACATAGTATAATCCCTATTTTACATCTGAAAAAATAGGCTCAGAGATATTAAGTACCTTGCCCAAGATTTTACAGCATGTTGCAGACCTGGAATTTATACCCAGGTTGTCACTGCAATGTCTTTCCACTAAACCACACTGATGGCCTTTCAGTGTGATACCACCACTTGTCGCACAGCCACCTACCTGTGAGGTATGGCAGGCTGAGGGTGGAGACCCAGCCTAAGCCTTGTCTACACCTGAATCCCTACCCTGGACATCTGCCACATGCCAGGCGCTGAGTTAGGGGGCACAGCGATAAGCAAACATATTCAACACTTTTTTCTGCCACCTATTTTGTGCAGTGGATTGTGACAGGAAACAAACAGGCAAAGGGAAGGACATTTAGACTTTTGTTATAAAGACAAGATATATGAAACAATTAGGTAGCCATGCCAGGTAGTTTCTGTGCTGTAAAGAGAATTACAGGAAATTTTGAAAATTTGTGTGGAGTGAAACAGTATTTTGGTAGCCAGGAAGGAAAGAGAGTGTAGCCTGGTGGAAGGAGAATATGCTTGAGGGAAAGAAAGTTCTAGGTCTGGATCCCTGGGTTACTCATTTAGTGTCTCTGAGATTTGTGATCAGATAAAGAAGGATTAGAGGTAAAATATGTCAAGTTCCTGGCACTTGATGAGGAATACATTTGACCCTTGAACAACACGAGGCCTGTGGCACTGACCACCACATAGTCAACAATCCACATATAATTCTTGACTCCCCCAAAACTTGAGTACTAACAGCCTGCTGTTGACCAGAAGCCTTACCAATAACACACAGTTAACACGTATTTTGTATGTTGTACGTGTTATATACTCTATCCTTATAGTAAAATAAGCTGGAGAAAAGACGATGTTATTAAGAAAATCATAAGGAAAAGAAAACATATTCACAGTGCTATAAAAAAATCCGTGTATAGATGGACGCTCACAGTTCAAACTTCTGCTGTCTATGGGTCAACGGGGGTAGGAATTCAACTGTAGCCAGAAAGATTCCCAGAGGAAAGGCGCTTGGGCCAGACCCTCTGGCAGGGGAAGTGGGTTTGGCGGGTGCCGATGGATGGATGGATGGATGGATGGATGGATGGATGGATGGAAAGAGCACAGAAAGCCTCAGGAGGGGGGAAATAGTAGGATGAAGGGAGAGCGAGCACTGGGAAATCTCACTCGGCCTCATGGAATTAGAGCAATTCTCTTGAAATACGACAGCAACTCCAGCCACATGCCATCGGGGCTCTGACTGCCCCTCGGCAACACAGGCCCTGTGCACACCCCTCCCCCACCCCGGGTGCCCGGCCACCGCAGTGACCTTCTCACCTCACCTTCAAGGATGTCCCTTTCCCAGCGGCCGGCGAGGGTCCTTGAGAGAGAGGGACCGTGCGGGCCCTGGGTGGTTGGCGTTTAGAGGCTACTGTCTCCGTGAATTCTCCTTTTCACAGACCACCCAGTGCAGGTGGCTGAGGCCGGGCTGCAGTCCTGTGCGGAGAGCTGCAAAGGAGGGCCTGGGGGAGCTGCCCCCAGCAGGGGCTCAGCGGGCCAGGTGGCCGGCGGAGACACCAGGGCAGAGGAAGAGGGCACCCCCAAGCCCTCCCCATCTTAGCTGTGGGCACAAGAAAGACTCATAAGTTCTGACTCAAGACAAGAAAGGGATCCAATTGGACCATTTGTAAAGGGCAGCCCTCCCCCGTTTGTCACCCAGTTGGCCTGTCTTGCCTGCTCAGCTAGCTGGGGAACACCCTTGGGAGCTCCTTCCATCCCCGCATTTGAATCTTTGGGAGAAAAAGGACTTTGGGTTCCCCGACCCCATCCCTGGTGACTAGCTCCTTATTCTATCCTACAAACATTAGGATTCCTCTCCTTAAAAAGCCCTTCCCCTCCTCCCCCCCCAACCCCAGGCCCTTTGTCACTCAAAACACACATGAACACTTGCACAGTCCACATGGCCAATCCTGCTTGTTCAGCTCATGGTTCACAGCCTCCTGAGAACTTTCCCTGACCTCAGGCTGGGTTAGGGATTCCTGGACAATCCCATATCCCTCTCCTTTCCTGTCTCACAGCACACTTCACACACCACATTTGTACTGCTGCGTGCATGCCTCCCTGGGGACGGAGGAATCAGATGCAGTGCCTGCCTTGGAAGAGCTCAAACACAAGCAGAGCATTGAAGAACAAGAACAAAGCTAGAGGGTGTTTGGGGAGCACAGGGAAAAAAGACAGTCAAGTGTAACTTTGGCAGGGGAGGGTGAGATTGAGGTGTAATAAGAAAGGCATCCTAGAGATGTTTAGGAATCGGCTTTGCCTTGAAGGATCAATCAGACTTGGACAGCCGGCCACCGGGGCAAGGTCAGGAGCATCACAACGGGAGCCAAGAACGTGACCCAGGACCAGGATTCAGAATCCTCAGCCTTCCCCATGACTTACTGTGTGACACTGGACAAGTCAATACACCTCACTGGGCCTCAGTTTCCCAGAAGTTAAGGGAAGGTGTTGGACTAGATGGTTCCTGATGGTCTTGCTCCTGCTTTCTGCTAGACTTTCATTTTCCTTATGTTTTTCTTTGATTCAGCAAATATTTATTGACCACCTCCTCTATGGCATTAAGGATACAATGAGGGGACAAAAGAGATGTTTGTATACAGCGGGGGATGAATGCTGTTAAAGTCAAGTACAGGCTGCTCTGACAGTAACAGGGACACCTGCCTGTCTGAGGACAAGGAATGCCCTGCTTCTGTGGCATTTGAGTTGAGGTCCGAAGGATGAGGGGGCATGTTGCCTCCTAGGCAGAGGGGAAGAGCACGGAGGGCCAGAGGTGGAGAGGAGGCTCAGCAGCAAGGAGCCAGTGAAGGCGCTAGGGCCGGGCTGGGAGTGGTAGCAGGAACCCGATACCCCAGGGCCTCACTGCAGAAAGGACTTTGATCTGTACCTTAAGAGTAATGGGAAGGACCTGCATTCCAGCCAATGGATCAGCTTTTCTCAGCCTCAGTTTACTCATCTATAGACTAGCAATGATAAAGTTCCCAATTCATATGGTATTGAAAGAATCAAATGCATTAATGTGTTAAGTGATTAAAGCCCAACCTGGCAAATAGCAATACAAATGTTTGCTATCATCATCATCATCATCATCATCATCCCGTCATTATTCATCTGGCTAATTCTCACACATTCCTCAAAGTTCAGCATGGAAGCCACCTCCTCTGAAGCTCCTTCCCTAACTTCCTTTTTTTTTTTTTAAGATTTTATTTATTTATTCATGAGACACACAGAGAGAGAGAGAGAGAGAGAAAGAGAGAGAGAGATGCAGAGACACAGGCAGAGGGAGAAGCAGGCTCCATGCGGGGAGCCCGATGTGGGACTCGATCCCAGATCCCCAGGACCACGCCCTGGGCCTAAGGGAGGCACTAAACCGCTGAGCCACACACACCGCCCCCCCCCGCCCCCCCCCCCCCCCCCCCCCCCCCCCCCCCCCCCCGGCTCCCTCCTTCCCTAACTTCCTAGATCGGATAATGGACCACTCCCCTGGGTGCCCAAAGTTTCTGTGCTCCCCTGCCTCAGCCTGCAGAGTCGTTTGCTGCTTACATCTCTGCCTTCACCCCTAAACTGTAAGCTCCTTGGGCAAGGGCTGTGACCTATTTGTCAGCACAAGATTGGGCACAAAAAGAACGTCAGTGAAGGTGCTCAACTGCGGTGGGCGGAATGAATAATGCCCCCCAAGATGTCCACGTACTGATCTTGGACCTTGGGGTATGTTACCTTATTACATGATAAACATGACTTTGCAAATATGCGCGGAAGTTAAGGATCCTAAAATGGAGAGATTATCCTGAATTACCTACGTGAGCCCAATACGATCACAAGGGCAGCCAGAGGATCAGTCAGTAGTAGGAGATGCAAAAGGTTGGGCCCAGGAGCCCAGGAAGGTGGTTGCAGGGGGTTTCTGCAAGCTGAAAGGGGTAAGGACCTCCAGAATCCTAAGAGAATAAATTGGTGTTGTTTTAAGCCACTCAGTTTGTAGTAATTTGCTACAGCAGCAGTAGGAAATTAATGTCCCAGCCAAGCGCAAAGCAGGGATTAGAGAAGGAATACTTGTGGGAGAGCCGATGCCCAACCCAGGCACTCCCCGCACCCCTTGCCCCAGTCAGAGCCAGGGTGCTGTCTGGGTGGCCCCTGGGCCCGCCCGCTTTAGCCTTGTCAACGTGGCTTCCAGAAGCACGATGCCACCGCCATGGGAATCCCACCCCTAGGATCTCATGACCTGGCGGGTGGACAAAGGGGGATCAGGGGACTGTTTTCCAGGTTCCAGAGGATCGAGGCTGGAGTATGAAGTATAGTAATGGAAGGAACACTGGCCAGGAGACCTGGCCTCAATTCCCAGCTCTGCCACCAATTTCTTGTGTGATTTTGAACGAATTACATATTCCAGACCTGCTCTTTCTCTGCTGTTCCACATCCCAATCCGTGCAGGGAAACCCAGCGGGCTTCTTAAAAACCCCACCCCTTTCCCCCAACCACCCAGTCACCAAACTGATTCTTACCTCTTGAATATTTCTCAAATCCATCCCCTTCCCCCCCTCCCCGAAGCCGCTCTCCTAGTGTGAGCTCCATCAGGGCTCAGAGACCGAGCTGGGCCCCTCCTGCGCCTGTGGGTTCTGGCACTAACCCCACAGGAGACCCCCTCCTCAGCCCCTGCACCCCTCCCGTCCCCTCAGTCAGAATGAGCTAAAATATCCATCTGACCAATCCCTTCGCAGCCTAAATCCCCAGAGGGGAGCCCCGTCACCCAGGGGACTCAGTCCGGATGCCCCAGCACAACTTCAAGGCCCTGTACCACAGAGGCTCTGCCTGCTAATGAGCCTCATCCCCTCCCCTTCCTGCCCGCAGGTCCGGGTCTACCTGCGCAAAACTGTCCTTATGAACTCTCTCCTTCCTTCCTAACAGAACCCTAATTTTATTAGGCAACAAAACGCCTAGCTTCGACACGTCCTCCAGCCTTCCTGGCAGTTGGAGGTGGTCACGTCTCACAGCTCCAGCCAAGGAGATGTAGCAAGTCCCTGGTGAGGCTCCCAGGGAAGCGCTTTAAAGGAGAGCAAGCTCAGCGGACATTGTTTTCCCCTTGCCATCATCCCCCTACACCTCTTCTTTCTTCCCCCTCGGAATGCTGATGTGATGTCTGGAGCTGCAGGGGCCATGTGGCAATTATGAAGGCAACAGCCAATAACCATAGATGGCAGATTAGAAACATATGGGGCACCTAGGTCCTTAGTGGCATCTCTAAACTGCTGCAGCAGCCCTGGATTATCTGCCCTGCACTTCTTATTACACAAGAAAAAATACTTTCCTTACTGCAGAGTTTCCCAACCAGTGAGCAAATTTGTTTTTTTTTTTTTTTGGCTGGGTACAGTATACTTTATTGATGGTACATGACAAGGCAGGGCTCCCCAAGCCCCTCCCCTTCCTCTGGGTCTAGGATGTAAGGTGGAGGTCAGGAGATTCTCAGTGTGTTGGGGGATTAAGTTGGGGCAGGGACTCCCCAGCAGCTGAGGGCCTCTCTCTTCCTCTTGTTCTTGCTGGGGCTGGTGGTCCAGGAGGCTCTTACTCCTTGGAGGCCATGTGGACCATGAGGTCCACCACCCGGTTGCTGTAGCCGAATTCATTGTCATACCAGGAAATGAGCTTGACGAAGTGGTCATTGAGGGCAATGCCAGCTCCAGCGTCGAAGGTGGAAGAGTGGGTGTCACTGTTGAAGTCACAGGAGACAACCTGGTCCTCAGTGTAGCCCAGGATGCCCTTGAGGGGGCCTTCCAATGCCTGCTTCACTACCTTCTTGATGTCATCATATTTGGCAGCTTTCTCCAGGTGGCATGTCAGATCCACAACTGACACATTGGGAGTGGGGACACGGAAGGCCATGCCAGTGAGCTTCCCGTTCAGCTCAGGGATGACCTTGCCCACAGCCTTGGCGGTGCCAGTGGAAGCAAGGATGTTGTTCTGGGCAGCCCCTTGGCCATCGCCACAGCTTCCCAGAGGGGCCGTCCACGGTCTTCTGGGTGGCAGTGATGGCGTGGACAGTGGTCATGAGGCCCTCCACAATGCCAAAGTTGTCATGGATGACTTTGGCCAGAGGAGCCAAGCAGTTGGTGGTGCAGGAGGCATTGCTGACAATCTTGAGGGAGTTGTCATACTTCTCGTGGTTCATGCCCATCACAAACATGGGGGCATCAGCAGAAGGAGCAGAGATGATGACCCTCTTGGCCCCCCCCTTCAAGTGAGCCCCCAGCCTTCTCCATGGTAGTGAAGACCCCAGTGGACTCCACAACATACTCAGCACCAGCATCACCCCATTTGATGTTGGCAGGATCTCGCTCCTGGAAGATGGAGATGGACTTCCCGTTGATGACAAGTTTCCCGTTCTCAGCCTTGACTGTGCCGTGAATTTGCCGTGGGCCGAATCCTACTGGAACATGTACACCATGTAGTTGAGATCAATGAAGAGGTCATTGATGGCAACAAGATCCACTTTGCCAGAGTTAAAAGCAGCCCTGGTGACCAGGCGCCCAATACGGCCAAATCCGTTCACTCCGACCTGCACCATTGTGTCTCGGGGACAGAGCTGGCCCTGCACCAGAGGGGGCGGCTGTCTGCGAACGGGGAGGAGCAAAGAGCCAGCGCGAACTTTTATTGATGTACTCATTCTAGTTCCTCAACACTCTGGGCAGCCGAGTGAGGCCCTGGGCTGTTAGAGCGCCCAAGCTGTTTGCTCTGGCCCTAGACAGTCTGTCCCTCTACCCTATTGTGACATATATTTTTGTATGTTTGTCACTATGTGGGAAAGGATAGACGACTTTGTCTCACTGATTTAAGTTTGATTATGACCCTGTCTGACTGGTCATTGCCTGCGCCTCTCAACCTGACAACACTGATGAGACCATGTTGGTCTTCAGACCCACCCCAGATGTCTGATGCCTCTACAAATGCCTGCTGTTGGGGCAGCCTGGGTGGCTCAGCAGTTGAGCACCTGCCTTTGGCCCAGGGTGTGATCCTGGAGACCCGGGATTGAGTCCCACATCGGGTTCCCTGCAGGGAGCCTGCTGCTCCCTCTGCCTGTGTCTCTGCCTCTCTGTGTGTGTCTCTCATGAATAAGTAGATAAAATCTTTTTTAAAAATGCCTGCTGTCCCCACTTCTAGGAGTTCCATCCCCACCTGTCTCCGTAGTGTCATTGCCATGCATCTCAGGGCTCCCCATCAGGGGCACTGGCCTATTTTTAGCCCCTGATGCTCCTTGTGGCCCCAATTCCCACCACATCGCTGACTGGAATATCTCAGCGTCTTTGCTCACCTCCAGATCTGTAGGGCTCATTTCTCTCTCACTTGCTCACTCTCACTCTCACTCATCACTAGGATGCACCCTCCCTTTCTCTTATCCCCCTTGGCTAGGAAAGAGTCAGGCCTGCCACAGAGTTGCTTAGACCCCTAGTGACTCTTTGGATTTGCCAGGGTGGGGGTAGGTCACAGTGGGCTAAGAAGGGCCCACCCGGCGCCTTTTGTCTCCAAGCCTGTTTGCTAGCCTGGTCCCCTGTGCCACCCCCCTCCTCACTTACAGTGATGTCTTCTCTTGCCACCCTGTGGTCCTTAGTGTAACCTGGCTGCCAGTGGCCCATCCCCATGATCTCGATGCCCATCAGATATGCTTACATATGTCTGAAGCTCAAATAGGAACCGTCCAAGTTCTCACCCATGGAGTCCACGTGGACCAGGGATGTAGCTAGGCCCTGGAAAGGCATGGGATGTATGTGGAATCCTGAGCCTCCTGCCACAGAATGAATGATTACAGTATCTAGGCCTCAGTTTCCCCTTTTGTGATCTCAGCTCCACCATGCTGACTCCAGAAGGAACCCCAGGGGAAGGCTGGAGGCCCCAGAATATACAGAACCAGTCTAGGAGCGAGAGGAGGGGGAGCAGTGTGGGGGAGAGGAAGTTTTCATCAGGTGCTGAGCTTTCACTGCCAAAAAATTTCCCACAAACAAACCCACCCCAGCAAAGGAAGCTACTGTCGGCTGGCACACTGCAGAAAAGAAGGCGGGCACGAGGCCTCATTAATCCAGCAACTGTGGGATCAGTTGCAGATACCCCCAGCCCACCCACTTCTCACCATCTGCTGCTGCTGCCGCCGAGCCGAAGGCGGGCGGCTCTGGTGGGAGTCCAGCCTGCAACCAGCAGAGGGCCTGGGCCTAGCCCCAGGCACATGTTCCCTCAGGGCCAGCTCGGAACCCACCCACCCCCCATGCACGAAGGTATGTCCTGACCCCCCAGAGACTTCTGTTTTGGAAGCAACTGAGGGAGAGGCCCCAGCGCCCTGACCGAGCACTATGCAAACACACGACTAAAGGACATTGACAGAGAACCCACCGTGTGCCAGGCGCATTCCTCACTCCCAGCGTCCCCCAAACCACGCTGAGACTCGCTCCAAAACCAGTCCGACGGAGCCTGGATGATGTCAGTATGCACAGAGGCGAGCCCTCCAGTATCCCGCTTCTCCATTCCTCAGCCTTGGCTTCTCCTTCCACCTCGTTACTCCCTTCTGGCTGCACCTCGGGCCTTACCACCTTCTGTTTCAAGCTCCTCTCCAGCTCCCTCTGTCAACCCCCTGGGACCCTCAGCTCCCCTTTCCCTGTCTCCCCTCTCACTCCCCCATCCCACTGTCCTCACTTCCTTTCGACCCAGGGTCAACTCAACGGTCAAACATCTAGGTCCTTTGGTGCATTCTCGCTGTCCTCGCCAGCCCTCACCCACCGCACCGTCGAGCTCTCCGGCTACTCTCACCTGCTCCTTCACACCTGAACAGACCAGAGGAAGGCACCTGCTAACGCTGATCACGCTTCCTCTAAATTAGGGACCACCAGCCTCAGGGCCTGAAATTGCCTCAAGGAGCACTGTTTCCCTAGTTCGTTTTCTCTCCCTCTCTCCTAGATGGCACTTTCCTGCTCTCTCCTCCTTCTTCAAACTTCCAATAGCCCCACCTTCATCTTCATTCTCAAGCAAAGACTTTGCTTCCTATCCTACCTTTCTGCCACTCCTCAGTGTCTTCCTCATCTCTTTGACCTCTAAATGTTGAAGGCTGAGTTCTTAGGCCTTTTCTCTAACTACATTCACTCCCCAAGATCATTCATCCAGAGTTTTGGCTTTTAGTATATTAATATTCGGATGACTCCCAAATGTATTTCCAGCCGATCTCTGCCCAGAACTTGGGAGCCATATACACTATTGCCAAGTTGACATCTCCACCTAATTGTATAAAGGGCATCTCATACTTAACATAATTTAAAAAATAGCTTTTTACTCTCCCATCCACCCAACCTGCTCCCTTCCCCATTTTAGCAAATGGCAACCTGTCCTGCCAGTCATTCAAGCCCAAAGCCCTGCAGTGACACTAACTCCATTTGCTTTTCTTCCGTCCTTTAGAAAGTCTCCCCATCATGCAGAGATTGGTATCTGTTTTGGTCACTATCACAACCTTAGCTCCTGAAAGAATGGCCTTTAGTAGGTGTTCAAAAAATTTTTGCTAAATAGATGAATAACTAAATTACTTTAATTGAGTGTCTTGGATACCAAAGTATTCATCCATATGTTCATTTAATAAAATAATTAGATTAGGTAAAGGCTGGGAAGAAAGATGTTGTGGGAGAAAATAACAGAGGGGTTCTATTTCCCGTAGAGGTCTTTTCCCTCAGAAAATGATTTTGAAATGGGACTTGAAGGATGAGAAGGAGTCATTATGGAAGAGCCAAGCAAAGGACATCAATGCAAAGGCCTGATGAGTTTAAGGGGATCTAGGAAATAACAGATGGCCAGAGGGGTGAGAGAAAGAACAGGGAAGAGACAGAGGTACCAGCAGACACTGGATTACTGAGCAGGGCTGGATCAGTAGGCTTTTGCAGACCCTAGTAAGGAATGTGGATTTTAATTCCAAGGTCACTGAGTTCACTTGTCAACTTCCTAAATAAAAAATGTAGAGTAATGTAGAGACCTGAGGATTTGGCTCCCTGTTCTATCAGGCTTACAGTATGTGACCCCTAGCAAGTATCTCTCCCTTTCTGAACTCCACATCTATAATCTAGGGATAACTATTTCTGACCTGCTTACCTTGTACCATTGTCTTCAGATTCAAGTGAGATTAGCCAGGGACCTTCAGAGGTGTCATTACCAGAGCTTAGGGGACATTTAAACCAGATTGTTAAAGACGTGGACTAAGCAAAATGGAAAGCTGGGAATGGTTTGCATTTAAAGACGTTAAGTATGGTTAAAGTCAGCAAGGGTTATTTAGCTATGGTATAAGTTAAAAGGTATTTCCTAGCAATGCCTGAGGCATTCCAGCCAAGTTCCTGGCATTTGAGAGACAAGTTGAGAAGTGACCTGCTGACAGAAAAGATCCTGGAGTCCCCGATTGAGTCTCACATCGGGCTCCCTGCATGGAGCCTGCTTCTCCCTCTGCCTGTGTCTCTGCCTCTCTCTGGGTCTCTCATGAATAAGTAAATAAAATCTTTAAAAAAAATTTTTTTTAATTAAAAAAAAAAAGAAAAGTAAGTACCTGGAGGTGAGAACTCCATCCTCTTGAGGCCTCCTCATCAGGGCTCCCTTTGCCTACCCCCACTCTCACCCTCCTCCCTCTGCTAGGCTTGCACGCCTCATCTCTGCTCAGGGAGAGTTCATATAAGCCAAACGCCACTGTAGCCACTGCTATCTGGAGGTCAGGACATCCCCAGAGGAATTACAAAAGGAGTAAGACATCTGAGTCAGGCTGACCACGTGCCTTGGTGACCTAAGAGCCAGGCTAGGGTTCCAAGCCAGCACCGGCCGGGCAGAGCGGTAGCTACAGGCAGCACATCTCCTCCTGCATTTTCAGACAGTTGCCTACGGCTGCTCAAAGGGAGCTGAAGCAGGTCAGGGAAGAGGAGAGACTTCCACTGCTAACGTGGCCAGGCCAGGCCCTGGCATGGGGTCCTCAGAGCTCGGAGCAGAGGTAATAAAAACAACTGCTTTTTCACGAGTACCAACCAGGAGCCTAAGGCTTTAATACATTTTCTATGATCCTCCTAACACCTCTTTGAAGTACATATATTTTCCCATTTACAGGTAAGGAATCAGAGGTGCAGAGGAGCCCTGTAAGCTTTCCAGCATCTACGGCTTGGCCATGGGGAAGGGGGTCTGTCTGGCTCCAAAGCTCATGAACTCTTTCCACAAAGTCTCACTACCTTTTCCATGGGCATCTAACTTGTCCCTCCTTTCATAGAACCAGAGGGAAGGGACATCTAAGGCACCTTGGCCCCTTACAGGTGGAAATTTAAGAATAGTTATCTTGTCAGATTGTTGGAAGAATTTCAGGGACTTAGAACTCAGGCAAGCACATAGCAAGAGCCTAGTACAGGTTGGTCCTAGTCATCGTTGTGTAATTTGAGCCAGTTTCCATTTGCTCCTTCGTCATTCCTAATAATTCCTGATGTGCTGCATGGCTGTTCTCCTGGTCCTACTCCCCATACACGCAACAGCTCTCCCCTAAGGCAAGACACAGACACTTTGGAAAGAGCGGGGATTTGGGTCAGACCTAAGTTCATATCCCCACTGTATCACTTACTGATCTAACAATAGTTGGCTTCCTTTTCTAATAAAATGTAAACAAAAATATCAACCCCATTGGGTTGTCATGAGGGTTAAATGTGAAAATAAATGTAAACACACCTAATAAATAACAAATGTTGTTTTTGTTGTGATGATCTTAGGGCCTGTGTCAGATCATCCCTCCTAGATGAAAAGGTCCTCATGGCAATGACTTGGCTTCTTATGAATATAGACTCCCTCACCTCAGCATCTAGTAGATGCTTAAGAAATGTTTGTCGGGGGGCCTGGGTGACTCAGTCAGTTAAGCATCTGCCTTTAGCTCAGGTCCATCCCAGGGTCCTAGGATCAAGCCCCGCATCAGTCTCCCTGCTCTGCGGGATCCTGCTTCTCCCTCTCCCTCTGCAGCTCCCCCTACTTGTGCTCTCTCTCTCTCTTAAATAAATAAACAAAATTAAAAAAAAGAAAAAGAAAAATGTTTGTCAATGAATATAGAGTTTTGTTAATAATTTCTTGAAAGACCCTGATATACAAGGTGGGTAGCACAGACACACCAAACCAAACTTGACCCACCCTCCCTGAAACCAGCATCCAGTTATCATCATCCTTATACACATCAGTAATTAGGCACATTATAAAAATCCCTCAAAGTAACTTCCCTCCCAGCTGTCCCTCAGGCTGCAATGAGACAATAGAGATCTGACATCTTCATCACATAATTGTTAAAACAACCTTCTTGAGTTGCCATTTTTAAATATTTCCCTAACTTAGCTGGAGTTGGGTTGAATTACAGGAAGAATGTGGGCTTCAGTTAGGTTGAGTTGGATTTAGGGAAGGGGGAGCAGATAACTGGGTCTCTTTCACTTGCCAAAGGACTTTTGCTGGCCAGAAAACTCCCGAGTAAGACTGGGCCAGTCCAATAAGGCAAGTGACACAAAAGAAACTTGGAAAGAAAAAGAAGGTCATGGAGCAAGAGTTTGAGAAGTCCTCACTTCAACTAAAAAATCCTTCAATGTCTCTCCAGGGCCTCAGAACACAGGCCAAGATGCTTAGCCTGGCATTCAAGACTTCTAGGATCTGGCCACACCTCCAATCTCTGCCACCTTGTGCTCCACCCCCCAACTCCTGACCTCCATGTGCCCATTGACTTCAAGGACATCAGGGCTCTTCCAGACTTTTTCTCTTGACCAGGGTCCAATTTTATTTCTTTTTCCTATACAGTGGCCTAAAGTGGTCTAGTCTATCAGTGAATAAATATTTATTGGGGGCTTATTATGCACCCAACATGGTTCTAGACGCAGAGGAAAAAGCAGGTAACAGAACAGGTAAAATTTCCTGGCCTCCAGGAAGAAACAGACAATACAAATGACCACATAAATAAACAATACAGTCTTTTATTTTTTTTTAAGATTTTATTTATTTATTCATGATAGACATAGAGAGAGAGAGAGAGAGAGAGAGAGAGAGACAGGCAGAAAGAGAAGCAGGCTCCATGCCAGGAGCCTGACGCGGGACTTGATCCCGGGACTCCAGGATCGCGCCCTGGGCCAAAGGCAGGTGCTAAACCACTGAGCCATCAGGGATCCCCTAATATAGTCTTTTAAATGCTGTGATAATTGCTTATCATATTAGCTCCTCTTCCCTTTTTGCTAGAACTGGTAAGTGAAGGTGCCAAAACAAAATTTGTGCTTGATTCAATGTGTAGTTTTTGAAACATCTTTGATATTCTAAAGACTCACAGAAGCACCCTTTACCCTCTCTAACCATTGCACTGAGATCCATTAACCAATATTTACAGTACATTATATTGTCCTTTGGATTAGATAGGGAGTTGCTAGAAGGCAAGAACAGAGGTTGATTCACACAAAGGCATTGGAGACTATCTGCTGAATGAATGAGGGAAAGATTGTGCCAACCCTAAGCTGTCCATCCACTGACCCCCTAGTCATAAACCTTTGATTCTTTTCTATGAACGTTCTGCTACCCTTGCAGTGATCCTGTCCTGGTCTCTAAAGTGGTCTACTGGGGATAAAATCTCGTGATCCCTGATGACATGATAGCATCCCAGAAGCAAGCATGGCATTTTCCAGCCCAACTCCATAAAAATAATGCTTGCAAACATCATCATCTAGTGAGCACCTTGTATTGCCAGGTGCCATGCTAGGCCTTTGACATAGAACATCTTTTTAATAAGTAAAAAGTTCTCCTTGGTAATCCTCCCAGTGCCAATAACCGTGAGAAATACATGGAAATTACTAGCTGCTATCAATATTACTGTGTCTAAAACTACCGTTTTCCCCTGCATTAGAACAATCTGAACATTGTTAGGCAAAGACATCTAAGCAATTTTAAAATTATTTGAGTCATGACAAAGAGACTCACAACTGAAATATTTACCTTTCAATTTCAGGTGAGGATGTTCCCAGAGATGGAAGATGTGACAAGTTCCCACATCGTGTGAGCATCAGAGAAAAGTTCCCCTGACAAGTCACATGCAGAGATGGGAACCTCTGATTAAGGAGAGGATTAATTTTATCTTCCAAGTATTTCTGCCAGGGAAATACTCTAAGATTTGTAGAATGGTGAGGCTTGAAGGGTCCTTTGAGGTCTCCCACTCCACCTCTGTGCCTTATGAATGGGGAAACCGAAACACATCCTAATTGTTCAGACTGCTCCCTTACGTTCCCTTTTCCGATCCCTTCACCACGTGAGATTCATTGTATGAACAAATGAATACAAATGAGGAGGATGTTTGAATTTTGGTTCATCCTTTCATTTGCTCAACAAATACTGAGTATTCACTACTTGCCAGACACTGTCCTAGGCACTGGCAATATAGCAGTAGACAAAGCAGAGAAAAATCTCTACCCTCGTGGAGTTTACATTCTAGAGAAGGGAGGTGAATACTAAAAATACATACATAAATATGTGAATTACACAGGCTGCTAAATGGTCTTAAAAGCTAGAGAGAGGAATACTGCAACAAAGTGATAAGCCGGACCAGTAGGGGAGGAGGGTGGAGACTTAATCGGGATGGTCAGACAAGGCCTCACTTAGAAAGAGATAGAAGCAAAGAAGGGAGCCATGTGGATATCCCATGGTCAAAATCCAGATGGAAAGAATAGCAAATGTAGAGGGCTGGAGTGCCCGAAGAATCCTGAGGCCAACGTGCCTGGAGCACAGTGAGCAAAGTGTGAGATTTTGGACATGAGTCCAAAGACATAATAGGGGACTGGGGAGGCGTGCGCCATAGCTCAAAGGTCCTGTGCCAACCTGTGCTGGTTTCCTCTCATATTCATCCTTCCCCATACTGCTTGCTCCCTTGCCCTCTGGCTTCTGGTTGGCAAGGTTTGGGCTCCAGTGGGACAGCTCCAGCCTTTGGGCTCTAGCAACATGGCCTCCTCCTTTTATTCCTCTATCCCTAGGGGAAGGAGCAGCTGCTGCAGTTGCTAATTTCAGAGTTGCCTCACCTTTTTGGTTGCTCTTTCAGCTCTTCTAACACCTTTGTAACTAACTCCCTGTATTAAATGTTCTCCACTAGATTACCTGGTGTGAGTTGTGTTTTGCCAGCTGCACCAATTGATACAGGCGCCATAAGCCTCTGTAAGACTTGAGCTTTTACTCTAAGTGAAATGACACCATTGGAGGGTTCAAGCAGAGGTTCATGAAGGGCCTTGAAAGCCTGGACAAGGCATCTGTGTTTCCATAAGTATTTCTTGAATTGAAGACCCTTGAACCAAAGTTACACAAAATATGTGATGGAACAGACCCTTGGTCCTTGCTTCTCTGCTCTCTACTCACAGCTCAATAAATGGCACGGAGGATCCAGAAATTTCAAAGACAAGGGAAATCATTTGCATACTCTTAAGCAGTTTTCCACAGGACTCCAACTCTTTGAAGACCTTTGGGGGTCAGGAGGGGAGATGACACTATGCAAAGGAAGACTTTTATCTGGTTGATTTCCCAGGAGCGCTGGCAGAGATGGAGAAGAAAAGCTAATCCTTAGGAAACCCTTGCAGTATCCTAGGCACCCTGCCAGGCAATTTCACATCTAATGGCTCATTTAATCCTACAAGGACACTACTCAGTGGATATTATTATCTTTATTTTGCAAACAGTTTCTGAGTTTCAGAGTGGTTAGGTAACTAGTCTAAGGTCACACATCCTCCTTCTCCACTGACAAGTGGATCAAGGATCAATCCAAACCCCCTGAGGTGGCCTTCAAGGCAATGGAATGAGAGTTCTTTGGACAAAATCACTGGACAAGAGACCAGGTCTTTGGCCTAAAATTCATTTACCCCTCCGAATCTCAATTTCCTCATCTATAAACTAGGAATAGTATCAATGAAATCCATTTCAAAGGATGGCTTTGAGAGTTAAAATAAGCAGCTGTATGATAAGAACTATGCACATTTTAAGCTCTATATCAAAAGTTCTTAATTTGAGGTTCAGGCCTGAGCTTTGAGGCCCATGAACCCCTTGAAGGTGATACTGAAATGTGTATGTATAGGCATAGATCTGCTGATGCCGCAAAAAATGTGACTTTCCTTGCACCTCTTTTATAGGTAAGCATTCTCCTGTGTGGCTGGTGATTCCATTACTTATTTTTTTTTAATATTTTATTTATTTATTCATGAGAGAGAGAAGCAGAGACACAGGCAGAGGGAGAAGCAGGCTCCATGCAGGGAGCCCGATGTGGGACTCGATCCCAGATCTCCAGGATCACGCCCTGGGCTGAAGGCAGGCACTAAAGCACTGAACCGCCCATGGATCCCCCTGATTCCATTATTTAAAAGCTTTTCTATACTACATGGCTCCCAAATGTAAACCAACTGACTACTATGTTGACAATGTACTCCGAATAATTCTAGGATAATTTTGATTCCATGTGATTTTTTGCCTCACAGACTATCTTTAGAGTCCAACGCCTACATAAGAAGTGACTCCTCTGTATTGTGGAAGGAAGGTCTGTGACTCCCAGCAACAGATTCTCAGAGGAGAAGGTAACCCAAAGTTGGTTGGAAAGCACCATTCTAGACAAATTTTGCAAGTATTACAATGTTAATAATGATCATACTATGGTTTTTGTCTTTACATATACATTTATTGAGCACCTATTCCGGGTCAGATATAATTCAAGAATGAATTAGAGAAATCCATGCCCACAAGGCTCATAGTGCTGTGAGGATAACAAATCATATGTAGCTGGCAGGTCTCTTGGAGGAGATGGGATATGAGTTGGATCCTAAAGAAAGGTGGGAACCTTAACAGATGAAGATGGCAGGAGAGCCTGCCCAGTAGAAGGGATGTCTTGAGAAAAGACATGGAGTAAAGAAGGTGGCAGGCTGGCTTAGAGAACCAGGTGCAACTGGAGTACCAGCCGAGATGTGGACTATGCAGGAAGGAGGCAGAAGTACTTTTGGAGAGAGAAGTAGGGCCTGGCTACGAGACCTTCCATGTCAGCCAGGCCACAAACTCTCCTCTCTGTCCCAATATCCACAATTAATTCAGCCCTTTCTCTTCCCCAGCATCCATTCCAGGGCTGAATACCTGTGATGCTTTGGGAGAGGAAGACACTTAATTCAGGTAAGAGCAAGATCGACTTGGTGTCTAGTCCTGATTCATTGACTATCCAGCTGTGTGATCTTGGGCAAGACTCTTCCTCTCTCTGAACCTCAGCCTCTTCATGTATAAAATGAAAATAGTCATGCTTCTTCTGCCAATAGTACCCAATAAGGTGTTTGGCATTTACTGGGAGCTTACCTCATGTTAGTTGAATTGGGCTCTTGGAGGGCATCAAATGAGGTAGTAAATGGTCAAGATATTAGGAAGAAAGATCAAAGATAGCCTCAAAGTCTTGTGTAATTGTGGTCACTGACCTTGAGCAGCTCTCACTCCATCCAGAGGCAGCAGACTCAGCTGCTCCTGTCACACCAAGCTCCCTCTGCAGCAAAGGAGACAAGAGAGAAAGTCATCCGTCGCCTGGGCTGAGCCAGACATTGGAAATCTCCCAATGCATGCTAATGCCATCGACCCTTGCTGAGATGTGCAAGGTTTTCAAATAGGCTTATTTGACTCTGATTCACCTCTGGAGAAAAGAAAGGTTACATTATTGATATGAAGAAATACCAGGAACAAAATCCTCCAAACAACAATTCTCCTCAGGCTTCAACTTGCACAACTTCTACTTAGGTTTAAGTGATAGGCCCTTCTTAGAGAAGCCATCATGCCAACATCTCCTCACTTGATTATCTAACAAATGCTCACTGTCAGCAGACCATGAGCCAGACCCTGGGAGCATCAGGAGAACACAGAGCAGATGCTATGTTAAAGAAGCTCCTGCATCCCCTGGGTGGCTCGGTGGTTGAGCATCTGTCTTTGGCTCATGTTGTGATCCCAGGGTCCTGGGATCGAGTCCTGCATCAGGCTCCCCCCTCTGTCTATATCTCTGCCTCTGTGTGTGTGTGTGTGTGTGTTTCTCATGAATAAGTAAATAAAATCTTTTTTTAAAAATGAAAAACAAAGAAACTCCTGATCCAGGGGCAAGAAAGGAGCAAAACCATAGATCCAGACAACTGCACACAGTAAGATGTGATAGACCATAGGGCAGAGGAGTCCAGACTGCTGTGGGAGCCAGAGAAGGGAGCACTCTGGTAGGCAAGGCCAGAGAGGTTTTGAAGACAGCAGGCCCTGTACAGACTAGGTCCAGCTGCAGCCCAGGTGCTCCTTTTCACAACACCTGCTCTCACCAACTACAACACCACGCTGATGACTTTCAGCTTTTCATCTGCACCAGGCCATCTCATGCATTCACATCCATGATGAGGTATGTAAAAATAAAGTTCGGGAACTAATAAATTAAGCCCTTTCCTGGAAGATGATTCAGATAAGGTCTCACAGGGCAATGCTAGAACGAGTAGGAATTCATTAGAGAACATGTCCAAGGACTCTGTGTGGCATGTGGGTAGAAAGGAAAGCATATGCAAGGGATGGTATGGAGTTTAATGTAACTAGAGCATAAGGTAAGTGTGGGGGAAGGTGGGATTTGAGGCTGGGCACAGGGACAAGGTGGCCAAGGGTCTTGGATGCCAGGCTAAGGAGTTAGGACTGCATCTTGTATGTGATGGGGAGCCCTTCATGGGTTGTAAGCAGAGTAATGGCTTGGTCAACCACCATGACTCTGGGGTCCTTGAAGTAAGTTCAGAGGAGGCCAGGCTTCTACAAACTGCTGAAATCTAATCCATAGGCAAGAAAGTGCATTCCAGATCCCAGGAGAGCCTCAGCCAAAGAGCAATCCCTCTCCCTCCTAGCCCACAAGGGACCAAGGACTTCCCAAGGTCACCCTGATGGCCTTTGAAATCTCTAGCATTTCTCCCCTACCTTCCTAAACCATCACCTTTCAGCAGACTCTGCACCAAGGACAGATTTGATGGTGAGCAAATGGCCCCCTAGAGAAAGAAAATGCTTGTTTCTTCAGCAGGAAAGGCTGTTGGGGTTTTTTGTTATCATTATTATTTTTTTTCTCTGAGCCAAACAAGTGACAGGACATAATAATATCATTTATTCTAACTTGCTCTTGCAAATCAGAACTTTTTAATATTTTCCTTTCAAATGAAAATGCCATTTATCATTATCAAATGAAGTGCTAATGAAAACAACATGTATAAGAAACACATTCTCAGAGCCGAGCATGATGGAGCACCTTGTCAGCAGTCCATAGTCTCGCCGTTAATTTGATTTCTGCCAAAAATCACTTAAGTGAGACTTGGAGATTTTTTTTTTCTCAATGCTCCAGGCCCTTCTACTGAGGCCTGTTTATTCCCCTCTCCTGAGTAGGCTCTGAAATCCCAAGCCAGTTTTAATCTGACTTTTAAGGGAACTCCCATTGATTGCATGAGGGATGTGTGTGCGTGTGAGGGAGCATGGGGGGCTATGCTCGCCTGTCTGCGTGTTACTGCACATTTCTTCCAGCCAAAACAGATGTGGCCGGTAGACTTTGGCCGTGTCCTTGTTTAGGTATGTGTGTGTGTGTGTACTGTGGTCTGGGTGTGCCTCGGTAGATGATTACGTGTTTGTGTCCTTAAGCCATGAGGACAGTAATTATGTCTATTTGTTCCCCACTGTAGGCCCAGCATCTGGCCTACTGCCTGGCACGTGGTAGGCACTCAATAAATATTTGTTAAATGAATGTTAAGTGAATATGTCTGCATGTCTTCATGAGGCATGTGTTTTTGTCTGCATGGGTTCATATCTGTGTTTCTATTTACATGTGTGGGACCTTCGGGGTAGGAATTATCCTTGCATTTAGAGCTTTGTACAGTGCCTGGCACATGGGAGACATTCAGCAAATGTTTGTAGAATGAATGTGTCTATGGGTTTCCATACATTTTTTAAAAACTGAGGTGAAATTTGCATCACATAAAACTAACCATTTTGACTGTACTGTTCGCTGGCACTTAGTACATTCACAATGTTGTGCAGCTATCACCTCCATCTGGTTCCAAAATTGCCTCGTTGCCCCAAAAAGAAACCTCGTACCTGTTAAGAAGGCACCACACATTTCCCCTCCCTCCAGTCCCTGGCAACCACTTATCTGCTGTCTCTATGGATTTACCTATTTCGGATACTTCATATAAATGGAATCATACAATGTGTGACTTTTTGTGTCTGGCTCCTTTCACTTAGCCCCATATTTTCAAGGTTCTCCATATATGTCTTTATACTTATGTGTACCTAAGTCTTTGAGTGCGTATTTATGTGTGGGATAGTTGGCACCAGTGCTATGTCCCCAGGACCTAACCTAAGACCTCACAAAGAATAGCTGAGCAAGGAGGAAAACCTCTTTTGCTGTTTCTCCACCCTCATCCTTGCCTGACACCTCTGAGCCTTTGCATAAGCTGTTCCTCAGCCCAGATCACCTTTCCTCACCCCAGCCTTTGCTGTTTCTGGGCTAACTCTGAATGATTTCTTGGCAATCTTTCCAAGCATTATCTACTCCAGGCAGCCTTTCTCTATGCCAGTCTGGGTTACAAAACCCTCCTCTGGACTCCCACCCTCCTGTGCTTTCTCTTGTCACTGCCTTGCCCCACAATGTAGTCATTCATAATCAACTCATCTCTCTCCCAACTGTCATGGGTTCCTAAGGGTAGGGGCTGTATTGTCTTCATCTTTGCCGTGCCAGTGCTTAGCATGATGTTTAGCTTAGAGTGAGTATCCCATAAGTGTTGCTTAAAAAAATGAATGAATTTTAAATAAAAGACATTCCATGTAGAGAGAACAAACTGTGCAAAAGCCCTGAGGCATGAGAGAGTACATTCATTTTTTAAAACGACAGCAGTTTGGTATGATGTGAAGACTAATGTGTGTGGATGAGGTGGAAAGTGAGAGTTTAAACAGAAAGCAAGAAGTAGAAATGGGCCCATCACAAACCACCCTGAAGACAACAGGAAGCCCTGGAAGGGTGTAAGCAAGGGCACGGCATCATCCAATTTATGGGCTGGAATGATTCATCTAGCTACTTGGTGCAGAATGGTTGGGCTTGACCAGGATGGAAAGGGTGGACCATTTAGGAGAGGACTGCAGAAGTCTAGGTAAGTGATGAGGGTGCCTTAGTCCAGGGTTGTGGCAGTGGAGTTGGAGCCAAAGACTTGAGCAGTGCTCAACAAAGCCAAGTCTGTGACCTGGGGCTAATCCACGAGCTATCACAGTCCGCAATGAGAGAAGTACAGCGGCGCCTTGCTCCGAGGCACACGAGCCTCCGTGAGAACTGAGAGTCACAGCGACGCCCCTGCCCGTCGCCCCCATGCCTAACCAGCCGGGGAGCACTGGGATCCCAAGAGCGGCGCGGAGGGGGCCGGGGAGCACCGACTCGGCAGCCGGACTGCCCAGGACTGAACCGTGGTTCCGCCACTTCCTACCGTGGGACCTACAGGACCTACAGTCCTTGACTGTGACGACATATGCCCTTCCGGGCCTGCTTCCCTGGTTATTGTGAGAACTAGATGACTCACACGTCAAATGTTGAGACTGGTGCTTGGCACATGGCGAGAGTTCCCTGTGTTCCCCGTTTCGGCCACTGTCATGTTGGTTGCTTCTACTTCCTAGGTACCTAGCTCCTGCACAAAGAGCCTCTCTCTCCACTCCTGGTAGCACTGCCCAGTCTAGGCCACAGACACAGCAACAACCTCCTCCCCAGTGGCCTCCCTGTCATGCTTTGGGCCGCCCATGACTACACTCTGGCCACAGAATGCTATTTCTGAACCATGAATCTGGCCATGTCACTTCCGGCTTAAAACTCATCAGTGGCTGTCCATCGTCCCCAGGATGAGGCCCACGCTCACAGACATAACTCAGGAGGCCCTCCATGGGTCTTTCCGGCCCCCCACAGCCTCAGACTTCGCCACCAGGGCCTTCGCCCTCCCCATGCCAGCCGCATGAGCCTCCCTCCGCTCCCCAGGTGGCCTTTGCATATTCTGCTCCCTCTGCTTGGGCCAATGTCCCCCACTCTTCTACCTTCTTTAAGGCTCAGCTCAGTAGTTGCTCTTCCGGAGATGCCAGCCCTGATTCCCCAGGCAGGATTAGGAGCACATGTTCTGGGTTCCCACAAGGCCTGTGCTTCATCGACATAGCACTGACCACACGGTATCGCCTTTACGTATCTGCCCCCCTGACTGTGAGCTCCTCCAGGGCAGACCCTAGGCCGTACCCATCTGTGTAGATGCTGGAAAAACCCATAAGAAATGGGATTGAATTGGAACCAGCCCAATATTGCATTTTAAGAGCCAGAAAGCAGAATAAAGTGGCTAGATCCAACTTCTCTAGGAGAGGCTCATGCGTGGGCAAGGGGAGCATGAGATGTTCTTTTCTCACACCGTCCTCTTCCTGCTGCCAACCCCCTCCTAGCCGTGTGAGTCTCGTGAGTTGACTCCATATGGGATGGGCTTGGCAGTGGCTGCCTGGCTGGGTGCCCACCACCCGTGGGCGCCCAGGAAACACTTGCTGAAGGGAGCTGAGCACCACCAAGTAGTCCAGCTCTGCGATTCCTGCTGTGGGGCCTCAGAGACAGGAGTAGGTGGTGAACAGAAGGTGAGCAACCTGAATCTACAATATCTCTGGACCTCGGTCCTCTCTATGAAATGAAGTCAATAATCCTTACCTAAATTGTTGTCATGGGGAGACCATGAGATCACAGATGTGGGGACGTAGCGAGTGCTTTTTACTCCTGTCTGACCCTTGTTAACTTTCGTGACATCACCAGGTGAAAAGAGTGAGGAAAAGCACAACTTCAGGTAGGATCCCACTTTGGTGCAGCATAGATAGGGAGGTTCTCTGCAAATGTATGATATCTTCTGAGGACCTGGCTTGTTTTTAAAAACTCTCATGGGAGGTGAACCTGGGCACTGATTTACAATGTTTGGGAAGCAGAGATAAGCAGTTCAAGAAACACAGGATTGTGTGTATATGAAAGGGAAGTAAACTGAGATACCCTACTGCCAACAAGAGCTGACGTCTATAAACTACTTATTACTGACAGAGACTGTAGTAAGAGCTATATGTGTATAATCATATTTATGCTTCATAATAGCCCTATGAGGAAGGTATAATTATTATTATTCCCACTTTACTGATGAGAAAACTAAGTCCAAGGAAGTTAAGAAATTTGTCCAAGGACCCATCAACTCAGAGCCAAGATATGAACCCAAAGCCGTCTGATTCCCAAACCCTTGCTCTTTCCATCCTGTGCTGGATGTTGTCATTGATCTTTGACTCTATAACTGTTGTTCTAAATTCTCCCGGGCATCCGTAGAGCTAGAAACCTGAGAACTACATTTCTCAGGCTACCATGCCTACTGGGTTCCAGTCTGGGTCTGCAACTGGAAAGCACACGTGGGCCTTAAGAAGGCCAGGAGAAATTGATGTCATTTGTGCTTTCCCAGTATGGACTCTTGGGTTGTAGGAACTGAAGCAGCATCAGTTCCAGGAATGCCAGAGGGGTGAGGCCGCCACTCTCCCTCTTTTACTTCTCTAGATGAAGAGCAGTGATGGCTTCCTCTCAGTACTGGTTTCTGGGGAGCACACCTTTTATTTCTTCTTTTGCTCTCCAGCCCATCCAATAGCTTTACAACAAAGTCTCTCTGCTTAAAATATCTAGAGGGGTTTGCTTCTCGGCCAGACACTGGCTGACACAGTATTGTTCTTTCTCCTGCTTCAATCAAAGGCAATAGCCAATTCTAGGATCAAAGGTGTCTGCCAAAGCAGGCTGAGGGCAAGGCTGAGGCCTCTGCTGGATACTGGAGATCTATCAGGGAAACTGAGGCAAGCTTCCATTGGGCCAACAACAACAAAGGACGATATGGGTTAGAGTGCTCCCAGCAAGTATCCAACATGCTAGGCTTGGGCTCAGGGCCTAATTCCAAAATCCACCCACACCTAAGGCTGAGCCCGAAAGCTATCCCACCGGCATCAAGAGGGTTCAGGACTTGAGTGATGTGAGAGAAGCTGGGGCTCGCCTCTCAAGCTAGGGGATGCAAAGCCAACCTTCTGCATGCCTCCCCTACCCCTAGAAACCCATCTACTTTGTGTTGACTATTGTCTTCTCGTGAGAGCTTAACTGCAAACAAACTGGAAATTTGACAAACCTGAGTCTCCATTCTTTACCAGCTAGTCCTGTTAGTCACTTAGCCACTCCACTCAGCCCACGGCCTCCTTGTTTATAAAAGGGGGGCTGTCATGTCCACTGCACAAGTGTGAGGACTGAGTAAGATAATGTATGTAACGTACATTGGGGCCCAACTCCCGGCCCATTGCAGAGGCTTAATAACTATGCATTCCCGCTTTCCCCGCTTCCTAATCATAAGCTCCCTTGTTTAGTTATTGAACATATCCTGTATGTGTGTCTCTCAAGCTCCATTATAAGGTCTGGAAAAGTAAAAACCATGTCATAATCTTTGCCTTAGTCAGAGCATCTAGTTCATTTAAAATAATAATTTGCTTTTAATAATAAATAAACCTTCATGTTCTCAAAAAATAAAAAGAAGATGGGAAAACAGAAATGAGGCTTCTCTATTCGGCCTGAATATGGGGCATTGAACAAGACTGCAACTTTAGAAGCTGCTCAATTTATTTTAGTATAATTCAATCCTCTTTCCCCACCTTTTTGCTTCCTTCTTTCCCTTCCTTTTCCCCCACAAAATATTTATTTTCCAAGCCTGGAGATGAAGATAGAGGGTCTAGGCATTACCCGAAGAAGTCCAGATTCTAAGGTAGGAGACATGTTGTAAACAGGTGACACCCACGGGTCCCACGGCAAAGACCAGTGCCATGACAAAGGAAAGCACAGTGGTGTGTAGGCCTAAGAGGATGCTCCCTGTTCTGCGCTGGTCTTAACCGCAAAGTGGAAAGGATGACGTGCAGGTGCAGAAGTGGGAAGACACAGCAAAGGAGTCGGGCCAACTGCAGTGAGAGTCCTCTCAGCTGTGTGGCCCAGAGTAATTCATGCACCCTCTACAGAACTCAGTTTCCTCTTCCGTGAAGTGGAGTAATAACGTCTGGGGGACAAGGTTGTCATGAGGTTGATGGTAATATAGAAAGGACTGGTCATGAAGTAGGCGTCAATAGGTATCGGGTCCCTCCCACCATTACTGTGACAGTGGCCTTTCCTGAAGGGAAAGGAGCTCAAAGTTAAGGGTGTGTCTTCCTCTTGAGGACACTTTGCTGGCTTCTGCATGTGGAATGTTTCCCCACGTTCCCACTGGGTCGCCCTTCTGAGCAGGGCTTACTGCTAATTACAAAACAAAAGACCATGAATAATGAAGAATCCAGTCCCTGCCCCCATTCCAACACACACACATCCCTGAGCTTAGAACCAGCCAGAACAGGCCAAGAGGCTCTCTGGATTTCAACAAGCCCTTCTCAGCTCGCATCTCCACAACACAACACGAGAGGAAACCAACCCTGACTTTCTTTCTCCCTCTTCAAACTAAACAAGTCCCCGAACTTGTCAAACATAGATGCAGAATTATGAAAAACAATCATAAGTGAAAATTCCAGTTATTAAAATGTATGGGGACTAATTATTGATCTGATGATATGCTGAATAAAAAGAGACAGACACGCTTGGATAAACGGAAATCTTTTAGTCATTAATATACATGTGTTTGTTTTTCCTTGTCTACACTGGAAGCTGCAGTAGGGCTGTATTGTCTAACAAATTAGAGGGGGTGACAATGTGTGATGTGTGATGTCTGCTCAGACTTATTAATTTCTGCCAAACTAAAACAAGGGCTGCCTCCCCACCGCGGGCCACAGGACTGGGTCATGCAGATATGAGTGCCATTAGGAAGACTCTACCCGGGGAAGCTGTATGCTGGCCTGAAGTTGTTTCGCACGGACGAGGTACTGCTGGCCTGTAACTGGGCCCTGGCAGCAATGGAGCACTCCAGGAGGGCTGCTCTTGGCTCTGCGCCCGGAAGGGTGGCCTCCCCACATGCCACTCCCTCGCCTTCCCCAGGGCCAGGCCTTGCGTCCTTCACGTGGCACCACTGCAACCCCATTCCAAAACGATCGCCACTCTTCTGAGCCTTGGTTGTCCCTTCTACAACCTGGGTTGTCTGGTGTCAGAGCCCCAGAATGACGGTGAAGAGCTGACAACCCAAAGTCAGGAGATGCTGCGTTCTAACTGGGAGGTCCCGAGCTGTGTAGCTTCTCTGAGTCTGTTTCATCAGGTAAATGGGAAAACAACACTCATGGGAACCCCTGCGACTGTGAGGATCAAATAAGATACCACGTGACAAGCACTTAGTCGGAGCTGGGCTACAGAGCAGATCTTCAATAACTCGTTCACTATTGTTGTTATTATTGTCTTGCTCACAGTTAAATAAAATCACATGAAGCGTGCAGAAGCAATAAACACAATGTGTCCTCAAAATATTTTCTCAAATAAAAAAATATATATATTTTTTCAAATAAAAAGAAACTGGCTCTGAGGTCATTCCCTGCATTCGGGGCAGTCTCTCACGCTCTCTCTCTTCAGACTCCTGCAAGAAACTTGGGTTGGCGGCTTTAGCCTCAGGGTGTGTTTGGAACAGGCTTCAGTGTCTCTGCTCGTGTGTGCAGTGCTCAGCCCGCAATGCCACCCGGCACCCCCTGCCCACCTCCCAGTGTAGACCCCTCTGGGAGGCCTCCTGGAGCGGCCCCTACAGCCGCCTCTGGCACCCTGAGTTCCAGCTGCTATGCAGGTGTCCATCTCCCACACCTGAGTGTGGAGGCCTGGAGGGCAGCGTCCGCGTCTTTCCCAGCTCTGGCCCCAGGGCTGAGCAGCAGGCCCAGTCCAAGAAGATGAACACAGAAGCTAATGTTTGCTCTGGGCCTGGCTCTGGGCTAACCGATTCACAGTCTCACTAAATCTCACAGTACCTAGTAAGGTAAGAAGCAGCACAGTTACAGAGGCTCAGGGACATCAAGTCCCTTGCCCAACGTCCTATCTCCAGGGGTGGGGGATCCTGACAGACTGGGGCCTGTCTTCTCCAGGGCTTTAGTCAGCTGGGTTGGGGAAAGGAGAGCAGGTGGTCGAACGGGGCGATGCTTGGGGAGGGCAGGGCAAGATCCGTTCACTTGCTGAGGACGGAATGCTGAGGGGGAGGGATGGAGGGAGGGGTGGATAGTGGTGCTGTCATCAGAAACGTGGGCTGCAGCGTCGTCAGCACCGTGGACGGACGTGATTTCATGTAGGCAGCATACGAGGTACCAGGTCCCACTCAGGCCTCACAGCAACTTGTGAGAAGGCATTCTCGTCCAACCCTTCAGTGGAGGACAATGTGGCTAATGTGGCTAATGTCCACTAGCCTGCAAATAGCTTATTTGGGACAATTACATTGAAAATGACTCAAATCTTATAAAAGAAACATTTTTCATTTTTAAACCATGAAATATGTGCCCCAGCTACTCAGTCCCTCCCCCCGACTGAAGCCGGGGTGTCTTGTGTCCCCACTTTTGCCTCAAAGTCACAAGCCCAGCACCCTGGGAACAACTGTCAGTCTAAAGTGTTCCCCTGGCACGTCTCCCCACAAGTTTACCAACCAGAACTGGGAAGCACCCAGGAGGTGTCAAAGGGGGCGGGCAGCTCAGCGTCCCCTCACTCATGCACCCAAACTTCCGAGGTGCACAGTCCAGTGCTCTTGGCTCCCTGGCAGTCCCAGCCCACGGCCTGCAGTGTCAGGCTCCCCAGCCCTTGGAGCCCCGGCCCCTGGAGAGCTATCAGAATTGGGTAAATGCAGCTGTTCTTTTGAAGGAGTAAGTTGAGGGCACTTATCAAATCAACTTCCTAATGAATCTTTTCAGGTCTGGATGGAAGCTGTTCTGTTACTATGGAACTTGGCTTGATTTGGAAATTAATGTGGTAATTCACAGCCACTCCACCAGGCAAGAAGATGGAAAGGGAAGGAGAGAGAGCGAGGTGAGGGAGACCCGGGGCAGCAGCCTGGTGCATCCGGAGAGCTGGGCCACACGCGCTGGGAGCGGGCACACAGCACACCACAGAGAGGCATTCCTCCCAGCAGGCCCGCAGTCAACATCCAGGCCCTCGCCTCTTTAGGGATGATTGGACGATGATAGATTCGATAGATAAATGATCGTGATGATGAGAGAGAGAGAGAGAGAGAGGCAGACTTGTATTGCTCCCAGGATTTGCTTCATATTCCAGGACGCACTTCCCAGGACAGCTACCTCTGCTATGTCCCTACATCACCAACACCATTATTTACTGTATATTTTTCTTAACATTTATTCACTTTTTATCTTAAATTTTATATCACTCTTATAGATGGTAAATAGAATATAAATATAATACATACCATATAAATAACTATAACGTATCTATAATACACAAATCAATGTAACATTACATAAATGTAAAATGAGTTACATTGAAAACAAAAGCTTAATTATTGCATTCTGGAGAGGCCCTTGCCTGCTGGAGGTTCCGAGTCTGAAGTCTCACCCCATTTGGGAAGAAACAACTGTTCTAAAGACTTTCAAGACATAGTGGTGCAAAGTCAAGGTGTACACACCTCTTGGAATCCACTTTCTCGGTCTATCAACCAGTGCTATTTAATGCTATCAACTTGACAGTTTATCTAACAAACATTTACACAGCGTATACTATGTGTCGGAGGCCTTTCTAAAAGTTCTTTTAAAAATTAACTCATGGGCAGCCTGGGTGGCTCAGTGGTTTAGCACCACCTTGATCCCAGAGCATGATCCTGGAGACCCAGGATCGAGTCCCGCGTCCGGCTCCCTGCATGGAGCCTGCTTCTCTCTCTGCCTGTGTCTCTCTCTGTCTCTCATAAATAAATAAATACATAAAATCTTTTAAAAAATAAAAATGAACTCATTCTCCATTTAATTTGTATCATAACCTCATAACCTTGTGTGGTATAGCACTACTTCCATTTTAGAGAAGGGAAACTGAGGCACAGAGAGGTTCAGTAACTTGCTAAAGGTCACCTCAAACTCTTACTCTCACCTAAGGTCATGCGCGCGTTGGTGAGTCAGAGCATTCCAGAGCCTCCAGCCGCTGATTCTTCAGCCCGGGCCCAGGCAGCAGTGACACCTGTAGGTGCCCCCAGCAGGCCATGCCTCCAGGCCCCTCTGTGCCCTCCATCTGACTGCGAGTCTGATTCTACGGCTCGTGGATGCTCATCCAAAGAACTTCCAGAAGGAAAGAAGGGAGTGGGGTTTTTTGTTTGGGTTTTGCTGTTTTTGTTTTTTGTTTTTTTTAATAAAAAAAGTATAACCAAAGCTTCTGAACTGCTGCTTTTCTCTGCTAACTATTCTTAAAAAAAAAAAAAAAAAGATTGTATTTATTTATTTATTCGTGAGAGACACAGGCAGAGGGAGAAGCAGGCTCCATGTAGGGAGCCTGACGTAGGACTCGATCCCAGGTCTCCAGGATCAGGCCCTGGGCCGAAGGCAGGCACTAAACCGCTACACCACCCCACCCCCCGCCCCGGGCTGCCCTCTGCTAACTATTCTTAAAAGAAATCTCTGAACAGTGCTCGGAGAACCAGATCAGGGCTACATTGGAGATCAGGTGGCTGAATCTGAGGGAGGCAGAAGGTTCCCTCGGCACAGGGAGCAGCGGTGGAGGCACCTGGAGCCTGTGGAGAGATGAGGGGCTGTCTGTGAGGGCTCCTGCGACCAGCTGCCTCTATTAGTGCCGCCAGGTGCCCTCAAGGGGCCCACAGCAGCCGTTCCACCCCAGGGAGCCCATGCCCTGTTTGACCCGGGGTGTAAGACGGGCTGCGGCCCTCACCGCAGCCTGGAGTGGGTGACAGGAGCCCGGCATCACCATTATGATAATCACAGGGTAGCAGAGGCAATATTTTGGAAATGGTCAATGCATTATTTTCTTTGGCTTCTCCAAGTACACGAGCCTTGCCCAGTCTGACTAATGAGAAGTTGAGAATCTTCCAGAAGGAATTCCAAGAGAAAGATGAGGTAATATGTAGATACTGACACTTTAAAAAAATAGCCAAAATTGTATCCTGGCTGGCACCAAAAGCTATATTTTTCCCCACTAACTCAGTGGAGGACAGAGAGAAAGGAGGCTCAAAGGAAGGCTAGCTCATCAGTTGAAAAAATAATGCAATCTTGCCGCAGAGTCAGGTGAGAACACAGGTTAAATGTGAGCCCCTCCTAGGATACTGCACAGTGGCTGAGCGCTTCCTTTGGGTCGGCCCCTGCCCTTGCCAAGTGTTTTACACTCATGGCCTCGCGTAACCTTCTGAATAGTCCTGGAGTTGGTGCCATTATTACCCCCATTTTATGGATGAGGAAAGGGAGGAAGGATAAATAACTCGACCAAGCTAGACATCCAGGAGGTAGAGCAGAGGTCCGAAGCCTTGGTGCCTTTCTCTAGATGCAGCATTTGTCCCCAAGGAGCTGCCCCTCCCCTTAGCCACCCCGACTCCCCAGAATACACCAGAACACACGTAAGAGAATCTATCCCCAAGACCAACATACTTGGGCTCGTGTCAGTCTAGGACTCATCCCGGGACCCTCCAGGTAGGAATCTCTGAGCACCAGAGACACCAGAGCACATAAAGACAGTCAAGGCCATTGAAAACGCAGAGGCCTCACACGGGCGTCTGCCTCCCCTGGTAGCGCCTCAGACCTTAGACCAGGAGTCTGCTCCCACGGTCAGGTTCTGGATCTGCAAGTCCTATAAGTCACAAATCCCAATCCTCACCAGGGGCCAATGCCTGACTCGTGCACCCGGCCCCTCAGTGAGCCCCTCAGCGGTCAGAGGCTCCAAGCACCCACAGCCCCAACCCCCCAACTCCGGTCACATGACAATCACCACCTCCCTCTCCCCAGGGTGCAGCTCAAAGGTCAAGCAGGACCTGGCCTTCCCTCTGACTCCATGGCCATCAGGGAAGGCCCACCTTACCTTCCATCTCTCCCCTGCCCTGTGCCCTCCAGACAGCCTCAGCAGAGGGCCGAGGCCACGGCCACCCGCAGGCCCCATCCCTGGGGCACCCAGAGCGCTGCCCTCGCCTCAGCCTTGGGCCTGGAGGGCGGCTGTGCTACTGCTTCCTGCCTGGCCTTCAACGGGAAGTTAGCCTCTCTGTACCTCAGCGGCCACATCTGCTACACAGAGCCTCTGAGGCTTAGTACCTTCTCTCCCCTCTGCCTAGAAAATCCTTCCTCTCCTTGATCTCTCTAACTCCTAGGTCTTCTCTAGACTCCACTCATGTTATTAGACCACTTTGGGGGTCTTTCCCCACCTTCCATTTTTAAACTCCTATCCCAAGCTGGACTGCCTTCCTCCATAATGATAATAATTGTTTTATTAAGCATTTACCACATGCCAGGCACTGTTTAAAGCACGTTACGTGTGTTGATAAATTTAGTCCTCACAATAATTCCGCTAGGTGGATGCTATTATCGTCCTTATTTTACAGAGAAAGAAACTGAGAACTACAGTAAAATGAATTCTTCTAGGTTCCTTGGCAAGTAAGTGTCAGAGCTGGAATTCGGACTCTTGCATGGTTCTCATGGGTGATGGAAGGTGTGACGAGGCCTGAGGAGGGCTGCCTTGACCATTTTCTGTTTTGACACATGATCGCATTTCAGGGAGGCCCATGCAAAGTTTTTAGCCAAATTGCATCTTTTTTTCCAAACAATTTTATTCCTCAGTGATGACTCCAGATCTATCCTCCTGGGCAAACTCCTGACATTGTAATTCTTCTATCTGTTGCTACTGTTTTAGTTGCCCACAACTCACTCCAGAACAAAAGTCACGGTGTGGGGTCATCAGGGCATGGTGGAGTTATGAGAAAACTCAGAGTCAACATCTGACACTCTGTGCGACTTTCAGCAAGTTTCTTCTGTGATCTGAGCTAGTGCCTCACCTGAAGAATAGAGGTACAATACCAATCTCAGAGATTTAGAGAGGCTCAAATAAAATAGTGGACATCAAAGCCCTGGGCAAGCAAGAGGTAACTCAGTCAACAGCTGCACAGCAAGCACTTCCCTGTGCCAGGCACTGCTGCTGTCAAGGTGACATTTGCACTGGAGTTATTTCTCAGACCAGCACTTCCTGAAGGAGTCTGTCTCTAGTTATGAAACCATCACATTGCTTGTCATGTCAGGACCTCAGCATCCTCACTGACAGGGACCCACCTACTCACTGCTGTCCTCTCTTCTCTCCCCTCTGCCCCCATCTGGGTCAAAGGGTAGCCCCCACCAGTCCCTCCCCTTCTCTGGGCCTTCCTCCTCCTCTCTAAAATAAGGAGCTGGGGTCCCGTGGGTCTCCAGGCCCTGCCAGGTGGCCATCAATGATTGTATGGTTTGTAAGGCCTTCGCTGAGTGGAACTCTCTCTTGTTTGCTGAAGTCAGGGGTGGGCAGGAAGATGAGCCCACACACCCAAGAGGACATTCAGAGTTGACTACACATATCTTCACTGAAACTGAACACTAAGTTTTAGTCCCTGGCCACATCAAACACCTCAAGTCCCCTTCACCTCCCGCTAAGACCACACCTCCCTTTGGCTGAGAGCTCCCCTCCATCCCTGGTTTTCCTGGCCAGTCCTTACATCACCTTTAAAACTCAGAGTAGAAGCTCCCTCCTCCCTAACCCATCTATTTTTGCAGTCAATGCTCTAGAATATAATTTATTGATTTGAACATCTGTTCCCCCACCCTGTCCCTCAAGGGCAGGGACTGTATTTTGTATACTGGGTTCCCAGGCCTTACGTCAGCATGAGGCATGAGGCTCATAGCAGGTGCTCAGTTGCTATTGGATGGATTGAATTGGATGTGGTTTAAAGTTACCTGCTGAGGTCCCAGTATCTGGAAATGGCAGGGCTAGCACCGGCACCCAGATCTGGGGGTGCCAAGTCCAGCATGCCTCATCTCCCTGCAGTGACCAGGAATGGCATCAGAGGACACCTGCTGTGAGGTGACGGGTGTCCAGATAGTTGCTTTCACTGTCCTTCCACCAGGCAGGGGAGGACCAGCGGCACAGGTGGTCTCCAGGAGCCTGACTGCCTGAGAACGGTCCTCAGGACGCCCCAGGACTCTGTCCACACTGGCATAGCTGCCCACCTTGTTTCCTTCCCTTTTCCCCTCTCAGCCTCCACCTGCCCAACCCCTGGCTTTCTAGAGATGGAAGTCAAGCCACCCTGTCCCCCTTCTGCTCCCTTTCCCCAGACCTCTGTAAATATAGTGGGAACCTGGCTTTTTGAATGAGGTGGGAGGACACAAAGAGAGCCACCTCCCCCCGTGCCTGTCGAGTGCCCAGTTCATATTCCTCCTGCGACTGTATCTAAATTTGCAAACCGTCACCCCGCGCCCCACCATCATGTGTCATCTTTTATGCATGGCCACCTCTGCCGTGCTGCTCGGCCAGTTGCTACGCAACCGACAACGGCGCCGCAGGGGCCTGACATTAGTGAAAGCAAATTGACCAGAGGAGCCCTCATCCTGCATGCAAAGCAGCCAGGGCCTCCCCAAGCCACCCTCTTTCTATCCAGGGCCAGACCCTTGGACCACAGCCTCGGCGGCCTAAGCTGCAGACACTGGTGCTCCAACACCTCCAGAAAAGGCCAGACCCTGGCAAATGACAACAGCCACCTCCAAAGGGAAAGGAGGGGCCAGTGTGCCTTCAGGCTCTAAAATTCTGAACTCCTGGTGGGATGGACACTGGCTGCTGCAGGAAAGGAGAAGAAGATTCCTACTCATTGAGCACTTACTATATACTAGGCACAGTGAGAACAGTACAATGCAAAAAGCTCTAACTTCCTGGATTCCAGCCCAGCTCCACCATTTCTCAGCTGTGTGTTGTGCATGCAAATCACTTATTGGGACTGAGACCAAGCCACTGAAGGAAGCTGTCTTTAGACATCTTGGAAAGTAATAAAAGGCAAGATAATGGGCTGGAAGGAGAAGGCCAGGAGAGCAGCAGGGGTGAGAAGATGAGAGAAAGGAAGGAGGGCAGCAGCATGCCTTGCCCACCTAGTATTGAAGGCTTCTGAGCTTCCTGTTGGGAGGAACAGAGGAAATTAGAAGCTGGATGTTCTGGTCTCCCTTTCTGCTCAGCCCCTCCTGGCTCCCACCCCTTGGAACTGACCTCATGATTTGTCACTTGACTGTACATCATTTTGCACTGATGGTGATGGGGGTCGCAACAAGTTATGCTGGAGAGAGGAAGGGTGTTAGTGATTAGAACTGGCCTTAAATCCTCAAATCCTGGCTCTCATCTTTCCAGACTATGCAACTGCAGCAAGTTACTTCTGTCTTTTGAATTTCTATTTTTCAATCTGTAAAATAGGCATGATGATACCTATCACACAGGCTTAAATGACTGACATATGTTATGCTCCTAACAGAAAATCACTAAATGCCACTCTTCTCCCCCAAACTCTTCAGTGGCTCTGAATTGTCAGAGAAGCCTGCTTCTCTGGGACCACCTGGCCCCCACTCACCCCCTCCCAGCGTCACCTACCTGCACCTCTGCATTTTCTCAAATGCTGATTTTTCCCAGAGGACCCAGAAAAAAATAAAATAAAGTATGAATTTTTAAAGTTTCAATAGACAAACCTACCCCATGAGATCATCTCCTAATCTACTGAAATTTCCTAGTGGAAGAAGGAGCAGGAAACCAAGGAGTAACCATCCCTTCTTCAGTGGTGGATCTGAGAACTTTCTTAAACTTCATGACGAGATATCTTGAAGCTCATTCATCTTTTGAGAAATGCTGTTCTGTGGCTCCTGAAGCCTCAGTGTACCTCGCACACTGAGGATGAATATGCCCTGAGGAAGGGCACGGGGACATCTAAGACAGCATAGCTCAGTGATTTACTGGACGCCAAGCATGGTTCGGGTGTCATAACAATGTCTTGGTCTTGACCAGTGTTTAACATCTCATAGCCATTAATTAACTAATTCACAACCTCTTGTTAATTAGAAAATATCTTTTCTTTTCATACCAATCAGTAAGGTAGATATTACCCCCACTTGCTTAGGGGGAAACTGAGTCTCAAAAAAATGACATGCACAAGATCAAGATCATACAGTTGTTTGATGATGGTAAACTGGAGCAGGTATGGTTTTACATGAAAATGGGCTAAGAGGCTCTAATGTATGGACTTTGTCTATATCATCATGAAGTTAACACTCAAGAGTGATTTGCCCATTTTAAAAACCCACAAGTTACTGGGGAAAGCCATTTATGTCTTCCTTATAAGGACAGAGACTTTACCACATCCAGAGAGAGGCAGTAGGGGGGGTATAGAGAGCACTAGCCCAGCTGCATGTCCCTGGGCAAATTAGTCCATTCCTTTGTGCCCAAATTTCGTCTCTCTGAAATGGAAGGTAAGGTTACCTACCCCTCCCCAATGCTATTCCGAAGGGTAAAATGAAACAGATATCAAAGTGCTAAACTGTGAGGTCTTGGTACATGTTAGTATCCCCTCAGAAGGGATATTTCTCAGAACCAGGGGTCTACAACCTGTGTCTAATATATGCATTTTCTTTAATTATTCAATGTTGAGAGCTGTGTTGTCGTTGTTGTTTAAAAGGAGACATGTCAATTGTATTGCCTTTGTGTTGTATTGAAAAGCATTTCTTCATCATTTGGACTAATTTCCAAACAAATTAAAAACTGTTGTAGCAGTCAAGCTCTGACTGCTTCATCTATTAGATTCAGAAGACGGCAAATTTCTTAAAACACAGATATAAACAATTCTGGTAACATGATCTGATTTTATAATTAATTCTCTGCCCGGGAAGGCAAAAGTTCTCCTTCTCACTTTCTTTGCCCTCAAGTTCCTGACTGTTCTCCCACTTCTGGCAGACTCTTGACTAAGAAAAAGCAGATTCTGTTACCTGGGACTCTGCTGCATGCAAAAGCATAAATCTTTTCTCAAATGTCCTTTGATCATAGAAATGGCCAGGGTAGAAGAAGCTGAGTTCCTTTACGATCTGACCATATTGGTTCTTCCCACAGTGCAGCCATGGTGAACACATCTCCATCAGGGCAAAGCTGCTCTGGTTGGCAGCCCATAGAAGCCCCACCCTGTAACAGCCTGTGGGGCAGACTTGCCCTAGGGATACTCAAGATCTAATAGAGGTATGAGGCTGGAACAGGAGGGGCAAACATGTATGCAAGGAGTTGTTTAAATAGCAAGAGGGTTGGCTGGCCTAAGCCCCTTGTAGACATACTAAAACGGGTCCAGGGTCTAGTCTCTGACCAAGATTAGCACTCAGTCTAGAGCCAAGTTTATGATTCAGTATATAACCAAGATCAGACCTTAAGCTGGGATCAAGGTCAGGGCTCAAGTTGTGATCAAGATCAAGGCCCAGACTATGACCAGGATTAGGGATCAGTCTGTGGCCAAGATTAGAGCTCAAATGAGACCTGAGTTCCAGGACTGGTCTCTGACCAGGGCCAGGCTGACTTATGGTCAGGATCATGGCTCAGTTTGTGACAAGTCAGTGGGATTCATAAATGATTAGAGCTGGTCTCTGCTCATGGATTTCATAGTCTGGTAAAGGAGATAAGTAAACTGAATTCCTCTACCAACTGTAAAGAGTTAGATGGAGGGTAACATGAAACAATCATAACAGAAGAAAAGGTTTGATTGTTCTACCTGGGAGCCAGGGAATACCTTCTAGAGAGGTGATGCTCGAACTGTGTCCAGAAGAATCTAATCAGCTTCATTTCAATGCACTTTTTAAAAATGCTGTTTTCAGCATGTGGCCTCATTTGCTTTGCAACTCTCCAATTTCCCTCCAACACTCTGTGTTGTATGTAATGTTTGTTTTGAGGGACACCCTTCCTCTTCCTCTGGCCAAAAAAGTCCTAAGGAACACAGTTTTTTTCAAATTCAGTACTTCCCATTATTTCCTGTACACCATTCAGGTGCTCTATCTGGCCCTGACATTAACTTCCACATACTTTTGTCTCTTTGGTTTGGTTTGATGCACTGTGCAGGAATCTATTTACTCCTTTGTACCATGAATCTTCATCTTGCATCATGAAAGTAAGAACCTTTTCCGTAGGTTTTGATCCAACAGCCCTCAGAGGAGCAGAATGGTGAAGACAGGGCAGCCCGGGTGGCTCCGCGGTTTAGCGCCGCCTACGGTCCAGGGTGTGATCCTGGAGACCCGGGATTGAGTCCCACATTGGGCTCCCTGCATGGAGCCTGCTTCTCCCTCTGCCTGTGTCTCTGCCCCGCCCCCTCTCTCTCGCTCATGAATAAATTTAAAAATAAATAAAATAAAAAATAAAAATAAAGAATGGTGAAGACAGTGAAATCTAGGAACCCAGGTGAGGTCTATAGCCTCAGGCAAATCACCCAATCACTCTGAGCTTCAGTTTCCTCATCTGTTAAATGAGGCTGAAGCATGCCTTGCCCATATTGAAGGACATTTTGGATGCCCAGTGAGAGAACAGATATAAAAGTGTTCTGGAGATGGTAAGGATTACAATAAATCTCTCATGAATGAATGAGACAGAAGTTCATTTCTGCTTCAGGGGGTTGGTTGATCTTCACTGGAATCCTAGAAAGTAGGATCCATGGTCCCCTGTATCTGTTCATAGCCCAGGTATGTGGGGAGGGGATAATGTGTGTTTCTGAGACATTGCTTTGGGGCATGAGAGCAGTTCGAATGTCCATTTGTATGTCAATGTATGTACCCATGTATGTGTCCTAGATTTGCTTCTTCAGAGCTGACTCTGTGGTGAGGATTTATGTACAAGTGATTAAGGAAATGTTTCCTGAAGAAATCAATAATGGAGTAGGAAAAGCAGGACAGCAAAGAAAGGAGATAAACAAGGGTGTGATCTCAAATAAAAGTCTTACAGAGAGTAGATTTTAGCCTGATCCTGCAGGGGAACTCTGGAGTGTAAGTTGTCCCAACTTAAGAGTGGAGCTGTGCTTTCATTCTCTTCCGTCCAATAAGTCTGAGTCTCCAAATGACCAAGAAACCCCTTCATGACCCCACCAAGCCTCATCACTCACATGGCCCCCTTACTTTACCCCAGCCAAGAATTTTCTGGGTATGGGGATCATAATGGGGTTCTGGGATGCCCTTACACTTCTAATAGCTCAATAGGGAAGACAGTGATATGACAGGAAAATTAAGGAGTTTGTGGGAATAGAGATAAATATGTAACTCTGTCAGAGTTCAATGAAGACTTCCCAGGGAGATGAATGTGAAGGATATTGATGGGGAAGTAAAGAGTGATCCTGATAGGATTTGCAGTATGGGTAGGAAGTGAGATGTGCATTTGGCAGAGATTTGGCAGAGAGTGGCCAGAAATTAAATATTTGTAGAATGAGTAAATGAATGAATGATAATACAGGTATTACACAGTCTGGGTTTTAGAACTCAAAAGCCTTGATTCCTATCTCCTCTGCTTACTCCTCCAACAAGTCATTTAACCACACTGAGCCATAGTTTTTTCATTTAGAAAATGGAGATAATAAGAATATCTGGGACAATGAATACAAAAAATACTTTGTCTGCTGGAAGCTTCAGCTCAAAAATTAATATTCATTCATTCATTCAAATAATATTTTGGGGTTCCTATGCTAGGCCATGTGCTAGAAATCAACCTACACAAATAGGAATTAGATGAGGACTCTACTTGTAGGTGAGGAGGAGACTATTCTGGGGAAGAAATTAGGAGACAGAGAAGACAAGTTTAGCTCATAATGAGATAAGGTGCTGTAATCAAAATTTGGGAGCTCAGAGATAGCTTGACTGTCATCTAATGATGAAGTTTTCCCCAAAAAAGTAAATTTGTATAATTGTGCCTTGAAGAATGAGTGGCGTTTTGCCAGATGAAGATGAAGTCAGGGTAGAGGTAACATATATGAAGACACAGGCATGAAAGAGAAGTGTGTTTAGGCCATCAGGACTGGTCTCCATGGCATAGTGTATACAGGATGGTGTCGAGCTATGAAAGGGATGGGGTAAGTCCCTAGAGGTCAAGTAATACAGGAGGAATTGGAGTTCTTCTCTGGCATGAGAGTTGCAGTGGCATTAAGATGAGAATAGGTGAGCAAAGCCTGTTTGGGTCCCAGGAAGAATAATTGTGGGAACCCATACCTTAAGAAATGGAAAAGGACCTTCACAATCATTACCGCCAACACACAACTACTCCACCACCACCGCCAAGCTCCAGCAATCTCTCCTTCAGACAGTTATCCATTATGGAAATACCTGCTCAATATGGTTCCTTTTGAAAATGGGCTCCTACATCATGAGAGTCATTACACACCATCTCCCAATGAGCTTTGTTTGGTTATTATAATTGTGTTTCTATTGGCAGGGTATAAGATGAAACACCTTCTAATTAGCCCTGAACATCCCCCTGAAGAGGTCTTTACCAGTTATCTATTGCTGTGTAACAAACCATCCAAAACTTAGCATCTTAACACAACAGTTTATTTAGTTCACAATCCTGTAGGTTGGCAATTTAGACTCTCCTCAGGTGGGCAATTCTCCTGCTGGTCTTGACTGGACTCATTCATTTGTCTGTGTATAGCTGCAGGTCAGGTAGGAAACTCTGTTCCTGGGGGCTAGCTGGCTGTCAGCTGAGGGTAATGGGGTCAACTGAGCCACGTCATCCAGCAGGCTAGCCTGGATTTGGTCATATTGGTAGTAGTCTCTGTTTTAACGATAGCAAGAGAGGAATCTATAAGGCCTCCTGAAACCTAGACTCAGAATTCATCCAATATTATTCTATTCTGTTGACCAAAACAAGACATAAGCCAGTCTGAAATGCACTCAATGGGAGAATTTACCAAGTATTATGGCCATTTTTGCAAACTGCCCTATGATTTATGAATTTTTTTCTATAATCCTGGCATATGCAAGGAAGAAAGAATGAGCATTCCAAAGAAAGTTTTTGTTCTTTTTATTAAATTATTCTCTATAACCATAACATATGCTGAAAGCATGGTTAACTCCCTGTTATCTATTCATCATTACATAATATTATTACAGGTCTCCCCCACTATCTGAAAGTAGACCTGCCCTTATGAAAACCTTTGTAAGCCAAAATGCCATAAAACAAAGAAGCAATTACCATTAATTTATATGGAAAAAAAATTTAGCATTCCCAGACCGCAAAAAATAACCTCTCTTAGGCTTTTCTGATATCTTAACACATCTTGTTAAAGGATGCAGAAAATAAATTGAGATAAAGCACAGATGCTCACACAGCTCAAAGTATGGTGGTGAGGTGCTGAGTGTAGTTTCCAAGAAGGAGCTTGGCATTGCCACTCTGACTGCTCGATGCATGCTGCCTGTATAATGGCTTGCTGCAGAACAAAAGCTAAAAATTATTTTCACTTTTTGCCTTTATTCATGAAAGCAAAGATCCTCTTTGGATTTTTTTGTTGTTGCTACCAAAAACAAGTACTAATATAAGTCTTTCATAAAAGCAAAGTGGCCTAATGCAAACTTTTGAAAAGCTAGGGGATACCTGTATTATTTGAGCACCTCCTATGTGCCAAAGACCACTCAAAAGACAGTGGAAAAGATATGCACAGCACTTGTTCCCATGGAGTTCACAGTCCATTATGGAAAACATCTTAAACAGGTAATTATAGTATTTTGATAAGTATTATGTCTAAAGTTTTATAGCTTTATTAATCTGGTCCTTTATGATTTTTGTCATTGGAATCTTGACTTTTAAAGCCTCCCATGACCACCAAATTAATAAATATTCACTTGCCCAAATGGGCTTTTGAAAGAAGGAAGTTGCACCCCTGCCTAGAGGCCCTCTTAACTTGGGTCTTCAGTGAGCAAACCTGGGCCCAGCCAGAAGGCTAAGACCAAAAGAGGGGAGCCCCTACTTCATTTCCAGACCCAGGTCCTGGCCCCTCCTGAAAGAGACTGGTGCTATGCTCCCTTCCCATTGAGTTGCCTCCCCAGGTGGACACCATTAGAGGGAGAGTAGAGGACCTATTTCAATCAGCCTAGACTTGATGTCAACCCAACTCCAGGCTGTTTCCTGTTACTGGAAGGCCTTTTGGGCCCCTCTCACAGGTGTTTTAATGCGCAACCTGATTGATAACTGGACCCCTCAAAAGTATTTTACTGGATTTCACTCAAGCATATTTATACATACTTGCATACTCAAAATAACTATAGATGATAGTTTTATGTATTTTTCCTTTTTTTCCATTTAACAATGTTTTAGGCTTTCCTTTAAATTCTAGTTAGTTAACATATAGTGTAATACTGGTTTCAGGAGGAGAATTAAGTGATTGATCATTTATATATAACACCCACTGCTCATCACAAGTGCCCTCCTTAATACCCATCACTCATATAGCCCATCTCCCTCCATCCACCCTCAGTTTGATCTATAAAGATCAACTATAAAGTTGAGTCTCTTATTATTTGCTTCCCTCTTTTTTTCCCTTTCCCCTATCTTCATCTGTTTTGTTTCTTAAATTCCATATGTGAGTGAAATAATATGGTATTTGTCTTTTTCTGACCAACTTATTTCACTTAGCATAATATACTCAAGCTCCATTGTAAATGACAAAATTTCATTCTTTTTGATGGCTAATATTCCATTATATATATTATATATAACATGTATTTTATATATATGTATATATATACAAACACACATACATACATAGATATAGGTATAGATCACATCTTCTTTATCCATTCATCCACCAGGGGATATTTGGACTCTTCCCATAACTTGGCTATTGTTGATAACGCTGCTATAAACATCAGGGGCATGTGCCCCTTTGAATCCGTATCTTTGTATCCTTTGGGTAAATACCTAGTAATGCAATTGCTGGGTCATAGTGTCTTTCTATTTTTAACTTTCTGAGGAGCCTCCATACTGTTTTCCAGAGTGGTTGCACCAGTTTGCATTCCCACCAACAGTGAAAGAGGGTTCCCCTTTCTCCACAACCTCATGAACATCTGTTGTTTTCTGTGTTGTTCGTTTTAGTCATTCCTGTTGTTTTCTGTGTTGTTCATTTTAGTCATTCTGATAGATGTGCAGTGGTAGTTCGTTGTGGTTTTGATGTGTATTTCCCTGATGATGAGTGATGTTGAGCATCTTTTCATGTGTCTGTTCATCATTTGATGTCTTCTTTGGGAAAATGTCTATTCATGTCTTCTACCCATTTCTTTACTGGATTATTTATTTTTTAAGTGTTAAATTTAATAAGTTCTTTGTAGATTTTGGATACTAACCCTTTATCAGATATGTCTTTTGCAAATTTCTTCTCCCATTCAGCAGGTTGCCTTTTAGTTTTGTTGATTGTTTCCTTTGCCGTGCAGAAGCTTTTTATCTTGATGAAGTCCCAATAGTTTATTTTTGCTTTTGTTTCCCTTGCTTCTGGAGACAAGTTTATTTTTTTTAAGATTTTATTTACTTATTCATAGAGACACACACACAGACAGAGAGAGAGACAGAGAGAGAGAGAGAGGTAGAGACACAGGCAGAGGGAGAAGCAGGCTCCATGCAGGGAGCCTGACGTGGGACTCGATCCCGAGTCTCCAGGATCACACCCCAGGCTGCAGGCGGCACTAAACCGCTGCACCACCGGGGCTGCCCAGGCGACATGTTTAGTAAGAAGTTGCTACAGCTAATATCAAAGAGGTTGATGCCTATATTTTCCTCTAGGACTTTGATGATTTCTGGTGTCACATTTAGGTCTTTTATGCATTTTGAACTTATTTGTGTATATGGTAAGGAAGTGGTCCAGTTTCATTCTTCTGCTTGTTGCTGTCCAGTTTCCCCAACACCATCTGTTGAAGAGATTGTCTTTTTTTCATTGGATATTTTTTCCTGCTTTGTTGAAGACTAGTTGACCATATAGTTGTTTTTCCATTTAACAATGTATTATGCTTTTTAATAACTCTACTCTGAGGGATATAGAATGAATACACAAATATTTTCATGGAATTTCATAGCATTTCATGGAAGCTATAAGAAGGCCCTCTTCATTCATCTGTCTGTTCAATAAGTAGTGTCTCCAATGTGCTAGGCCCCTTTCTAGATGACCATTTCTGAATCCTAGGATATGAGACCATCTGGCCATCTCACACTGGACTTTTTTGTCTTTACAGATGAATTTCCTAGGGTTCATCCAGTCTATTATCTGTCAGTCTTTTTTCCATTATTGCATACCTATAAAATCTTTCTGAACATTTTTTCTCTTAATCACTACCCAGACAAATTTTAATTCCAGTTATACTATGTATCTGCTTTTATACTCTGTGTATTTCTCTGTTTTATACATTAAAAAAAGATGGGCAGCCCGGGTGGCTCAGCAGTTGAGCGCCGCCTTCAACCAAGGGCCTGATCCTGGAGTCCCAGGATCAAGTCCCACATCAGGCTCCCTGCATGGAGCCTGCTTCTCCCTCTGCCTGTGTCTCTGCCTCTCTCTGTGTGTGTCTCTCATGAATAAATAAATAAATAAATAAATAAATAAATCTTTTTTAAAAAGAGTAACCTTTTTTCAACCTCCAAGAACTACTTTTCATTCTCTGTGGATAATATGATCCTCTTTGAGAAGACTTTTCATTTCATAGTTGAGGAGACTGGCACCAGTCAGGGGAAGAGATTGCCTCAAGATTACTTAGTTCAGACCCACGGAGTCCAAAACAGATCCCAGGGTCCCTGGTCCTTCACTCCACACTGTCTCAAACATACCCATGGAGGCAACTGTTACCCCTTCACTCACCATCACCCCTGTCTTTGCTTCCTCAACTCAGGGCTCCAGCCCAACTCAGGCCTCAACTTTCTAAAAGTGAAATTGTCTGCACCTAAGGATCTGGGTGCTTCCTAGACTCAGCCATGGACCAGTCCATTAGGAAGCTCAAAGGGTCAGCTGGGGCTTCCCTCACAGAGGCCAGCATAAAGGGATAAGCATTGCTCGGCTCAAGTCTTCACCATGGGCCCACCGATCACACCACAGCTTCCTTGGAGGTTCAGCCCATCACCTTTTCCAAATGCAAGACAAGCATAAAAATACTGCAGCAATGAACCAAAAAAAAAAAATCAACTTAGAAATAATTAAACAGCGAGGCAGCCACCCATAATGATATTCTGCAGCACACTTTGGGGACAGTTTGCTGCAAAAGCACCAGAGCACTCCGGTTGTTTAATTAACATTGAAACGGCAGTTCCACAAGAACTAAAAACCCTGTTAATTTATGTGTCTCTTAATGATGCTCATTTAAATACTGTCAACTTTTCCTCGGTTTAATATTCATGATTTTGAGTCATTAAAACACCATGATCAGCTGGGGAGGGGGGGTGTCTCTCTCATATACCCAGAAACACAAACTGTCTGAAGACAACAATTTCCAAATTCCTACCTTTTTACCCCTCTCCCCAAAGGTTCAGCCTCTTAGAGAAGCTACAAATGAGCTGGGGTGTGTTCAGAGCTGTGGACAGTACAGAGGGAAGGGAGTGTTTAGTGTAGTTTATGACCTACTGCCCATCTTCCCTCAGAACCAAAGGGTCCTCTCTCATTTTCAGCAGTCACACAGCTGGGAGCTCAGCTGGCAAATGCTAGTTCTTGATATGCACCAAGAGGCCAAGCTCCAAACCATAGAGTGTTGAAATGTTTCAATCAAAGCTGGGAGACACAAGTTACCCTGAAATGTATTTCCAAAAGAGAGAGACTTTTGGGTCAGAATAAGATGCTGATGAGGTAAGGAGGCATACATAGGGTTTAGAAGGGACTGTGGATGCCCTTGTAAGAAACACACAGAGGTCAACGCAGGGCCCCAATCAGGAGCTACACACACACAACACAAGCTATGGGTTAGCCCACAGAGAAACCCATGCCCAACATGCACAGATACAGAGACACATGCAAAGTCTATGAAAGCATGTGGAAATCAACAAGGAGATTCAAGTCAATCCAACTCAGGATTACCAAGCTCTGACAGTAGCCCATGTGCTATGTGGAGGTCTGAATTTTCCAAACTGGCCAAGTAGGGAAAACAGAGATAGACAAATGAATGGGCAGTGACCAAGAGTCATTCACCATGATAAGAAGAACCAGGATAGATGAAGATGGGAGGGTGCTGGAAGCACAGAGAAGGGGACACATGGGTGGAAAGTGGGTCTGGCACCAGAACCCCAGGCTAATACTTAGTAGGTACTTCCTAAATTTTAGCCCCCATCTCTTTACAAGATCTCTCTCTCTGTGAAACTACTTCACAACACTGGATCCTGTTTTCAATGAACTAAAAAAGTATGGGGGTAAGTCAAATCTACCAGCATTTATATATATATATATATATATATATATATATATATATATATATATATCCTTAAGGATATATAGAAAGGACCACAGTAAGTATCATGAGAGCTGACTGGAGCAGGAGACCAAACACTGACTTCAAGGCTATCCAGAGCAGGGTTCCTTTTACTGTCCTCAGGACCCTGGGCAAAGTCAGTCAATAAATATGAGTCTAGTTCCTCATCTGCAAAACAGAGATAATAGTCCCCAATACCAGTCCCCAATACCATTCTTATTGAAGATATCTGTTAATAGGTGTGTCTTCCCACTGGAATGTGAACTATCTGAGGGCAGGAGCAATGTCGGATTTATCTCTGTATTTTTAGAGTGTGGCACATAGTAGGACTATATATATGTTGAACTGAACTAAACTGTTAAATTTACCAGGATGTCATAATGAATAAATGAAATAAAGCATATAAAGAGAAATCAGTCATGCTCAATAAATTACCTGAGACCAAGGAGAGGATCAAGAAAGACCTCAAGAGTTTGAATTTAAAATGGATCTTGGGGAAGCCCCGGTGGCTCAGCGGTTTAGTGCCACCTTCAGCCCGGGGTGTGATCCTGGAGACCCGGGATCGAGTCCCACGTCGGGTTCCCTGCATGGAGCCTGCTTCTCCCTCTGCCTGTGTCTCTGCCTCTCTCTCTCTCTGTCTCTGTCTCTCTCTGTCTCTCTCTCTCTGTGTTTCTTTCATGAAAAAATAAAATAAAATAAAATAAAATAAAATAAAATAAAATAAAATAAAATAAAATGGATCTTGAAGGGTGGTATGAGGTGAGCCAAAAAGAAAAATGTCTTCAGCTGCAGGAGCAGAGTGCACAGAGTCGGACCACAGAAGCCCAGCCCTGCCTGTCTCCTCTTCCCCACACCTAGTTCTCCCCACAGACATCCCTGCACATATCATGCTCTCTCACAACCCTCTTTCCATCCTCCTAATAATCTGTTCTCCTTCAATCAGCCAGCCTACTCCTACCTAGGCTTCAAGAACTGGTTCTGCAGTCACTTTTTCCAGGAAGCCTCCTGATTGCCAACCTTGTTCTGGTGTCTTCTCCTCCTCACCTCCCCTTTTCACAGATAACATCTCTTCTCCTGTCAAGCCTCAGCTTCCATGTGACCTCCTCCAGGAGGCCTTTCCTGATCCCCCTCAGGCTGGGCGAGGCCTCCTCTGTCTTCCCTGGATGTTTCTCCTAGGAGCCTAGCTGGTTGTGGGTTGAGAGGGAAGGTACTCAGTGGTCAGAGGTAACACTATGGAGAGGGAGAGAGTCCTCTGGGGAGCCTGCTCCTTTTCAGCCCACCTCACTCCCAGGGACAGCTCTGAGAGGCCCTGCCCCAGCACTGTGTGGGCTTTGCCAGAGGAGCGAAGCCGCCAGAGCAGCAACGCCTTCCTCCTGACCTTCTGCCTCTGCAGGTTCCCGTGACTCACTGATGGAAAACATCCACCCCTTCTGGGCCTCTTCCTTATTTCATCACTTTAATAAATTAAGAACAGATTGAAAAGCAGGAAACATTGTCTCCCGGGCCCCAGCACCCACATTCCAACTCAATTACAGGATTTGTTTTTCGGGTCTGGCCAGAGGCAGCTGGGATGTGGCAGAAAAAGGGAGAGAAAGCGTTTGAACCAAGAGGCCAGAGAAGGTGATTCTGAGCCCAGCTCAGTCTCTGACGAGTGACCTCAGGCCTGTCCATTCACCTCTCTGAGGCTCCTCATCTGCATCTGGAAAGTGGGGATCACAATGACACATCCCTCATCCCTCCCAAGGCGGGAGCAGCATGGCAGATGAGACAGGGAGTGTAAAACTGCTTTGTAAATGGTGAAGTCCTAGACCTTCTGAGAAATAGATTCCTGCCAATTCTCTTGGTTAAAGCTAACATGGCACCAGGCCTCCTCCCTCCTAAAACCTCAGCTCTAGGAGTTTGAACTGAAACTCCTGAATTCCTTTAGGACAAGTCTCCATTCTCTCACTCCTGGGAATCAGCACCAGGAAGAGGGACTATGGATTTTTAAATCATATATAGTCAACTGTTGTTCTTGCTGTTTTCTATTGACGTCCAGAGTGCTGTGTTGGAAAAAAGGGGTGGGGGGTGGGGAGTGAGACTCAATGGGAGCTGGGAGACAGCTTTGCTCCTGACTGCACTACTTGCTTGATTTCTTGCCAATTGCGTCACTTGCCAAACTGGTTTGCAGTTTCGGTTTCTCCATGTATAAAATGAGGGCAGAGGGGGGAATGAGTTAATAATCCTTGTCTTGATAACCTCAGAGGGTGGCGATTAAGATCAAATTAGACCTTTTACAAGCTGTAAAGCTCTATACAAATGTAAACTGCTGTTAAAAGGATATTAATAATTCAATTATTATAATAGTGACTAAGTGGTGATGAAGAAAAAGAATATTCTAGCTAGATGATAATGTCTCTTCCAGGAAAGAGAGTTGCATTGCTTTTCTTGATCACCTCTCCTGAGTTTCTTATAATCTATGGCAGTGGAAGTTCTTCTTTCTCTAACCCAATTATCTCACGCTTTAGGTTAAGCCATTCTCATTTTCTGCTCTCACTTGGAAAGGAAGTTTTCCTTTCCGAAAACTTCCACCCAGTTTAAGACCATTCATAAGACACTCGTCTTCCTTCTAATATGTCATCTGAGGAGACCACATTGGAGGAAAGTGGTAAATTCCGTTTGGGAAAGGTGGGTCAGAGGTGTATGTAGATCTTTCAACTGAGATGCACAATAGGCTAGCTGTAAATAAAGTCTAGAGGTTCGACAGAGTGCTCTGTGCTGAAAATAGTGATTTAGGAGACCTCAGAATAAAAGTGGCAGCTGAATAGCTTCAATCTTATTAAACTACTCTCCATTTCCTGGCCATGCCATCCACTCTCATACCTCCCCATCTTGGCTCCTGCTCTCTGCCTAAAATGTCCTCTTCACTTTATCTGCCCGTGAGATCCTATCCTCACCTCCAGAGAAGCCCTAACATTGCTAGAGATTTCACTCACCCTTCAACAAAATGTTGCAAGGTAGCTTTTATGTTCCACGCACTGCACAAGCTGCTTTGCTAACTCCGTCCTCCATAGTTCTCGCAGCACCACCGTAAGGATCATCATCTTATTTTACAGATGGAAAACTAACTAACCTGTCTAAAGCCATGCAGATGGTTCACGGTATAACTGTGATTCAAACCTACGTCCTCGGATAAAAATTCCAGGGAGATTATTGCTACAAGATTCCACCAGCTACTTCTGCAATAGAAGAAGATGTAAGGCAGGGATGCGTTAGCTTCCAATTCTAAGACTGAGACTCAGACTCAGATGGCAGTAGGGCCTGATTTTAGGACAGTCACTTTGTCTTGGGGTTGAACTGCTCAGGCAAATCAGCAGACCACCGCCAGGGCCCCCCTTTGCTTCAGGAGGGCTCTCCAGAGGTTGACACCCGCCCCCCGGAGCTCTCCGTGGTACTGACATGACTTGCATCCACCAGCCCTAAAAGCCTGACACATTCTCCCTATGGGCACCACGGAGGTTTGTTAAGACTGGTACTCAGGTACTTCCCAAGCCCCCCATCTCCAACTTTTAACTTTGTTTTTCCCTATGCTAGATACTCCCCTCTCACATACCTGGTGAGTTCCTCATCATCCTTCAATACTTGGCTCCCATTGGCTTCCCAAAGTGAAGAAGCCACATTAGCTTTTCAGAAAGGATTCTTGGATACCTGCTATGTATCAGGCACTGTGGTGATGACTTTCATAGGCAATATCTCTTATTACATACTAACATGCTATGTGGCTTACTTGCATTTTGTATTTACTATTTATTGTCTGTCTTCCACCACAAGGCCCACAAGAGCAAGGATTATTGTCTGTCCACTGATTTATTCCTAGCAACTAAAGAAGTGCCTGGCACACAGTAAGTGGGCAATAAATAATTGTTGAATGGTTAAATGAATCACAGTTGTTCGTAATATAACATAATATATATATATATATATATATATATATATATATATATATATAGCATTCAGAGAGCATTATGATTGTATTTTTATATAAGGGCTTTGGCAAAATGACTTCCTCTGGGCACTGAGAGAACTGAAATGTCAGAGTCAACCCGGACAGAGACCAGAGCTGGTTATGAGGGTTTGGGAAAATGATGTGCCATTGTTCACCTCACAACTAAATATCAAGAAGAATATATAGCCTTTGGTATTGAGACTCTAAGTTTTTAAAAAGGAGAACTGAGGCCAAGAGAAGGGAAGGGACCCCAACTTGCCAGTCACAAAATCTTTTAAGGAGTTTACTATGATGAGAATAGGATGCATTGCATGAGTTCTATTCCTATTCATGTGATCCAATATATCCTGGCATCAGAGCTCAACCTGAAATCATAGGTTCAGTGTCTTCACAGAGACATCTCAATCGAACAGGGCTCAAGTTTGTGTCTAGGATCAGAGTTCAGTCTGTGGCTCCAAATCAAGTAAACCATTAAATTAAATGATACACACAAAATACTTGTACCAATACTCGATCTCACTTGCTGAGATCTTTAATAATCAGTCCCTCTTCCCCCAGATTAAATGGAATTCTACACAATTTTAAATTATCACTTATTAACCCTCTTCTTTCCTGGGCTCCTTTCTCTTTTAAGTAGCCCCTCTGGAGGTGCCTGCATTAGGAAGGATCTGGAAAACTATGACAGGAATTTTGTTTTGTTTTGTTTTTGTAATAATAAATTTATTTTTTATTGGTGTTCAATTTGCCAACATACAGAATAACTCCCAGTGCTCATCCCGTCAAGTGCCTCCCTCAGTGCCCGTCACCCATTCACCCCCACTCCCCGCCCTCCTCCCCTTCCACCACCCCTAGTATGTTTCCCAGAGTTAGGAGTCTTTATGTTCTGTCTCCCTTTCTGATATTTCCCACACATTTCTTCTCCCTTCCCTTATATTCCCTTTCACTATTATTTATATTCCTCAAATGAATGAGAACATATAATGTTTGTCCTTCTCCAATTGACTTATTTCACTCAGCATAATACCCTCCAGTTCCATCCAGGTTGAAGCAAATGGTGGGTATTTGTCATTTCTAATGGCTGAGTAATATTCCATTGTATACATAAACCACATCTTCTTTACCCATTCATTTTTTGATGGACACTGAGGCTCCTTCCAGTTTGGCTATTGTGGACATTGCTGCTAGAAACATCGGGGTGCAAGTGTATGACAGGAATTTTGGATTTTGTTTTAAAGATTATGAGGGGTAGAAGAGTCAGGGACAGATTCCAGGAATCTTGGCCTCTTCATTACTGTCCTCCATTCTGTCTACTAACCCTGCAATAGCCTGCCCTGCAAATCCCATACTACCAAGGCCTGGAGCTAGACCCACATTTTCTTTAAAAGGTCCTCCTTTCCTGCCTCTCCGAGAACTTCTACTTGTAGGCAAGATGGAGTAGTAGAGAAGGGACTTATCTTGTTGTCTGAAACAGCCAAAAAGAAAAAAACAGACGAAAGATATGAAATAATGGTTGTTTTCAAGACAGTTTATGTCAGCAACAAAAGACAAAGACCCCTGAGAACAAGACACAAGCAAGATGGACCTGACAATTTCTCCAGCTTGCTGCATTGAGAAAGATGCTAGACTTCAGAAACAAAGACATTACATAGATACTATGATTATATTCCTTAGGTTCAAAAAGATTAAATAAAGTCATAGAAGATACCAAAAAAGGCTAAAATTTTAAACTTCTAAAGGTGAAAACTGAGATGAAAATACGTTGGGTTGGATTAAAGGCAGATTAGACTCTGCAAAAAAAATACACAGTGAACCTGAAAACTAGAATAGAAACTAGTTAAAATGAAACACAGGAAACAAAAAGGAATTTAAAAATTAAAAGATCATCAATGATCTATGGGACAACTTCATTCAGCCTGATATATGTGATAATTAAGAATAATTAGAGTCCATGAAGGAGGGGGGAGGACAGAAAAAATTATTTGAAGAAATAATGCCTGAAACTTTTTTCAAATTTGATGAAAACTGTAAACTCAATGAACCCCAAACACAAGAAAGATGAAGGAAACTACACCAAGACACACTATAACCAGATTTCTCAAAATTAGTAATAAAAGAAAATCTTAAAAGAAATCATAGAAAAAAAGTTATGCACAGAGGAACAAAGATAAAGTAAAAATAGATTTCTCATCAGAAACAATTTAAGCCAAAGACATAAAGATGGAGAAGCATCTTTAAAATATAGAAAGCAAACTGTCAACCCAGAAGTCTATACAGAGTCAAAAATGTCTTTCAAAGGAGAAAGCAAAAGAAATTTTTTTCAAACACAAAGAAGCTGAAAGAATTCATCACCAGCAAAACAGCCCTATAAGAAATGTTACAGGAAGGGTTTCAGTCAGAAGGAAAATGAAACCAGATAGGAATAGAAATCCTCACAATGGAATAAAAAATACCAGAAATGGCAACTGCATGGGTAAATGTACAAGATTTTTTAAATTATTGTTTAAAGATCTTTAAAAAACAATTGACTTCAGTGGGTACAGAGTTTCAGTTTTACAAGATGAAATGAGTTATGGAGAAGGATGGGGATGGTTGCACAGCATTATGAATGTGTTTAATACCACCGAGCTGTACACTTAAAAATGGTTAAGATGGCTAATTTTATGTTATGTATATTTTACCACAATAAAAAAACATTTAAAAAAATCATTGTTTAAACAAAAATAATAACAACGTATTGAGGAATTTATAAGTAAAATGCATGGCAAAGTTAGCATAAATGTCAGGAAAGGAGAAATGGAAGTATATACTTTTTTAAAAAAGTCTTATACTCTATTTGAAGTGCTTTAATCTCACTTGAAGGTAATGCAATATTAAAGATGCATACTGTAAATCCTAAGGCAACCACTAAAATTACCAAAGAGTTAATAAGCCAGCAAAAGAGTTAAGATGGAATCATGAAAAAATACTGTCCATCCAAAAGAGGAGGGGGTAAACCTACCCCACTCCACAGCAATAATTACGTAAAATGTAAGCGGCTCCCTGCCTCCCTGGGCCTGTTGAAATGACCATCTGAAGAGCACTCATCTCTCCGATCTGGATTCAATTCTCAAAGCCATCTCTGAAGAAGATAGATCACAGTTATTGTCTCCTACCACAGATTAGGAAACTGAGACCTCCTCTGGGAAAGTGACTTGCTCAGGTCAACAGCAAGTTAGCAAATGAATCACCAGCCTCCTCCAACCCAAGTTGAAGCTGCTTTTACCCAGCCCTAAAACAGACTCCTCCCTTCAGAAACTCATTTATTCCCATCTACCCCCACTCTTCTCTGTCTCTCTCTCTCCCTCAAAAGAAGAAATACAATTTGGCATGAATTAATGATGAGCCTGCCTGGCCAATTACCAGGGCTAAGTGCTCTCCTGCTGGGAGCGGCTCCCACAAAGCACTAAGTGATGTGGGCCTAGCTGAGCTCCCCCCACCCCACCCCCTGGCCCAGCTAGGCCTAGCGCCCTCCTGGGTCCAGGCTTAGAGGAAGCAGCTTTCCAATTAGCTCTTGCCAGACAGACTGGCTTCTCTACACAGCAAATTGGGTTACAGAGCTCTCCTCCAGCTGGCCTCCTTGTCTGGTCCCACTCGCCCCAGCAAAGAGGGAGCTAATCAACTGTGAAGCCAGGCCTGCAGTTTTGAGGCATCCATGGAGGGAGGTCCTGCAGACCTTAGCCCCATCCCACTAAGGTGGCATTACAGAGCTGAGTAGATGGGCCCTGTACCAGCCAGATTATGGCCTCAGAGCCCTAGAATCAAGGCTTCTGAGCTAAACTGAGAAAACCATGCTCAAAGAACCCCAGGTCCTGTACTTCCCCACACACACACTTATCGCCACCCCCAGTAATAACACAGCGAGTTAGGGCTGCCCCTTGTGCCATCACCGGGCTTTTCTATTTATTTCTTTTCTAACACTTCAGTGATAGCCGGATGTCATTTGAATTTGGAGTTAAACCTGAAGTGAGGGGAGCCTGGGAGCTCATGGTGACCTGACGCGGATCCTGTGTTCCCTCTTTCTGGGCCAGCCACAGGGCTCTGACAAGGAGGGCCTGTCCTGCTCTGCTACTCCCTCTAGTGGCCATTGCCACAGTACAGGGCCAGCTCTCCCCCTCAGAGAGTGAAAAAACAGGGCCGGCACTCCACAGTTTCAGCAGTAATTTCAGAGAATTGTCACACTTGGTCCTCACAATGACTTTGTAAAGTATACTGAGCAAGGGTTGTGGTTCCCATTTTAGAGATCAGGAAACAAGTTTGGACTGTTGAGGAGAAAGCTCAGAGCCACTGGGAAGCAGGGTTGGTCCTGAAGTCCAGGTCTCTCTCCAACCCATGGCTGTACTGGGAGTGCTCTCAGCTCTCAGCTCCCTTTCCCTGACAGTGTATTTTATTTACCCTGTAAGCCTGAAGGTTGGGCATGCCCTTCTTATAGACTGTAACCCTAACCCTTATACCACATGCACACTGCAGTTAGACTCTGAGCAGCAGAGAAGGGTCCTAGTACCATGCACCCATCTAGCCATCCTAGCAGCCAGCCAGCCAACACGTGCTTGTAAGCACCTATCATGATCCAGGTATCCTTAGAGAGCCCACAGGCTTCTTGAGAAAATAAACGGATAATGCTTTGTGCAGGTGCCACAGAGCCTGGGATGTGCATAGGGCAGGCCCCTGGCCCAGAGGAGAGCTGACACCTGAACCAACCAGAAGAGCCTGTAGAGTTTACCAGGCAAAGATGGAGGGGTGGGCAGGTGGAGAATATTTCAAGCAGAAGAAACCGCAAGTCACAAGGCGTATTCATGAAACTTTTCAGTCTGGCTATAGCCTGGAGCCTATACAGAGAAGCATGGCATGGGGCTGAGATGCAGCAGGGTCGGAGCATGAGGCTCCCTGCATGCCCAGCTGCACAGGTCAAGGCTTTGTCCAAGTGAGCTCACTATGAGGCAGTGGCTGCAATCCCACAGCTAGGTAGGTTTATAGCCAAATGTTCTTATACCCATCAGGGAGCAGAGCAGACACAGGGCCTCTGGGGAGTGAGCAGCTGGTGATGCTGAAAAGTGTCTGCCAGGAGAATTCAGCTGCAAACACTTCCCATTCCCAAGAGGTCAAGAGGCCCTGTTGTTCCTCCCTAGTGGAAGCCCTGAGATCACACTGTCATCCATAATTCAGTCAACAAACACTCACTGGGCCTTCTGTCTGCGCCAGACTCTGAGTTAAGCTCCAGGGGCATAGAAATAAAAAGACATGGTTCCTGCCCTTGAGGGATGCACAGTCCTGGGGGAAAGGGAGCCAGAGGGGAAGAGACTGGGAAATTATCACAGTGCAGTGGGAGGCGGGCACAGAGGGGAACAGCAAATCTTGTAGGGGAGCCAAAGGGGAGGGGGGATTTGAGCTAGGTTTTAGAGGGCGGGTAAGCCCTCGCCATGTGGGGACGGGCAGTGTAGGAAGCAGGAGTAGTGTGTGAAGCATAAAGTCATAAAGGGGCTTTGAGGAGCAAGGAGAAGCCGGAAGAAGCAGGCAATGGCTGTATGGTGAGCTGCCCGGTCAGACCACCAGCACCTGGTTTGGCCAGGCCGAAGGGCTGGGGCTCTCCCGGGTCAGGTTCGGGTGGCTGAGGCCGAGCGCTGGGGCAGAAGCATTAGCTCCGAGAGGCAGTGCCGAGGCACAATTGGCAGGGCCAGGAAACTGACTGACTATGGAAGAAAGATTCATTTGCATCTTGCTCTTTTATTTATTTTTTTAAAATCAGACTTTACATAGGGCTTGAACTCATGACCCCCGAGATCAAGACCGGAGCTGAGAGCAAGAGTCAGACACTCAACCGACTGAGCCACCCACATGCCCCGTATCTTACTCTTCTAAATTGCCAGGCTCTGCTAGGGGAGGCCCTGCTGCTGGGCATATGTGAGTGTTCAATAAGCTGAGGTAAGTGAGCCCCCCTGGTTCACACCCCCCCACACACCCACACCCACACCCAGTAAACACGAAATCAACACTCAGTAAGGATGTGCTATAGCTGACTCTCTACACGACTCAACGACTAGGGAAGTGAATGAGTAATGAGTGAACAAATGGTGAAGGAACTGGTGAGCCGCGGGCCCCCACAGGCAGCACCAACGTGGCCCACGCCTCTAGGCCTTGCCCGAGGTGCTGGCTAGGGGGGATGTGCTGCTCAGGGGGGCAGGGGTGGCGGGGGCAGTACATTTCAGGGGCGGCCTTGGAGCTTGGGGTCCAGCTGACCCTCTCTCACCTCCATCCTTTTGTCTGGTGTCAGGAGAGGGAGGAGCGACAGGTCAGCACCTGACTCTGGGAGCTTCCATCTGTACAATACAGGTTTGGGCTTGGCTGTCCAAACCTCACTGTGCAAACCTCAGTAAGTCAGAAGACAGCCCGTGGGAAATAGAAGAAAGTGACATCACTTATTTCTAGGATGCACATGCACCGTGCAAGGAACATTATATCCATTATCTCGTTAAATATAGCAATCCTGAAAAGAAGGGAGTTTTATTGCCATTTTACCAATTAGGAAACCGAGGCAGAGGGAGAGTGTGTAACTTTTCTTAAGCCATCAAATATCTAGGGTACATCAACTTATGGATAATTAAAGCATTAAATAGCATTATAGAAAATTGGAAAAACAGGAAAAACGCTTACGATTTTATCATCCTAACATAGCAGCTAGTATTTCACGTAGCTCTGTATATTTGGTACACGTTTGAGATTTTATTATTCATAAAGTTTTGTCTTACTCCTTTCCTTATTTAACACTGTAACATAAGAATTTTTCCAGGTTACTATGTCACCTTCAGAAGCACTATTTTTCTGCAGACTGTCAAATCAGGTGTAAACACCGGATTTTATTTAATTATTTCCCATGGTTAGGTATGTAAATTGCTTCGAATCATTTGATACTATAATCGATCTTTTCTTTTATTTAGAATGGTCTTCTCACAGCAGACTCCCAGAAACAGAGATACCAGGTCAGAGGGTGTGAGCACTTGGAAGGCTTCTGATACCTGCCGTAAATAACTTTCTCCTGGGGTCTCTCTACTTCCCTCCCCGTGTCTGGATGCCTTCCTTATCTCCCTCTCCCTCTCTCTCTCTCATCCGCTTTCCCAAACCCGACACCTCCCTGACCCTCAGTCCTTCCTGGGACCCTCCTCTGTTAACCTCATGAGCTGGAGATAAAATGATTTGGGCATCCTAGTAGAGGGCTTGAGGTTATACAGCATAGTGGTCATACAGCTCGCCTTTCACAGCAGACCACGTGGCTTTGAAGCCCGGATCTGCCGCTGAGCTGTGTGACCTTGGGCAAGTCACTTAACCTCTCTGTACTTCAGTGTCTTTATCTGCAAAGCAAGAGGGATGAAAATAACAGCGGCCCCTTTGGGTCGTAGATGAAGCTTTAAGGAGTGATTTTGTGCAGAAAGCACCGTGAAAGCTGTGGTTGGTATAAAGGTGATGTCTGATCTGGGAGGGGGCCCTAGCAGAAAAGGTTTCTGGGTTCCTTCCTCTGGGGTTGCCCCGGGGAAGGGCCGCTAGCCAGGTCCCGACAAAAGCGCTCTCTGTGGGAACACCTCCTGGAGCTCCAGGCAGTGGCCACCCCTGCCGCCCGCAGCTGCAAGTACAGGGCCGGGCCTCTCTGCCTCCCCCTGCCGCTCCGCCCTCTGGCTGCTGGGGCCCATCGGATCCCTTTCCATCAGGCTGCCTAACTGACCGGAAAATGCAAACGCATCCCTAACCGCGCGCAACTGCCCCCCTCCCAGCCCTCTCCCCCTTCCGGGAAGGGCCGCAGCGCCAGCCTGACGAGCAGCACTTAATTCTTTATTGAAAACCATTAACCGGAGTTCAGTTCTCTGAGCCCCAGTTTCAAATTACCCACAGGAAACGCCAGGCCCAGAGAGTGGCTTTCAAGGGCAGAGCCATCTCCTCTAAGACACTGGCTCCAGGACCCTGACTGTGGGGACTTTTTTGAGAGAAAGTGACAACAACCACAACAACCACAACAGCAGCAACAGCCATCGTTTCAACTCCTAGACACACACCTGAGAGCTAATGAGGCACGCTGCCCCCCCCCACCCTGCCGTCTCCCTCCTTCTCCCCCTCTGCAGAGGAGCCCAGCACAGTCAGGCTGGCAGTACTATCACCCCAAGATGGATGAGAAAGCTGATGGCCTTGGGGTCACAGGCAGGCAGGGCTGAACCCCACCTGAGCCCCATGAGCCTCCTGTCAGGGCACTTCATGGGCCACCCACAGTGGGGCCTGGCCTGTAGCAGGCACAGCAGGGAGACAGGTGAAGAAGACTAGACTGAGCCCTTGACCCAACCAACTCCTGACTGTGAGGGAAGGCTTGCAAAAGAGCCTAGTCTAGGACCTCAGAGCTCTGCCCTGGCCTGCCACTAGTTGCCTGGCCCATTGTGTGGTTAATCAGTTTTCTGGGAAATATGGACACACATGAGGAACTGAAGAAAATATATCCTCAATCCTCTTTTTTTTTTAAGATTTTATTTATTTATTCATGAGAGACGCAGAGAGAGAGAGGCAGAGACACAGAGAAGTAGGCTCCATGCAGGGAGCCCGATGCAGGACTCGATCCTGGGACCCTGGGATCACACCCTGAGCCAAAGGCAGACGCCCAACCGCTGAGCCACCCAGGCATCCCTCCTCAATCCTCTTTATCAAGATTTCAAAACAATCTGAAAGAAACGTCATTCATTCATTCATTCATTCATTCATTTTGAATTGCTTACAGTCACCTACATGTCAGGCACTGAGAAAAGTACTTTACAAATAGTACTCATTGACTCCTCCAAACTGCCTTTGGAGGTAGGTAACACTGTGCTCACTGACCAATGAGGAAAGTGGGCTCATGGAGTTCAGGTAACTCACCCATGATTAAGTATCAGTGATAAGATCTGAATCCAAGTCAGCCTAACTCTGTTTTTTTGCTCCTTTTTTATTACCATTACAGTCACAGTTCTACAAACAGTGCACCGTAATCCCATGAGAGCACAGAGAGACCAAAGACCTATGTGGGCCTCCAGGAAGGTTTTCTAGAAGTGGTGGCACCTGAGTTGAAGGATGAGCGAGACTTGGCCAAATGGAAAAGACAGGGGAGAAAGTTCCATGAAGGGGCAAGAGCACAGGCCAGGGCCAGTGACTACTGAAGGATGCAGCACATTGAGGCAGGTCAGGAATGGCTAAGCCATCGGAATAGAGCACAGATGGTAAAAGGGACAGAGATGGAAATTGTCAAATGACTTGGCAGTTGAGGCAAACTGGGTAAGAATTTTTATCTAAGAACAAAGAGCTTTCTGCTTCTGCTTCTGAACCCCTTCTCCCAGTAGACTGAGAAGCAGCTCAACTAGAGGGCTGGGTGCTGGGTTAGGGTCAGAGCTTTGGCCTCGAAGGCCAGGAGCATGCTTCTCAGGGGCTGTGCAATTTACCACCTCTCCAAATCTCAGAAGGGGAACCTCTCTACAAAGTGGCCACTAATACCCACTTCCCAGCACTTCACATTCCTGTATCTGATAATAATTTGAAAATAATAAAAGGATTGGATTTTATTCTAACTTACTTGATTATACAAATGTGGATGCTGGGGCTCAGAGGAATTAATAACCTGCCTATGGACAGACATATCCAGAAAATGCTTGATCTGAAATTTGATTCATATCTTGTAGATTCCTCTGCCTACTGTCACTTCCACCCACAGGCCCTAGTTTAGCCCTCTGGCACCTGGTGCTAGAAGCCTGCTCCTCTGCCCACAATGCCCCTTTGGATGGATGAAGACAACAGCTGTGTCCCAAAATCTCTACTTCCCAGCCCAGAGCTCCCAGATCTGCACAATAGGATTTACCAACCCTCAACATGGTTGAGCTGTCCTTAAGAAAGACACAGGAAAGAACAAACAATAGGAGGAGCTCCCTAGTGCCCTGACCAGATGTGAAACATGCCCTGCCTCAGGACCAGCAGCCAGGATAGCAGCAAACTCCCCATGGAAAACAACAGTCACAGCCTATTTGCTTTCCCCAGTCCATAAACTACCACAGCCAAGCTGGACACCAGCTTTGAAACCCAGGAGACCTGTCTCCACCTAAAACTTGTCTCTTCTCTGCCCCAGATGATCCTTATTTGAGCGGGATCCATTTTCTTGGCCACCTTGCTGAATGCGGCATACACTCATTCCAGAAAATGCTGACCTCTGCTCCAGGCCGCCTTGTCGGCAGTTTCCCAGACATGGCTCGACTGTTTATTTATTTATTTTTGTGTTAGCAAAGAGGAGAAAATCACATCAGCCTAAAATGAATACTAATGAAATGCCTTCGTTAGCTTCCTTTGTGATAAGAATAAAAAATCGGATTTCCGCAGAATTGCAAGCCATATATTTCTTTCCCCCCAACCTTTTTTTTTTTTTTTTTTTTTTTTTGCCCTTTCCTCTGATAGGAAGATTATGGACAGCCAAGAAGGAGAGTAAAGTCATTTCATAAAAAATATCTGCATTTTTAAGGGCGCCTTTGTTGCAGAGGGACGTGGCAGTGCAATTTCTCCAAACCCACTTTTCTCAGCCTGTAAAGCAAATGTACCTATTTGTCCTCTGCTGCAACAATGCCAGCTGCATTCAATCAACTGAGAAGCTGCAAGCCATAAACCTTCTTCCCCAGCTAGGGGGGTGGGGTGGGGGGGAGGGAGCAAGCAAGAGAGGAGGCACGCCATAAAAATTCATCAGAATAATGTAGGGATGAGACGCGCTCCGATCGCCAGCAAGCAATCAACCAATCACTCATCCCGTGGCATTTACAGCACGTCTCATTCCCCTGTTCCTTAAGGACAATTGATTTTTCCTGATTCCATTAGCATAACGGCGTGGAAAATGTCTGCAGTGCAATATTTCTGGAAAGTTCCAACAAGTAGGCTGGGCACTGGAGTGTGACCATCTCCATAAAGCTTCCCCAGGCTCTGCGGCAGACACCATCATAGCCGCAGCAAAAGGCCCAGAGAGAATGGTGCAGCTTCCAAAACTTGGGGGCCAAGGGCACCTCAGGGGTGTCAAAGCAGGTAATTGGCCCCAATATGAAACCCTTCAATTTCTCATTCATTCCTGGACACAGAAGCACTCTTTTCTGCAAGACAGTGTACAGTGGAATGGTAAGGAACAAGCAAAACCCACCCAGCCCAGGAGGGGCCACGTCACAGATCCTGGGTCCATTTGTGGCCTTCCAAAGCTCCTGGATTTAGGAGCTGAGAAAACAACACTTGATGTGATTACTTCTTTGTGTGTGAACAGGAGGCTGCAGGAGTGGGTACCCAGGAGCCATTATTCTGCTACTCTGTCTGCTGGGTCTCCACCAAAATAGCATGTGCAGGAGGAGGGAATGTGAGGAGTTAGGGGCTGTGCAGATCTGAATTCAAATCCTAGGTCTCCATTTTATTTGGTGTATCACCATGGGGGCACAGTTAATTGGCATCTCTGATCCTCCTTCATAAAATTTCTCTTTATGAAGCCTGAGGACCTCATTACCTTACAAGTTATTGGGAGAATTAAAGGAGAATATGTAAAAAAGCACCTAGCATGGTGCTGATGCATAGTGACTATTCAGCAAATCAAATTCTCCTTCTTTTCTCTACCCCCAAATTTCAATTCCCCTCTGTGCACCAGCAACACAGTTCTCACGGAGTCAGCCTTAGCTGGTGAGGAGATAAACCTTTCAGTGCCAAAAGGAAACATGCAAAACCCAGAGTATTTCCATCTACTCTTGCAAGTGAGATGAAAACCTGGCTATGCCTTTTAGAAGAGCTTGGGGAGTCTCTTTCTTCTTACTCAGTCTCCTGAGTCAGCCCCTAGCCCTCTCTCTCACTCCTTCCTTTATTCTCACATTGCACCAGAGGGACCTTTCTGCTCTCTCCAAGATTCAGTTAATGCTGGGTCTCCTCCAGGAAGCCTTCTTTGACCCACAACTTCTGCACACATCTCACTCTATTGTGATTATCTGTGTCCATGTCTTCTCCATCCCAGATGGTAGGTTCCCTAAGGGCAGTTTTCCAGTTCTGCGTCTCTGTCACCTCTCACCGCACCTGATACTTAGTAGATGTTTTGGCTGATGTTTATTGACAAAACCAACTTAAAAGGCAGTGCTGATCTCTTTGGCTAAGACTCTTAAGCTTATTTCAGGGTTTGTAGGCTGTTTGGATGCTGGCCATGGTCCTGAATCCTTAAGTACCGAGGAGAGAAAAAAGAAGTAATAAAGAAACCTCGAGTGTGGTGAAAATAATACACATTCATTCAGATAACTTCTAAACAGACAGTGTTTGCAGAGCAGAAGGAGGGCAGGGATTCTAGGGAGTTAAGTTCCAGTTCTATCTATGCTGTGAATACTCAGCTCGAGGCACAAAACCTTTCTGGATCTCCATTTTTCTCATCTGTCCAATGGGAATTTGACCTTCCCGTATCAGGAGATTGTTCTAAGGACTACAAAGATGGTGTCTGTGAATTTATTTGTAATATTTCTTAAAACACCATCCATGAAAGACCTCTGAGCTTCCTTCCAGCTCATACAGTGCTCACTGACTGAGAGTTACCTACACTGACCATCTCCACTCCCTTACTTCCAATTTGCTCCTCAGCCCACTCCTGTGTGGCTTCCTGACCCATAACTCTGACAAAACATCTCTCAATAATGACCTCATGCTGCTAAACCCATTAACATCTCCCAGTTCTTACTATACCTGCTCTCCTAGGACCATGTGTCTTGCTTTCAAGCACTTATCTTACTATGTAATTATACATTCATTTGTTGACTTTTTTATTAATGTTCACTCCCCAACTAGACTGTAAACTCCATGAGGTTAGGAATTTCATCTATTTTTGTTCAACATGGCACTCCCAGATCCTGATATGATGTTTATGGGGAGCAGCCTCCCCCCCACCCATGAAATAGCAGGAGGGCAGGCAATGTGCCCAGAGCAGACCTGACCTTTCCAGCCCTGACTTAAACACCAACAGATGGCCTGGGATCTCTCTGTAAGTCCCTGAGTCAACCCCTCAATGCCAGAGTGTCTGCTTGACGCAGTCTGGGGCTCTGAGGAGGCCTCTACCCTCTTGAGAAGGATGGAGGGCATGATGATGATTGGCATGGTGCCCAGCAGCATGAGTACAGAGTCATCAAGAGGTAAGTATTATGGGATAAGATCTGGGGGACCATTGAGCCCAGATGCTTTGCTGTGTACAGAATGAAAACGAAGACCAGAGAATAAACGTGATCTAAGATCTCACATTGAGTCAAAGTACTCCACAGTCCAGAAAAAGCAAGGGGCAGAAAGTGTGATCTCTCAGATCCCCTGGGCTCTCTGTTCTAGGCCACCATGACCCCTGGGCTTTCCTCTATCAAAAGATATGGTAACATAAGTTGTCATTGTCTGTTCACATGTCTGCCTCCCCCCCCCCCAAGGGTAAAGATAGTGTCTGGTTAATCTTTGTATTTTCAGAACCTAGTTCAGTACATGATACATTTCTACTTATTATTCATTATCTTGAATAAACCAATGTTTCTTGAATAAACACTGAATGGTAAAAATATTGGAAGAGTGAGTATTGAGGTATAAGAAGGCTGACTTGGGAACCAGCTCAGATCCCCACACAGCCTCAGAGCCCCACCAGCTCAAGAGCACAGGAATAAGGGATGGTCAGTCTCAGGCCTGGATGGTCCCCAAATCCAGACTTGAGCTCCTTGGTGAAATCCCTGACATAGATCTGCAACTGAGTTCCTGCTGAGTTTCTAGCCTGTTCATCCAAGAAAATCAGAGCCATCCCATAACCTCCTGAGAATGACAGAACTTCAGTTTATTATTCATCTTTAAAGGTAACACAAAGCACAAAATAATATCTGCACTTGAAAGCCAAGGAAATTGAAGTTCTTTCATCCATTCCATAAAGATACAGAAACAAAGGCTTTGCCATCAGAAGCCCCAGCTATGAATTCCAGCTTCTCCACTTATATCTGTATACCCCGAGTCTACAGTGTGGATTTGTGAGGACAGACAAGACATCAGCTTTGCCTTCATGGAGCTTATAATCTAGTAATAAGAAAAAGACATGTCTATAAAAATTGTAACGCCAGGTAGAATGTGATTAAAAGCTCCCAAAGAGATGATAGAGGAGGCTCACAGTCAACTGGGAAGAAAGTCTTATGGAGATAATAGCTTCTCATCTGAGTCTTGAAAGATGTGGGGGTTTTTAAGGGCAAGTAAAGAACATTTCTAGTAACAGAGGAAGCAGGAGAGGGCGGAGCATGTTCTTGGAATGGGAAGTAAGCATGTTTGACTGGGGGTTTAAGGAATATATGGAATATCAGTGGGAGCTGAAGCTGTAAAAGGAAGTTGGGCCAGAGTAAATAGAGACTTGAATGCCATTCAAGAAGTGAAAGAATTTATCCAAGTACACACAGAGTCAGTGTGGGATCTATGATTGAACTCCAGGACCCTTTGCCTTTACCACTTTGCCTTCATCTTCAACACAAGTAATGGCACAGCAGTTGGCAGGGGCAGGGGACTGTCCTGAAAATGAAAAAATAAATAATCGGAATTAGCGTGACTGGCTGTAGGGCAGGGACTTAGAGTCTCTGACAAAGACAAGTGTGAATTATAGGATTAAAACTAGGAAATACATTCTTCCCCACATCTCTACAAGTGGCATATTCTACTTATCAAAGCCAGGTTTAGAATAGCTAACTCCTATGAATGAATATAAGTCTTTGCCATGGGCACATCATGTTGGCACATTTAGTGCCAATTAAACATCCACATGGCAAATTTTTTCTTCAAAAATATGTACCTCTACTAAGACTTTTCAGGGCAAAGGTACAGATGAATTTCAGGCCACTCACAAGTTCTAAATTATCACAAATTACGAGTTTGTTAGTAGAAAGAAGATGAAATTGGAGCCTGGTTGATTTGGGGGAAATTGCACAACTTTGGAATGTTCTGTCAGAATGTTCCAGCATGTCTCAGGCTTTAACAAACTGATTCATTACAATGGCACCATGGGCTCAGCCAGTTCCAGGTCAAACATTGCCTAGCAATGTGATCCTGAGACTTTTGCTCCACCTCCGGGGCCCATCCAATATTGTGAGGATAAAATAAATCAGACGATGAGATACAAAGGTCTCACTGGGGGAAACTAAAGTAGTTCCAGGGTTCACATGGTTGGGAGGGGAGCTCCAGCTCAGGAATTCAAAAGCCAAGTGGGAATGGGGGTGCAGTGTTGGTCCCAGGCTCTCAGCTACTTCCTGCTCCGTCCTCAAGCTGTGACTGAGGATAAGGGTAGAGCCTGAATGTATCTAGCTTTGGAGGAATCTGAGTTAGGAGAAAAAGCTGAAAGTTTGCCAGAGTCTGATGCTCAACCTCTTAGGAAGGCACACACCTAATCATGGGAGAGCAGTACCAAACTCTTCTACATCCTTCAAAACCTGCTTAGACTTCACTGGCTCTAAGATGCTTTCCATGTTCTGTTCCCTAGTTTGTATTAATCCTTTTCTCTGCCATTCTATTGTGACATCTTTCTTACTGCCAGTTTATATGTCTAACTCCTCCTGTTCCAGAGTGAGAGGTTCTGTGAAGGCACAGACCCACATCAGAGGCATCCTTCAGTCCCCAGGGCCTGGCAAAGAGGCCTGCTCAAGTATAAACTCAGGAGCTGCTCGCTGAACTGGATAACAGAGGCACATCCAAAAAGAACTGCAGTGACGTGAGAAGTGTAGGGGTGTATGTGTAGAAGAGGTGCTTCCTGGAAGAGGAACATGAGAGACAGAAAGCCTTGTTCGGGGGTTCAGGGAAATGAGGTCAGACTCTAACTTTGCCCTTTGAGGGGAGCAGAGGTCATTTCTAGGACTGAACTGCGTCTCTTACCTACACCAGAGAATGTTCAAAGAATGTCCAAAACCACCTTCATAGCCTCTAGGTTGAACCTTCCCTAATAGGGTCCATCAGCAATTAGTGTGTTTTTCTAAAGAAATTAAACTATTTAGAAGCAATCTTACGCTGATAAAATACCGTTGGAAACTTACATAAAAAATGACAGCACACCCTTTGCAGAGAGGTCCTCAAATATTGAATTGAGACTATTGTCTGGGCACAGTGTTGTTTATGGCCATCTGAGGGATCTAACCCTGTCCATATCCTGGCCAAAGTGAAAGTCAAATTGTAAGGTGGTAAGCCCTCTGCCCCAGCCATACTCCTCTCCTCACTCTTCACCAAACAGTTCATACCCCTGTGCCTTTGTAGAAGCTGTTCCCTCTGACAGAAAATCTCTTCCCATTCCCCCAACTCGACATCATCTGCCTAACCAGCCCCAAATATAAGATTTGGTACACATTAGAAACTGTCTCAATTCAGGTTTCCCCAGAAGCAGATTCTAAAACAAGGATTCAAGTGCAAGTAGTATCTTTGGAAAATGGTTTCAGGAAACACTAGAAGGGATATTGGGAAGTGAGATAGGGAAGAGAAGGTACCAATAAAGGGTGTATTTTTTTTTTATTAGTTTCAGCGGTAGACTTTAGTGATTCATCAGTTGCATATAACACCCAGTGCTCATTACATCAAGTGCCTCCTTAATGCCCATCAACCAAATACCCCTTCCTCCTACCTGCCTCTCCTCCAGCAACCCTCCATTTTTTTTCCTAGAGCTCAATGTCTCTTATGATTTGCCTCCCTCTCAATTTTCATTTTATTCTATTTTTCCTTCCCTTCCCTGATGTTTATCTGTTTTGTTTCTTAAATTCCATATATGAGGGGATCCCTGGGTGGCTTAGCGGTTTGGTGCCTGCCTTTGGCCCAGGGTGCAATCCTGGAGTCCCTGGATCAAGTCCCACGTCGGGCTCCTGCGTGGAGCCTGCTTTTCCCTCTGCCTGTGTCTCTGCCTCTCTCTCTCCCTCTCTCTCTGTCTATCATAAATAAATAAAATCTTTTTTAAAAAATTCCACATATGAGTGAATGCATATGGTATTTGTCTTTCTCTGACTGATTTATTTCATTTAGCATAAACCCTCTAGTTTCACCCATGTCCTTGCAAATGGCAAGATTTCATTCTTTTGATGGCTAATATTCCATTGTATATAAATACACACCTTCTGGGATCCCTGGGTGGCGCAGCGGTTTGGCGCCTGCCTTTGGCCCAGGGCGCGATCCTGGAGATCTGGGATCAAATCCCACCTCAGGCTCCCCGTGCATGGAGCCTGCTTCTCCCTCTGCCTATGTCTCTGCCTCTGTGTGTGTGTGTGTGTGACTATCATAAATAAATTTAAAAAAATACACACCTTCTAATCTATTCATCTGTCAATAGACATCTAGATTCCTTCCATATTGTGGCTATTGTGGACACTGCTGCTATGAACATTGGGGTGCAGGTGCTCCTCCAAATCACTATGCTTATATCTTAAGGATGCATTTTTAAGCAAGTTATCTCCATGAGTAAGTAGAACATGATTGCAGGAGCCAATGTAGAACTTCTGTCTCAGAATATGCCACCTGAGGGGTGAGGGAGCTGGGGTATTTATCCACCAGCTGCCATTACTTACTGTCTGAGAGCTGCTCTGTATGTTAACACCCTCATTTTCCTGGCCTGCCCCTTGTGCTCAGAAATAGTAAGTGCTGGGGGCATGTGTGTGGCCCCTGACAGCATCCTCTTAGACGCTTATCAATTTTGCTAAATGAATGATTGACAAACAGCTGAATAATGATAATAATACTAATGTTTATAATAATCAAATAATAATTGCTAATATTTTGCTATGTGTTAGGCACAGTCTAAGTACTTTATACACATTTTCTTCAACCAGCCAACAACCCTATAAGGTAAGCTATTAGTATGTACATTTTACAGATGAGAAAACAGAAGCACTAAGAGCTATAACTTACCCACGGTCGGGTAGCTAATAATTGACAGAACCAGGATTGAATCTTGACATTGTGGCATGTAGGTGTCCCATTCACTCTATCTGCACAATCCGGCTACAAAAAAACTCCTACTCAGAGCCTGGGCTAGGGCTCAGGTTAAAACCCAGCTCCTCCACCACCAGCTGTGCAGCCTTTAGCAAGTCACTTCACTCATTCAAGCCTCAGTTTGCTCATCTGAAACATGATGATCACAGTCCCTACCCTAAAGGATTGTGATGAGCATGATGGCAAGCCCAACACATAGTAGGTGCTCAAGGACAGGCAGTTTCACATTCTTTGTTATGAAGAAGTACACTATACATCTCCATTAGGGTAAAAAAATCTCAGTGTTCACTTTAGTTCCAAGCCCTGGAGGCCTTTAGCAGGGCTGACAACTTCTTCTGGAGGATGGTAAATATTTGTCTATTTCAGAGGCAGCATTTATCTTCTAAGGCGCTCGTGCCAGTCCCCGTGCAGACAAGCAACTTGTTTATTTATTACCCTAATAACAAATAGATTGTCAGGCCCGGAGGCTCCACATGTGCCAGTTAAGTGTGGGCCTGCTTCAAGCCCCAGCCGTCCACATCCTGGCCCATCCTGTGGGGCCTGTGGAACTGGGGTGGGGGGCCACCAGGGACCTGGCTCCTTCCATGCCCTACCTTTTGCTTTTTCACTTGTTCTTTCCAAAAACTTCCTTTATAGAGCCTACACTATGAAGCCTTGCCCTGGGCTGGTCCTGGGCTGCAGGGAAGAACTACACACAGCCGTTGTCTTCAAAGGGCTTACAGTCCAGAGAGAAGGAGAGATGATTATACGAATAATGATAGAGATACTAGTGGTAGCAGCAAATACTCTGTGCCAGGTGCTGTGCAAAGCACTTTATCAATGACTATTATTGGTAATGCTATTATTATCCCCATTTTACTGGTAAGGAAACTGAGGTCCTGAGAGGCTAAGGGATTTGCCCAAGATCACCTCTCTAAAAATCATTACAGTACAGAGCAGTGGTAGATACAAAAAAAAACTACATAATAGTTATATGATAATAATACTTACACATTTTGGTGATAACCACATGGCCTCTCAGCTATTCCTCCCACATGCCATGCACATCCTGCCTCGGGGCCTTTATTTATACTGCTGTTTCTTCTTCCTAGAACTGTCTTCCCCCAGATATCCACCTCACTCATTTCCTTCAAATGTTTGTTCAAAAATAACCTTTTTAGTGAGGCCCTCCACATTTATAGTTGCAGCCCCCCACTTCGACTCTCCCTATTCCCTTCGCTTAATTAGTCTCCAGAACATTTACCACACTACCTGTCTTGCTACATATTTTACTTTTGTTTATGTCCACCTCTGTCCACTAGAATGTACCTCCACAGGCAGGGGTTTTCTGTCTTTTTCCCTGCTGCATTGATAGTATGCAGAAGAGGACTGGCAGGCAGGAGGTGATCAGTCTGTTGAATGACTGAATTACACCTTATAATTTGAAGATAGCACCTGTGCAGCCTGCCCCTGCACTGCTGGTCTCCCTCACGGTCCTGTCTCTGGCTCTCCTTCCTGGTGTCATTGGCACATTCTCCGTAGGCAGTTTTACCCCCTCCCATGGCTTCAGATTCTTCCTTCCTCTGAGGACTCTTGGATCTTTATTTCTAGACCAAAGCCCACTCCTGAGCTCACCTGTATAGGAGGCAATCTGGAGCACATCAATACCTGGGCCCACCTAAGTCAGAGTTCAAAGCAGATCTCACTACCTTCTACTCAAATGCACCTCTCCTCCTGGCACCATCCCCCAGTCACCCAAACTAGGATCCTGAGCATCAACCTCAACTCCCCCTTCCCTTCACTCCACAATCAAAGATACCAAGTCCTCAGAAGCATTTCTTGGCTACCCCTTTCTCTTTCACCACCTTAATTTAGGCCATTATCATACAAGGACTATGGCTTCAGCCTCCTTCCAGGTCCCACCGCAAGTCCCTCCCTAGGAAACCATGCTCTATGGTATGCTTAAAACACTAATATGCCCATGCAACTTCACTGTTCCATATTCTTCAGCGACTCTCCATTGCACGGTGATGAAGACCGAAGCGATAACCTGTATTTACCTTCTCAGCTTCATCACTGACCCTGCCTCTCCTCATTCTCCACACACATCATGCTGTTTCACACTTCCATGCCTGTGCTTGGGCAGCTCCTTCTACCTGAAATGTCTCTGCTCCTCTCCTCTGCATGAAAAACTCCTCCTCACCCTTCACAATCCAACTTAAATATCACCTTCATCATGCAGCCTCCTCTGAGGGAAAAGGAAGGAGCATTGTTTGGACGTGGATACAAGAAAGGATGAGGCCAGTTTAGGGAATAGTGACTCTTAGAGTTTCTGGGATCCTCTGTCAGACCCGGGTTCCTGGAGCTCCCGTAGGTTATGAGATTATACTGGCTTCAGGGGCAGGGGGGTTTGATTGCTCATGGCTAGGGTCTCACCACAACCCCCAACATACACTTGTACTAACTGGGATCCCAAGGAGTTTGTGTCAAAAGGTGCCTGAGATGTGGGGACTACCAACCACATGACACACTCCAGAAAAGATCTTCTAGATGCCTGAGGTATTACGCCAGGTTTTCACCACAGAGGTGAGGGCCCCAGCCCTGATATTTACAGATGGCTGGAGGCAGAGTGCTATGGTAGCTAACATACCTCTAGGCTCTAACAGAAACCTTTGAGCTAGGCTGCCTGGCTGCTCTGCTACATCTTACCTCCAAAACCTTGCACAAGTTACAAAAGTATTCTTTGCTTCAGTTTCCCCATCTATAAAATAGATGTTAATGTCTGCCCCCACCCCAAGGAAGGGTCACACTTTCCCATGTACTCAGACCCGGTCGTCTTGAAGGGAAGGCATTTGTTATTTCCAGAGAGCATGGCCTCCAAAGCCACTGCTCACAACTCTTCATGAAGTCAAGACCTGTGAGGTATCTGGGGTGTTTGTGTAGTGGAAAAGGATGAAGTGGGGCCCATTCCCTATGAAAGGCTTTTCATGGTAAAATTAGAAATATAACAACTAGCTTGACAATCTGGAGCCTTCTGCGATGCCCAGTATTAACTATTCACTCACTGGACCGTTGGAGGTCTAAGGGTCCTGGGGAAAAGGCCAAGACAGCTATTGTCAAACAATATAAAAATATTTCAATATTTTGGCAATCAATCTGGGTTCTATTGGTGTAGTTCAGCCATTATACCTAGACACACCAATGAAGAAGACCCAATGTCTTGTCTTCCAGTTCAGTGGCCAGTAGGGAACTAAGGGATCAAGCAGAGAGGTCAACGTCAGTTACTACCCAATGAGACAAGAGCTGTAAAAGGACCACATGCAAAGGATGATAGGAGTCCCATGAAGGAGGGCCTGGGCTGTTTAGGGAAGGGAAAGTATTCTGGTTAGTCTTTGGAGTTGGGGTCAGGCAGCTGAAGGGGAATCAGTACTGCAGCCAATGAGAGCAATCAGGGCAAAGGCACGGACCTGGGAATGTGTGGAGCATGTTGAAGGACTGGGGCCAGCAGGGAATGTGGGAAACAATGTGGAAGGAACAGGCAGGGCTTCAACCTCAAAGGGTAAGAATCATACCCCCAACCAACAAGCCTGATGTTTTATTCAGTGAGCAGAGGAAAGCCAAAAGTGTTTCTTAGACAGGTGAGTGACATGACAAGAAAGACAATTCTGGTTTTAGTGTGGATACTGAGCTAAAGAGACATGGAGGCCAAGTAGAGGCTGTGGCAGGCTCCAGGTCAGGGAGGATAAGGGCAGGTCAGGGAGGTGAGTGGCTGGTGGTATGAGAGCTGGAGGGTGAGTGGAAAGCACCGTCTCAGAAGAACATCAGCCACATTAGGCCAGAGTTGGCCAACAGGAATGGTTCAGCTTCTGGAATGAGGAAAACTTTAACCTCGAAGGCATTTGAGAGCAAGGGGAACATAATAACTAAGAAGTTTCATCCTCATGTGTTTAGCCAACAAATGAGAAAATTATTGGTGGGTCCCCACAGTACAGCTCCCAGGCCATTGTTACTTATCGGAGTCACCCACCATAAGCCTTCAGGCCTTGAAAAGAAAGGGAGAAGTAGCTCCAACTCACTGCAGAAGGTTCAATCACTATCTTTCAACAAAGGACTCTACAGGTCAGAGTAATTCTTCGGAGCCCCTGGATGATCATTCAACCCATCAGAGAAGAGCAGCAAAGTGTGGAATCCAAAGGCTATTGTTTGAGGCTGAGCTGTGGAAAGATTTCTGGGTCAGGAGTCCTGCTGCTGACACTAATTAGCTGTGTGACCTTGGGAAAGTCAGTCTCCTGCCTCTTAGCCTCAGTTTCCCCACTTTAGAGGAGGACTATTCTGCACTTCACCTGAGGATAGCACTTCTGCTCTCAACCCACCTTCAGCTCTGTGGTATCAAGCCAGCGACCCAACACCTCAGCTGGCACACAAGAGCAACCATTTATTAAGCACCTACTGGGTGCCAAACTCTGTAAAGGAACTACACACACACACACACACACACACACACACACACACAATGTGGACAGACTGTCATATCACCACTTTAGAAATAAGAAAATAAGACTTAAGAGAGGTTCAATCTTGTTCAAGATCAAGGGCAGACTTGGGCTTTACACATGGATATTTCAAACGCTAACATCCACAAGTTTTCTGCAAGGTTATGCAGATTCCTGAGTATGAAAATTCAAATGGGACTCAGAAGGACTCGAGATTCCTGGTCACAGTCAGCAAACTGGAGGGACTTCCACCCCCTCAGTGCTTGCTCTCCCTCTCTAGAATATACACAAACCATCTGAAATGATACACTAACCTTCTGCCCTCTCATCCTTTAAAATGAGTCCTCTACTTCCCAGGGGAAATGAAAATACAATTCTGACCCCATCTCACCGTTCTTAGAGTTCAGACTTTAGTCTCATTCAGACCTGTCACTTACTACTGTGTGGCCTCGGGCAGGTTGCTTAACCCCTCTGAGCCTGGGGCTCCTCACATGTAAAGTAAGAACAGTGACAATTACCTCCTCCTCATAGGTTTATAGCTAATACATATAGGGCATTAAGTCTGAGTCTTACCCACAATACGGTTCAATACTACTACCGTCCACAGCACAGATTCTGGAGCCAGACTGGCTGTATTCCAGTTCTGGTTCCACTATTGAGTGACTTTGGACAAGTTACTTAAACCTCTCTTTAGTTCAGTTTTTTCATCTGTAAAATGGGACTCTGATAGGACCCACCTCATAAATGGCTGTGAATATTAAACAAGTTACTTTGTGAAAAATGCTTGGAAAATTTCAGACGCATCATCAACACTCAGTAAGTGTTGCCTGTTATTACAGATAACCGTCACCATCTACTGTAACAAAAGAAACCCCTTTACAAGATGCACTGAGTATATCCGGCACCCTGTAAGAAATCATTAGAACACGAGAACTTTGGTGAGTGGAGAAGGAAAAAAAGGGCCAGGTAATCAATTGAGATCATCAGGGTTTAAGGGCCAGGAATTCATGGCAAGGTGCTGGCTAAGATAGAATGAGCAACTTTCTCTCTCTCTCTCTCTCTCTCTCTCTTTCTCTTTCAATTGTTGTAAGAATAAAATAGGATGATGACATATGACAGAGATTGCCTAGCTCTTTACCGACCCCACGTCTCCTTCTTCATGAGCACACGGCTAGAATACACTTTTCAGTCTCCCACCCTTATGAGAAGCCATACTCCAGCAAATGGAATGTGAGTAGAAGTGACATGTGCCACTTTCTGACCTGGCGCATGAAAACCTCCATCCTCCATGTTCATTCCCCCTTCTACTGCCACACACTGAACCTGATAGACCCACAATATGTAAGGAGCCTGGATCTCTGACTCATCAGTTGGGGGAAAGCTCCCTATCCATCAGGAACACCCACCCTGGACTTTACCCAAGAATGAAATAACTCCTATAGCATCTAACCCCATATGCTTTCATGGATTTGTTTGTTATGGCAGCTAGTGATACTTTAACACATGCTAATGTTTGTAAAGAGCTTAATTCAGTACCTGGAACATGATGAGCACTCAGTTTATGGTAGCCAAGAATTCAGGAGACCAGAAAGCCCAACAATGTTCAGAACATACAATATCAATGTTTACATTGATTCCAGAAAACAAGTCTTTTGTTCTCTTTTTGAAACCCACAAAAGCACAGAGAGGCACACCTATGGATCTCTGTAAAATGGAATAAATAATCCCCATCTGACAGAGTGACCCTGAAAAATAAAGGAAATAATTATAACTACTATTTTGTCAAGATACTGTGCATCAGGCATTTAACTGCACTATCTTCTTTCTCCCAAGTACACCAAATACCCCTATTTTACAGATGAAGAAACTGAGGCGAGGAGGTTAATAGCTTGCCCAAACCACACAGGTAGTCAAGAGGCAACCAAGCGAGGACTGACTCAGAGCCAGAATCCTTAACCACTGGCCTTCCTCAGGTGAAGGGACACCCTCCAGAGCCCATCTCAGGCTGACCGGCTCTACATAAGGAATTCAGCCAACAAGGGAGGACGTTAGGTCTGGGGTCACAAAGGCTGATAAATTGAGTCTTTCTTCAGGATTTGGGGTCTTACTGGCTCAGTCCATCTCTCCGGGTCAGCCCCATCCTCAGCTCCTGGGACATGGCCAGCTGCTGCCAGACCAGCATTGGTGCAGCACATAAAGCACTGAAAAGAAAATAGAGGAAAATAGCTCAGTAGCAAGGAGGAGGCAACTTATCACCCCATTCCTTTCCACCCGATGCCTGGACTCCCAGGAGGCAGCCGGAGGTTGGACCCTGGCTCTCCCCCAAGGTCACCTTCACAACAGTTCCACCAGGGCTCCGGCTGGCAGCTCCCGCCAACACCGGGCCGTGATGGATTACTGCTCGCTCTGGCTACTGTTCACTGCACAATCCAATCTAGGAGACACACATATTTCTCAATTCAGGGACTTCTTTTATTTTATGAAAAATCAGCCAGTTGCTCAGCCATGAGTGGCTGGGCTTGGCAAGTGCTGGATTTTGTGAGACTCCTCTAGTCTCGTTGCCTTCCTGAATTCTCGTCCCTCTACCCTAGTCTGCCTCTTACCCACTCTTGGCTCTATAGAGGGTAGAAGGAAGAGCACAGGTTTGGGAGTCAGTCCTGAGTTAAAGCCCCACTTCTGCCACATGTTTCCTGTGAACCTCCGCTTATTCATGCATAAAGTGATGGTGATACTACCAACACCCCAGAGTTATTATAGGGAATAAATGAGTCATGAGTGTGGAGTTCCTGGCACCATAAATAGCTCACCTGTACCTCCCACACACAGGAACTCATTTGGTTTCCTCTTCTCTATCTCCATTCTTCTTACTCACTTGCTCCTCATTCTCTCTGTCCTCTGCATTCCCTCCTTCCTTCCTCCTTCAGTCTTCTCTGCTTCACTTCACTATAGTTCATGTCAATCTTCAAACTTCCAGAGAATGTCCCAGACTGCTCTGTGTTAAAAGTCAGAGCAATTACTACTACAGGCCTCTCTGAACTACACTTGTTCTTTTCTACCTTTACCTGGACAACCATGCTCTACCCTGTGTTGTGATTAGGACATAATTCTTATGACTCAGGCAACAGTGATTCTGAGACTGACTTCTGGGAAGGCTGATTCCAACATACCCATAGGATCCTTTATCATTATTCTTTTAAATTCTAGTGAATCATTATTCCCAGCTCTTTACCTGCTCTTTATACTTAACCCTTCTGATTTGAATACAGTACCCCCATTAGCTCAAAGACAGAGGAAAGTATTCTCTTGTTGGAAATGACCAGGAGGGTTGGCTGGGTGGCTCAGCAGTTGAGCGTCTGCCTTCGCCTCAGAGTGTGATCCTGGAGTTCTGAGATCGGATCTCACCTCAGGCTCCCCATGAGGAGCCTGTTTCTCCCTCTGCCTGTGTCTCTGTCTCTCTCTTTGTGCCTCTCATGAATAAATAAATAAAATCTTTTTAAAAAGAGAGAGACAGGAGTGACCAGGAGATTATCTTTGTAGAACTGGGTAAAAGCAAAATAGCAGCCCGATCTATCCCATGAGTTCAAGTTCCTCACCACTTCATGGGTCATTTGAGTCATCTAGATGATGAACTTCTAAATGGGCAGAAAATCAAGAATATGGGCTATATTAAAATCAAAGCTGCATTAGTGCCATAAGAGAAGATAAAAATTTAGCAAAGTCTTATAAGACATCCCTTATAAGGGTCTCCTTTTGCCAATACCAGCTTAAGAGTTGGAAGAGATTGGTCTTTCAAGTTAAAAGAGACCAGAAACTCTGATCCAGACACCCACACTCTAGACACTGGCACCAGCAGCCAGAAGGGAGTCAGAGGCTTTGGGTGCCTGATTCACCTATCATGTCAACACCAGAACACAGCATCTTCCCAAATATCCTTGACTTCTCAAGTGGACTTTCCTCACTCTGACACCTGGCTATTCTTCAAGCACCATCAAATCCACTTTCCTTTCTTCATCCAAATGTCTCTGCCTTAATCAGAGCCCTAATCTCTCACCTGGGTCCTCACCAGCCTCCCTCCTGCTCCTTCAGACCACCCCCCCGCCTCCACCCCCATTCTCTCTGCACAGTGATGGTGATCTTTCCAAAATGCAAACCTGACCTCTATCCTTGAAACTCTCCAATAACTACCACTGTTCTCAGGCTGGTATTACTGCTTAGAAGAGCAAATATGTTCTATAAAGGGCCAGGTTATAAATATTTTAGGCTTTGCAGTTTGTATGTACTCCGCTACACTCAGCTGTGCCACTGTAGCAAAAGCAGCCATTGACAATAAGGTAAGCAAATGTGTGTGGCATGTTTCAATACAATTCCATTTATAAAAATAGGCAGTCATTGACATTTGAGTGGCACAGTTGGTTAAGCATCTGACTTTTGGTTTTGGCTCGGGTCGTGATCTCAGGGTTGTGAGATCAAGCCCCACATTGGACTTCATACTCAGTGCAGAGCCTATATTCTCTTGGGATTTCTCTTAGGATTCTCTCTCTCTCTCTCTCTCTCTCTCTCTGCCCCTCCTGCTTATGCTCTTTGTCTCTGTGACTGCTCATTATCTAAGGTAAATAAATAAATCTAAAAGAAAGAAAGAAGAAAGAAAGAAAGCCAGACTTGTCCAGCAAGACATTGTGTGCAAACCTCTGAGATTTACACCAAAGCCCTTGAGTGACTTGGCCACTGCCTCAGAGAAGTTAGCCTCTCACCAAGTAATGACGTTTGCTTTACAATGCAGCCATGCAATACGATTCACTTCCCTCAAGCAGGCTGTGTTTTCTTAAGCCCTCATGCCTCTACTTATGCTGTTCATTATGCTTATGACTTTACCTTACTAGTTCCTACTCATCTTAGAAGACTTGGCTCAGTCTTTGAAGAGAAATTGGTCATGTGCATCAAAATTTGAAACACGTGTTTCTGTTTGACTCCACAATTCAACTTCTAAGAATTTATCCCACAACCAACTCCCCAAAAGTGTTCAAAGACATACCGATAAATATGTTAATTGTGGTATATTGCTTAGAGTATTGAAATAGATCGGAAAACAAAACAAAAAATAACTAATTAATTAAAATAATTAATTTAAAAAATAAAATAAGTTGGAAATACCTAAGTGTTCATCAATAGGGGAATAACTAAATTATGTTATACACATATAATTAATAGTATGCTGGCATTGAAAATAATGGAGTAGATCCAGATGTTCTGATAGGAAATTATTTTCAAGATATATTAAGAAAGCAAAATGCTTGGATTATGTATGACATAATCCAATTTCTGTAAAAGAGGATATATATACACAAATGCTTGATAATGTGTAGAGCATCCGAAATGATACACAAGAAATGTAACAGTGCTACCTCTGGCGAATGGAACTGCAGTTGAAGGATTGAAGCCGGGCTGCCAGATATGGTTGTAAAACCTGTGCACTGTGCAAGCCCAGGTGGAGCCACATGCCTAAGCCACAATGGCATTGGTGTGCCCTGGAGTTGTGCAATACAGCAGCAGTTCTGATTTTGGAGAAGATAAACCATTTATTAGCTACTACTAATAATAACCTTTAATCCTATTTGAATTTTTATGACACCAAAGCCTGAAGCCTGAGAGTCAATCCTAGATTTGAAGACTATGCTGCCACTGTTTACTGCTCACTGAGGTATCAGTCTTTTGAGGAGAAAAAAAAACCTACTTTATTTACAGTACAATGTGAATGGTGACATCAAAGACAAGAGTATCAGATAGAGAGAGAACACAGATTAACCTGACTTGGAGCTGGATCTTGCCAGAGAAAAAAGCAAGGAAGGGTATTTAAGCCAAAAGGAACAGCAAGTACAAAAGCACTAATGGGCTAAAAAAACATTGCACTTTCATGTGTTCAGAGTAATATATGTATATATGTATACATACAGATTGAACACAGTTCAACACAGTTCTTCAGACCTACTGTGCGCCAAAATCATGTTGGATAAGTCATGGTCTCTGAACAAGTGCAGTCAAGGCCAGCTCTCCAGAATTGGACACATCATGACCTTCTGTGATTCCAGTGCTCTTGAACAGGAAAATGAGAGCAAGTTCAGATTCCCTCAACATAAGGTAAAAATGTTGTTGGCATCCTGTAGGTGAGAGGCAAGAGATGACTTGCCTGATAGGCAAGTAGGGACAGTGAGAGAAGCTTCGTGAAAAAGCTGATACATAGTGTATGAAGGATGAAGAGGATTTTGACAGGCAGAGATGGAGCAGAGTAGGGCAGAAGAGGGCAACATTTTAAGCAAAAGAAAGGAAATAAGAGAGCTCAGGACATGCGCAGGTTGCTGGAGCATAGAGCCACATGAGAGAAAGTTATAGATGAAGTGAGTGGGATTGGTTGGCTAAATGGAGAGGGCTTTGAGCATGAGGCCAAGGATGCTGGCCTGTTTCCACACTGTTGGTAGAGTCTGGGTTTCCAGCTGACATTCTCAGAAGCCGAGGGTTATTATCCAGGACATTAAGTGGCTAATGGGCCCATCCCTGTGCCCTGTGCAGCCTGGAGCACAAATGTTTTCCAAATGCTGTTTTTATCTCTTGGCAACAGTGAGGCCAAGCCCTCTGAGCTAAAAGCCCTGTATTTGCTGTGGTCTATTCTCCTCTCTACTGCCCATGGCCTAAAGCCCTGAGAATTGTCTCTTCATCATCACCACCCCACACCAGCCCCAGTCCAGCCTAGCCCTTCCCCGGAAACAAAGCCAAGCCTACACCTGCTCTCTCTGACCTCATTTCTTCCCCACTAATTGACCAGGCACGGTAATAGCAGGCAGCAGGAGGACTAGTCCCTGATGGATGCAAAGCTCAGGAGAGAGCCTCAATTATTAATCCTGCACCAGCTGCTGGAGCCAACAGGCCTCCTGGGTGCCCAGAAGAGTAGCCTGGTCCCAGGTGGGGAGGGGGTCAGAGGTGGGGGTGGGGGTGGCTGAGTAATACTCAGCAGCTCCTAGGCCACATCTGGAGCCCTGAGGCAACGAAAACTGATGCCCGTCCTGACCTCCTGACCGAGTGGTAGATCTGCCGGCCAACCTGGTGATACCAAGAGACGAGCACTTCCCTCTGCTCGTCTGTGGCTGATGCCCTTCCTGATGCCTCCCCTTTCCAAACAGATCCTCAGGACAGAATCAGAGGGAAACAGCAGAGACTTTTTCCAACCGTCTTAACCAGGCCCAAGACTTGTGCCTCCCAAGTATCCTCTCCATTGCTCAAGTCTCCTTCCAATAGTTCAGAATATGTTCTTCCCAGGGCACTGGGGGTGGAGACACAAAAATAGCTCCTCTACCTTTGCCTGCCCCAGCGGTACCCAAACTCCATGGCTAACCTACCCAATCTCACCTCCTCCAGAAAGTCTTTCCTGACTACTTCTGCCCTCCCTTGCACAGTTCTCATCTGAATTCCTTTTATTTTGAGCCACCCTATGGAGTCCACATGATTATAAGCTGTTTCTCAGTGTTCTTTTATGGCCTTGAGCCAGTTGCTGTATCCCTATAAACTCTTCAAGAGCAGAGCTCTAGGTCCTCTCTTTGCTTGTGGGAAAGGGAAAAGGCATGAAATTGGGAACCACAAAAACAGAGTTCAAGTCTGGTCTCTGCCACTAACAAGCTGCATAACGTCAGGGAAGCTGCCCAACGCCTCTGAGCCTCAGGTTCTCAATCTGCAAAATGGAGAAAATAATAATTCCAGCCTCCTGGGTAAATTGTGATGGGCCACTGGGGCTGTGATTTCCACACTTCCTAACCAGGAGCTCCACCTATCCCACTGGGCCCACTCCCCCGACTCCCTCAAACTGTGTGTGCTCTCCAAAAAGCCTCTTTTTTATAATTAAAAATTATATAAAACAATGTGTATATTAATGATTTATTGTGCCTACCATGCTGCAAATGTCACTTTTAGTGGCGTGTTCTAACCAAGGTGGGTTCCACATTCAACAAAGGAATGCATAATAACAATACCTCTTAAAATGAAGGTCCCTGATAGAAAGGCCAGGAGCCAGACATGACCCTGAGATACCTTTTAGAACTCATTAGGCAACAAGAAAGTACTGAGGGGTGTGGGAGTCAATGCAGCCATCCAGAAGCAGCCCAGGTGCCACAGTCATCAGACATGGGTTCAAATCCTGCCTCTCATTTGAAAACTGTCATTTTTTCTCTGAACTTAGGCTTCCCCATCTGGGGGGTAATCCTACTTTGAAGGAGTAGTAAAAAGAAGCAAAATGATCTCTGTAAAATGCCTGGCACATAGTGAATACTCAATGGACAGTAGCTACAGGATTTGGTTTTTGGGGGGGTTTCTTTAGTCAGCTTTTTCAGGTACAATTTACACAGCATAAAATTCACCAATTTTTTATGTATAATTCAATGAGTTTTGACAAGTGTGTCTACTCATGTATCACAACCACAATCATGAACAGAACGTTTCATCACCCTTTCCATAGCACTTCGCTCAAGCCCCCTCTCAGTTGATACCCTCCTCCCACTCATGGCCCCTAGCAACCACTGATCTGATTTCTGTCCCTACAGTTTTTCTTTTCTAAAACTTCATATAAATAGCATAACAAATTATGCTGCCTTTTGTCTTCTTTCATTTAGCATAATACATTTGAGATTCATCCATGTCATCAAATATATCAATAGTTCATTCCTTTTTATTGATGAGTAGTTTTCCATTGTATGGGTATGCCACAATTTGATTATCTTTTCACCAGTTTGATGGACATTTGGGTCGTTTCTATATTTTGGCTATTAAGAATAAGGCTGCTATATTTTCTTACACTATATACAAAGATAAACTCAAAATGGATGAAAGACCTAAATGTGAGACAGGAATCCATCAAAATCCTAGAGGAGAACACAGGCAACAACCTCATCAACTTTGGCCATAGCAACTTCTTGCTAGACATGTTTACAAAGGCAAAGGAGACAAAAGCAAATATGAAATATTAGGACTTCATCAAGATAGAAAGCTTCTGCACAGCAAAGGAAACAATCAACAAAACTAAAAGGCAACCTCCGCAATGGGAGAAGATATTTGCAAATAACATATCAGATAAAGGACTAGTATTCAAGATGTATAAAGAACTTATCAAACTCAACACTCAAATAATTCAGTCAAGAAATGGGCAGAAGATATAGACAGATATTTCTCCAAAGAGGACCTACACATGAAAAAAATGTTCCACATCACTTGCCATCAGGGAAATAGAAATCAAAACCACAATGGGATACCACCTCATACCTCTTGGAGTGGTTAAAATTAGAAAGACAGGAAACAACAAATGTTTGAGAGGATGCAGAGAAAGGGGAACCCTCTCACACTGTTGGTGGGAACGCAAGCTGGTACTGCCACTCTGGAAAACAGTATGGAGGTTCCTCAAAAGTTAAAAAAATAGAGCTTCACTATGACCTAGTAATTGCACTACTGATTATTTACCCTAAAGATACAAATGTGTTGATCCAAAGGGGCACCTGCACCCCAATGTTTATAGCAGCAACATCCACAATAGCCAAACTGCGGAAAGAGCCAAGATGTCCATCAAGAGATGAATGGATGAAGAAGATAGATAGATATAGATAGATAGATGATGATGATAGATAGATAGATAGATAGATAGATATAGATATAGATATAGATATAGATATAGATATAGATAATGAAATATTACTCAGCCATCAGAAAGGATGAATACTTACCATTTATATGACCTGGGTCATAAAACTGAACTGAAGGATATTATGTTGAGCAAAATAAGTCAGTCAGAGAAAGACATTATCATATGGTTTCACTCATATGTGTAATATAAGAAACTGTGCAGAGGATCATAGGGTAGGAAGGGAGAACTGAATGGGAATTCACCAGAGAGGGAGAAAAATCATGAGACTCTTAGGAGACAAACTGAGGGTTGCTAGAGGGGAGGTAGGTGGGGGAACGGGGTAACTGGGTGATGAGCATTAGGGAGGGCAAGTGATGTGTTGAGCACTGGGTGTTATACCCAACTGATGAATTACTGAACGCTATATCTGAAACTGATGATACACTCTATGTTGATAAATTGAATTTAAATCTAAAAAAAGAATAAAGCTGTTAAAAACATTGGCTATGAAAGCCGTAGTTATAATTTATTATGGAATCATAGAAAATCAGAGCTGGGCAGGACCTCAGAGATCACCAAGTCTAGCACCTTCATCCTGAACGTAAAGAAGATGAGGCTCAGTAAGAGTAAAGTTCATAGTTTAGCTCCTTGTTACTCAAAATGTGGTCCATGAGTTGACAGCATCAGTGTTACCTAAGAGTTCATTTAGAAATGCAGAATCCCAGGCCCTAACCCAGACTTTCTGCGACAGAATCTGCATCTAAGTTTGAGAAGCACTGGTCTAACAGGCAAGAGATGAATATAGAATGAGTACTAAGGCATCTGATTCCTGGGCCAGAGCTGCATCCCCCAAGTCACAATGATTGGCAATGGGGGTGGTGGGCAATGAGGGTACAAGGTTTCAGATTCTGGAAAGTCCTTCTACTCTGGGATGGGTCTGGCTAAGGACAAAGCTACAGCTGCCTCTTGGGGCCATGGGGCCCTTTGGTGCCTGGGTCAGCTTGGGTTCCAGAGGTCCTGGGCTCCCTAATTAAAAAGTATAATCATTTATTTAGGTACCAAATCTGTTAGAATTAATGAAAGTGTGATCTAGGTTGAGGGAAACAGAAGAGAGCAAAAGAGTCTTGGGTGGGGATTTCAGAGCCCAGAAGTACTCAATAAACTCATCTCCTGCAAACACACCTTAGTAGTATGATTATGTCTTTTAAACAGATATGGGGGATCCCTAGGTGGCTCAGCGGTTTAGCACCTGCCTTCGGCCCAGGGTGTGATCCTGGAGTCCTGGGATCGAGTCCCACATCCAGCTCCCTGCGTGGAGCCTGCTTCTCCCTCTGCCTGTGTCTCTGCCTCTCTTTCTGTGTGTCCCTCATGAATCAATAAGTAAAATCTTTAAAAATAAATAAATAAATAACCAGATATGCATGAGCATAATGAGCACCCCTTCCCTTAAACAGCTAAAGGAAATAATAATAATAATAGTAATAAAATTACATAATAATATTTTACAATATTATTAAGTAATAACTATAAATTGTTTACAGTTTTAACAAACTATAAAACAGTCTTCTCATTCATTCATGGGTGATAATTTCATGTTGGTAAATTTAGAAGTAAAAATAATTTTACTAGTGATGAAATTTTCCTTTATTCTATGATTGGCTATTACAGGGTATTTCCCAGTTAGGAAAGAAGCACCAAATGTGGTTCAAGATGAACAATCAGCTAGCAAGTCTAGGGCCCTGTACTCTAAAGGAGATCTCATCATTGAGCTTCAGATGCTTTTTGAATGTCTATGATGTTCTGCTAACTGAAAGCAGTGGGTAGGCAGCCTCCAATGAATCCTTGCTCTCCAGAAGCTTATTGTCTAATATGGGGGGGGGGGGGGAGAAGGGCAGGGGGAACAGGATAAAGCTAAGACATACATAAATAACCGTACAAGGCAATCTGCCCATGATGAGTGAGTGGTACCAAATGTCAGTATTTCTGTAGCTCAGATGAAGGCAGGATCTCTGTGGCTGTAACGGGTATGCAATACTTCCAGGATGAAGTAAGACTCAGCAAGACATTAAAAGAAAGAAAAGGGGGGATCCCTGGGTGGCGCAGCGGTTTGGCGCCTGCCTTTGGCCCAGGGCGCGATCCTGGAGACCCGGGATCGAGTCCCACGTCGGGCTCCCTGTGCATGGAGCCTGCTTCTCCCTCTGCCTCTGTCTCTGCCTCTCTCTCTCTCTCTCTCTCTCTCTCTCTCTCTCTGTATGACTATCATAAATAAATTAAAAAAAAAATTAAAAAAAAAAGAAAGAAAAGGGGGAGAATGCATCAGAAAAAGAGAACAGCTTGAACAGAAGAGCGGAGGTGGGAAAGAGACATACTGCAAACAGTCCTTGTATGGCTGGAGTACATAGTAGAGGAAGACAATGTTGAGAGATGAGCCCAGACATGAAATTGGGGCCAGCAATCAAGCCAGGCTAGGAAAGCAGGATTTAATCCAAAAACAACAGGAGTCAGTGAAGAGTTTTATAAAGGTGACTGAAAAAGTCAGATTTGTAACTTAACCTTGAGAAAATTAGAGACCCATAACATATTAAATCCAGGAAAAAAACACTTTGTTTACATAGTCACAATCACATGGTCATTTTAGAAGTACAGATTCCCAGGCCTCATTCCTGGCCTCAGTAATTAAAGTCTCTGAAGTGAGGCCAGGGAATCTGCTTTAGTTAAAAATAATGATTTTGGGCAGCCTGGGTGGCTCAGCAGTTTAGCGCTGCCTTCAGCCCAGGGCGTGATCCTGAAGACCCAGGATCGAGTCCCACGTCAGGCTCCCTGCGTGGAGCCTGCTTCTCCCTCTGCCTGTGTCTCTGCCTCTCAATCTGTCTCTGTGTCTCTTATGAATAAATAAATTAAATCTTTTTTTAAATGATGATTTTGGTTTTATTTAAGAACTTTGGCTTTAAGCCTCTCACTTTCTAGAAGAGGAAACTAAGGTTTAAATGGCAAATGAATTTCCCAAAGATCATACAACCACTAAGTGGCAGAGCCAAGACTGCCAGATTCCAAAGACCTTCCAGGACTCCTCCCTCATCAGATTGATTTGGGGTTTATTTTATTTTATTTTATTTTATTTTATTTTATTTTACTTATTTATTTTATTTTACAAACCCCTATGTAGCACTAGATGCTGTCTCTTTTAGACATATACAGTCGAACTATCCTACCATAGCCTCCCCAGGAGGAAACTTTCTTGTACTTTCTCTCACCTTTCTCCACTGGCTGCCCTCCAACCTCCCCTCCTACCCAGACCACTCAACACAGATCAGCAAAGGCCAGTTTGGATTAGTCTTCAGAAGACCTTCTTGTTGCTATATAGAAAACTAATGCCTCGCAGCATCTTCTAGACCCTGGTGATGGGTAGATTAGGTGTAGAGAAAGGAGGAGTCAGTTTAATTGCATTTCACATTGTGGAGCACAGAGACCTCATTAAGGGTCAAAATTTGCAAAAATAATGATAACTTTTCCTGTGCAAAACTCCTTGGCCTGACCTGCCCTCCAGCCCAACAGTTGGAACTCACTCCCACAGCTAGGCTGGTAGCTATGAGCGGTTGGGGGCACGCATGGAATCATACCTCCTAATAAGTCAAGATCCAAAATATAGAATCAAGATTTAAATAATAATATCCAACCCTTATACAGCATTTACTCTATGCTAGGGACTCTTTGAAATGCTTTATATTTTTAGCTATTATAAGAACTCTTTGAGGTAATTACCAATTATTACTCCCACTTTATAGTTGAGGAAATAAAGACCCAAAGAAGTTGAATGACTGGCCCTGAGTCTTCAGGCTGGTAAGTGGTCAAGCTGGGAACCAAATACAGGCAGTCTGTCTCCAGAGCCCATGCTCCTAATCATAATCCTAAACCCACTGTGTGCCAAGCCCTGTGCTGGAAACTGAATATAAAGATGAGCCAGAACCAGCATTAGGAGAGCTCACAGTCTACTGGAGGGAGGTAATGACTAACAAAGACAGTAACAACATAGTTTGATAAGGGCTGAGACAGAGAGAAGCCCAGGAATCTAGAAGCCCAGAGAAGAGCTGCACGCCCCGCCCCCCAATCCAGCCTGGAGATGAGGGAAGCATCCTGAAAGAAGGGGTGCCTGAACTGCCTCTGGAAGATAATCATCTGGCAATAATTGCTCCCCAGGAGGCAGACATTAGCGTTTCCTGTGCCTGGACCAGCTCTGGTCCTGATAATCCCTTCCCCTCCTAATTGGATCTGTATGCTTCACACCCAGATTCTGCCCCTGATGAGAGAAGACTCAGCCAAGCTCTGCTTCCTGGATTCTGTATATTCAACTCCCATTAAAGCCTCCAGTTTAACAATCTCCCAAACTTCCATGGCCACAGTGTGGAAGAGATTCTTTTCAGTAAATCTGCTAACAAAACACAATTCAATTATGTCCCCAAACCCCAAAATAGATTGATTTTCTTATTCTCTCTTCTTTAGCATCTTCATGGGGAAGGGAACACACATGGGGACCGGTATAATCCAGCCACTAGAGAGTTTTAGCAAAGGAGGGACATGAGCAGAGGAGACAATAACCCCTAAGGTCCTGCCTGCATAATGGGGAGAATAGTCCTCAAATGAGATTAGGAGCAAAGAAAAGCATGTCTTGGCTGAGACAGCCTGAGCAGCTGAAAGCTTCCCAAGGAGTGTTACAGCTGTTCCAGTCTCCCATCTGGAACTCCTTGAATAAAGAAAAAGGTACAAGTGGCTCTGTTTATTAGTTTTTGGGGGCAACTCATGTGGGTGAGACCTCCAACCCATTTTTGGGAAAGAGATTTTATCAAGCACCACCAGGGCTAACTAAGTACTGAATGAATGGGCAAAAAAAGCCAATACTACTCCCCAAGGCAAGAGGGAAGTCCAAAAGAATGATTTTGGCCTGTCTTCCAAACTGACTTGTATGAAGACAGAGCTCTGGGCACTCGAAAACTGGGGGCTGGCTGGAAAGGAAGAAGGGAGGGTGACTCTGAGGTTATACTGAGATTCAGCCTCTGAGCTCATCACTTTTTGAGTCTCGGTTTTCACATCTGTGAGATGCGGCTAATCATCTGTGATAGGCTTATCCCTGTAGGCCCATCTCACAGAGCTGTTGAGGGAATTAGATGGGATAATGGCTGCGAATGTGCTTTGTAAATGGTTTCAAGGTACAAATGTGAGTTTACAGTAACAATGTCAGTTTGCCTTCTACTCAATCACTGGTCCCCAACCAGGAATATAGTCACACTTTTTGTTTGTTTATGTCCATCATTTTATTATTATGGGTATCTTTCACTTTATACCATTTCTGTAAGGTAGATGGAACATAAGTATCATCTCATTCCATAGACAAGAAAGCAGGGTCCCAGAGAGGTGACTCAACTATCATCCAGGACTTGTTTTCTATACAGGAGGAATAATAACAACATATATATTGCTTTATTACTTTATAATTAACTAAGCATTTATGCTTAGATGTTTCTTCTGATCATCCCCATAACCCTGAAAAAGGGCAAAGTAGCCCCTTCCTATATTTTGTAATGGAACAACTGATGCTCTTTGGGGGTTTGGGGTTTTTTTTTTAAAGATTTTATTTATTTATTCATGATAGATACACAAAGAGAGGCAGAGACACAGACAGAGGGAGAAGCAGGCTCCTTACAAAGAGCCCAATGTGGGACTCACTCCCGGGACCAGGATCACATCCTGAGCTAAAGGCAGACACTCAACTGCTGAGCCACCCAGGCATCCCAACTAATGCTCTTTCAAGAGGGAGTAGCAAGCCAATGCCACATAGCCAGAGACAGAGCCAGAACTGGAACCTAGCCCTTCAAATTCCAGATTCAGTGCTTGCTTCTCTCTATTGTTCCATCTTAAGCCTCTCCAAAGCAGAAATTCCTTCTAGTCATTGTTTCAGAATGGGGTATTGCTTCTCAGCCTTTGGCTAAGATCAACTGTGATTTCAAAGTGAGGAAAGGGATTTTGACATATGGTACCTGACCTTGGTTGACCTTGACCGTTTCAGACATGGTCTTTTGAACTTTGAGTATGCTACTGTATATAATGAGTGCCCTCTCCTTTGCTATGGCATGAGCCCCCACCTAAATTCTATCTCTGTGACACTTGAGTGCACCTACCCATTTCCATGTTCCTCTTTCTATTAGTTTGGAAAACTCAGGGCAGGGACCCTTGTCTTACATGCCCTGAGTCCCCAGTGACTACATATAAAAGCCTACCATAAATGGCTTTATAATACTGAACAAATCCCTCATTTCTGTTCATTTCAGATTCACTATCTATAAATTAAGGAGTGGGGGGTGATAACCTCCAAGTTTCTTCCAGTATTAAAATTGTTTGATTCCATTCTTCTGAATGGAATTAAAGTCATACTCACCCTCCAGCACCAGTTTGGCTAATCTCCCACAAGCCTTTGGGGCCCCTTCCTTTACTGAAGTAATCACCATCTGTGCCACTCACCTGTCCTTAGTCCATGCCACCTTGTCTATTACCTGTTCCTGAGTACCTATACCTTTTGCCACACATTAGAGGGTGTAGATTATTTCCCTGGTTGGATTGCAATTTGTGACAGGAGCCCAGTACTACTCTTCTGTTTTTGCTCCTTCTTATGCTAAGTGCAGCCCTTTGTTAACTATAATAATCTTACGAAGGTAAAAGTGTATTTGGCATTATGATATGATTGCTATTGAATGTATTTGACTATGGAGGAATATAAAGAACATGCATCCACCCATCTGTTCAAAATTTTTTCCAGATACTGGAGCACCTGGGTGGCTCAGTCAGTTAAGCGTCTGCCTTCAGCTCAGGTCATGATCCTAGGGTCCTGGGATCAAGCCCTGCATAGGTCTTCCTGCTCAGCATGGGGCCTGCCTCTCCTTCTCCCTCTGCCTGCCATTCCCCTTGCTTGTTCTCTCTCTCTCTCTCTCTCTCTCTCTCTCTCTGTCAGATAAATAAATAAATAAAATCTTTTTAAAAATTGTTTTCTAGACACTAAGATAGTTCCAGAGGAAAACAAAGTTTAACAAGACATGGCCTCTTCCCTCAAAGGCTTCTCTGATTACAAGACTATCCTAGTGAAAAGAGCACTGAATTTAGAGTCAGAACTTGGGCTTGAATCTGAGTTCTATTCTTGTGTGGCTTTGGGTCAAGTCATTTTAACACTTTGAAGACCAATTTCTTTTATTTATAATGAAGGAGCTGGATGAGGCCATACATCCCAGCTAGGCCAGTTTAGGATTCCATGAATATAAGAAAATTAATGGCATCTTTTAAAACTCGAGTGGATCTGTGGGGGCGGGGAGAATACTTAGTTAACTTCTGAGTGGCTGCTGTCAAGCATAGGAGTAGGAAAGTGCACCCTGCCTAGAGTGGAGACTCTGTCCTTAAATAGCGGATCTCCTAAGCACCACTGGGCCCTGGCCTGCCTGTGTCCTTTATTGAGGCCGGAGGGCAGAGGCTGTTTCAGCACCGCGGATAGCTCCACCGCGGCGCCCGCCTCCATGGCCTGGAGCCTAAACAGGCCTTTCCACCACCAACCAGATGTTCCTGCTTTCTCAGCCAGCTTAAGGCTAAAACAAACCTTTTCAACTAGGGTTTATCAGAGTTTCTAAATTACATACTGGGAAGAAATTTAATTGGTTTAATTAAGAAAGTTTATTTCATGGTAATTCAGTTTTGTTATGCTGAAAGACTTAATGTGTCCTCTGGTGGGAGCGTCTGTTATAAATATTCATTGCCTCACTCAAATACCCTCTCCTGGCCCTAATCTCCCTTCCTTACCCCATAGAGTTTGAAAATGTGTCTGAAGAATATTGAGGAAAGTGAGGCCTTCCTGAGCAAGGACACCAGGCCAAGCCAAGGTCAACTGAATTCAGTGAGAAAGGCACTGAAGATCAGAACCAAAAGAGATTTTAGAAATATAGTGTACCACTCCTCTGTTTTATATGTACAGAAACTGAGGTCTGGGGGAGAAAGGGCAGGTCACACGCTTAGCTATTGGCAGAGTTAAAACTAGGGACCAAATCTCCTGACCTCCAATCCACTCCTCTTATCACCCACATTCCAAATTCAGGCTATTTTTAAGCTAACTCTGGAGATCATCTGGTCAATTTTCTTACATACAGAGAAGGAACCTAAGGCCTAGACAGAGAGATGGCTTGCCCTAAGCCACATACTGGCCCATCTACCTCCTTCCCACAGCAGAATTCCCCAAACCCTGAGAATCATGCAATTTCTGTTGGATTCCCTCCAGTGAAAAGCAGCTCAGTGTTATATTTGTACAACTATGCTAGCTGTAGTAAGGGGGTAAAATTGATTAGACATCGCCCTTCCTTGAGGAAGTGTACAGTCCAGTTGGGCAAGGGAGATAAAATGAAAGTAAGAAGCAAAGTGGCAGTAATAAGCACCCCTTATGCACTGCTCAAACACAGTCCTCACAATTCCTCTAATGTGTCCAGTATTTCATGCTTTTGTGCCTTTGTACTTGGATATCCTTCACCAATGCAACCATCTTATCAACTCCCACTCATTCTTCATGACCTCAAAAGCCATCCCAACCCCTCTCCTGATACACACAACCATAACTGAGCCCCTCTGTCCACACCCCAATATACTCTACCATTTTATCTCATGGCATTTATCATACAAATCCTATCTCACAGCATTTACTTGCCTGTTTCCTCACCAGGATAAGCTCCTTGGAATCACCAGTGATTGTCTGGCAAAAGAGCATTGTCTGGCAAAAACTAGAAGCTCACCAACATTTTTTCAATAACTGCTACCAATAGCCCTTTTCCTGCTGAGTATCAGGCTGCCCTAACAAACTCACAGTCTGAAGCCATAACTTTTCAGGCACTTTTAGTTATTAGAACAGTCTTATTTGAGCTCTTTAGAGCTTTTTTTCTAATCCTTATGTTTTTTCTTATTCCTTTTTTAAAGATTTTATTTATTTATTTATTCATGAGAGACAGAGAGAGAGAGAGAGAGAGAGAGAGAGAGAGAGAGAGGCAGAGACACAGGCAGAGGGAGAAGTAGGCTCCATGCAGGGAGCCTGACGTGGGACTCAATCCCGGGTCTCCAGGATCATGCCCTGGGCTGAAGGTGGCGCTAAACCACTGAGCCACCGGGGCTGCCCTTTTTTCTTATTCTTATATTTGATTCAAATCTCTTGTTACTCCACCTCTGTCATTCCCTGCCCTATACCCCACCATCCCTAACTCTGTTCAACCATCTACCTCTTGTTGTAGGGGGCAGAGTATGCTCTCACTCACCTCCTCCTCGTTCTACTGCTCTGGTGTTGGGGTGCAAGGAGGAAAGAAAGAGATAGTGGACTCTTAGTGTGAAAGCTTATAGTGAGGTAGTCCTCTACTAATTGTGCCTTAGCTTTAGCCACTGACCTGGTTTATTACCTGTGCAATCCTTGTGGAATTGAGTAGTCTCCCCTAACCTCCACAGATGAGGGCCCTCCCTAAGAAGCTCTCCTATGCACTGGTCCCCCTGAGATTTGCTTCATCATTGGCTGACACCACCATCGCCCCTCATCATGGTCTCACAACTCAATCCCCTGATGCCTCTCACTAATGAGGTCCCTAATCTTATCTAATCTCTATGGGCCTCCACTCAGAGGACTGTAAGCACATTTGAGGACTGACTGATATAGGGGGCCTGTCCTTGCTTCTTTTGTCTGGCCAAACCACCACCCACCTCTCCTCTGCTCTTCTGCTGCTACACCAGAGCAGGCCAGGTGGTTAAATGGAGAAACAAAATGTCAGTCTATTCTTTCCTTGGGGCCTTGCCTTGGGGAGGGGAAATCCTTTGTCTCCTCCAGGGGAATGGGTGGGGGGAGGTAACAGCTTTTCCCTCTCTTCTGGTGGGGAGGGGGGTCAGAGTAGGACTTGTTTTATAAACCAGGAGTCTCAGCCAACAGTGGCCCTGACTCCCCACCAGTCTCCTTAAAATGTGGGAACTTGGTATCTTTTTTCTAAATCATGAACTTCAGTTGTCAATTCCTGGAAGAAAAAAAGGATCCATTCTGCACCTTAGTCTCTCCTGCACACAATTTCCTGGAATTGAGGCTAGCATAGAGAGATTCAGAAAAGAGTAGCTTCCAGGGGTCATCAGGGGAAACTTCCTGAAGGGAACAGTCTGAAGCTGAATCTTAAATACTAGACAGAATTAGAATTTCTGGGGGAAATAAAGGGTAGTTTGGGCATGCAGAAGAGGAAAAGGAATAGTTATAACATTTTACAGAACATGGTCCAGTGCTCTGCCCTCAATAAATAACATGGGCCCTCAATAAATAACATGAATTAAACTGATCCATTCACAGCTAGAAGTTTCCTCTGGAAAAAAATTAAACTGCAGGAACTTTGCAGCCAGACAGACTGAATTCAGATCACCACACTCCCTTTCATTTGGCATCTTTAGTAAGTCATTGTTCTCTCTTAGTCTCTATTTCTTCATCTGGAAGAAAAGGGGGGATAACAAAACCGTTTAGAGGATTGTTATGAGGATTAACAAGGTGCATGAAACCCTGGAGCTGAGAAAATGCCATGTGTCCTCCAAATAGGTTTAGTTTCCTCCTGCAAACATAGCTTGACTTCATTTTTGAGGAGCCATGAGACTGAATTCTGGCCGATGGAATGTGGATAAAAGTGAAGCTTACCACTTCTAACTTTGGCCCTAAATCCACCATGCATCTTCCATGCTTTTCTCACCCCTGTCAGTTAGGCTGAAAGGGAAAGACTCCAAGAAAATAAAGTTAGAAAAGAGCTGCTCTCAAGAGCCTCCTGGCCAACCTCTGACTATGGTGGGTAAGAATAAACCTGTGTTGCTTAATCCACTGAGCTTTTAAGGTTGTGTGTTCCAGCAGTATTTTTCTTTTAAGATTTTATTTATTATGAGAGACACACAGAGAAAGAGAAGCAGAGACACAGGTAGAGGGAGAAGCAGGCTCCATGCAAGGAGCCTGATGTAGGACTCAATCCTGGGACCCCAGGATCTCGCCCTGAGCTAAAGGCAGATGCTTAACCGCTGAGCCACCCAGGCATCCCAGCAGCAAGTACTAATACCTCAACTAACACATACATAGAAAGTGCTTGGTAGACATTGGCCACTATTATTAATAATATTTTCATATCACTCTTCAGTTTACAAGCACTTTTTATTTCTCCATGCAATTTATCTTCATGATGCCCTCATGAATGGGGTACGGAGAATAAAGAGTACTGCTCCATTTTATAAGTGGGGAATCAGACCCAGACCTGCTGGTGAATGGAAGTATCCACCAATCACACACAAGCAAAGAAGTCATGTGACCAAGACCAAAACAGTTATACTTGGCTCAAATCCCTCTTACCCTGCCTGATCCTGGACAATTGTTTTGCTGGCTCACGTAACCAGCATCAGCCCCCCAGGTATCTGTCCAGGCCAGAGGATGATAGTGATGTTAGGGTCACTCGAAGGATACAAAAAGCTAGTAATTCCCGACAAGCCTTGTACATAGGCAGACAGACCAGATGCCAGACACTGAAGTTGGATGTGGTGGTACCACCATTGGTTCAGAAGACTACATGCCACCATGGAAGGAACTAGAAGATGTGGATTCTAGTTCTGGCTCTGCCACCATCTTGCTGAGTGACTTTGGGTAAGTCATTGTGTATCTCAATACCACAGCTGTGAGTCAAAATCTATAAGGTAATATCAGGACTTAGGAGTTAGCCTTGCCTCAGAGGTCAGGAGACCCCATGAGTACAAGGTGGGCAGACCTTGGTAATATCCTCAGAGGCCAGCTGAGAATGAGCCAACTCCATCTCTCACCTCCAGCCCATGCAGCTGCTCATGCTTCAAAACTCCAGTCAAAAGGCATCTGTCACCAAAACAAGTGGCCCAGCATTCCAGCGGGGAGCAAGAGCTGGGAACAAATGTTATTTTCTCTAAACAATTGTTTCCAACTGCAATTCTCTTTCCAGAGTGGCATTATTATTATTATTATTATTATTATTATTCTTGTTCACTGATTAGGTTGAGATACATAAATATTTCTGATGTACAGATAACAAATACCTCTATCTGAGGGAATCAACTGCCCTCAGACTGCGAGCCCTGGTGAATCACTACGTGCCAGGGCTGGAGGGATCTTAGAAGCAGAAATTGTAATGTGAGATCCCATGAGGGGAGGCACTTGCAAAAAGCCACATATAGATCAGAGACAGGGCCAAGATGAGAATTCAGGTTATCTTGTCCCTGAGAGAAGTGTCTAACTATTTATTAATATGAATATTGTCATTACTATTGTTATTTAGAAGAGACCTAGGTTTGAATCCTGACTCTCCATTCACTAGCCATATGCCCCTCCTCCTCAATTTTCTCTGCAAAATGGGTCAATAATTGCCATTACCTGGGAAAGATCAAATGAAAAAAATAAATGCAAAGTTCCTGGCCTTTAGTAAGCAACTGATCCTTCTTAATAAACATTTAAAAATAGGTGGGAAAATTCCCAGAAGAAAAAAAAATGGCATTGTAGTTAAAAGCACAGATATGGAGCTGGATTGTGAGGGTTTGCACCTGGCTCTACTATTTATTAGCTGTGTGCCCTTCAGCAAGCTACTTAACTCTTGGGGCCTCAGTTTCCATTGTCTTCCAAATGGGTATCATGATGGCAGTGGTGATAGTATATATATCATAAGTTTAGAGACGCACACAGGAAGTACTGTGGAAGTGTTAGCAACTATTATTTCCAATTTTGCCTTACTCCTGTTTGGCTTTTGAAGATTTTTCACATCAACTTCCCATCATGACCCAGAAATGGGGAGCGGGCAAAAATTATTTTACCCACTTGACAGAGGAGATGAGACTCAGAGAGGCCTAGAGGCTTGCCCAGGCCACACAGTCAGGAGGTGGCAGCTGAGACTTGAACTCAAGGTTCAGCTATGAGTCCTGAGCCCTTCCCCACCCCCAGACAACAGCTGGCCCAAGCCACAGAGCAGAGTGAGGATGAGGCTCTACTTCTACCTCTCAGACCCCCACCTCAGTTCTGTGCCAGGCCCCCACCACGGCTGAGAGTAGGCCAAGGGAACGTATGAACTAAGGAGGTGAGTGAGAACAGATACCGCCACCCCACTGGCTTCTAAAATGAGCAGGGGAAGGAGAGGGCAGTAATTTTAACTGGATTGATTGTACCTATAGGGCTATTAACTTAATGTCTCCAACTTGGTTAGGAGCAAAGCCAAGCCCAGTGCCTGCAGCCTGCTGCCTCTGGGGCCAAGGAGGTTAGAAAGAAGAGAGGGGTCACCTCAGAGGAGGCCAGGGTGGGCTGGGATGAGGATGAAACAAGACAAGAGGAACTCATGCTCAGGATTATGCACATGGCTCTCTAAACTTTGCACTCTGGCCACCTCATTGCTGAGAAAGGTCCACAGACTGAGGATCAGGACCCCTGTGTTCAAGTCCTGGCTTTGCTACTTGCCAGACAATTAGCTGGTTTTACCACTTCCCAGAACTGGGGGGTGTCCGTCCCTATGTGCAAGGGTTGAAGAAAGGTGCTGAATTCTCTCGGCAGATAGCAGCCTCTAGTGACCATCTGTTCTGCAAATAGGGAAACCTGCTTTCCACTCCCTCCCAAGGCAAGGCAGGTTGAGCTCACCATCCTCCTGCATACCCACTCCCCTCCATAGCCCAGCCTCTTACACTTAGTGCAGCCCCCACACTCTTGCACAGGCTGCTCCTCCCTCCCTGCTTTCACCCTAATTCACTAAAACCCTCCCCTTCTCACCCCTGACTATTGCAGTCTTCTGCTTCTACTTCTCTAACCACCAAGCTCCTCCTTGTACCACCACAGAACACACATGGCCCAGTCTTGCCCCTAAATCATTTTCTGTTTGCTAGCCTTGGCTCTCAAGCAAGAAGAGTATTATAGACTGAATTATATTCCTCTAAAATTCGTATGTTGTAGTCCCAGCCCCCAGTGTGACTGTGTTTGGAGATATGACCTTTGAGGAGATAATGATATTAAATGAGGTCATAAGGGTGGGGCCCTAACCTAATAGGACTGGTGTCCTTATAGAAGAAGGGATACCAGGAGTGTTCAAGCACATAGGAAAGGCCATGGGAGGACACAGCAAGAAGGTGGCCATCGGCAAACCAGGAAATGAGGCCTCACCAGAAACTAACCTCACTATCACCTTGATCTTAGTCTTGCAGCCTCCATAACTGTGAGAAAGTAAATAAATGCCTGTTGCTTTAGTCATCCAATCTATGTATTCTGTGGCAGCCCTTACAGACTAATATAGAGGGCATCTGTCACATTTTGTTTGTGACCTTGGATGGTCACTTCCTTTCTCCAAGGCTATTTCTGCAGCTGATAAAAGGAGTCAGCTCTGCTGAGAGAAATTCGGGACTGTCTTTACAGAGAAGATGATGGTCAAAATTGAGTAGATGCTGGCAGGATGGGTGAAATCCTGCAGAAAGAGGGTGCCCAGCAGTTCCACAGAGGCTTGAAACAGCCCATCCTGAATAGCCAGGTGAGGTTTGGTCTGAAAAAGTCATAAGTGATGAAGCTGAAGTGGGCAGGGCAGGACATAGGGGCTCTGCTTAGCCAATTAAAGGGCGGTATAGGAGGGCAGAAAGAAGCTACCAAAGAGTCCTGAGCAGGACAGTGGCATGATCCAGCATGATTTGCATTTTTTTAATTTTATTTATTCATGAGAGACACACACACAGAGAGGCAGAGACACAGGCAGAGGGAGAAGCAGGCTCCACGCAGGGAGCCTGATGTGGGACTCGATCCCGGGACTCCGGGATCACTCCCTGAGCCAAAGGCAGACGCTCAACTGCTGAGCCACCCAGGCGCCCCATGATTTGCATTTTAGAAGGATTGCTTGGCTGGTATATGGAATCTGGATTAGACATGTAGAAAAGAGGCTGATGTCAGCCTCCTGACATGGGTAATGTTCTACAACAGTACAACAGGAGGAAGGGCAGTGTGGGTGATCACAGAATGAATGGACTACATGTGATGCTTGTTGGGATGCAGGGCCGGGGAAGGATGCTGACCCATTCTCCATGTGGGCAGCTGCAGCACGAGCCTGACCTAAGGTGGAGAGGAGCCTGTGGAGGTGCTTCTGCACATTGTAGGAGGGGCTGTTGTTCACCCCAGCAACCAGCAAAATGTTAGGTATGTGACGTGAGTTTGGTAAATCCTAGCTCAATAAATAAGTGTAAAGAAACAAAATGGTAAAGTTATCCCCTTGGCTACACCCTTGGCAAAGAATGGCGATCCTGGTCATGAAACTGGAAATCCCCCTAATTACCTCTTTGACCTTCTGGACCAGCCACATCCTATCAGGACCAGAACCAGAACTCAGATCTCCCTAGTTAGGGAGGATGGGAATACTCAATACTTCATTTAATCCCTGCGATGAACATCCTAGGTGGAAAGACCAGCCCCATTTTAGAGACGAGGAAACTGGGGCTTGGAGGGATTCAGCAACTGGCCCAAAGCCAATGGGCCAGACTTCCTCACTCCATCCCACAGCTTCTTGTTTCCTTGAAGGCTCTGAACTCTTCACCTTTGATAGAGAACAAGAACAAATTCCTGGAAGTGATCTGCTGCACCTTTTGGCTGGAAAATATTTCTTTGAAAAAATATCCTGTCATCTTCTTCTTTTTTCTTCATATTTCAGAGTCTTGGGCCACAGCTTTTAACTTAATCTGCTGGAAAATATAGCCTGGCCATGTATCCTGTCACTCTGATCTGAGGCACAGCTCTCAACCACAAATGATTTCCACTTCTCATTAAGAAGATTCATTCATCACATCCTATCCAGGGCCTCGTTGTTCTTCCCTGAAACATATAATTAGAATAAAATTAGAAACCCAGAGTATCAGAACTTCCTCTGGCCTGTCCCCTTACTGTTAGATGGGAAAACTGAAGCCCAGAGAGGGGAAGGGACCAGCCCAGAGTCACACAACCATGAACCTCAGTCTCCCAGCTCGGCATTCAGTTTTCTTCCCTCAGCTCTTGTACACACTAAAGGAAGTCAGAAACCAGCAGGTTACTCCTGAGGGTCAATTCACTGTCTCCTTTGAGATGGATTTCGTGTGGTTTGATTCCTGAGGTTCTGAGCTGTCCACTGAACTCTCCTTCCACTCACTTGCTTCTGAAACCAAGATCTGTGTAGCAGAACCACATGCTCACACTATGGTGTAAAGAGCCCAAAGAACAAGAAAAGGTGAGCTGAAAGGGAGTTGGGGCAGTTGGGAAAAAAAAAAAAAAAGACAGGAGCCAAAGATAACACACACACACACACACACACACACACACACACACAATTGCATCTACCTCTCGAAACATCTATTCTTGCCAGGCACTGTGCTAGACAAGATGCACTAATTTCCTCATTTAATCCCCAGGTCAACCCTACAGGGTGAAAACAACTAATGTTCCCATTTTTGGATGGGGGAGATGGGGTAACTGGCTGATGAACATTAAGAAGGGAGTTTGTAATGAGCAGCAGGTGTTATACGCAACTGATGAATCACTAAATTCTACTCCTGAAACTAATAATACACTATAGTTAACTAACTTGGATTTAAATTTTTAAAAATATATATTCCTGGGGCACCTGGGTGGCTCAGTTGGCTACACATCTGCCTTGGGCTCAGGTCATGATCCCAGAGTCCTGGGATCAAGCTCCATGTCCCGCTCCCTGCTCAGTGAGGAATCCTCTTCTCCCTCTCCCTCTCTCTCTCTCTGTCAAATAAAGAAAATATTTTAAAATACATACATATATGTATATGTACAATATACATATATATTCCTATTTTTAAAATGAGCAAATTGAGGCTCAGAGAGGCTAAAGTAACTTGTCCAAGGTCATGGTGGTGCCAGCAGCGGAAGGAATCACGGTCTATCTGATCCCAAGTACAGCACTCGGTGTGTTGCACCTAGCTCTCCTCGTGCACAGGCTTTGTGCCCAGGTTTTTCCCCTCTGTGGGCCTCAGTGGCCCTCTGTGTAAAATGAAACAAGCATGCCCCCACCGTTGCAGAGATCTATGGAAAAATACGACAAGAGGAACAACCAAAAGGCAGTGAGGGAGCACTGCGCCCCTCTGCTCACAAGGCCATCAACGGGAAACTCTGCTCATCAGAGTAGAGGCAGGAGTTTGCACATTTCATTACCATTCTCCACTCCACCTTCCACTTCAGTCTGACTCAGCCTTTCAGAGATTGCTCTTTGGCTCCTTGAAATGTTCCCCACCAAGGGCAGGGCTTCTGATGGGCTTCTCCTGCCCTACACTTGACCTCTGGACTCTTGAGGCCCTCGCTGCCAACCCAGCAGTGGGTTCACACCCTCCTTTTCTGCCAGGGGAGGCCAGGAAAGAGAAGGGAAGAGCCTGGAAAGCCTGGTCTCTCCCACATGCCCTGCAAAGGGGACCAAGTCACCACTATGTCAGGTACTATAAATTCAGTTATTCAAGTGTCTGCCCTGTGCTAGACCCTACGTAGGGACAGAGAAATACAAAGCCACAAAGGAAGTTAACCTAGTTGAGCCTCAGTTTCCTCTTCTGTAAAATGGAGATAAACCTCTTCATTTAATCCACACACAACCCTATGAAATAAATATAATTGTTTATCCTGTGGAAGTTCTGCCCAGATCATAAGAAATGCTCGGTAGACAGACCTATTATATTACAAAGAGTCCTGCCCTCAGAGAGCTCCCAGCTTGGTGAGGGAAGCAGGTTGTGCACCCAATAATATGTGCTTCCATTCATTGAACAACTCTCTTTTCCAGGAATTGCAGGTACAGTATTTCTCTCACAGAACCCTACCAATCCTAGCATCCCTTCATTTGATACCCAAGGAAACTGAGGCACCTAAAAAAGGCAATTTGCTTCAGGTCACCTAGCTAGGAATTTCACCCCAAGATTCCAAGTGTCTCTTCTTGGCTCACCCTGTTTCAAATCAGGCTTCGGGAAGCTCTGGAGCTGGGATCCCTGGGTGGCTCAGCAGCTGAGCATCTGCCTTTGGCCCAGGGTGTGATCCCGGGGTCCTGAGATCGAGTCCCGCATTCAGCTCCCTGCATGGAGCCTGCTTCTCCCTCTGCCTGTGTCTCTGCCTCTCTCTCTCTCTTTCTCTCTCTCTCTGTGTGTGTGTGTGTGTGTGTGTGTGTGTGTGTGTCATGAATAAATAAATAAAATCTTTTTTTTTTTTAAAGGAAGCTCTGGAGTTGAGTTCCAGGCCAGAGTCTGTATCATCCAGCAGTAGCCCTCTTGGAGGAAGGAGATTAACAGCTAGAAGAAACAAAGCCCAAAGGAACCCCCAGGTAGCCCACTCAGGACTGACCCAGAATGCCTGACAAGAGAGGCTCCAGGTACAAGGGCAGGGATGGGGACAAAATGCCCACGGAACCTTGTGGAGCTTTGAGAAGGAACCATTGGGAAGGGCCAGTATTCCTCCCTGCATGACCTAAGGGAGGGACTGGCAAAAGGCAGAAGGAGGCTGGGGACATAGCCCAGGCAGCAGAGGATGAAGCCCCATCTGATGCCTGTGGAGATAGAGAGGAGAGGACAGCCCATCACCAGGCATCCACAGGACCCCATCTGCATCCTCAACCCCATGGGGAATACAAGAAAGATGCCTGAAGCCCAGCTCTCCTGGGGGCTTCACTTTCCTTCATGGAGAAAGCCTGACCATGGGAGAAAAGAATAATCTTCATAACAACTCCATAAGGCAGTAGTTTTCATCATTCATGATTGTAAGATGAGGAAACAAAGCCTCAGAGAGGAGAAGCAATTCACGCAGGTCAATCTGTCCCCACCCTGAGCCCTTCTAGCTCTTCCCCTCTGACTCATGTCCCTTGGCCCCTCCTTCTCCAGTTCCTCTCAAGTTTAGAGGAGAGGGACACGTGGGTCTCCACCACAGAGGCCTCAGGATTGGTTGCATGGCATACACTTCTAAAGCTTTTTATAGGGACGCCTGAGTGGCTCATTGGTTGAGAGTCTGCCTTTGGCTCAGGGCGTGATCCCAGAGTCCTGGGATCGAGTCCCACATCATGTTCCCCGTAGGGAGCCTGCTTCTCCCTCTGCCTCTCTCTATCTCTCGTGAATAAATAAATAAAATCTTTTACAAAAAAAAATTTAATGAAGCTTTCTATAAATACTGATCCCCAGGTCCTGTTATAAAGTTTCTGATTTGGGTGGTTTGGACAGGGCCCAGGAATCTGCATCTTTAAATAAATGCCACAACAATTTCTGATTTGCAGTGGTGGCTACAAATGACACTCTTGAGATGTTCTTGACCTCCTTGACCTCCATCCCAAGGCCCAGTGAGGAGTGTGGAAAAGTCACCCCCACAGCATGAGCCGAGAGAGCTTCATATCTGTCACATAAGGGTTTTCCCTGAAGTCGGCAAGAACTCAGATTTATTCATTCTCTGGGTCACTCACCCTAAGATACTGAGATTCTATGATTCTGGGATTTTGTCCTCAGATCTGGTGAAGCAAGAGATGGAGGTAGACCTTGCAGATTCCTGATAAGGAGCAAAGAGGAGGCAGGCAACAACAGTGATAGCTATCATATATTAAGTGCCAGGTCCGTTACACAGATTATTACATTTAACTCCAACTACGCTATGGGTATTATTTTCACTCCCATTTTATAGATGAGAAATTTGAAACCCAGAGTTATTATGTGGCTTGCTCAAAATTAGCTTAAAAAGGACAAAGCCAGGATTGAGTTCATGTTGTCTCCAATGTGAAAATCTGAAACCTCTCCTGCCACTGCCGCTGAAAAGCCATAATACCAGCACCATGTAATTCAGGAAATGCCAAAAAGTTCCTCAGCTCTAATCCTTCTCCCCCTTTGCCAGTTACAAGTATTTGGCGTTCCTTTCAATTAACATTATAATTCTTGGAGCCCAAGTCCACTTCTGTTCAAGTGCATATGTACCAGGGAGAGAGGTAAGTACTCCAAGCCAGTGGCTCTCTAAGTGTGGTCCCTGAACCATCATCACCTGGGACCTTTCTAAAAATGCATATTCTAGGGCACCTGGGTGGCTCTCAGTTAAGCATATGACTCTTGATCTCCACTCAGGTCTTGATCTCAGAGTCATGGGTTCAAGCCTTGCATTTGGGTTCCAAACTAAGCATGGAGACTACAACTTAAAAAAAAAAAAAAAAAAAAAAAAGCACATTCTAAGGCCACACTGCAGACCTACAGTTATGGGTTGAATTGTGTTTCCCTCAATTTCATCTGTTGAAGTCCTAACTCCCAGTACTCAGAATGTGACTATATTTGAAGACAGGGTCTTTAAAGAGGTAATTAAGCTTAAGTGAGGTCACTGAAGTAGGCCCTAATCCAATACAACTAGTGTCTATAGAAGAAGAGATTAGGACACACACACACACACACACACACACACACACAGGATGAAGACCATGTGAAGACACAGAAGAAGACAGCCAAGGAGAGAGGCCTTTAGAAGAAACCTACCCAACCCTATGAACACCTTGATCTCAGATTTCTAGCCTCTAGAAGTGTAAGGAAATAAATCTCTGTCGTCTAAGCCACCCCAGTCGGTGGTACTTCATTATGGCAGCTCTAGCTGCTAATACACCTACTAAATCAGAAATTCTAGGACCTAGCAGTTTGTGTTCTAACAAGCCCTCTAGGTGATTCTGAGTACACTAAAGTGTGAGAACCACTGCTCTAAGCCATAATCAGACATGTATACTTCTTTGTTGCTGGAAAGTGTGAATATAAGCCTGATCTGGCTTCAGCTATGATTCTAGCCTGGTGGGGCCAGCCTGCCTGAGAGACTAAAGTCAAATGCAGTGGGAAGCAAAGGTGAAACATGGCGTGGGAGAGTGAGAGTGACAGCCAGCAGAGATGGGATGACATAGATGACAGGGTTCAAGTCCATAGAGGCCTCTATGGATCCTCTAGGATAACCCAGGCCAGTTCACTCTCCAGTTTTGACAATTAAAAGTTACCTTTGTCAGCTTCACGTCTGTAAATAGAGTGTACACCCCCAACAGGTTAGACACGGTTCATTTTCCTTACGTGCTCCAAAGCACTAGGCACCAGGATCAGGGAATACAGGTGTCTTCTAAGCAACTATTACTTGACAAACTCTCATGGAGTCACCACTCGTCCCCATCCTCACAGCCATAGCTGAGTGCTGGCCTCATAAACCCTCATCCAGATCACTGCAACAACCCCTAACTGGTCTACATCCAACCTCTCATCCTCCCACCCCCCCCCCTCCGCCTGACTCTTCAAAAGAGCCTTGCTATGTCCCTCTGTTGCCTCTGCCTTATCCTCCTATGCAATCCCATTCACCCTTCAAATCCAGCTCCAGTCTCTCATCCTCCCCAGGTGACTTTCCTCACTCCCTGTGTCCCACCGCCCAGGCTCAGTGGACCTCTCCTCCCTCAGCACTGTGGGAGAGGTAACATTTGTTGAGTGCTCACTATGTGCCAGGCTCTCTGGAAGACTTTACAATCATTACCTCTTTGAATCCTCACAACCACGGATGATCATTTTCCCCATTTTAGAGATGAAACACAGAAGACTAGGTGACTTGCCCAAGATCACACTGCTACTAAGTAGCAAAGTTAGGATTTTAAACAATGAAGACTGGCTCTAGAGTCCTCACTCTTAATTGTGACACAATACTACCTCCACATACTCTCATTTCTGTTCTTTTACCAGGTAAGAATTTCTCCTGTGGCAAGCTTTTTAAGTATAAACTCAGTATGATGTGATGCTTTCATTAGAGAGCACAATTTACAGTGAACATACCACAGTGGAGAGGAAGAGTCTGTTACTGGGGAACTAGTAAGAGGCATGGTGGAGGCTGGAGATGGCAGTGTCTGATGTCTTTAGGATGCCTTAGCAAGGCTTGACCCTCTGTTCTCCAATAGTGGATGGTTAAGGTGAATGGAAGGTGAGAGAAGCCTACCCTAGTGACAGTGCTGGAGGGACAGCAAAAGAAAGAATATTCCTCTTGAGCCAAAGCATGGGGATGTGTAAGTCTGGATTTGCTCTGTGATGTTCAGGTTTTATAGTCATACACTTATAGCTGTAAAAGCACCTTTATCATTGACATTCCTGAAGGAAAAATCACTTTGTTATGGCGAGTCTGCAACTATCCAGCCCTTAACTTGCTTTGCCCCATTGACGCAATTGTCTCTATAATTCCATTCCTTATAACATAATATTTCTTAGGAATGCAACTTCTGCATCCTAATAGAACAAGGTACATGACTGGTGTCTGTTGGGATGTCTGTCCCCCCTGATTGAGCACCTTGAGGGTGAGACTGTGTCAGCTCTATTGCTGGACTTTAGAGCACAGACAACGTGCCCAATGGCTGTTTGCTGTGTGCTGCCTCTGCCAACACCCACCATCCCTCCTGAGAACACACCCTTTATTTCTCTTCTCTGTCATATCTTTTGGCAAATATAACATCATCAGCTGGTCTGACTACCCTGATCTGTCTCCTGCAAGCAGCTTGGCTCATTGCAAACCAGGATTGCCCATAGCCCATATTCACATGAAACCACAATACACACCATCACACGCTGCCATCATTACCATTACAAGGCTTTTAGCGGCCTAAGAGACCTGGGTTCAAACTCCAGCTCTACTACTCCCCAGCCCAGAGATCTTGGGCCAGTCATGCAGCTTCTCTTAGCCTCAGTTTCTTCATCAGAAAAATGGAGATAATAAAATACTACATGCACACAGTTATCAGGAAGATTAAATGAGATAATGTATAAAGACTGGTATAGGACCTGACATATAAGCATTACACAGATGAAGGTTGTTGTTTACACTGTGTTTTCCTCGCAAAAGTCCTGAGAAAGAAGCAGAGATGGTTCTGGTATTAATTTACAGAAGAGGAAACTGAGGAACAGGAAGCTTAAGTGGTGAACCCTGGGTCACACAGACCCTACCAGCTCCCTTCCTGCTTCCATACCCATTGGGTTCCAAAAGCCTACTCAAGGAAGCAAACAGTACCGTGAGGGAACGGCAAATGGCTTTTGTGGTGGTCTAGAATTAGGATGAGCCAGTTAAGTCTGCAGACTTTGGCTCTGGGAACTGAACCCACCCTTTGCTTCAATTTCCCTCAAAAAGCCTGAGACCACATTAGCCATGGGATAGTGACCTCCTGCTCCAGCCACTCACAGTCCTGCACCAAGAGGTGTGAGCACTGGGCCCTACCTTTTACTCCACAGATCAGCAGGTGTGCAACTTTGGGATAATCACATCCCCTCTCTGAGCCTCAATTCCCTCATTTTTCTCCCTCCAGGGATAATAACATTTGATCTATAAAGTCATTCAAGAACCCAACAAACTATTGCATATAAAGTACCTAACACAGAACACAAAACCTGGTCCACATGGTGTGGACAGAAGCTGTTTGATGATGATGGTCATGGTGATGCTGGTAGTGATGATATAAAATCTCTCTCCTCAGCAAAATGGGTACAAGGACACAGTAAGATTTAAGGCCCACCTGAATAAACACTGGGCATGTATATCCTGGTAGGTCAGGTGATGCTATTGGAATTCAGGGTGAATACAGGTGCCACCGGATATGATTGTGCCCCAAGTCTGCCTTGCCTTCACCTCTCTCCTTCAAGTTGCTGAGTAAAGAAAGAACTAAGAAAAGGAATGGCTCAGTTAACGCTGATTTTTTAAATGCATCTTATGCCCCAAACCCAGAGCTGAGAACTAGGCTGGGCCATGGGGAAGGCTCCTTCATTTGCACAAGCTGGACACTGCTAGTCAGAACCTACACAGGCTGCCAGGGACGACCCTGAGACATTTTCAGGGGATCCATGAGGTCAAAATTCTTTTTGTAATATATTTAAAAGGTTTGATATTATTTTTTTTACTCTCGTGTCATGAGTATACAGTGGAGTTTGTCAGAGTGCATGATATAAGATATAATAGACTGAACCCAGAAGTAGGTATGGGAACTCAGCTGTCTTCTTTTAAGCCAGACATTAGCGAGATTTACAAAAACTTAAACAATGTCATTCTTCTCATTTTATTTGTCCCAAAAAATACAGTTATGTTTCATTTAAACTATATAATTTAAATTAACACATAATGAGTTTGTTATTGCATTTGAAATGAATTAATAAATAAAATGGTTACATTTTTGTTTTAATTTCTATAGTAAATATCTATACCTCTAGCTCACATAAATTAAAAGTCTTTGGGATCTTGAGACTAAAATGTTTGATAACCACTGCCTCAGACAGACTCTGTTGCATGTGCACCAGGGACCTGAACAAGAAAACCTGCAATAGCATTATCTTAGCAAAATATCTGCAATGGCAAAAACTGGAGGAACTCAAATGCTCACAAACAGGAAAACAATAAAATGAATTATGATATAGTCACCCAGTGGAATATTGTATATCATTGAAAATAAATGAATTATAGCTTTAAAAGACAAAGGAGGGGGATCCCTGGGTGGCTCAGTGGTTTTGCACCTGCCTTCGGCCCAGGGCATGGTCCTAGAGACCCGGGATCGAGTCCCACATCGGGCTCCCTGCATGGAGCCTGCTTCTTTCTCCCTCTGCCTGTGTCTCTGCCTCTGTCTCTCTCTGTGTCTGTCATGAATAAATAAATAAAATCTTTAAAAAAAATAAAAGACAAAGGATATTTCTAAGATTTATTTTTATTTACATTTAGTAAAATCAAAGCATGACAGAGAGAACCTACTTTATGATATCATTCTATAAAGCTCAAAAACAAACTAGAAACTAATAATGCATATTTAGGGACATACACATATGTGATAAAACTTTTTTAAGCAAGAAAATTATAAATACATAATCCACCCCCTTAGATGGAGCGTGAAGGCTGAGATGAAGGAGGGACACACACAAAATGAACACAAATCTGAACTGTTCTTGCTCACAAAGTTTATGTTCCAATTTTTAGGTTGGATGGTGGCTGATGGGGAGCCATTTTATTAAGATGCTTCATAATTATACATATGGTACATTCTCTTTTACTATATATTGAATGTAATATTAAAAATAATGTAACATGTAGTACCAGACTGTAACACCTAGTACCATTTCCCATTAAAAAGAAAAGGAGGCAACAGGCAAGCTGCATTTTAAACTAGGAACCTATTGAAGCCCCTTCCACCCCAAGCTCTTGTGGAAATGGCTGTTTGCAGGTCTGAGACAGGAAATGTATGAAATGGAACATCTTGTCATCGGAGAAAGCAGGGCAGCTAGCAGAGACTACCGAGGTCACTGTCAAAAGGATTCAGGAGCTAAGGTGAAGAGGTTCCTGTTAACCAAAGATGGGATGGGACCGTTTGAGCACCAGCAAAGATAAAAACTGAAATGTACTGAAACACATCATACTTATTTAAATCCACGAGTTCATAATGACACATAATCATCTCATTGGTCACCTTTGGGTAACGCCAAGGAACCAACTCATCATTTTAAAAACTGAATATAAATGGAAAGACTCAAGCACTTATCCTGCCTTTCCTGTACCTTGGCATATCCAAATAGTTAATGAGAGGATGGTATTCTTTATAGGGAGTCCAGCTAAAGAACAAATAGAAGGTGATAAAACTAGAACATCACTGTTTTACAAACTCTGAAGAAGCTGTTGATCTAGGTAATGATGCTGGATGGCTGCTAACAACCAAAAGAGACACAATGATTAGACTTTTGTGTGCAAATGAAGATAAAATTTCACCCACCACCTCTGAACTGTTCTTGCTCACAGAGAAAAGCTGATGAGGGCTCTCGATTTAACCACTGATATCCAGGAAATACAAGGTCAGATAAATATATTAAGTGACACCATGGGATGCAGCAGTCAGCAAAGTCCAGATGTGGGCAACAGGAGAAACAACCCAGTTTCTTCAACAAATGTATAGCTGAAGAAAAATAAGAGGAGAGGGTATTCTACAGATTAGAAGAGACTTAAAAGACACCAATAGCCAATTACAGGATATGGAACTTATTTGAATTCTGAGTCAAAGTGTAAAAGAAATTAAATTATGAATTAACCTAGGAAATTTGAACACTATGTATTTGGTGATATTAAGGAATTTTTTGTTATTTTATTAAGTATGTAATGACATTATAGTTATGTATTTTTTCCATTTTTTATTGTGGAAAAATACATGACATAAAATTTACCATCTTAACCATTTTTAACACAGTAGTATTAAACACATTCATAATGTTGTGCAACCATCACCACTGCCCGTCTCCATAACTCCTTCCATCTTATAAGACTGAAATTCTCTACCCCTATTAAACAATTAACTCCCCATCCTCCCCCCTCCCCAGCCCCTGGCAACCACCATTCTACTTTCTGTCTCTAAGATTTTGATTAAGTACCTCATATAAGTGGAACTATATAGTGTTTGTCTTTTTGGACTGGCTTATTTCTATACTTAGGTATTTTAATGCATCCTTAAATGTATACACATGATGACATGCTGCCTAGACTTTTCTTGAAAATAATCTGGGAGCACGGTAGGATGGAGAGAGTGGGCAGGAGTAAATGAAACAAGATAGGCCATGGGTTGACAACTGTTGAAGCTTGGTGATAGGTACATGGGAGTTCATTATTCTCTCAAATATCCTTCTACTTTTGTAAGAGTTTATCATAAAACTTCTTTCAAAGAGCAAAGGCAAAATAAAAATCTTTCCAAGCAACAAAGAAAGATAATAAAGAAGCAGGAAGAGGTTACAATCATTTGGGTGGAGGATGGTGATCCCATTAAGAGAGCATGAGAAACCATTGGGGTGGAATGATGATGAGTTGAGATTTGCACGTATTGACTTTGAGATGCCATACCCCCTCATTTAAACATCCATCACAGGGATCCCTGGGTGGCGCAGCGGTTTGGCGCCTGCCTTTGGCCCAGGGCGCGATCCTGGAGACCCGGGATCGAATCCCACGTCGGGCTCCCGGTGCATGGAGCCTGCTTCTCCCTCTGCCTATGTCTCTGCCTCTCTCTCTCTCTCTGATGTAACTATCATAAATAAATAAAAATTAAAAAAAAATAAATAAATAAATAAATAAACATCCATCACAAATCAGTGCATCTTGGAAAGAGCATATCGGGGTCATTTAAGAAAAACTTCAAAATGAAGCAAGCAAACCATTTCCAACACTACCATGGAGAGCTCCATCCTTTATGCTTCCTATGCAGGAAAGTCAGTGTTTCTCTCCTCCCTAGGTTTCCCGGCCATAAGTTAGTTCCGTATCTGGGACAGCTTCCCCAGTCCTGTGGTGACTGAAATGCGACTCAGTATTTGGTACCTTGGACACCATCAAAGAAGGGAGGAGACCTTGGCAGGGGGACCAGGAAGGCTTTTCAGAGTAAACAATTCACCTCACCTGACAGAGAGAAACTGAGGCTCAGAGAGAGCTGAAGTTGCCCACCAAACAGAGCTCCTTCATGTTACAGCCACCAGTAGAGCTCAGAGCTGAGAGTTCTCAGCTGAGAGGGACTGGGCCAAGGAGGCAAAAGATAAGTAGCATCTTAAGCTCTGAACCTACTGAAGCCTTGTTCATCCCAAGTCCTCTGGTCACCCTATGGAAAATCCGCAGCCCCTAGCAATACTGAACAATTCAAGTCTAGGAGAAGTGAGATCTATGGGACATCAACACTTGCAACTCTCTCCATCTCCCATCCCTAAACCTCAGCACCTACAAAATGGGGCCCCTCCTCCTGACCTCACACTGAGGAGCCCCCACCATCCATCCAGGCACCCAGGCAGAAACCAAAGGGACCTAACTGATGATATGTCCAATCCCCCACACCTCACAAGATCCATCAATTATTTACTGAGCACCTGCCATGTGCCAGGCACCCTTCTATTGTTGAGAACATGTCAATAAACAAAACAGATGAAATCCCTGCCCTTGTGGAGCTTACACTGTAGTAGAGGGAGACAGACAATAACCATAACAAGTAAGTTAATGATGTGGCATATTAGAAAGTAGAGGTAGTAGGGACTGGGGTGCTGGGTGGGAAGCAGTCCATCACTAAGACCATATCTGTATCCTCCCTGCCCTGGTCCAGGCCTTCTCTTCTCTCTCTTGGACCACCATAGCAGCCTCCACTCTGCCCTCCCTCCCTCACCTGGCCCCTAGTTATCCATCCTAGAGTCAAGCTCATCTTCCTCAGTCCCAGATCTGATCATTGCCACTCCCTTTGTAAAACCCTCTTATTACAAATCCCTCCAGGACCTGGACCTGTACAGTGCCTGCCTGCTCAGCTTCATTACCATGCACCACTCTGCCCTCCAACCACACGAGGGGACACGCCATCCCTGCCCCTCCTGCAGAAACATCAGCCCCCACTAGGTCCTAAGTTCTACAACAACCATCCTCAGACCGTTTTCCTTTTGCTAATGAATCCTACCCCAAGATGGCCTGGGAGCTCTGGGTTTCCAGAGGCCGCAGAAGATCAAAAACCACAGCCTCTGCCTTATGTTGGGCTTCTAGAAACAGACTCTAAAGTAAGGAGTCATTTCATGAAGAAGGCTTACTGGGGAGTGCTCTCTGGTGTCACACCTGTAACTGGGCAGAGGGACAAGATGACCCATAAAGAATTGCAACTAATCCCACAGAAGAGCTTTGAAGCTGGGATGACCCCTCGGAATTGTCCCAAATTAAGGAAAGCGGATTGAGCTTGCATATCCATCCCTCCATCAGCCAGTCATTAGCCAGAACAATCATCAAGATGAAGCATGCGCTGGAATAAAGCAGTTCTTGGGCAGCCCCGGTGGCGCAGTGGTTTAGCGCCACCTGCAGCCCCGGGCGTGATCCCGGAGACCCTGGATCGAGTCCCACGTTGGGGCCTGCTTCTCCCTCTGCCTGTGTCTCTGCCTCTCATTCTCTCTCTGTGTCTCTATGAATAAGTAAATAAAATCTTAAAAAAAAAAAAAAAGGAATAAAGCAGTTCTTGTAGCCAAGGACAATCTCCAGTGAGGCATCAGCAACCAACACTCCCAGCAGCAAGCTGGTGTCGACTCCAGGAAGGGGCTCTGGGCACAGTACCACAGTATCCACTACAACCCCTACCAGACCTGAGTTTGAGACTTGCTTCTGTCAATACTAGCTGAATGGCCTTTGTGGAGATAAAAGTAGGGTCTGCTGCTCCCTGAAGGTTGAGAGTCTTAAATAAGAGAATTCTCTGAAAAAAAAAAAAAAGAGAGAGAGAGAGAGAATTCTCTGGATAAAAATGGCAGTTTGAACTCTAATGCTTATTTTTTCTCCTTCTCTATACCTCCTCCCCTAAAAATGACAGTGGAAAGGAGAAGATATAAACCCAGAGGATAGGAAGAAAGGAAAAGGAGTCATTAATGGATGAGAGAGTTCAACAGATTTCTTTAAGATTGAAAGGGGATAGAGGAGTGAGTAGTACTTATTTGGCAGAATGCTGGAACCCACAACATAACCTAAGCTCTCATGCTCCACCACCACCCAATGAGGATGTTCAGAACAGCCACACTCACCATTCTCCATACAAACTTTATGGGCTAGATACCCTTGTCTGGCAGGATGTTCCTGAAAATGCCCCTTTACATCTCCTCTAGTTAATCTGTCTGCCTTCCCAGAAACAATTGCTTATTCCCAAACCTGTTTATGCCAGTTATTCTTTCTTTTGTAATTATGTGATTCAATTTAATATTAATAAACCAATAAAATACGATTGTAAAAAGGGAGTTGTTTCTTGAAAACTAAGTTGAAATACTCAGGGAAGGCAGATTGTTATAAAAAATGTTCAGATGAGTTACAGACAAGCAATTGTAACAGACTGGGAGGAAATTATATAAATCTAGAAGGAATCTGTATTCAGATCATTCCATAAGTTCCTGATCTATAAAATAAGCTGAACCAGGAAATGATAGACAATGCTTTATGCACTGAGGTTTGTGCAAGAAAGACCTTATAGAATTCCAGTTAACAGACCCATACTCAAAGAAAGGGGAGGAGGCATCTGTAGGTTTTAAGTTAAAATAAAATGTTTACAATGTCTTTCATTTTTTAATGATTTCTCATTTGAAATAATTTTGTCAATGAAAAACTTGCACTAGTTTCTACTGACCTAGACAAGACCTGTAAAAGATGTATCAATGAGGTGGGAAGGCGCTGGGGGTGGTGGTGGTAAGAGATGAAATTTTCAGGCTGGAAAGGCCTGAAAATCTGTCCTCACTAATCTGCCCTGAAAATCTGCCTGGGGAACAGTTAGACTCGCAGCCCTCTTCCCTACTTTATAGAGAATGTGGCTATAGTGACCCCCTAGAACTTCACTACGTTCCAGGCTAAGAGTTTTATGTATATGAACTCAACAGGCCATAGGCTAATATTCTTATTAGGTCTAGTTCACGGTTGGAAACTGAGGCACAGAGAGATTAAGTGACTTGTCCGAGGTCATATAGCTACTCAGTGGCAGAGCTGGGATTCAAACCCAGATCGTCTAGCTCCAGAATCCATCCTCTTAACCATACCCATTCTCTTTCTTAACCACATCCATCCTGCTCTACTGCAGAAACAGAGCAGTGCCAGAGGAAAAACCTCACCTTGTTAATAATGATGACCAAAAGACCAGGCCCTGCCTAGCCCACCTGAAGAGAAACTGAGCCATCTGCCTTCACAGCACACCCAATGTCAGGCAACTTCCTGGACCCTTATCCTTAACTATGGACAAAAGCCTAGGAACACTGAACATCAGAGAACCCTTGATTGGTGAAGAGGGACACAGAGCCAAAGTTAGACCAATAAACTAGCCAAACCAACAGAGAAACCGAAGGAGACGGAGATAAGTGAGCGCACAGGAGGGGGAAGACACTAAGTAATAAAGTCCGAGAGATAAATAAAGAGGCTGTATCTGTGTTGGGGTGGGGGGAGGAGAGAGGCAGAGAACAAGTAAGAACTCATGTAAATTTAAAAATAAAATATCTGAAATAAAAAATTCAATGGAAGAATCAAGACATAAATTCAAGGAAATAATCTAGAGAGTAGAACAGAAAGATAAGACCAAGGGAAAAAGAAAAGAGACCTGGAAGATCAATCCTAGAGGCTCGGGATCCACCTCCTAGGAGTTCCAGAGAGGACACAGAGAGAAGCAATTATTAAAGAAATTCTTTGTTTTGGGATCCCTGGGTGGTGCAGTGGTTAAGCACCTGCCTTTGGCCCAGGGCGCGATCCTGGAGACCCGGGATCGAATCCCACGTCGGGCTTCCAGTGCGTGGAGCCTGCTTCTCCCTCTGCCTGTGTCTCTGACTCTCTCTCTCTCTCTGTGTGACTATCATAAATAGATAAAATAAATAAAAAAAAAGAAAAGAAAGAAATTCTTTGTTTTAAATTTCGTGGCACTGAAGGACACAAGTCTCCAGGTTGAAAAGACCCATCTGGGCCCTGGCACAATGAATGACAAAAGTCACCAATATGTCACATGGGTTTAGAAATTCCAGAATTCCAAGGACAAAAAGAAAATCCTAAAATACTGAAAGAGAACAGTTACATACAAAGAGAAATCACAAGGCATGAGACTTCTGAAGGGTAATAGGTGCAGAAGACAGTGGAGCAGAACACGGACACTCTAAAGGAGAATCCTTTCCAACCCAGAATTCTCTGCCTCGCTGAATCACTGACCAAGTACAAGGGTAGGATATAGATTAAGTCCACATACATGAAAATGTCCCACCTCTGGCCAATTTCTTAGGAAGCAACTGGAGTTTCCAAAGGCAGAGAGTAAGGAGACAGAAGACGATGAAACAGGGAGTGGGAGAAAGCGCTGGAGAGGAGAGCTGCTGCGGACAGCTGGGCGCTGTGGTGGTCTAGAGGGTACACCCCTGGGAGAATGACGGGATTTTTGTGGGGGAAGAGAAGTGGAGGCAGTTCTGACAGAGCTTTTGGGGAAATAAAGAGCCACGTTTTCCGAAGAGGAATGCGGATGGCTGAGTTACCTAAAAATAGTGCTCCGGGCACCCCGGGCAGGAGGGCGGGGCTGCGACCCCGCTGATTCCTGGATTCCAGCGGGAGGGCGAAGGAAGTCTGAAGGTGGGAAGGTAGGAGAGAGCGGTATAAGCTCGTGAGTTATGTAATTATGTAGGTAAACATCAGAAAATACAAATTAAAAAGCTAAACTCGCAGCTGCTACCCGGGTGCGGAGCTGGGAGGCGGCCTGAGCGAGCAGCGTCTGGCCATTTTTCAATAAAAGCCTTTGGATTTGCATCTGGCCCGAGCCCCAGATTGCGCGGAGCACTTTCACGTGTGAGGCTCCCCGGCTTCCTCGGGCCGCTCCCTCCAGGGGCGGGAACCAGCCTCCGGGGCCGCGACCCCTCAAGGTCACAGGAGGCCTGACCCCCCCGCGCGCCCGCTGAGCCGCCGCAGCGCGGTCCCCACCCACGGACCGAGCCCGGAGGCTCGCTCCCAGCCCCGCCGCCGCAGCCCGGCCCTCCCAGCGCGGCCACGCGGGCGGGGGGCGCTGCCGGACTCGGGCCGCCGGCCCCTGGGCGCCCGCCGCGTCCACACGGTCCTGGGGAGGACGCGCCGGAGGCAGAGCCGCGCGCGGTGCAGCAGCGCCCCCTGCCGGACGCCGGGTGCCCTGCGCCCTCAGCCCTGTGGCCTTGCGCCCCTGCGCCCTGCTCCCTGCGCCCTGCTCCCTGCGCCCTGAGCCCTGCTCCCTGCGCTCCTGCGCCCTGCTCCCTGCGCCCTGAGCCCCGCTCCCTGCGCCCTGTGCCCTGCCCCCTACGCCCTGCTCCCTGCTCCCTGCTCCTTGCTCCCTGCTCCCTGCACCCCTGCGCCCTGCTCCCTGCACCCCTGCGCCCTGCTCCCTGCTCCTTGCTCCCTGCTCCCTGCACCCCGCTCCTTGCTCCCTGCTCCCTACGCCCTGCTCCCTGCACCCCTGCGCCCTGCTCCCTGCGGCCCTGCAGCTCTGCACCGCGCTGGACAAGGCTTGGGCCCCGGCCCACGCGGCAATCCGGGAGGCTGCGACCCGGGCTGGCGCCCTCGGGGCGGCCAGTGGCCCGGCAGCGCCGCAATCACGGAGGCATCATCCTAAAACCAGGGGACGCGCCGGCCGCCGGAGCCTCCTCCTTGGACGGACACTAGAACTAGAGGGGGCCGACGGTCGGCCCGAGGTCACACAGCACGTCTAGTACTCCCGGACCCGGACCCAGACGTCCTGCGGACCCTCCCGGGGGCCCGGACCTCCTGGTTTCCACAGCCCCTTGAACGGGCCTCTTGGCCTTCGGGAAAGAGCAGGGGACAAAGGGAGTTCAGTCCCGCCCTGGACGACCTTGGGAGGGGCCTCCGCCCTCTGCCGGGGCTTGGGTCAGGCCTCGGGTATGACCCCCCGGGTCCGCCCTGGGGCGTCTGACCCCCGGAGTCCTCCCCGCGCCCAGTCCCCGGGGCGGCCGCGCCTCTCAGCCGCTCACCCTGGGCCCAGGGCGGCCGCGGCTGACCCCTGCTGGCCCGGCCCAGGGGGGCCCCACGCCCCGACCGCGGCCCCCGTGGCCCAGACGCGACCCCGCGTGGCTGCGCCCGCCGGCCTGGTGAGCCCAGCCGCCCAGCGGGGAGCCTCAGGCGCGGGAGCCCGGGAGCCCACGGGGACTGGGGGAGCCCACGGGGACTGGGCGGCCTGACACCCTTCGCAGACGCAGGTTCCAGATGAGGAGAGGCCTAGGCTGTGCCTCCAGTTCCTCAGGAGGCGACCCGGGGGGGAGGGGGGGTGGTTAAGAGCCTTGAGTCCAGAGCCCCACTGCCCGGGTTTAAGTGGCACCTGTGGCCCTCCTCAGCTGTGTGACCTTGCATAAGTCACCAAAACTCTGTCTCCATTTTTGCCACCAGAATTGGGACAATACACCTTATGTATCTGAACCCGTTTAGCCACACAGCCACCTATTCTGAAGTAGGTACGGTTATCCCCGTTTAACAGTGAAGCACAGAAAGGCTAAGTAACTGAGCCAAGGTCACACAGAAAAGAGGCGGCGGAGCGAGGACAGAAATCCAGGTTGTCTAGCTCAGAGGTCACTGCACTCAACTGCCATACTACCCTGGGGTGATAGCAGCACCCGCCTTACAGTATCGTGGTGAGGATTTTATGAGCCGATATATGTAAAGCACTCAGAACGGTGCCTGGCACGTGGCAAGCCCACGTCATTGTTACCGTGATTGTTTGCTGAACACCTACTGTGTGCGAGCACAGTACTAGACACCTGGGCGACAGCAGAGCACAGGCTGACCCCACCACTGCCCTCATGAGGCTGCCAGCCTAGAGGAGACATGGGACAAGCCTGAGGATCATGCAAGGTACTGAGAGGATTCCAGGCCAGAGGGTGGCCCAGACCCAAACAGAGCCACTGACCCTGGGGCTGGCAGAGGAAAGTGCTAGAGGCAGGAGTCCAGGACACAGAGATCCCTCTCCTTTTTTAAAATTGTATTTATTTATTCATGAGAGACGCAGAGACATGGGCAGAGGGAGAAGCAGGCTCCTCGAAGGGGGAGCCCAATGAAGGACTCGATCCCAGGACCCGGGATCACGACCTAAGCCAGAGGCAGATGCTCAACCACTGAGCCACCTAGGGGCCCCAGACCCAGATCCCAGAGTAGGAAACAAACACGTCGAGCCAGGGCTGAGAAAAACGCTCAGATGGGCTGAGCCCGGGAGGTGAGGTATCAGCCGGGCACAGGTAAGATGGGGTAAGGGCTCCCTGATGGCAGCCCTGGCCTCCTACCTGCCTGGCGGTCCTCAAGTCCTCGCCTCCGAAATCCAGGAATCACCTGCAGGTTGGTTTTGATTCACAGACAAGTCCTCTTGGTCCAGAGTCCCACTCCCACGGCGCAGAGGAAAGCTTTGCTCTGTGACAGCTGAAGGGAAGGGGGCTCCCTCGGGAGGCAGAGGACCGAACCCCTTTCAGAGGTTGCAGGGAGTTCGTCGAGGGCGTCCCGGTGCAGGGAGGGCAGTGGGACAGGCCGGCTTTTCTGCTTCTGCCCACTGATGAAACTGCTCTTTCACAATGCCCGTGCTGGTGCCTCGTGGAGGCCTAAGTGGACCCGTGTCCCCTGCTGCCAACCTGTTTCATCAGAATGCTTTCCCACTGGCTGCAGATTGCAGCAGCTTGTAGGAGGGGACAGGGGTTAGGGGTGATGCTAGGGCTCAGGACCCTCTGAGAACTGGCAGGACTTCCAAGGGAGGAGAAAGGAACAGCATTTGGTCTCTTACGTCAGCCCTTAGTAGGTACTTTACCTTTAGGGCTGATCTACCTTTAATCCTCATCGCAGCCCGGCCAGGTAAAGATGGTAGTTGTTATTCCCTGTTTCCTATGGGACAGAACCAAGACTCCTGAGGTGGCATCACTTACCCAAGGTCACAGGGCTGACCAAATGCAGAGGCGAGTTGAAGTCTAGTCAGGGTGACCCCAAAAGGGGAACCTTGCCCACCACATTCCTGCACTTTCTTAGAGAAACCCGGCTGGGAGGGGGGGGCTGTGAGGACAGCAGGTCATGGGGAGGGAAGAGACCAGGGAGGAGGGGTTTAGGCCCGGTGGCAAAGGCAGAGAAAGGCAGGTTAGCCTCAGTGTCTCCCCCCAAGGTCTCCGTTTTCTCCCCCAGGCCACACAAAATCAGCTTGGCTGGGGCCTCCCTCCTCTGCAGGGTATTTTTAAAACCACCCACCTCTAAACTCCTCTGTTCCTGTGCTTTAAAGTTCCTCTGAAAAGTTAGAATAAATTTGTCTGTCTTTTCTCCCAGACAAATGCAGAGGAGGAAAACAAAAAGAACACGTATTTTATTAGCGCAAATTTCGGACAATGACACCTCCAATCGTCATTTTATGGCACGATGATATACAGTAATTAGGTGTCAGGAGTAATCCATGGCCACAAGAATAGAGGCATCTCTGCAAAGAAAGAAAGAAAGAAAGAAAGAAAGAAAGAAAGAAAGAAAGAAAGAAAGAAAGAAAGAAAGGGGGAGGGAGGGAGGGAGGGAGAGAGAGAGAGAGAGAAAGAAAGAGAAGAAAGAAAGAAAAAAGAAAGAAAGAAAGAAAGAAAGAAAGAAAGAAAGAAAGAAAGAAAAGAAAAGAAAAAAAAGGAAAGAAAAGAACCACTCTTTCCTCCCAGAAGGAAATCTGAGCAGCTGGGAGAGGGAGAGGCGGGAACCAGAGCCTGCAAAAAGCAGCTCACAGCTGCCCATGGGGCTTAGGGGGAGCCAGGCCAGAGCAGCTTGGGGTGCCCCTAAGGGAGTGACAAGAGGGTCACAAGGAAGACTGATTGGAATCTCTATTTAGCACTTTTCTTTGTCGGCCCCAGGTCAGTGGCTGCATTTGGTTCTGGGCCACCCTGTGGCCTGGGACCCTGATTCTCAGAGCACCCTACATATTTCTCAGGCTTGTTCAATGTCTCTCCCCCTGGCTCTGACACCCCTCTGCAGCTGAGTGACCTGGACAAAGATCTTTTCCTCTCTGGAAGGCACGTCGTGGATCCACCAGGGCTCGGAGTCCTCCTGGCAGGTTTCCTGGGGAGTGGAGCTGGAGTTCGGCCTGAGGACGTGGGTGCGGATGGGCACAGAAAAGCAGGAAAGACGTTCCTGACTGTGAAGCTGGCCCCCGCAAAGGTGTGGAAGGAGGAAACCTGCCTTAAAGACCCTCTTAGGGGAGGCATGTCTGGGTGTCTCAGTGGTTGAGACATCTACCTTTGGCTCAGGCCATGATCCCAGGGTCCTGGGATCGAATTCCACATTAGACTCCCTACGGAAAATCTGCTTCTACTTCTGCCTCTCTCTGTGTCTCTCATGAATAAATAAATAAAATCTTAAAAAAAAAAAAAAAAAAGACTGTCTTAGGGGAGAATTGTTTTTAAGACTGCATCATTTGCAAGCATTACCAATCTTATCTTTAATTTCTAGGAGATAAAATGCTAGGCTTTTATTTTTATTTTCCTCTGGAAAACACTACCCAGAGGGTTCTTTGTGTCTGATGACCTGGGCTCAATTCGTCCCTACTACTTTCTCCAAGCAAGTGACCTCTTAGTGTCAAGTTTCCTCATCTACAGAAGCGGATAATTACATCTGAGGCTATTGTGAAGATTACATGGGGGCAGTCCAGGTGGCTCAGTGGTTTAGCGCCGCCTTCAGGCCAGGGTGTGATCCTGGAGACCCGGGATCGAGTCCCACATCAGGCTCCCAGCAGGGAGCCTGCTTCTCCCTCTGCCTGGGTCTCTCATGAATAAATAAAAATCTTTAAGAAGAAGAAGAGGAGGAAGAGGACGAAGAGGAAGAAGAAGATTACATGAGATAGGGACGCCTGGGTGGCTCAGTGGTTGAGCATCTGCCTTCGGCCCAGGGCATGATCCCAGGGTCCTGGGATGGAGTCTCCCATCAGGCTCCCTGCATGGAGCCAGCTTCTCCCTCTTCCTGTCTCTCTCTCTCTCCCTGCTTCTCATGAATGAATGAATAAGTCTTTAAAAAAAAAATTACATGAGATAATATAACCAAGTCCTAATCCAGGGCCTGGAATGATCTTCCCTCAGATCTTAACAGGGCTGACTTCTCCTCATCACCCTTCAGATCTCAGATGCAACCCCCTCAGGATGGCCTTCCCTGACCACCCAACCCAGAGATGGTGTTCCAGTCCCTTCCAAGGTGAAGCCACAATCTGAAATCACCCTATTTATCACTTGCCTCTTGTCTCTCTTCCCCATGAGAATGTGATTCCTGAGGATCCTCTTCTATCTTGTCTGCAACTAGAGTGTCTCCTAACACATGAGAGGTACTCAATTAAATTCTTGTTGATTAAATGAAAGAATATGGAACACAGTAGATCTTAATAAATCCTCACCCCCTTCACTTTGCTCTTGCCTCTCTCCTTTAGCCGGGACTCTAACGATACAAGGAGTGAAGCAGAGCAGTCCAGTCCAGAGGGGAAACCATTCAGATCCCAAGGCTTGACATCCCCTTGACAGTACAACCCCAGCCTGTACTTTCTTGGGTTAACCCGAGGCATCCAGACAGTGTCTTGCCTTAAGTTACAGTTATAAATGACAAAGCCAGAACTGGCCCCAGCAAGTCCAGCCACGAGCTTAAGCTTTCTTTTTTTTTTTTTTTTTAAGATCTTATTTATTTATTCATGAGAGACAGAGAGAGACACAGAGACACAGGCAGAGGGAGAAGCAGGCTCCATGCAGGGAGCCTGATGTGAGACTCGATCCCGGGACTCCAGGATCACGCCCTGGGCCGAAGGCAGGCTAAACCGCTGAGCCACACAGGGATCACGAGCTTAAGCTTTCAACACTGTATGGCTCTTTTAACTAATGTTTTTGAACCAAGAACAGTTCTAGGTAATTCACATATACTCTATTTTGTTCTTAGTCTTTTAAAAAAATTTTAAGCTTCATTGTGGTATGATTGAAAGATAAAATCGTAATATATTTAACGTGTACAATATACACATACATTGTGAAAGGATTCACTCCAAATTCACTTACCACATCCATACTTCCATGTTTCACTTTGGGGAGGGGTGTGAAAACACACAACGAGATATCACCTTACACCTGCCAGGATGGCTCTTATCAAAAAGATGAGAGCTAAATGCTAATGAAGATGTGGAGGAAAGGGAAAGCTTGTACACTGTTGGTAGGAAGGTAAACTAGCGCAGCCACTATGGAAAACAAGAAAACAAGATTCCTCAAGAAATTAATGATAGAACTTCCATATGACCCAGCAATTCTACTTCTGGGTATATATCCAGAGGATACAAAATCATTATCTCAAAGAGATATTCTGTTCCATTGATCTATGTTTCTGTTTTTAATGTCAATACTATACTGTTTTAATTATGATAGCTTTGTAATATAGTTTGAAATCAGGAAGTGATGCCTCTAGCTTTGTTGTTCTCAAGATAGCTTTGGCTATTCAGGGTATTTTTCTGTGGTTCCATATGAATTTTAGGATTGTTTATTTTCCGTTTCTGGCAAAAATGGCATTGGAATTTTGATAGACATTTCATTGAATCTGTAGATCACTTTGAGTAGTGTGGACATTTTAACAATATTAATTCTTCCTATCCGGGAACACCAAATATCTTTCCCTTTATCATGCCTTTAATTTCTTTCATCAATGTTTTATATGTTCAGTACATGGATCTTTCACTTCCTTGGTTTAATTTATTACTAAGAAAAAAAATAATTTATTACTAAGTATTTCATTCTTTTTGATGCTATTGTAAATGGGATTATTTTCTTAATTGTTCTTTCTGAAGGTTCATTGTCAGTGTGTAGAAACACAACTAATTTTTTAATATTAATTTTGTATCCTGAAACTTTACTGAATTTGTTAGTTTTAGTTTCAACAATTTTTCAGTGTAGTTTCTGTATATAATATCACATCATCTGCAAGCAGAGACAATTTTACTTCTTCCTTTCTGATTTGGATGACATTTATTTCTTTTTCTTAATTACTTGCTCTGACTAGGACTTCCAGTACTATGTTGGATAAAAGTGTTAAGAAAGTGCATCCTTGTTTTATTCCTGACCCTAGAGAAAAAGTGTTTAGCTTTTCAGCATTGAGTATGGTGTTATCTGTGGGCTTGCCAAATACGGCTTTTATTATGTTAAGGTAAATCCCAATTATACCTAATTTGTTGAGAGTTTTTATGAGATTATCATATGATTTTATCCTTCATTTGTTAATGTGACATATCACATTTATTGATTTGCAGGTGTCAAACCATCCTTGCATCCATGGAATAAATCCCACCTGATTATGGTGTGTGATCCTTTTTTTCTTTTTTTAAGATTTTATTTATTACTTGAAAGAGAGAGCAGAGAGAGAGAGAAAGCACATGATGGGGGAGGGGCAGAGGGAGAGGGAGAAGCAGACTCCCCGCTGAGCAGGAAGTCTAATGTGGGGCTCAATCCCAAGACCCCAGGATCATGACCTGAGCTAAAGGCAGGCACTTAACCAACTGAGCCATGCAGGTGCCCCTGGTGTATGATCCTTTTAATACACTGTCAAATTCAGTTCACTAACATTTTGCTGGAGATTTTTGCATCTATGTTAATCAAAGATATTGGCCTGTAATTTTCTTTTCTTGTAGTGTCCTGTCTGGCTTTAGAATCTGCATAATTCTGGCCCCATAAAATGAGTTTGGAAATGTTCTCTCCTATTCTTTCTTTTGGAAAGTTTGAGTAGTATTGGTATATATTCTTCTTTGAATGTTTGGTAGAAATCCCCAGCGAAGCTATCTTGTCCTGAACTTCTCTTTTTGGGATATTTTTGATTATTGATTCAATCTCCTACTAGTAATTGATCTGTTCAGATTTTCCATTTCTTCATAATTGAGTCTTGGTAGGTTGTGTGTTTCTAGGAATTTATCCATTTCTTCTAGGTGATCTAATTTGTTGATGTATAATTGTTCATAATAGTTTTTTAGAATCCTTAGTATTTCTGTTATCAGTTGTAATGTAATTTGCAATTCTCTAATAGGAGATTTAGCATCTTTTCATATGCTTATTTGTCATCTGTATATCTCCTTTGATGAGATGTCTGTTCATATCTTTTGCCCATTTTTTATCTCTGTTGTTCATTTGCTTATTGTCAAGTTTTAAGAGTCCTTTAAAAAAAAAAAAGAGTTCTTTGTATATTTTGGATAACAGTCCTTTATCAGATGTAACTTTTACAAATATTTTCTCCTCTATATGGCTTGTCTTCTCATTCTCTTAATGGTGTCATCACTGGCAGAAGTTTTTAATTTTAATGAAGTCTAGTTTATCAATTATTTATTTCACGGGTTGTTCCTTTGGAGTTTTATCTAAAAAATCATCACCATACCCAAGATCATCTATATTTTTTTCCTTTGTTTCCTTCTAAGAGTTTAATAGTTTTGTATTTTGCATCTGTTAACCACTTTGAGTTAATTTTTGTGAAATATTTAAGGTCTGTGTCTAGATCATTTTTTTGTATGTGGATGTCCAGTTGTTCCGGCACCATTTGTTAAAGAGATTATCTTTTCTCCACCGTACTGCCTTTGCTCTTCTGTGAAAAATCCATTGACCATATTTAAGTGGATTAATTTCTGGGCTCTCTATTCTGTTCAATTGATCTATTTGTCAATACCTCACTAGATTCTGTAGCTTTATAATAAGTCTTGAATTTGGTTAGTCTCCCCCAACTTAGTTCTTCCCTTCAATATTTTTCTGGATATTCTAGATCTTTGCCTATCCATAAAGAAGTTATGATCAGTTTGTTGACATCCACAAAATAACTTGTGTTTTGGGAAGATTGTGTTTAATCTATAGATCAAGTTAGGAAGAATTTAAATATTGAGTCTTCCTGTTCATAAACATGGAATATCTCTCCATTTATTTTGTTCTTCTTTGATTTCTCTCATCAAAGATTATAGTTATCCTCATTTAGATTTATATGTAAGTATTTCACTTGGGGTTGCTAATGTAAATGGTAATGTGTTTTTTATTTCAAACATCACTTGTTGGTTACTGGTATGTAGGAAAGTGATTGGCTTTTGTATATTAATCTTATAATCTACAACCTTACTATATAATTGCTTACTAGTTCCAGGAGCTTTACGTCGATTCTTTAGATTTTCTACACAGATGATCATGTCATCTGTTTTTATATCTCCTCTCTAAATATGTTACTTTTATTTCCTTTTCTTGTCTTATTGCATTAGTTAAGACTTCCACTGTGATGTTGAAAAGGAGTGGTAAGAAGGGACATCCTTGCTTTGTTCCTAATCTTAGCAGGGAAGCTTCTCGTTTCTCACATTAAGTATGATGTTAGCTGTAGGTTTTTGTAGAAGCTCTTTATTAAATCAAGGAAGTTTCCCTCTAGTCCTAGTTTGCTGAGAGCTTTTATTATGAATGTTAGATTTTGCCATATGCTTTTTCTGCAACTGTTGATATGATCATGTAATTTTTCTGATTTGATATGTTGATATTAGGGATTATATTAATTGATTTTTTGAGTGTTGAACCAGCCTTGCATACCTGGGACAAATCCCACCTAGTTGTAGTGTATACAAATCCCTCAACATATTAAAAACATTTTTATTACGAAAACTTTTTTAAATACACAAAAATAAGGAGTATAGTAAACCTGCGTACCTAACTCCCAGGGTCATCAGATACCAACCTCTGGCCAGTCTAGATTCATCTACATACCTACCTGTTCACCCTCTCTCCAACCCTTGTTGTTTTTTAAAATCAATTTCCATTCATTTAATCCCTAAGTATTTCAACATGTATCTAAAAAATAAGAATTCTTTCTCTATTTTAAACAAATACCCTTAACCAACCTTACAATTTTAGCAATTTATTAGTATCATTAAAAATGCAATCAGCAAACAAATATCTTTAAGTAAACTTTTTTACTGATGTATAAAATACATACAGAAAATGCACTAATTATAAGTGTACCACTTGATGAATTTTTCCAAAGCCCCTGCCTGTGTAACCAGTTCTGAGATCAAAATGCAGAACATGACAACACTCCAAAAGCCTCTGTGACCACAGAGTAATGGCCCTGTTCTTCAAACACTTAGGTTTTTCAGGGACACAGTCAAGCAAGAATAGAGCCAGTCCTATGGCTCTATGACCAGAGCACTCAGAACAATGATTTCAGATGGAAGCAACATAACCAATACCTCAATTACTTCTCCCATTGGTTAAGTACTCCTTGTGCTATTTAGTCCTCACCTTGACCTTGTGAGGTAGGGACAAGAGACAGTTCATTAATTCTGCCATTTTATCGAGAAGCTGACGTTTGGGGAAGTGGCATGATATGCCCAGAGTCACACGGGTAGTTAATACTCAGTAGAGAAAAACAAAGGAACTCATATGTGCCAGGTGCTTTGTACAGTTTCATCATGTAAATCTCACAGCAGCCCAGAGAGATTTGGTAAAATGCCCGGTAATTTCACAGCTAGTTAATGGCAGAAGCTGGGATCTGAATACAGGTCTCCCAGAGCCTAAAAGCCAGCGCCACCCCCGCTCCCTGGGGCCATGCCTTCTCTAGAGCCTGAGGCTGAGCCTCACCCACAGTCACTGAGCACACCCCAGTGACTGTGTCCCTTCAGTTCACTTCTACGCAGTCACTGAGCAGTGACAACTCTGCTCAGACCTGCACAAGCGGATTCCCAGTGTCCAGCACCAGGCCTTTACCCCGCGCTGAGATCTGTGGACCTGAAGAAATTCCCACTGAAGCCCCAGAGGCAGGCAGAAAGTCATGGAGAAGAGAGTGTCCAGTATACCATCCATCTGATGCCCTCCCTTCCCTCTTTATTTCTCCTCCTCCTCTCCCCTCTCTATTCCCCTCTCCCTCCCTCCACCATTCTGTCCTTCCCTCTCCTCCTCCCTCCCCTCCATCCCACAGCCACCCCAACCCACCATACCTATTGACAAATTTCCTGATCCTCAGTGTCTTCAACAAGCGAGTGGGAGAAGGGGAATGTAATTAGAAGTCGAGCCTTAGAAAAGAAAGACTAGGAGAAAGGTGGAAATTAAAGTGGCTCCCACACCAGGGAGTTGGTGCTGCCTCCCAGCTCAGTGTCAGCAGGGAGGCCACTCTGGACAATGTCATTCTCCCTATTGCTTATCACCAGCAACCTGTGACTGGCCCTACTAAAAATTAGCAGGGAGAAAACAGGAAGAAAATCAGGTGTGGGAGTGGGCCCGAGGTGTGTGAGTAATAGCACTTAATTTTAGCCACCTCCAATTTTGCATCTTGTCATCACATGCGATTTCTTCTTCCCTCCCCTCCTCCTCCCCAGCTGAACAATGACTTCCCCATTAGCAGCTCATTCTGGCCTTATCATATAATAGATCTGTGGTCTGCACACTCCTCTCACAGGAAACCCCGAATCAGGCAATGCTGTGAAATGGAGGAAAGGGAGATGCAGTGTGCTTCCCGCCTTTAGCTCTGTGACCCTCAGGAAGCTACTTAGAATCTGTGGGAATCAGTTTCCTCATCTCTAAAGTGGGGATAGATAGCAGCTACCTCATAAGCTTGATGGAGATTAAAGAAATTGATATGTTTAGAACACCCATAGTGCCAGGCACACACGAAGTGCTCAATAAACACTTGCTAATATGATGAGCAGCATCTGCCTCCTGGGATTGCAGAGCTGCTCTAAGGTTTCACTCGGGTCACAACTGCAACTCACCCTTCATGCTTCTGGGTCTTACAGGTGCTGCTTGCCCAACGCACTCTTCTCTTTCTCCTTTTGGAGATTCTTCTGCACCTTCAAAACCAGTTCAAATGTCACCTCCTCTGTGAAGACTTTCCGCCTCCTCGGATGATCCCTCCTTTGCTCTGTAGCCCTGGCATGTGGTGCAGAACCTTTGCACGAGGAAACTGAAGGGCTCTGTGAGCCCAGGACGTTTTTAGTATCTGCTCAGCCACTTCCAGGGGCAGGTCATCACTACATTCCCTGTGTGGAGCTTAAATATGAAGCCCCGGAGGACAGGCACTGGTTCGTGATTCATCAGCTAACATTCCAGCACAGATAGTTACTGAGGACTTATATGGGCTAAGGACTAAGGACTGAGCCTTTTTACATTTTAATCTATAGTGGAAGTATTTCTAGGCCAGGAAATAGTCTGTACCACAATATTCCAAACCTAGAAAAGACAGATGTCCGGTAGAAAACAGGACCCACATGCCAGGGCTACACAGAGCAAAGAGGGACAAAGGATCTTTGTTCTACTCAGCCCAGCTTCTAAGTCTGTGGACACAAAGAGAGAGAAGGAAAATACAGAAATACAGTACACCTAAGCCAGATTAAACCCAGCTGCCACCAGAGGGGATAAAAACCAGCATTTATAGAGCGCCCACTGGTTGTTGGAACTTTGCATTCCTTATTTCATGCCATCCCTTTAAGGCAGGGACCATTACTTGCTCCCCAATAAAAAATCTGATGCTCAGAGCAGTGAAATGACTTTGCCAGCCTCGCAGGCAAAAGTGCCAGATCTGAGACAGAAGCCCAGTTGTGTCTCAGGGAAGGACGTGGGCCTTTCTCTCTGCAGGGCTGCTCCAAACACGTGACTGGGGGCCATCCCCTAATCTCCCATCCCTTGGGTTGACTCAGCTGCTCACTGACTTTCCTGCCTTACTCTCAGGACACATTCCTGTCCCAAGCATAGTCATGAGCTCACCATTACTCAGAGCTCAGCTGTCCACATACCTTCTGACTTTGCAACAGAAAAAAACAAAATGCATTCCATATATTCAAAGCCCTGTGTCACTCACACCACCTCTAACACACAGGTGCTGGAGCAAATTCCCACAGACGTGGTCACGAGGGACCAGTGAGACGCTGCGTTCAGCCATAAGGTTGACAACATATAATGGAAGATGGATGCTAAATTTCATCGCTATGAAATTCAAGTTAAAAAGGTGACATCAATATATATTAGCCTTTTATCTCGGGCTCTGCTGCTAAAGAATCACCACCTCCTTCCGCCTCTTTCCATTTTTTGGAATTGCATCCAACCTGAAAAACCTCTCTGGAACCTCCACGCCGGCTCAGATCTCTAAGGCCTTCCGCCTGTTCTAAAAATAACGGCACGTAGAGCCCACCTCCGCCCAGCTCACAGCATCTGCCCGCCACCCACCTGAGCGGGAAGGATTTCATGCAGCTGCAAAGATGTTTGCTGTTTAGATGGCAACTCGGGTAGGATCCATTAGTACCTAAACATCTTTCAGTGGGAAGCCTCCTGCTCCAAAGATCGGCGGGACTGCATGGTGCCAGAACCTGCTTTTTTATTTTTTATTTACATACAGCGAATGTGCGGTGTACACGGCCTTGCACACAAGCGCGAACCCCGGGACCCGCTAGTGCATGTGATGGCCCTGGCCTCGCGGTCCTGCCAGCTAGAAGGCCATCCCAGGGACCGGGGATGAGGAATCCCCAGGTCCCCAGCCTCTTCTCCCGGTCCCTGGGGAGGCTCAGGATTTCTGTTCAGGGGCATCCAGAGCTTTCCAGCTGCCAGCCCCAGCCGGGCCAACCAGGGGCTGCTCTTGAGTCCCCCGCCCCCACACCTGCTGCCCTCACTCATGTGGGCCCTGGGCCAGACCGAGGAAGAGACCTGGGGACTGCAGTTCCCGTCCCAACTCTGCCAGTTGATGGCTGTGTGACCTTGGGGAGGCGACTTATCCTCCATGAACCTCTGCTTCTTTTGGGTATCCACTGGCCTCTAAATGCCCTAACTTTCATTTGTGGGTTTCTACGAAGCACCAATGCCATTGTCCTTAGGAGCTCAGGATGAGTGCTTGCTGGAGGGCTGGGTTGAAAGACTGTCTTAAGTCCCTGCTCAGAAGTGCTTCCCTCCTCTGCAGACAGATGGCTGAGTTCAGTTACTGCCCCTCCTGGACACCCTTCCCAGAGCCCTTGTCTTGTTCAAGTCCTTAATATTGGGGTCCTGAGGCTGAAGTTTTCTTTACTGGAGTCTCCCCCAGAATGTCAGGGCACCTCTGTGAAGACTGGAATCTTAGTGAGCCATCCTGACGCCGACGTCAGCGCCAACACCTACCCCGAGAGCTGCAGCCAACAGATGCGCCCAGGCCCTGGTCTGAGTGTGTTACGTGTAGCATCTCATTTAATCTTTAGTGTATCCGTGTGAATAGGCATCTGCGTTTTGCACATGAGAAAACTGAGGCTAGAGGAAGGACCAGCTAACTCCCTCTGAGGGAATGAAGGCAGGCATCCTGGAGGAGGTGGTCTGGAAGCTCACACTTGCCAGATAGAGAAGTGATGAGCCTTCCATTTGCCTCTCTCTCCTGACCCCCCACTATCTCTGTAACCTAGTTTATGAGGTTGTTTTTAAAATTCAGATCCCAGGATGTGAACCAAACTCTGGCAGAAGCAAAGGCTCTTATCTATGTGCCCATTTATTTATCTTGTGAGTGCAAACTGAATATACAGTCTCTTGCAGTGAAATTTAAGCATAAATCACAGAAGTTTCCTTGACAAGGAACAGACTATATTCCTACTTCCACTGAAGCAAAATCTGCCCTCTCCTGAGAGGGTGCCCTGGGCCATCAGGCCCCATTCTGCTGAGCTGGGGGCCGCATTGTGGACAGGGAGAAGCAGCCTGCCCCACCTGGCAGCCGCGTTGAGAGGGGAGAGAGGGGTGGCACAGGTGTGGACAAGAGGGGACAGAGAGCCCCCCTTCCTGCTGTCCGGGGAAGGACCTGGGCCCTCTGGCATGAGAGGCCTGGGCTGCACACAGGATGGAGTCCCCGGCCCCCAGTCAGAGCAATGCCATCAGCTCCAGCTAGGGGCCCCGAGCTTGTTGCGGGGGAGGGGGGTGCAGGGACTGAGCCACAGCGGCATGATCACGGCAGGCTGTCTTATACCCCTTCCTGCTAACAGCTGAGTTTAGGGCTCCCAATGGGGCAGTCCTGGGCCTGCATGTTGGGGACACTGTGACCCAGTTGCAGGGCTAGAGAAGGCTACGAGAAAGAACGGATGCAGATGGCAGATAATAAGGCAAGGATGGGAAGGACGTTCTATCAGGAAGGTTCCCACCTGCCTTCTCATCTGCCCCAAACTGCTAGCTGCCAAGTTAGATAAAACATGACGTCTCAGCGCTTTACGCAATAGAAGATCTGCTCCTGCTCACACTCCTGGCTGGACCACCTTTCCGGCGCTCATCAGGGCCTCAGCTCCTCCTGGAGGCTCAGCCCATGGTCGGCAGTAGGCCTCGGCATCCTGTCCTTTCAGTCAGGAAAGGGAGATGGAAGGAAGGATGTGGAGGGTTCCGTGGGAGCTTTCCTAGCGGGGCCTGCAGGGGCCTGCGTCACTTCCACTCACCACCTGGGCCAGAGCTCACCGTGGCCTCGCCCAACTGCAGGGGGGCTGCAAGGCCAGTCTGTGTGCCCAGGAGAGGCGGGATCAAGCCAGTGGTTGTCACCTCAGATCAGCTCACAGAATCGCAGACCTTAGAATCATAGCCCCATAGAATGTTAGGACCATGAATTCAGAGAGTCTTAAAAATGTGAAGTCATAGAACTTTCAGGCTCCACGACCATGGAATCTTGGAGAGCAGCTGGTGTGGAAATGTCCATCTCCTCCATCCCCTCCTCTGTTACGGGGGGTGGGGCACATTTCCACGACTCCCTACCTCCTCCGCACCCACCACACTAACCATAGCAATCGCAGTGCTAGCAGTGGTTGCAGAAAGGGACGTGGTGCCTACTATGTGCCTGGCACTTTTCTAAGCACTTTGAATATTTCAATTCATTCACCCTTGAGGTAAAACTGTTATTATTCCCAATTAACAGATGAGAAAACCAAGGCAGACAGGTTAAGGAATAAACCTGCGGCCAGGCAGCTAGTAAGCATTCAATAAATATTTGTTGGCGTGGACGGGTTGAACCGGTGCAGATCACTGACCACGTCAGACTTCTCGTTGTATCTCTCGATTACAAAGGAGAAAGATGGTACGTTTGGGGGACATCACTGAAATAGAAAAGAGACTCACAGAAGATAGAGAACAACTCACTTTGTTGTTTGCTCCCCAAACTCCTGAAATGAACTCCCCATCACAATGGGGGGATTGGAGGCCTCATTAATTTCCGGGAAGGGGTTGGAAGCCAGTTTGAAGCAGGAGCTGTGGTAGGGCCTCTCTCCCGCTCACTGAGGAGGCCTTTCTGTTCCATCTAATTAACAATAAACCAGACGCCCCGACACAATCCGCTTCTACATCTGTAACACGCTGACAATCTAAAAATGCCAGCCTCCTCCTTGCGTGTCAGCTAAATGTCACTGGCGACATTTGATGCAATTCAGAGATGAAAGTAAATCCAATATTATCGCTGACTAAATAACCACAGGTCCAATCGGGGGGCCCCAGGCCCCAGAGCAGGATGGGGAGAGGAAGCGGCAACCCGCGAAGCAGGGGAGACAGCTCCTTCCAAGATGAGCCACCCCCAGCTGCCCAGGGCCTGGAAGCTCCAGCTCGCTGGCCCTCTCTACTTGGGAGGAGCGGGACCTACAGCCCCCAACGCCAGCTGGTTAGGCCACGGGGACGTCACTGAGCCACAGCTTCCCACCTGCTCGGGGAGCAGCGCAAAGCACCGCCCGTGGGAAAGGACGGGTGCTGGCCTGATGCTCAGCAGCTCACTCATCAGACCCCGCTTACTGAGCAGCTCCGTGTGGCAGGCAAAGCTCTAGACCCTGGGGACGCAGCAACCTTTTAACCAGCCACCCTCTCACTGGACCGTAAGCCACGTGAAGGCCAGCGCCAGCCCTCTCGGCTCACCTTTGAATCTTTTTTTTTTTTTTTTTTAAGATTTTACTTATTCATGAGAGACACAGGCAGAGAGAAGCAGGCTCCATGCAGGGAGCCCGACGTGAGACTCGATCCCAGGACCCTGGGATCACACCCTGAGCTGAAGGCAGATGCTCAACCACTGAGCCACGCAGACGCCCTCTGGCTCACCTTTGACTCCCACCTAGGTGCTCAATCAATATGTGTGAAATGAATGCATGCATAAATGAAATGTCTCCTTGTTTGGCTCCCCGCTAGCTTGGGAGCTTCTTGGGGGGTGATGCCGTCTGCAGGGGCAGGTATGGATTACCTCCTGGGGCCCAGTTCCCGGCAGAGCCATGCCAACCTTGATGCAAAATGTACCAGTTCTCACCACGTGAAACCCTTCTTGGTGGCACCCAACACCAAAAACACCTTGACCAGGGCATCAAACTGAACGTCACCAATGACTGGTAGACTGACATCCAGTGCCCCCTGAGGTGTCCTTGAGAAGGACACAACATCGCTTACGCGGTGTTCCAGCCACTGGTGCAGCATCTGAATCTAATTTCAAAGGAACATCAGACAAACCCAAAATGAGAAACATTCTATTAAAAAAGGAGCACGGAAAAAAAAAAAAAAAAAAAAAAGGAGCACGGGGCAGGGGCAGACTGTCTTCAAAAATGTCATTGACACAAAAGACAAAGGAACGCTGAGACAGCAGTCCAAGTTACAGAAGACCAAAGGGATGTGACAATTAAATACAACGTGTGGCCATCTGCAGGAGAAGATGCTGTGAGGAACATTACTGGGTCAACTGACAAAATTGAAATACGGTCAGAATTGATGAAATTATTAGTGTTAGTTTCCCACCGCTGCTATAACAAATAATCACGGATCTCATGCCTCAAAGCAACACAAGTCTATTTAGGCTGTGCACCCCCCGGGGGGGCTGCGGGTTCTGCCCACGCAGTCAACAACCCATATGAGCATTTTATCAACAGTGAAGTTACTGGGATTGCTAACTGTCCGGCGCCTATGCAAGAAAACATCCTTATCCTTCAAGACTCCACGCGGAAGTATTCGTCTGCTTACTCATGACAGAGGAAGCCCCTTCACTTCTGCGACCTGAGGGTGGGGAGGGGCCCAGAGGTCACAGGCCGGCTCCCCTGGTGGCCAGGAGGCCCCCTGGAGGGCAGCAGCTCCGGACGGGCCGCCCTCTGTGCCCGACACCGGGAGCCACCGCGGGCCCTTCTCACCCACCTGGGTGGGGGGGGGGGGTCACCCACCCGGGGCCAGCGCCCGGAGGAACCGGGGAGTGGGCGCTGCGGCCTTGGCCCCGCGCTGCCCCCCCCGCCCCCCAGGCCCGGCCCGCCGCTCGGCCGCGCTCACGCGGTCCCCTGGTGCCAGGACGGGGCACAGGCCGGGCCCAGCGGCGGAGGCAGGTGCGCGGGCAGCTCGGGGAGCAGCGGGCCGGGGCCGAGCGGCCGCAGCGGCAGGACGGGCCGCACAGGCTGCCCCGAAGCACTCGGCGGGGACAGGGGGCCGCGTGTACGCAACACCTCAGGGGTCGGAGCAGTCCCGGGGGATACGCCAATGTGGCCGGGACCGCAGGTGCTGCTCCAACGCAGGACGTGGTCCTTCTACAGAATTTGAGACTCTTCTGCAGACTTGAAGTAATTTCCAAATTAAGTATGTGTTGTGTGCCTCTGTGCGTGTGTGCATGTGTGTGTCCGCGTGTGCACGTATCTGCCTCTGTGGGTGTGTACGTGTGTGCCCACGTGTGTACGTGTGTGCCCGTGTGTGTACATGTGTGTGTGCCCGCATGTGTACGTATGTGCATGTGTGTACATGTGTGCCTTTGTGTGTGTGTCCCTCTGTGCGTGTGTACATGTGCGAGCCCTCGTGCGTACGTGTGTCCTCACGTCTGTACATATGTGCCTCTGTGTGTGTACGTGTGCCTTTGTGCATGTGTGTGTCCCTGTGTGTGTCCATGTGTGCGAGCCCGTGTGTACGTGTGTGTGCCCGCATGTGTACGTATGTGGTTGTATGTGTGTACATGTGTGCCTATGTGCGTATGTATGTGTGTCCCTCTGTGCGTGTGTCCATGTGTGTGAGCCCACGTGTGTCCGTGCGTGTGCCCCCGCATGTCCGTGTGCCCGCCCGTGCGTGTGCTCGCCTGTGTCCGTGTGCCCGCCCGCGTGTCCGTGCGTGTGCCCGCGCCCGCACCCCGTGCTCAGCGCCGCAGCCGCGGGGCCGCGCTGAGAGGCTTCCTGCGTGGGCTCCCCGCGGCCGGGACCCGGGAGGGAGGAAGCCCCGCGCCCCCCGCGCCCCCGGCGGCCCCCCTCCCCCCTCCGCCCGCCCCTTTCTCCGCATCGGATTCCTTGCCAGCTTGCGCCCGTTATTAAGCACCTGCTGTATGCGGGCCCAGCGTGCCTGGCGGCTCGGCGCTTGGGCGTCTGCCTCCACCAGGTGGTGAGCCCAGGGCCCTGGGAGGGAGCCCCGCACCCCTCCGGCTCCGGGGGCAGCCGCTGCTCCCTCTCCCCTGCCACTCCCCGCGCTCATACGCGCGCTCTTTCTGTCAAGTAAATACATAAAATCTTTCGAAAATAAAAAGTTGTGAATCAAGAGCTCAGAGAGGTTGTGACTCGGAGAGCCCGCTGGAGCTGGGCTTTACCTCCTGCCTGAAGCGGGCCCTTCCCGCCCGCGGCCCCGCCTCGCCCCCTAGGACTGGCTCGGGGGTCAGTGGGTGGCTAAGCACCCCGTGGTGCGGGGCTCTCTGCCAGGCGCGGGGAACGCAGCCAACCCCACCCCTCCTCCCAGAGCGTGTGATTTGGCCAGAGACAGAGCCAGGGCCGCGGGGCAGCAAGGGCCCGGGGGTCAGAGCCCGGGGTCTGAGCCTGGAACCCTGGCGGGGGTGCAAGCAGGGCAGGAATCCTCCCTCAGAGGGGGGGTCCCGGGTGACGGGTCTGTGGACGCTCTGCTTTTTAGCCGAGTCTCTGCTGCCCTCTAGTGGGAGCTGCGGAGATAACAGGAGGGAACAGAAGCGGGGCTCTGGGCGGAGGGGTGGGGTCCGCGTCAACTCTGAGCCTCTTCTCAGCCGTGGGGCCGGCCAGATGGCCCCCAGACTCCCAGATGGAGAGGTCTGGGTTTGAAGCTGCAGCAGGACAGGGGTCAGGCCGCTTCACCAAGAGAGACGCTCAACTTTTCTCGGGCCATACATTGAGCCCCCAAATTAACCCCAGATGGAGTCCCGCAAAGACTAAGTACTATGACAAAGGTCACAGACGAGTCCTGACCTTGAGAGACTAAACCCACACGAGGACCCCACCACTCTCCTCATCTGCTCCCCAGTTTTAAACACTGCCTTATCAGAAATTAAAGTATATCCATTTACAATTAAATAAGCTGTATAGGTGATGTATAAGGTGATGCATACTGAAAATCTATTACTTCATAATTATGTTATGACATCCGGCTACTCTCCATGCTCTCGAGGTGACTTAAATCTACAGAATCTGTACAGCACAAATACTACATAATGGCATGCGACTGCACGTCACTCCCCAACTCCCCTACGTATTCAGGGATCTCACATTAGTAGCCTGAAATTAGCCATTAATTTAGTGAGAGGATTTATACCACAGAAATCGGCAACACTACAAATTCAGGCTTGAGTTACTGTTTTGTTAATTGTCTAGACCAGGAATCCACAAACCACAGCCAACATGCTGCTTTTGTATGGTGACCTGAGAATGATTTTACATTTCAAAACTATTTTAAAAAGACTTAACACTGAAGAACATGCAACAGAGACCATATGAGGCTCACAAAGCCTAAAATACTTACTATCTGGCCCTTTACAAAAAGAGTTTGCTAATCTCCGGCCTAGACGTAAGAAAGTGAGGGGGAAATGTTAATAATGCAGCTTATAAACATGTCAGATCTGTAGCTGTTATGTCATAAATCACACAGAATATTGAGGAAATATTTTTCCAGCATCTGAAAATTATTATCCTATGCACAAAAAAGTCATTCACGGTCAGCCCCCGTGGCCCAGCGGTTTGGCGCCACCTTCGGCCCGGGATGTGATCCTGGAGACCCGGGATCGAGTTCCACATTGGTCTCTCTGCCTGGAGCCTGCTTCTCCCTCTGCCTGTATCTATGCCTGCCTCTCTCTCTCTCTCTCTCTCTCTCTGTCATGAATAAATAAATAAATAAATCTTTAAAAAAAAAAAGTCATTCACATCATTGACAAGGAAGTGACATTTCACGCAAACTGGGGCAGCCACTCTGGAAAACAGTACGGAGGTGCCCCAAAGAGTTGAAAATAGAACTACCCTATGACCCAGCAATTGCACTATTAGGTACTTACCCAAAAGATACTGATTTGAAGGGGTACATGCATGCCAGTGTTTATAGCAGCATTATCAACAATAGCCAAATTATGGAAAGAGCCCAAATGTCCATCTACGGATAAATGGATGAAGAAAATGTAGTATGTGTGTGTGTGTGTGTGTGTGTGTGTGTGTGTATACTACATTTTCTTCATCCATTTATACACACACACACACATATAATGGAATATTATTTGACCATAAAAAAGAATGAACTCTTGCAATTTGCAACAATGTGGATGGAGGTAGAAAGTATTACATTCAGCAAAGTAAGTCAGAGAAAGACAAATACCATATGATTTATTCATATGTGGAATTAAAGAAACAAAACAGATGAACATAGTGGGGGAGGGAGAGAGGCAAACCAAAAAAGAGATTCTTAACTATAGAGAATAAACGGGTTGTTGGAGGGGAGGTGGGCAGGGGGGATGGACTAAATGGGCGATTAAGGAAGACACTTGTTATGATGAGCGCTGGGTGTCACATGTAAGTGATGAATCACTAAATTCTACTCCTGAAACCAATATTCCACTATATATTAACTAACTGGAATTTAAATAAAAACTTGAAATAAAAAAAATGTAAGATTCCAAAATATGCAGTACTGAAGTTGATAGAGGTTTAAATTTAATGACTCTAACTTATATGAGGTTTGAGAAACAGCTTTACAGAAGAACATGTATCAGAGTTAATGGCAATTAATCTATATGGGGACAAAAAGCAGATTGGAACGCAACTCCTTGACAAATTGTGGCTAAATCAACAACTATCAGTTAATTACAGATATAAGAGCTTGGCAAAAATCAGTGCAGTATTCTGTGAGAATCAATTGACTAGATAGAATTTATAATAAAAAATATTGCATTTGTTATTACTGCAAATTGTGTTACTCATATCAGTAAAATGTGTAAGGAACTTATGGATGCACACATGTGCACACATTTTTGGAGAGCTGGTTGTTAAAAATTTGCCAGCATACCACTGCCCGCAACCTTCAAATATTCAAAGTAACAGCTCTATCCCTCATTCTAAAAGGCTGGGGTTTGGGCGCCCGGTTGGCTCAGCGGTTGAGCATCTGCCTTCGGCTCAGGGCATGATCCCAGGGTCCTGGGATCGAGTCCCACATTGGGTTCCCCACAGGGAGCCTGCTTCTCCCTCTGCCCATGTCTCTACCTCTCTGTGTGTCTCTCATGAATAAATAAAATATTTTTAAAATAAAGTACAGAAAAAGACTGGGGTTGCCAACCTCTACCAACACCCTCCCCTTCACCACCACTATGGGCCTTTTTCTGGGACCCTCACCTTTTAGAATTTGGAGGCTTGGTTTGTCTTATTTTTGCTCCTACACTTTCCATCTCTGTCTCTGCCCCACCTTTCAAAATATCTCTTCAGCTTTGCCTCATAACCTCTCAATCGATTTTTTTTTCATTTATGGACTCAGATATTTAACACCCAGCAGTTTTTTTCTTTCCTGATAATTCTTCTTATGGTATCTTGTTCTTTAGTGGGTTCAATAGCTTCTCTTGATTCTCTGAAAATGTTCATGATAGCATGCTGGATTTTTTAAAAATTTTTACCTCCCTATCTGGTCTCTGTTTCTGCCACATGGCTTTTATCTGTTCATTTGTTTTATTTTATTTTGTTTTGTCTCTGTCTTTTCTACTAGATGCCCTCCTTGGCTGTCTGATGGTCCTTTCCTGTGTCTATGTGAGGCATTACTAAAAAGAAGACAAGCCTCCTTAATGAAATGGCTGATTCCCAAACTAGGGCAGAGGAAGTAATAGATGAGTCCAGAATATCTCTTTGTGACAGAAAGTGCTCAAAGAATGACATAATGATGGACACAAGAGCCAGCAGGAAGGGGCTCCCAGTGGATAAATCTAGAACTGAGCATAATATGCACACACAGCATAACATATTGAGCATAATATTTCAGAATATACATACATATAGTAACTGATTGAAATAAAATCCAGGAGACCACATTCATAAAGTTTATAAATAAACATAGGGCAAGAAGGAAAAGCTCTCCTTATACTAGAAAATAAACTAATAAACATAAAAAGGAACGATGGCGTCAGAAAATAACCGTCAAGGGCACGTGAGTGGCTCGGTCAGTTAAGTGTCCCACTCTTGGTTTCAGCTTAGGTCTCGATCTCAGGGTCGTGAGATCCAGCTGGGTGTGGGGCTCCTTGCTGGGCGTGGAAGCTACTTAAGATTCTCTCTCTCTCTCCCAGTCCCTCCTCTTCCCCCTTCGAGAGCATGTGCTCTCTCTAAAGAAAAAAAGAATGAACCCCAGTTAACATTACGATAATTGATTCAGTCAAGAATAATCAATGATTTGAGAACTGGTGGATGATAGATACGAATTAATTACAAAGGAAAACACAGTAACTTGACACTTGAAGATGCTCAGCGACTCCTCGCTAAGCAGGTGATCAATGTTAACCTCACTGGCAATGGGATAAACAGAGGTCAGCGCCTCCGGACACGGGCACTAACAACATCATTGCGTGATCGTCCTGCTAACAGTGCCTAACGCAGGAGGGAACATCAGACATGCTGAGGGACATTTTGCAAAATACCTGTCCTCTACTCTTGAAAAAACGTCCACATCATGAAGGCAAAGAAAGACTGAGGAACTGCTTCAGATTAAAGAAGCCTAAAGAGACATGACAACTAAATGTGACACATGATCTGAGATTTTCTGCTCTAAAGGACATTATTGGCACAGTTGGCTAAATCTGAATAAGGTCTGTAGATATAATAGCCCTGAATCAATGTTGTTAAGTTCAATGTTAAAAAGAATGTCCTCAGTATTGAGAAACACACACTGAATTATTCAGGGGCAAAGGGGCATGATGTTCAGGAAAATAATAATAATAATAATAATAACAATAATAATAATAATAATAATAATAATAATGAAGAAGAAGAAGAAGACGAAGACGAAGTCATCAATTTTAGGGGAATTTGGTGAAACGTAGAACAAGAATTCTTGCAATTTTTTTCTAAGTCTGAATTAGGCCAAAAAACAAAAAAAGAAAAAAAAAAACAGCAACCAACAATTAAGAGAAAAAATTAAAAAGCTGATCGGGAGCTGAGGGCAGTAGGTGGGTTGTTGACCGTCGGCCTGGGGGAGGCCCTGCTGGGCCCTCCCGTTAGGCGGCGCCCCTCTTCCGAGCTCCGCCTGGGGTGTCTGCCGGGTTGCCAGGTGCCAGGAGCTGAGCGGGCGGGGAAAGGAGTGTCGTGCTGGGGACGCTGGACCCGGCCTTCCCGCCGTGGGCGCCGCGCCCCGAGGCAGCCCCTCCAAAGAATAACCCTCTAGTCCTCTGCCTGGTGGGGAGGAAGCCGGGGAGTCTAGCCGCTCAGGGTTTTCAGCCCCACCTGCTCCTGGAAGGGCCTGGCCTTTCGGGGCTCCCGCGGCAAATCCGGCTGCGGGTGTAGACCCGCTGGGGTCAAGACGCCGCTTCCCGGTCTGTGCCCCCGACGTCGGTGCTCTACTCCCAGCCTCCAAACGCTGCCGCCATCTCCTCTCCTGTTCTCTGTCCCTGTGGCTTTAAATATTTTGATAACACCTCCCGCTGTCACTTTAGTGGCGTTTTGGGGAAGAAACCTGTCTCTAACGGGAAGTCCTTTGTTGCCGGCTCTCGCCTCTCCGCAGCCACCACGGATTCCCGGCGCAATTGCACAATACGCTCAAGCACGCGAACGAGTTAAACGTCGCGCAGCCACGTCCACGGCGGGGGGGGGGGAGGGATGCTCATGGATTCCCGAGGAGGGCCGGGGCGGGGAGGGGGGCACCGACACCGACACCGACACCGACACCGACGCGGGGGCGCAGACGCCGCTCGGCGGGCGCGTCCTTAAGCTTCGGGCCCCGCGGCGCGCGGATCAGAGCGGGAGGGCGCGGGGCGCGGGGCGCGGGGCGCGGGGCGCGGGGCGGGGCCCGGGTTGCGGGGCGCGGGGGCGCGGGGTGCGGGGCCGGGGCGCGGGGCCCGGGGCCCGGCGTGCGGGAGGCAGCGAGGCCGCGCCGCCCAGGTCGCCAGCCTGCAGGGGCGGCGGCGCGCGCGGGCCGAGGTCAGCGTAGACGCGGGCGGAGCCAAGTCCGCGGCTGGGAGCCCCCCGCGCCCGCGCCCGCGCCCGCCGCGCCCCCGCGGAGCAGCGCCGACCTGGGGCCGCGCGGGGGCAGCAGAGGACAGGCGGAGAGAACGGCGAGGGCCAGGGCGCCGGGGGGGAGGGGCGGGCGCAGATGGGCGGGGCCCGGAGCCGCGGGGGAGGGAGGCACAGGCGCGGGGCGCCCGCCCACACCCCCGAGATCGAGCGATGCGCGGAGCGAGCGGAGGCGGGGCGGGCGGCCCGGAGCCGCGCGGGGAGGGAGGCACAGGCGCGGGGCGCCCGCCCACACCCCCGAGATCGAGGGCACCCACTGCGGCCCGGGCGGTGAGGTGGGCAGCACGGGCACGGCTCGGGCCGGAGCGGGCAGGGCTGCGGCGTGGGGCGCCCTGTGCCTCGTGTGCCCACCAGCCTCCCGGGGGCGGTCACGGGGGGGCGGCCAAGCGCTTGGCGCAGCGGGGTGCGGAGACCCGGGGGCACGGGCTCGGGGGGGCTGCGGGGCTGAGCGCGGGCCCGGGCGGCGAAGGCAGCGTCGCGATCCAGAATCCATCCGGTCCCTTCCTCTCCCCGCCCTGCCACCTCGGCGGGGACGCAAAGTGCCTGCTCAGCCCCAGCTGCCCAAACCCGGTCCCCCGTTTCCCGCTGAGCGCAGCCCGAGGGCAGGCCCCGCGTCAGCACCGCGTTTGCTCTCAAGCAACTTCCCCCCCCTCGCCCCCTTCATCTGCAAAATGGGGTGACCGGCAATCCCAATCCGCTCTTCCCTGACAGGAGGGGCGGCGGGTGCGGTGAGGTGCCGGCGCAGGGCAGTCCCAGCAAGGACTCTGTTACTGTTTCTGAAAGAGGAATGATAATGTGCTCAGAATTATTTCAGAGTAAAAGAAAGGATGTGCGCCCCAGTGCCTCCAACACAGCAAATACCGGGGAAAGGAGACTTAAACCAGATCTCCGGTCAGGCTTTGTACAGTCGGACGCAGACACGCACCCGGGTACGGGTTGGTCTTTCAGCCAACACTAACTGGGGCACAAGGCCCCTCCCACCCGCAAGCAAGCATCTCAAGAGGCAGGTGGGTGTACACGGGTGGGATGATGAGGTCTTTGTAGGGAAGTGAGCTTTGGGGCCTCCTGGTCAGGCCCTGCCCAGCTGTGCCCACTAAGAGTGAACATGCCCCAGTTCGCACCACCCTCACCTCTTGCCTCACTTCCAGCAGGTGACCCCAGACCCTGCATCACAGTCAGCTGTGACCCCCACTTCCCCTTCACCAGGTGCCAGCATCCTCTACAGCATCCTTGCCCCCCCTTCTGTTCCTCCTGCCCAAAGCCACACCCCAGCTCCTCAGCCTCCTGGCCCCTTCCACCAGCATTTAGCCTTGCCCCCCACCCCTCACCTCCACCCCCACCTCCCTGCACCAACAGGCTTTGCTTCCTCCCGTATTTCCAAATAAGATCACATTCTGAGGTTCTAGATGAACGTGAGTTTGGGGAGGATACTATGTAACACAGTATATTTAAAATCAGGAGAGCTCACACAGATATGTGCTTTACCACTTTTAAGAAAACCAGATGTAAAAAGAAAAAAAAAAAAGAAAACCAGATGTGACCCCACATCACCCTGCACCCCAGGCCCCCACATGATGATGAGCAGCCAGGGCTGAGAAGCGGGGAACCCTGCCACAGGCCCTTCTGAAGGCGTCTGACAACCGCAGAGCAGGCCAGGACTACAGAGAGCCTGCACACTCATCTTCCTTAAAACCAGTGGTGACTTGCTGCCAGAGGAAGAAGCAAAGTGGCACGTGTATGCAACTTTTAGAGAGGCAACAGCTCCCAGCCCCAGCACGTCTCTCATTCACATCGCCTACCTGGTCCCGGGCAGGATTTTCATCTGGGGCCTGCCTATACAGTAATGACATGTTTATGCGACCATATGCTCTGGGTACAGCAGTCACTCTCCGTACCCCACTCACTGCCCTTTCTCCTACCATTCCTGCCCACCTTCCAACTGCCAGCACATGCGCTGCTTTACCTAAGGGCCTCCTCTGGCTACTAGAGCTTCGGGCCCCGCGGTCTCACCCTCACTCCCCTCACCCACCCCCCCACACACACACGCACATGCTAGCCTTCAACCACTGACCAACAGAAGTTGGGATATGAACACCCACATGTTCTCCACTGGAATTTCCAGAGTGTCTCTGTGCAATGACACTGCAGCTGCTCACTGTGGTAACAGGTTCAGTGTCACCCTTAGGTGGCCTCTCTCACTTCTCCTCCCTCCTGGGGATCACCTTTCTGGGATCACCTGTCAGATAAGGTATAAGGTATTTGCACAAGAGCACTTATCTCAGGACTTGCTTCTGGAGGAACCTAGGTTTGAGGACAGAGACATGGCCTGTTTGCCCTACTCATCTCTCCAGCCACAGCACAGAGCACAGTGAATGAGTACATCATAAAGAATGTTTATTATTCGTCCTTTATTCAGGAGTATGTCATCTTGCTCCACTCTAGGCCTGGCCTGGGTTAGGTGCTGGAATACAGTGATGAAAGGATCCACTGTGTCTCCTGCCATCCTGGAGCTTCCAGTCCAGGGAAGACTGACTTTTAAGGAAATAGACTTCTGCCCCTCCTAGAAGCTTGGCCCCGGGAATACTCAGGAATGTAAAAAGGTGGGGAAACAGCACAAGCTAGCAAAGAATGAGAACTAAAATGAGTGGGCTGATCTTTCATTCACCTGGCAAATACCCACTGACCATTTCTTCAGGCTCTCTTGGCAGAGGTGCAAACATGTCAACAGGCCAATGGAACACCAAGAAGTCAATGTTCCCACAGGAACACAAAGACTGTGGCAGCACCAAGAAGGGGCTAATTCAGCCTGGCAGGGCCAGGAGGACTCCCTGGAGGAGGTGTTGCTTGAGCTGAGTCTTGAGGTACAGGAAGGCATTTGCAAGATCTGGAAAGGAAAGAGCATTCTAGACAAAAGAAATTGCATGTAGAAAGGGAGGGAGGTATGAAGATGGGTCAGCTTGGGGAACCGCAACGGACTGGGTGTGGGTGGGACAAAGGAGAGGGCTCAGAATGGAGGAGGAGCAGGCAGGGGCTAGAATATGAAGGAGTATCTGGGCTAGTTTGGGGCATTCACACCTCATTGACACTCAGTTTTCTCCTCATTGGAATGAAAATGTTGAGGCTCTTGTAAAGATAAAATGTATTAATGTAGGAGCAGATCTGCCATTTATACAACATCTGGCATTTCATTGGCCCTCAGGGAACAGCAGCTACTTTATCCTGAGAATGAATGGTAGGGAGTCACTGCAGGATTTGAAACCATGCAATGGTACGGTTGGCTTAGAGCCTTGGGAGACGCCATGAAGAGGTTGCTGTGGTCAAAAGAGGTCACCTGGATGGTTTCCAGGCATGCCAATAGTTTCTTATGTCTCTCTGCCTGAGAACTTTCTCTGGTATTGGAAAGAATCACATCAAGGGCAGACCAGAAAGGCAGAAGAGTTAATGCCCTAGAGCAACCCTCTCCCAAGAAGGGTTGGGAGTCAGTGGATAAAACCTTCCACTTCTAGCCCACTGTGGGGCACTTCCAAGGAATGTGCATCACTGCCTCTCAAAGGGTCCCCAGCTGGGTTGAGCTTTAAGTGGTGCCAAAGGTAACCCACTCATTAGCATATCTTTTATTAGTTTTTCTCCATTTCCTATCTCATTTCTGCACTCTCTCATCTCCTAAGTTAACTGCTTACACCCAAATTCTTGTCTCAAGATCTACTCTTGGGGAAACCCAAACTAAGCAGGTGGTGACAGAAATGACCCCTGGAAAGCAGACCTCAGGAAGGAATTCTAGAATTAAATTACTAGCCAGCTAGATGGCAAAAAGAATCCCATTTCTTCTGGGAAGTGGGATGCTTTCATAGCAGCACAGTTAATGACTCTGGCCTATGATGAACTGGGCAGATATAGAAGTGGAAAAGGAACCAACAACCATGGAATAGGTCCAGCTCTTAAAAGCAAGGGAAACAACGATAATTATAAGGATTATAGAGTTGATTAGGTTGTGCTACCTTGAAGAAAGAGGATCTGTCAGGCTGTTAAGTCCACCATTGACCCAGGACACATTGTGAAAACTAGAAGGTCTCCATGGCACAATTTAAAGAGACATTCAGGGGATCCCTGGGTGGCGCAGCGGTTTGGCGCCTGCCTTTGGCCCAGGGCGCGATCCTGGAGACCCGGGATCGAATCCCACGTCGGGCTCCCGGTGCATGGAGCCTGCTTCTCCCTCTGCCTGTGTCTCTGCCTCTCTCTCTCTCTGTGTGACTATCATAAATAAATAAAATTAAAAAAAAAATTTAAAGAGACATTCATCTCGTGCAGCAGGACGGCAAACTGTGCTGAAAATCAGCCCAAGATTTGATTGTAACCGTGACTAAGTTACAAAAGAGACTGAATTCACAGCTCCAGTAAGTCCTGGGCTAAACTCACAGTCCTAGTAGAACAGAAGTGGGACCCTGGGACGTGGGATTCAAACTTGAGAACATATCTTCCTGAGCCCCGTCGTTTGGCACAAATGCCTCCCCTTATCCTCATAGAGAGGAGTAGCCACCCATTGCCAGAAGACCATTCAAAGTCCTCCCCAAGGAAAATGTCTTTCAAAGCAATAGTTGCCCTCTTGCCTCCCCCACCCACTCCACCACCCAGGACATGTAGGCCAACATCTATGGTCTGATCTCAGTATGGTTTGATTACTTGATTAGTATGGGGGATGTACTGTCCCTTACATGGGAAATAGCAGATTATTCATCACCAGAGGTACAGGAACTAACTACTACATGCCAGGAGGAACAAGATTATATATAGGAATGTATCCTGAGGGTGCTGGGCCAAGAATAGGGTGGGGAAAGAATATAAGGCTCAATAGGAAGTAGTTTATCAAAATAGGTGTTCCTTCACTCAATATTTCACATCCTTGAATGCAAGGACGTTCAAAGTCAGTCTTAACACATTGCTAGAGTGGTTCCTTGAAGCTTGGAGATGACAGTAGCCTACAGTAAATGAGATAGAAATACCGTAACTGCCTTGGCAGAGTAGTATGGAAGAGGTCAGAAAGTTCAGAGAAGTGGGCATGCTGGAATGGATTTAGGATGCAAGACCAGACAGCCACCAACTAAGTTCTATAAGAGGGCTAGAGAACACTCACTTCACCATGCACTAGGGAATTACAAGGAATGCATTATAAAAAAACAAAAAACAAAAAACCTCAGGGTTGACTTTCCTCTATAAGCCAAGTAATGGTAAAGATGCAGGTATGGAACTGGGCCCACTGGTGTCAATTGAAGAAGGAATACTGAACTATCAGAGGTCATGTAGTGGCACTTAAACATCAGAAGCAAGGCGGGTGAATGAACAACAAAACTGGAATGGTAATCAGAGATCCTGACCCACAGTGCCATGTGGTAATGGCTACTTCCAGATGACGGGCAGCCATCGAGAGTGTTGACTTATAAACCAAAAATGTATCAAGAGCATGGAAGCAGAAAACAGATAACCAGTTCCCACAATGGAAAATCATGATCCCTTGCCTAGTTTCTAGACTTGAGCCAATTCTCAGACCCAGAGTCCAGTAATTGAAGGAGAAGCCAGGTCCCCTTGAGGAAGCACCAAGAAACCCCACAACAAGTATATACAATATATATTATCATCTACTCCAAAAAAAACCTATAACCAGGGATCCCTGGGTGGCGCAGCAGTTTGGCGCCTGCCTTTGGCCCAGGGCGTGATCCTGGAGACCGGGGATCGAATCCCACGTCGGGGTCCTGGTGCATGGAGCCTGCTTCTCCTTCTGCCTCTCTCTCTCTCTCTCTCTCTCTGTGTGTGTGTGTGTGTGTGACTATCATAAATAAATAAAAATTTTTTAAAAAAACCTATAACCAGTTACCAGACTATTAACATACTGAAGAAAAGGGAACATCCAACTCTTGAGGGCTATTGAATCACACACCTGACCTTCTTACCAGAAATCTCAACATGCAATCAGGACTCCTTTGTCGGATTGAGGTTATATGAAGGTCAGATGATACAAGGAGTTTTGGCCCAAGGCCATCTTACATGGAATCCATCCTATGGGAAAAGGTCTAGTGAGAGCTCCTGAAACTTCCCCCATGCAGGACAGGAGAAGGAATTAGAAGTAGTGCATGAGTAGGATGACAGAAATTAGTGCCAGCATCAATGAATTAAAGAATGCAGGGATGGTGATTTTTACAATGTTCCTCTCTAATTTACCACTATATTCCCTGCAAAAAAAAAAAAAAAAAAATCATGGTGGACAATAGTGGGCCACCAGAAACTTAACCAAGTGGCAGATCCAGCCACAGCAGTTATGCCACCTATGGTATCTCACTAGAATCAATCAACACTTGGTATAGAGCTATTGATGCAGCAAATGTATTCTTTTCAACAGCCATTGAAAAGGAAGATCAAAAGGAGTTCCGAGTTCTCATTTCACATTCACCTCAGGTGAACAGCAAAATACATTGATCATCTTGCCCCAGAGCTATGATTATCCTCCTTTCTGTCTCAGCGTAATCTAAGGAACATTGGTCATTCTGACATTTCCACAGAACATCATTATACTAAAGACGGTAATCAGATCTCGGGAGCAGAAGTACTCTATCTACCTTGGAAAGAAACAAGTGTACCAGAGAGTAGGAGGTTAATCCTACAAAGATTAAGGGGCCTGCCATATCAGCAACAACTTTTAGTAGTCTGATGGCATAGGGCATTCTAGGACATTCCATCACCTCAAAGTGAAGGCTAAGTTATTGCACCTTTTATCTCCCATAACTAAGAAAAGGATATAGCCCCTTGCAGGTCCTTTGGATTTTTGATACATTTAGTTTTAGTGTTTTCATCCATTGATCGGGTGACTTAGAAGACCACATTTTAAGAGGGCTCTGCCGCTGGTTTGGTTGGTTGTAAAAACTGTGCAATAAACTCAATGGTGTTAGAGGTAGCCATGGTAGATAGGAGACCACCTGGAATCTCTGACAAGCCCTCAAATAAGAGTTTCAGCGTAGACTTCTAGAATTCTGGAGTAATGCTGTTCACATTTCTGCAGCAGAGAAGTATTTACCATTCAAAGACAAGCTCTTGGATTGCTACTGAACACCTGACCTAGAACATTAGATGACCTGCAACCAGAGATGCTTATCAAGAGCCAGCTATTACCAGATCCAAACAATTCTATCATACAATACTGTAAATGGTACATTTTGCATTGAGCTTGAGAAGGTCCAGAAGGCACAAATCAGGGGCCCAAAATCAATGTCTCCTATATCTGTTGCATTGTAGTGTTTCCATCAGTTTCACCTATGGCTTCTTTTTTTTTTTTTTCCACCTATGGCTTCTTAGGAGGTTTACAACAAGCAGCTGATACAAAGGAGAAAAGCCTGGGCCTGATTCGTAGACGTGTAGACTCAAAATGTTTGTACAAGTAGAAAATGGACTTCTTCATTGTAACCCAGGTGAGTCCAAGACATGGGAGTGAGAAGAAACCCACTTATTGGGGAGAGCTTCAAATAGTATATGTAGTCATCAATTTTGTGGGGTAGGGAGAGATAAGGCTATATATAGACTCCTGGGAAGTGGGAAAAGGTTTGTATGGATAGTCAGGGGCCTGGAGGAAAGAAAACTGGAAGATCTGAAACAAAGAGGCTTGAAGAAGAGGCATTTAGATCAACTTATGGGAGTGGTCATGAAGTGCGAAAGTATTTGTGTCACATGTAATACTCCTCAGAGATCCACTGAACAACCAGGTCAATAGAATAACTCATCTAATGGGTGTAGTCAAACTATCTTTGGCCATCCCAGGAATTACACAATAGGCCCATGAATTATCTTGTCAGAGTGGCAAAGAGGGATGCTGTGCATGGTTCAATGTCATGGGCTCTCTCTTACCATGGCTGCTCTACCTACGACCACTCTGGAATAACAATCTCAAATTTCTATAGGGTACTGTGTCCCACAAGTCAACATACATGGGCCCAGGAGCCAGAGCTTAAAGTAAGATTGGCTCCTTTGCCACCAATGCTATAACCCACTTGGGAATTCTGTACTTCAGCCTTCCCCATAAATTCAGTCTCATCATTAGGGATTCTGAGGTTCAGGGATGAAATGTTTTTATTAAAGGGTACCATAAGTGCTCCAGTTAACCCTAAAGCTATGATTGTATTTTGGTTCCTTTGTATCTTTCATTTTTGGACCTCCAGGCAAAAAAAAAAAGGGATTTATACTAGCAGGAATAACTAACCCTGATTATCATAAGGAAACAGAAGTGTGGCTATATAATGGGGGCAGGAAGGAGTCTGTCTGGAATTTGGTGCCTCCATGACAGGTGATAACAAAACAAAACAAAACAGTTGGCAGTAGTGGCCTTACAAGAACAAGGTAACTAGGGTTGAAGGTATTATACTGTCAACCCTAATTTCAATTTAGGGTTGAAAGTCTGGGTCATCCCCCAGGGCAAGCAATCTAGACCAGCAGACGTTCTGAATGAGGCTGAGCAAATGGGAAATCCTGAATGGTTGGAAGATGATAAATTATAATTACAGCCTCAGAATCAACTATAGTAGTGAGCGCTGTAGTTTGTCCCACTAATCCTCCTGTTGTAAATCTTTTTTTTTAAGAGAATCAGTGACAGAACAGAGTGCCCGTAATGTAGTGACAGATTGGATCCTAGCAGTGCAAAGGGAAACTGTAGCAAATTCTGTACATGCCTCACCTGCGTCCTTATGTTTTATTTCTTTTTTAAAAAAAAGATTTTATTCATTTATTTGAGAGAGAGTGAGACAGATCAGAGGGGGAGAGGCAGACTCGCTGCCTGCCGAACGGAGAACCTGACACCGGGCTCAATCCCAGGATCCTGGGATCATGACCTAAGCTGAAGGCGATGCCTAACCGACTAAGCCACCAGGCACCCTCCCCTTATGTTTAAAAACATCTCTTCTAAAAAGCATATGACCATATTTTTTTCAATCCCATCTGATAATTTCTACCTTTAACTGATATGTTTAGTCCATTACATCTTGGTGAATTCTGATATGCCTGAATTAATTTCTAACATCTTTTGGGGGGCTTCCTATATTTACAGCTTTGTTAATCCTTTTGTTTTCTCCTCTGTTACCTTCTAATAGATTATTTTTATGCCTTTTTCCTCTAATTGTTTTAAAATTATACTCTCTGTTTCTATTCTTAGAGCTATTATCAAAATTTTAATACAAATATTTGACCCAACAACGTCTAAAGTTAAAGAATATCTTTACCCTCCTTCATATAAAACAATGACTTAAATCTTTATCTCCAGTCACCCCCCTCTCCATATATGTTAACTTTTTAAAAAATTAATTAATTTATTTAAGAGAAGGAGAGCATGGCAGCAGGACAGAGGGAGGAGAGAGAAACCCAAGCAGACTCTGCGCTGAGCACAGAACCTATATCAACAGGACTCAGCCTCAGCCCTGAGATCATGACCTGAGCCAAACCAAGAGTTTGATGCTTAAATGACTGCACCACCCAGGTGCCCCAATCTTGACCTTATTCTTGAATGCTGGTTTACCTCTGAATAAAATCTTAATAGATATTTATTTTCTCTAGGCACCTTCACATTATAATACCACGGTCCACCAACTTCTACTGTGGCTGTTGATAAGTCTAGAGTTATTCTAATTATTACCCTCTGCGGTTAATCTCTTTATTCTGTTAATTTTAAGATGTTATCTTTATTTTTAGGGTTCTTCAGTTTCACTTCAATGTTTATGCATACATTCAGTTTTGTTTATCCTTTTTGAGATTTTTTTTTAAGATTTTATTTATTTATTCACGAGAGACAAAGATAGAGAGAGGCAGAGACACAGGCAGAGGGAGAAACAGGCTCCATGCGGGACTCGATCCTGGGACTCCGGGATCGCGGCCCGAGCTAAAGGCAGACACTCAACCACTGAGCCACCCAGGCATCCCTCCTTTTTGAGATATTTAGGCTTCCTGCACCTGAAGACTTCTGTCTTTGATAAATTCTGGAAAATTCTTATTCAAAATTGCTTTACATATTGTCTCTTTCTTCATTCTATTTTCATCTTCTGGAACTTTTATTAGATAGATGTTGAACTCTCTCTTTTATCCTCCATGTTTCTTAACCTGTTTTCCATTTCTGTGTCTATGTTTACATTCTGGGTAATTAACTCGGATCTACTAGCTCACTAATTCTCTCTTCAGCTGTGTCTAATGCGATATTTAGTCTGCTCACTGAGATTTTAATTTGATTACATTTTTCATTTCTCTAAGTTCTATTGAGTTCTTTCCCAAGACTGCTTCTTGTGATTTCATAGTATGTTGTTCTTTTCTTCATGGTGCTGAGCAGATGTGGAGATATTCCCTACCAGATGATATGCTCCATGAGGGCAGAGCCTTATCTGTGCTTCAATCAATTACAGTCAATATTAATTTTGATGCTCAAATTATTTATTTTTGGGCCAGAGGAAGCCCCTACTAAATTTTATGCTTTTTCACAGACTCCTTTACTTTTTTGATAGCGTAAATATTTTCTAGTTAAGAAAGTGTCCCAAGTGCATCTTCTACATTCCCAGCCTGTGACCTGGAATTGGCTACTTTTATAGAGACCTCTAATTCTCCAAAATACCAAGGTGAGGGAATGATATTTAGAGATAAATTTTGGGTAATAGGAATGCTCTTTGTTCTAGATTGTCATTGGTTCTAGGCCTTTTCATTGGACAGAATGAATACATTTGAATTCTTTAAAAACCTTAAGTTTATAATGACATTTCCAATGTAAGTTAACATTATTGGAATTTTGGCTAACTTATTTGATTTCTTAATAACCTTATGGATATACAATTCACATACAATAAAAGAAACTCTTCTGGGGACACAAGTGTGAAATATCCAACACCCTAAAATATTCCCTCATGCTTCTTTACAGTTGATCTCTTTTCCTACAACTCTCAACAACTGCTGATCTGCTTTTTGTCAATTCAGTTTTGCCTTTTCTAGAACTTTATGTAAGTGGAATCACATGACATATAGTTTTTCATGCTTTCCTTCTTAACATATTTTAGATACATCCATATTTTTGCATGTATTAATATTGCACCCATTTTTGTTGCTGAATTAGTGTTACAGCATATGGATATACCACATCTGTTTATCCTTTCACCAGCTGATGGGGATTTGGGTTGTTTTCAACTTTTAGCTGTTATGAATAAAGCTGCTATAAACCTTTCAGTACAAGTCTTTATGTGGACATTTGTTTTTATCTCTCTTGAATAAAAACCTAAGAGTGGGATTCAGGAAAATATGATACATGTGTGTTTGACTTTATTAGATACTGACAAACTATATCTAAGAAGTAGTTGAACTATTTTGCATTCCCACCACCAATGAAAGTTCTAATTACTCCACAAGCTTGTCAATACTTGATGTTATCACCCTTTTTTGCTTTAGTCAGTCTAGTGGTTAGATACTGGCATCTCACTGTAGTTTTCATTTGCATTTCCCCAATGATAGTGATATTGAGCGTTTGTGTACAGATCCTCTGATTTTATAATTTTCTCTTGCACCAAAAATCTTGATTATTAACCACTATTCACTTCAAATGATGTATTTCTTTCTCTCTATCTTTTCCATCATTGTTAGTTGCTTGATGAAAATTCAATAATTCATGGTAAGCAGAAAAGTAGGAAACAGAGGGTTTGGGAATCTAGCAGCCAAATGGAGACCTTGAACCATAAATTTCACGCTGAATGATCTTGAGCAAGTCCTTTAAACTCCCCAGGCCTCAGTCTCAGATTTTCAAAATGGCCATCATTAACAAGCAGTAATTGTTATTATTATTATTATTATTATTATTATTATTATTATTTATTAAGCAATTTCTATGTGCCAAGCTTTATGCTGTGTATTATTTATATAATAAGTAAGTGTGTTTGTATTATGAAAGCACTTAGAACAGTACCTAGAACATAAAAAAGTCTATATTAGTATTAGCAGTGTATTTTTTACATTTGCTTTTATTGCATTATGCATAAATTTTACCATTTTAACTATTTTAAGTGGTATTAAGTTCATTCATTTAAATGGCATTGAGTTCATTAAGTGGATATCAGGTTTAAAGGTATTAAGTAAATTCACATTGCTGTGCAAACACCACCACTATTTGTCTCCAGAGTTTTTTCATCATCCCATACTGAAATTCAGGACCCATTAAACACTAACTCCCACAATCCCCATTCATCACTCCTCTCAGCTCTTGGTAACCACTGTTCTACTTTATGTCTCTGTGAATTCTGCTTTATGTTCTACTTTATGTCTCTAAGTACCTCATATAAGTGGAAAACAGACAATGTTTATCATTTCGTATCTGGCTCATTTCACTTGGTATAATGTTTCTAAGGTTCATCCATGTTGTAGCTTATATAAGAATTTCATTTCTGTTTAAGATTTCCCTGCTTATTTTCTTTCTGGTTGTTCTGTCTGTCATTTAAAGTGAAATATAGTTTCCAGCTATTACTGTATAACTGCTTCACTCTCAGATTCTATCAATTTTGCTACATATATTTTGAAGATCTGCTACTAGGTATATAAATAGATTTATCATCATCATCATTATCATCATCATTTAATCCTCACAGCACACTATGAGGTAAGACCATTATTATTCCCTTTATGCAGATGAGGAAAATAAGGCTTAAAGAAATTACATAGTCTGGGTCAACATATATCCTAATAATATTTTGTAACAATGCATTTATCACCATTGGACATAGCAATCGTACCGACACCTAACTCTGAGTATTGGCAATTACTGGGAAATAATTAAGTATTTAGCTTGCCTTTCCTATTCAAACAGTATGGCAAATTGCATGAGGAAAGGTTTTTTTCTTACAAAGGAATTTCAACTAGAAAATGTTAATGTAATGATTAAACTAGAAAAAACACTTTTTTGCAACCCCTCATGGAATATTCATAATGATGAACAATGGATGCCAAGTGTCAAATAACATTTGACAAAAGCTTGGTGTGTAAAGCTGAAACAAACAACTGTAAAATTTGTATGGAACCAGAAAAGACACCAAATAGCCGAAGGAATCATGAAAAAGAAAACTGAAGCTGGAGGCATCACAATTCTGGACATCAAGCTGTATTACAAAGCTATAATCATCAAGACAGTGTGGTACTGGCACAAAAACAGGCACATTCGATCAATGGAACAAAATACAGAACCCAGAAATGAACCCACCACTCTACAGTCAACTAATCTTCAACAAAGCAGGAAATAATATCCAATGGAAAAAAGAGTCTCTTCAACAAATGGTGCAGGGAAAATTGGACAGCCACAGGCAGAAGAATGAAGCTGGACCATTTTCTTACACTGTACACAAAAATAAGTTCAAAATGCATGAGAGACCTAAATGTGAGTCAGGAAACCATCAAAATCCTAGAGGAGAACACAGGAATACAAATACAACACCAGAATTATAAGAAAGTATAGCAACTTCTTGCTAGACACACTTCAAAGACAAGGGAAACATGTAAAAATGAACTATTGGGATGTCATCAGGATAAAAAGCATTTGCATAGCAAGAGAAACAGTCAACAAAACTAAGAGGCAACTCACCAAATGGTGATATTTGCAATTTTTTTATCAGATAAAGGGCTAGTATCCAAAATCTATAAAGAATTTATAAACTCAGCACCCAAAAAAACAAATCCAGTCAAGAAATGGGCAGAAGACATGAACAGATATTTCTCCAAAGAAGACATATAAGTGGCCAACAGACACATGAAAAAGTGCTCAACATCACTGAGCATCAGGGAAATATAAATTAAAACTACAGTGAGATACCGCCTCACACCACTCAGGATGGCTAAAGTTAACAACTCAGGGAACAACAGATGTTGGCAAGGATGCTGAGAAAGGGGAATCCTCTTGCACTGTTGGTGGGAATGCAAACTGGAGCAGCCACTCTGCAAAACAGTATGGAATTTCCTCAAAAAGTTAAAAATAGAATGCCCTATGACCCAGCAAGTGCACTACTAGGTATTTATCCAAAGAATAAAAACATAGTGATTCAAAGGGGCACATGCACTCCAATGTTTATAGCAGCAATGTCCACAATTGACAAAAATGGAAAGAGCCCAGATGTCCATTGACAGATGAATGGGTAAAGAAGATATATAATAATGGAGTATATATAATGGAATATTATGCAGCCATCAAAAGAATGAAATCTTGCCATTTGCAATGATATGGATAGAACTAGAAGGTATTATGCTAAGCAAAGTAAGTCAGTCAGAGAAAGACAAATATCATATGATTTCACTCATATATGGATTTTAAGAAACAAAACAGATGAATATAGAGGAAGGGAAAGCAAAATAAAATAAAATGAAAACAGAGAGGGAGGCAAACCATAAGAGACTTCTTTTTTTTTTTTTAATTTATTCACTCATAGAGGCACAGAGAGAGAGAGAGGCAGAGACACAGGCAGAGGGAGAAGCAGGCTCCATGCAGGGAGCCCGACGTGAGACTCGATCCTGGGTCTCCAGGATCATGCCCTGGGCTGCAGGCGGTGCTAAACCGCTGTGCCACGGGGGCTGCCCACCATAAGAGACTTCTAACTCTAGGAAACAAACTGAGGGTTGCTGGAGGGGAAGTGGGTGGGGAGATGGGATAACTGGGTGATGGGCATTAAGGTGGCACTTGATGTAATGACCACTGGATGTGATATGCAACCGATGAACCACTGGATTCTACCCCTGTAACTAGTGATACAGTATATGTCAACTAAACTGAATTTAAATTTTTTAAAAAGCTGAAAATCCTCAACTGTAAGAAAACAACCCAATTTCTCTAAATGGGCAAAATATTTGAATAAACGTTTCAGCAGAGCTGAATGGATGGAAAACAAATACATGAAAATGTCCTTAAGATCATTAGCCAATAGGTAAATGCAAATCAAAACCACAGTAAGAAGGGCACCTGTTTGCTCAGTCAGTAAAGCATGTGACTGTTGATCTTGGGGTTGTAAGTTCATGCCCCACGTTGGGTACGGAGATTATTTAAAAAGTAAAATCTTAAAAAAAAAAAAAAAACACCACAGCACTGCTATTAAAATGACTTTTAGGGACACTTGGGTGGTTTAGTGATTGAGCGTCTGCTTTCGGATCAGGGCGTGATCCTGGGGTCCTGAGATCAAGTCCTGCATTGGGCTCCCTGCAGAGAGCCCGCTTCTCCCTCTGCCTGTCTCTCTCTCTCTCTCTCTCTGTCTCTCATGAATATATAAATAAAATCTTTAAAAAAATAAAATAAAATAAAATGACTTTTAAAAAGAAAGAGCTAGACAAACAAGTGCACTAATATGGCAACTCTCATGTTGCTGGTGAGAATGTAAAATGGCAATAGTTCCTCTGGAAAACAGGCGATATCTCCTAAAGTTAAACAATTACCATATGACTTGGCAATCATACTCCCATGTACTTTACCCTGGACAGATGAAAACTTGTGATCACACAAAAGCCTGTTCATGAATGTTCATAGCAGCTCCATCCATAATCACCACAACCAAAACCAACCCAAATGTCTTTCAACAGTGAGTGGATTAACAAAAACTGTGGTGCATCTGTGTAGTTGAGTATTATGCAGCAACAAATTGGAATGAACTATTGGCACTTGCAACAATTTGGATGAATCTCAAAGGCATCCTGAGTGAAAGAAGCCAGTTGCAAAAGGCTACATACTATCTGGTTTCATTTATGTAACATTCTGGAAAAGAAGAAACTACAGATAACAGGTCAGTGGTTGCCAGGGGTTAAGGGTTGATTGATTATAAAAGACCAACACAAGGAAGTTTTGTGGAGTGATAGAGATGATCTGAATCCTGATTGTGATAGCAATAAATAAATCTGTACCCGTGTTCCCACTTTTAGAAAAGTCGAGTGTACTGCATATAAACACAAAGAATGATAAAGTAACCATTTGTGATATATATGTATATCTAAACATATTTTATACATATATGTGCATATGGCATACACACATTCAGGTGCACACAAAATGTAAACTCAACAATCGCCGGGAGGATTGTTCAGAAATTTGCCCACTAACAAAAAGTTTTCGAGGTGAGTAGTATCTTATCTCTGAGATTGTTTAGAATTGCTGGGCTAAGGCCATCATCTAAAAAGCAGACCAGAGTATCTGGGTGGAGCAATCAATTAACCAACTCTTGGTTTCAGCTCAGTTTTTTTTTTTTTCCTTTTTTTTAAATTTAAATTCCATTAGCCAACATATAGTACATTATTAGTTTCAGCTCGATTCTTGACCTCAGGGACCTGAGATTGACTCCGGTGTCTGGCTCCGCACTCAGCGTGGAATCTGCTTAAGATTCTCTCTGCCCCTCCCCCATTCTAAAATAAAGAAGTCTTTTTTCTTTTTCTTTTTTTTTTTTTTAAGATTTTATTTATTTATTTGAGAGAGAGAGCACAAGCAGGGGGAGAGTCAGAGGGGGAGGGAGAAGCAGACTCCCCGATGAGCAGGGAGCCTGAGGCAGGGCTCAATCCCAGGAATCATGACCTGAGCTGAAGGCAGATGCTTAACCCACCAAGCCACCCAGGTGCCCCTTAAATAAATCTTTTCTAAAAATAAATTTAAAAATAAAAAGCAGATCAACTTGTAGTCAGTATTATTACTGTTTATAATTCTCTACAAACAATGGATCCTCTCATTGTTTCTTCATAAAAGGATGGCCCCACCACCCTTTTCTTTTTAACATTAATACTGTATTAGATATGGTGTTTTGTAAGAATGTGTCTTTTATTTTATATTTTTGAAAGATTTTATTTATTTATTCATGAGAGACACACAGAGAGGCAGAGACACAGGCAGAGGAAGAAGCAGGCTCCCCTCAGGGAACCTGATACGGGACTTGATCCCAGAATCTGGATCACGACCTGAGCCAAAGGCATACACTCAACCACTGAGCCACTCAGGTGCCCCATCTCATATTTTAGAGATGCAAACTGAGGTATTTCACACTGGAGTTTCACAATGCCTATAATTTGCCTTTAATTCTTCAAAGAAAAAACTGGGTGACACAAATGTGGCAAAACATTAATTGTTAAAACTATATGATGGATACATAAAATTTATTATACTCTTCTCTCACCTTTCTTATATGCTTGAAAATTTTCAAAATAAATGGTTTTCAATTTTTAAAAAAACGTATCAGGGATGCCTGGGTGCCACAGGGGTTGAGCGTCTGCCTTTGGCTCAGTGCGTGATCCCAGAATCTGGGATCTCGTGAATAAATAAATAAAATCCTAAAAATAAATAAATAAATGAAAATTAAAAATGTATCAGAAAATCCCAGAAATATTGCATCTTTAGTGCATAAGCCAGTGAACCGTCAATCCAGTAAGACCTCACAGCCCTATCATGTACATCCTGAGATGAATTTGAATCAAAGAAAGATTGAAGCATCTCAGTGTTCCTTGGAAAAGAAAATGGAAAAGCCTGTAACATTCTTTATAAAGCTTCTAACCTAAAATGCTAAAACAAAGACTATTCAGGGCTGAAATGGCCAAACATTCACCTACACCGAAAGCTTGGTTTTCCAGCAGGCAGGCTTTATTCTCTGCAGAAGCCTCTGCAGAGAGACATCAATTCCCTCTTTTCAAATCAATGTGACTTGGGTGTCAGTCTTGCAAATAGTAGTCTTGTCACATTCTTAACCTATGGGGCTAGGTCATAAAGGGCCTTCCAGCTTTTACTTTGTTCACTGGAACATCTGCTCTTGGAACTTTGAGTCAGCATGCAAGAGGTCTGACACTCTTAGGCCGCCATGAGGGAAGGACTACAGGTAGGTGCCCCAATCAGTGGTCCAGCAGAGCCCGGCCTTCCAGCCACCCATGCAAAGGCACCAGACATGTGACTGAAGCTGTCACCCTCCAGACAACACATCCACCAGCTGGATACCACCAGGAGATCACCATCAACACTGTATGGAACAAAAGACCAACGCAGCCATGCCATGCCCCAATTCCTGACCTCCCAGTGTCATAAGATAACAAGATGGTTATTGTTTAAGTCACTAAATTTTGGGGTCATTTGCATGTAGCAATATTAATAGTAACAATTTTAGTGGGGCCTGAAACTTTAAGAAAAAGAAGCCACTTGACCATGTGCACAAAGTGCAAGAACTTGAGAGGGACCTGTATAGGTAAGGAGCCTTTTATTTTTTTCTTAAGACTTTATTTTAGATTTACACAAAAATTAAGACGACACTACAAAGAGTTCCCATGTACCCCATACTCACTTTTGTCTATTATTAACATTTTCGAGTGCTGCATATGTTACAATTGACAAACCAATATAGATACATTCACATTAACTAAAGTCCATTTTTCATTCAGATCTCCATTCCAGTAGTTTTGAGGGAGTTTTTTTTTTCTGTTTTATTTTAATCACCCTGTGTTCATCATGACAAGTACACTCCTTAATCACTTATTTCACCCATCCCCTCCCCACCTCACCATCAGTTTGTTCTCTATAGTTAAGAGTCTGTTTCTTGGTTTGCTGCTCTTTCTCATTTGCAAATGTCTCCTCCGATTCCATACATTGCCTTTGTTGATTGTTTCCTTCACTGTGCAGAAGCATTTTTTTAAAATAAAGCCCAATAATTTGGGCACATGGGTGGCTCAGTGGTTGAGCATCTGCCTTTGGCTCAGATAGTAATCCTGGAGTCCTGGGATTGAGTCTCCCTCTGCCTATGTCTCTGCCTTTCTCTTTGTGTCTCTCATGAGTAAAGAAATAAAATCTTTTTTAAGGGGGATCCCTGGGTGGCTCAGCAGTTTAGCACCTGCCTTTGGCCCAGGGCGTGATCCTGGAGTCCCGGGATCCGGTCTCGCGTTGGGCTTCTGGCATGGAGCCTGCTTCTCCCTCCTCCTGTGTCTCTGCCTCTCTTTCTCTCTATGTCTATCATAAATAAATAAATAAATAAATAAATAAATAAATAAATAAATCTTTTTTTTAAGTCCCAGTAGTCTATTTTTGCTTTTGCTACTCTTGCCTCAGGGAACTTATTTAGAAAAAAAGTTGCTACAGCTGATGCCAGACAGATTGCTGCCAGTGCTCTCTTCTAGGATTTTTATGGTTTCGGGTCTCATGTTTAGGTCTTTAATCCATTTTAAATTTATTTTATGTGTGTGGTCTAAGAAAGCAGTTCAGTTTTATTCTTTTTTACATTGCTGTCCGGTTTTCCCAACACCATTTGCTGAAGATACTGTCTTTTTACCATTGGGTATTCTTTCCTGCTTTGTCATAGATTAGTTGACCATACAATTGTGGAGTTACTTCTGGATTTTCTCTTCTTTTTGGATTGATTTATGCGTCTTATTTTTGTGCCAGAACCATACTGTTTTGATTACTACAGCTTTGTAATACAACTTGAAGTCTGAAATTATAACTCCTCCAGCTTTTCTTTCCTTTTCTTTTCAGGATTGCTTTGGCTATGCAGGGTCTAAAGACTAAAGAACCACTAAAATGGTTCCATACAAAATTTAGCATTGTGGGTAGACTGGGTGGCTCAGCAGTTTAGTGCTGCCTTCAGCCCAGGGCATGACCCTGGAGTCCCGGGATCAAGTCCCACATCTGGCTCCCTACATGGAGCCTGCTTCTCCCTCTGCCTGAGTCTCTGCCTCTCTCTCTCTCTCTTATGAATAAATAAATAAAATCTTAAAAATATATTTTAGGATTTTTTTTCCTTCTGTGAAAAATCCTGTTGATATTTTGATAGGGGTTGCATTAAATGTGTAGATTGCATTGGGTAGTATAGGCATTTTAACGTTTGTTCTTCCAACCCATGAGCATAGAATGTCTTTCCATTTCTTTGTGTCATCTTCAATTTCTTTCATCAGTGTTTTGTAATTATCAGAGTACAGATCTTTCAGCTGTTCAGTTAGGTTTATTCCTAGGCACCTTATAATTTTTAGTGCAATTGTAAATGGAATTATTTTTTTAAATTTCTCTTTCTGCTACTTCATTGTTTATGTATAGATATGCAACAGATTTCTGTAGATTGATTTTGTATCCTGTGATTTCTGGGGTATCAGTTCTAGCAGTTCATTGGTGGAGTCTTCCTGATTTTCTATATATAATATCATATCATCTACAAAGAGTGAGAGTTTTACTTCTTCCTTACTGAGCTGGATGCCCTTTATTTCTTTTTCTTGTCTGATTGCTGTGGCCAGGAATTCCAGTACTATGTTGAATAGAAGTGATGAGAGTGGACATCCTTGTTTTGTTTCTGACTTTAGGGGAAAGATTCTCAGTTTTTCCCCTCGAGGATGATGTTAGCGGTGGGTTTTTCATATGTGGCCTTTATTACATTGAGGTATGTTCCCTCTAAACCTACTTTTTAGAAAGATTGTATTTATTTATTTATTTATTTATTTATTTATTTATTTATTTATTTGAGAGAGAGATTGCAGGGGACAGGTGGGGGGCAGAAATGGGAGGAGAGAGAGGCAGACTACCTGCTGAGAAGGGAACCCCACATGAGACTCAATCCCAGGACTTTGAGGTCAAGACCAGGGCCAAAGGCAGATGCTTAATGGACTAAGCCACCTAGGTACCTCAAACCTCCGTTTGGGTCTTTATCATGAATGGATGTTGTACTTTGTCCAATGTTTTTTCTGCATCCATTGAAATTATCATATGGTTCTTATCCTTTCTTTTATTGATTTGGTGTATGATGCTGACTGATTTGCAAAGCCTGAACCACCCTTGCAGCCTAGGAATAAATCCCACTTGACTGTGATAAATCAGTTTTTAATGCATTGTTGGATTCAGTTGGCTAAAATTTTGTTGAGGATTTTTGCATTTATGTTCATCAGAGATGTTGGCTAGTAGCTCTCTTTTTTCATGGTGTCTTTAACTGGTTTTGGTATCAGAGTAATGCTGTCCTCCTAAAATGAATTTGGAAGTTTTCCCTCCTTTTCGATTTTTTAAAATAATTTAAGAATAGGTATTAACTCTTCTTTAGATATTTGGTGGAATTTGCCTGTGAAGCTGTCTTCTCCTGGACTTTTGTTTGTTGAGAGTTTTTTTATTACTGATTCAATTTCTTTGCTGGTAGTTGGTCTGTTCAAATTTTGTATTTCTTCCTGTTTCATTTTGTAGGTTATATTTTTAGGATATTCTCCATTTCTTCAAGGTCATCCAATTTGTTGGCATATAGTTTTTCGTAACCTTCTCTGATAATGTATCTCTGGTGCTTGTTGTTATTTCTCCTCTCTCATTTGTAACTTTATTTATTTGGATCTTTCTCTTTTTTTCTTTAGGAATCTGGCTAAAGGTCTATCAATATTTTGATTTTTTTTCAGAGAAACAGCTTCTGGATTCATTGATCTATTTGGGTTTTTTGTTTGTTTCTATATCATTTATTTGTTTTAATCTTTATTATTTCCTTACTTATACTGGTTTTAGGCTTTGTTTTTCTTTTTCTAGCTCCTTTAGGTGTAAGGTTAGATGGTTTATTTGAGACTTTTCTTGCTTCTTTAGGTAGGCCTGTGTTGCTGTAAACTTCCCTGTTAGAACCACTTTTGATGGGACACCTGGGTGGCTCAGTGGTTGAGTGTCTGGCTTCGGCTCAAGACGTGATTCTGGGATCCAGGATCAAGTCCCATATCCGGCTTCCTGCATCGAGCCTGCTTCTCCCTCTGCCTACGTCTCTGCCTCTGTCTGTCTGTCTGTCTGTCTCTGTCTCTCATGAATAAATAAAATAAAATCTTTAAAATAAAAGGTGGTGGTGGTGGGGGGCGCCCGGGTGGCTCAGCAGTTTAGCGCGGCTTTCAGCCCAGGGCCTGATCCTGGAGACCCGAGATCAAGTCCCATGTCAGGCTTCCTGCATGCAGCCTGCTTCTCCCTCTGCCTGTGTCTCTGCCTCTCTCTCTGTGTGTGCGTCTCTCTGTGTCTCTCATGAATAAATAAATAAAATATTTAAACAATTTTTAAAAATAAATAAAATAAAAAAGAACCACTTTTGCTGCATCCCAAAGGCTTTAAAAGTTGTGTTTCCATTTTCATTTGTTTCCATGTCTTTTTAATTTCTTCTTTTTTTTCTTGGTTGACCCAACTAGCATGCTATTTAACCTCCATGCATTTGGGGTCTTTCCAGATGTTTTCTTGTGGTTGACTTCTTTTTTTTTTTTTTAATTGTTTATTTATTTATTTATTTATTTATTTATTTATTTATTTATTTATTTATGATAGTCACACAGAGAGAGAGAGGCGGAGACACAGGCAGAGGGAGAAGCAAGCTCCATGCACCGGGAGCCCGACGTGGGATTCAATCCCGGGTCTCCAGGATTGCGCCCTGGGCCAAAGGCAGGCGCCAAACCGCTGCGCCACCCAGGGATCCCCCTGTGGTTGACTTCTTATTTCATAACACCAGAGTCAGGGGCAGCCCGGGTGGCTCAGTGGTTTAGCTCCGCCTTCAGCCCAGGGCCTGATCCTGGAGACCCAGGATCCAGTCCCACGTCAGGCTCCCTGTGTGGAGCCTGCTTCTCCCTCTGCCTATGTCTCTGCCTGTCGCTGTATCTTTCATGAATAAAAAAGTAAGATTTTTTTTAAAAGCAACATAGCACTGGAGTCAGAAAAGAGGCATGGGGATCCCTGGGTGGTGCAGCAGTTTAGCGCCTGCCTTTGGTCCAGGGTGCGATCCTGGAGACCTGGGATCAAATCCCACGTCGGGCTTCCTGCATGGTGCCTGCTTCTCCCTCTGCCTATGTCTCTGCCTCTCTCTCTCTTTCTGTGTGTGTGACTATCATGAATAAATAAATAAAATCTTAAAAAAAATACTATTAAAAAAAAAAGAAAGAAAAGAGGCATGGCATGACTTTGATCTTTTTAAATTTGTGGAGGCCTATTTTATGTCCTAATATGTGATCTATATTGGAGAATGTTCCATGCACACTTGAAAAAAAAATGTGTATTCTGATGTATTTGGATGGGATGTTCTGAATGCATCTGTTAAATCTCTCTGGTCCAGTGTGTTATTCAAAGCCATTGTTTCCTTGTTGATATTCTGTTTAGATGATCTGTCCATTGATATAAGTGGGGTGTTTAAGTCCCCTACTATTTTTTGTATTACTATTGATTAGCTCCTTTATGTTTGTTATTAACAGTTTTATATCTTTGGGGCTCTCGTGGTGGGTGCATAAATATTTATAATTGTTATATCTTTTTGTTGGATTGTCCTTTTTATTATTATATAGTGTCCTCATTTGTCTCTTGTTACAGTGTTTGTTTTAAAGGCAATTTTGTCTAAGAATTGCTACTCTAGCTTTCTTTTGACACCATTTGCATGATAAATGTTTCTCCATTCCTCTCACTTTCAGTGGCAGGTATTTGTAGGTCTAAATTAGTCTCTTGTAGGCAGCATATAGATGGGTCCTGTTATTTTATCCATTCTGTCATCCTATGTCTTTTGGAGTATTTAGTCCATTTACACACAAAGCAATTATTGGTAGATAGGTATTTACTGTCGTTTTATTATTTGTTTTGTGGTTGTTTCAGATGATTTTCCCTGATCCCTTCTTGTCTTTCTTTCATGGTTTGTTGGTTTTCTTTAGTGGTTTTGATTCGTGGTTACCATTAGGTTTATATATATAGAACACCATCTGCATATAGCAGTCTAGATTAAGTTGATGGACATTTAAGTTTAAACTATTCTTTATTCCTCTCCTCCTCATGTTTTTGGTATATGATGTCATATTTTACATCTTTTATATTGTGAGTTCCTTGACTGATTTTTTTTTTACAGAAATATTCATTGTTACTGCTTTTTTGTTTCCTACCTTCATACTATCATTTTTGGTCTTTCTTTTCCACCCAAAGGGTCCCCTTTAATATTTCTTGCAGGATTGGTTTAGTGGTCATTGAGTCCTTTAGTTTTAGTTTGTCTGGGAAACTCTTTATCTCTCCTTCTATTCTGAATGATAACCTTGCTGGATAGAGTATCCTTAGCTACAGGTTCTTCCCATTCACCATTCCTTTCTGGCTTAGAAAGTTTCTGCTGGAAAACCCACTGAGAGCCTTATGGGATTTCCTTTGTATGTAACTGTTTTCCTTGTTTATCTTGGCGCTTTTAATATTTTTTCTTTATAACTATATTTTGGGTTTTTCTTTTTAGATTTTACTTATTTATTCATGAGAGATACACAGAGAGAGGCAGAAACATAGCCAGAGGGAGAAGCAGGCTCCTTGCAGGGAGCCTGACATAGGACTTGATCTCAGGACCAGGATCACGCCCTGAGCTGAAGGCAGACGCTCAACTGCTGAGCCACCCAGGTGTCCCTATATTTTGGGTTTTAGTTACAATATGTCCTGGTGGTTCTCCGTGCCTCCTGGATCTAGATATCTGCTTCTTTCTACAGATTAGGGAATTTTTCAGCCATTATTTCATTTCTTCAAATAAATACTCTGGCCCTTTTTCTCTCTTCTTCATCTTCTGGGACTCCTCAACACAAATCTTGTTATGTTTGATGGAGTCACTGAATTTCCTAAATCTATTCTCACTTTGTATAATTTTTTCTCTCTTTCATTCAGCTTGATTAGTTTCCATTGCTCTGTCTCCTAGGTCATTAATTCTTTCCTCTGCTTTTCTAGGCTGCTGTTCATTCCACTAAGCATGTTTCTCATTTCATTTATTAAGCCTTTTACCTCTGCTATGTTGTCCCTTATCTCTATGTTAATGGTCTCACTGATGTTCTCCACTCTTTTCTCAAGTCCAGTGAGTATCCTTATGATCACTGCTTTAAATTCTCCATCAGGCGGGTGCTTGGCTGGCTCAGACAATAGATCATGTGGCTCCTGAATTCAGGGTTGTAAGTTCAAGCCCCACATTGAGTGTAGAGATTATTTAAAATAAAATCTTTGGGGTGCCAGGGTGGCTCAGTCAGTTGAGCAGCCAACTCTCAGTTTTGGTTCAAGTCATGATCTTGGGGTCCTGGGATTTAGCCCCAAGTCAGGCTCTGTGCTCAGTGGGGAGTCTACTTCAGGATTCTCTCTCTCCCTCTGCCCACCCCAAACTCTCTCTTGCTCTCTCAAATAAATAAATAAATAAATAAATAAATAAATAAATAAATATTTTTAAAAAAATAAATAAAATAAAATATTAGGGCCTCTGGGTGGCTCATTCAGTTAAGTAGTCCAACTTGATCTCAGCTCAGGTCTTGATATCAGGGTCATGAGTTCAAGTCACATACTGAGTGTGGGGCCTACTTAAAATAAATTTTAAGTTTTAAGAATAAAAAAAATTAAAATAGGGATCTCTGGGTGGCTCAGCAGTTTAGTGCTTGCCTTTGGCCCAGGGCATGATCCTGGAGTCGCGAGATCGAGTCCCACATCAAGGTCCCTTCCTGGAGCCTGCTTCTCCCTTTGCCTGTGTCTCTGCCTCTCTCTGTGTGTGTCTCTCATGAATAAATAAAATCTTGAAAAAATTTAAAATAAAATCTTAAAAACATAAAAATAAAAAAAAATAAATTCTCCATTCAGATATGTTACTTAATTCTGTTTTGCTTAGATCTCCAGCTGTGGCCTTGTCCTATTCTTTCATTTGAGACAGATTCCTCTGTCTTCTCATTTTGTCTAAGTCTCTGTGCTTGCATTAGGAAAAGTCAGCTATGTCTCCTGTTCCTTTTTTCTTTTAAAACATTTTATTTATTTATTCATAGAGACACAGAGAGAGAGAGATGCAGAGACACAGGCAGAGGGAGAAGCAGGCTCCATGCAGGGAGCCTGATGTGGGACTCGATCCCAGATCTCCGGGATCACAGCCTGGACTGAAGGTGGCGCCAAACCCACTGAGTCACCAGGGCTGCCCTATGTCTCCTGTTCCTGAGGTTAACAGCCTTCTCAAGAAGAGGTCTTGTAGTGCCCTGTAGCATGTCCTCTGTTCCACAGGTTCTCCAATGTGTGCTGCATGCACTCTGCTGTTGTGTCCTGGCCACTTTTTTCTTCAGGCCAGGGGTCTGTTGCAGTTCTCTTTGACTGTTGTACACAGTGTTTGGTCCTTGGCCTGTGTGTGGCACATTATCACTAGGTGTGCTCTTGTCTGCTTGTGAAATACTACCTGTTGCCACTGCCACCAGAACCAAGGCCTCACAAAACTTCCAGGTCAGGAGATGTGGTGTTGGCAGGGTTTGGGCCAGTCTTCTGCTTCAGGGGGCCCTGCCATACTGGGCCAAGGCAAGTAAAACTGGGAAAGGTGGTTCTTCTGAAGCATGGGGTGCAGGGCTTGGTGTAAGCAAGTTAGGTAGCGAGTGTTGGTGCTGCTTTGTTAATGCTGAGGGGCAGGGAAGGGAAATGGTGCCAGCTAGTTCCTTTGTTCCCAGAGGGGTCTTTTCATGACAGCTGCCTCTTGGGGCCATGCTCTGAGATGAGCAACTAACCTCTCCACTGTGTATTCCAGGCACTCTTGAAATCACTGTTTCCAAGCTGTATGTCCACAGGCTGTTTGTTCTGCCTTTTCTTCAAGAGCAAGAACGGCCTCCAGGCTCTCCTAGAGCCAAGCACACTGACCTTTAAAACTTGAGGCTTTAAGCCCTGCTGGTTGCAAGAACTCATGAAATTCAGGCCCTCTTGCTTTCCAAGCCAACTGCTATGGGGATTTGTTTTCCCCTTGTACTCCTCTGTGTGCTAGTTTGGCTTTTGCCTTTCTCTGTGACCATGGCTCCCTCCCCGGGGCAGCAGCCACTCTCCCTGTGTCTCCCAAGCTGCATCTCTACACTTCCTACCTTCCTTGATGTGGCCTCTTGTATTTGTGGGAAGAGGTAAGCCTAGGGTCCTCCTACCCCACCACCATCTTACTCTCCAAGTGAAGAGTCTTGAACTTTAAGTTTCATTGTTGTCACTGGGCCTTGGGACAAGTGAGGATGGTCCTCAAAATAGAAGAAAAAGGTAAGGCTTTCCAAGCAGGACTTACATGGGCAAAGATGCAGGAAAGTGCATGGTCTGTTAGGTGACTCTGAGGAGCTCAGAGGGCATGGTGAGGTGGGGATGGACAAGCGGGGAAAGGGCAGAAAGCCACTGAAGCTAAAGCCTTAGGAAGTAGAGAGCAGAGGAAGTTTGAAAGGGACGTGCACGGTGGGGACCCCTGAGGTTTAAGCTTCATTGGTGACACAGTAAAGCCAGAGACAGGCTGCCCAGGGTCCTGCTTCAGGACAATGACCTTCACAGGGGGCAAAATGTTAAGGGAATGATTTTCAGAGACCAGGCTTCCTGGAATGAACTGGAAAGGTGAGATGTAGAACTTCAATAATCTGGGGTCTCAACAACCCCCTACTCCCAGGCCTGTGGCCTCCACTAAAGAAGTCCTTTGTCCAGTGTGAGGAAAGGGTTGGGCCACTTCATACCTCTCAAGGCCCTGCTGCCACCCACATGCTGATTCTTTCTACCCTTTGGTGTCCACACCTAGAAGCCCCATAAGTTTCTCAAATTCTGTATGTTGAACACTGACATTCTTTCCTCACCTTCCAATCTTGTCTTTGCTCCAGGGGCCCATAACTCTGTTACCCACAAAGGGTCAAGAAGCCCAGATACCTGGTGATTATCCACAAGCCCTCCTCTTGGTTTCCTCCCCCCAGGATTCACTGGATCAAGGGTGGAGGGTCTGGCTCCCAAGAGTTCTTGAAGTCAGCCCTTTCTGTCCCTGTCCCTGTTCCCACTGCTCATTTTTTGGTGCTACCATCTTCATGACTCCTCCTTAAATGGGTTTGGCATCCCCTTAATAATGTATCCTGTCCAAATGCAGGTCTCAGCAGCACGCTGTCCTGGCCCCCAGTCCTCTCACTCTGAAACCCAGGCCCCTTACCGCGGAGCGTGAGGTTCCCCTGGATCTGATCTCTGACTTCTGTCCAACATCACAACCTGTCCCCACCTCCTCCTTCTCCACCTGCTCTTCCGCCACCAACTTCTTGCCATAGATCACAATGCTGCCCTCACCGGTGTCCTCAGGACTCAGCTGCCACCTCCCCTCCTCTGGGAAGCATTTCCAGGACCCACTCTCTCCCATCTGCTGATCCTTCTGTGGCCTGTTGCTCAGGGCAGGGCACCCGCTATAACTTGAGAGATGTTAGAGGATTTATGAGGGGAATTTGCTCCAGTCACTAGAGCCCTCTGACCTGGTTACTCCTCTGTGACAGGGGACCATACCCACACCAGTGTCTGAGCATTACAGTGAATCAGGCACTGAGCTAAAAGCACTGTATGCATCTCTCCGTCAGTCCTCACAGCAGCTGAGGCGAGGTGCCCTAACTCCCCTGTCCCTGGGCGGCCTCCTGGCCTGTTTAGCTGCTTCCCTCCACCTGCCCATACACACGCACTGTGAAGTTTGCAGGCGGAGAGCCGGTGCCTGTGTCCCATCTCATGTCTCCCAGGCCCCTAGAAGTGGGTTTGGCACACACTAAGTACTTAGTAAACACTTGCTGACTGAAGTAATAATCTGTGAATGAATAAAGCACCAGAACAGAGCCGGGATCCCAGCTCTGGTTTCTTTTTCCCCCACTGAGCAGGAGCCTGTGCGGAATGTGCTGTGTACGGAGCCTGGTACACAGTAGGTACTCAGAAGTGTGTAGCTGCTGCTGTTGCTACGGAGGAGGAGGAGGAGGAGGAGGAGGAGGAGGAGGAGGAGGAGGAGGAGGAGGCAGAAAGGAAGTTTTAATGACTACAATAGTCCCAGCTCCCCACCGTCACCCAGGCCCAGGTCCTCCCAGTATCCAGGCCGGGGCAGCTCCCCGGACTTGGCGGAAGGTTGGAGAGAACGTGGGCCCTGGCGACGAGGAGGAAACCCCCACCCACCGAGGAGGGGCGCTGCCGCGCGGCCTCGCACACCTGGAATCCCAGGGCTGCTCCGCCACGGAGGCGCCCACAGGCCAGACCCGCTCTCACCACGGCCGCCTAACAACTGGCCTGAGCGTCCTGGGTTCGGATTCTGACTCCTCCGAACCCGAATACCAACCCTGGGTCGTCGCTGTCGGTCTCAGCCTCAGTCTCCCTGACGGCGCAGTGGGCGCTGCGGTCGGGCCTGTGCGGTGCCGGGCTTCAGCAGGCGTCAGGGGTGGGGCCGGCAGCCCTGGGGTTCCAAGGCGGGTCTGGGCCGCGGGGGGCACAGGGCGGGGGCAGCGGGACTCCCCAGTCCTTGTGCGCTCAAGCCAAGCTGGGGCAACAGCTTCCCCTCTGAGCCGCAGGGCGCACGGAGGGGGTGCTGCGGGGCCCCCACCCAGCCGGGGCAGGAGCAGGCAGTCCACCAGGACAGTGCAGAGGAAAGGGGGTCTGGGATCCCCGGAGGGTTGGACAAGTCCACAGACCACTCCGGACCTCAGTCTCCTCCTTTGTAAAATGGACCGAATGACGAGCGAGTCCCTGGATATTCCGGGTTTGCGCTGAGGGTGAAGTACTCCTCTTGAACTCTAGGAAGCTCGGGTGTCGGGTGGGGGCTGCGCCCTCAGGCCCACCCCTGGGGCCCACGTCAGCACCTGCAGGAGACCTGGAGCTCCGGGGGACTGCGTGAGGGTCCCTCCTGCAACCAGGAGCCCAGCGTGGGCTCGGGTCCCCTCGGACGGGGACGGGCGGAGGCCAGGACGGCGCGGCTGGAAGCTGGGCGAGCGGGGCCGCGGGGGCGCGGCGGGCAGCGTGGGAAGGGCGAGAAAGCCCAGCTTCCAGAAGCTCCAGCGCTTCTCTAGCCTTCCTCTTTTTTTTCCTACAAACTCTTCCCTCTTCGTTCTCCACTCTCCCCTTTTCCTTTCTACCTTCTTTCCCTCTCGCGCCCCTTCTCTGTTGCCCCCCATTTTCTTCTCTCGCTGCTTCTCCCCCACCTCCGGCTCATCGTCACCCTCGCACTTTATAACCAAACAGCCAAACCCCTTTCCAATTAAAGTGGAATTAGGCAACTCAATCAAATTAGTTCCCTATTAAAGCCCTTCTTTATTAAACCGTTTTCTTGTCCTGCTATTAAGTTTCACCGCCTGGCGGAACCCGAGCCGCCCCGAAGTTTACTTTGGGAAGTCGCCGGCCGACGAGGGGAGGGAGCGCCGCGTCTCCTGGAGAGGGGGGCTGGGGTGGGGGTCGGCGGGAGCCTTGACGGCGCCCCGCGGTGGGGGGGGACCGGCTGCAGATCACCTGCCTCGGGCGAGCGCGGCGCCCCTCCGCCCCAGGCCGCCAGCCCCCGTCGGGCCGCCTCGGGCCCCAGCTCGGGGCAGGGGAGCGCGGCGCGCCCCCGGGCTGCGTCCAAATCTGCGGCCCGCGGAGAAGGGGCCCGGGCGCTCGGGGTCGGGGCCGCCCGCGCCGCGGAGCCTGGGTCCTGGTCGCGCGGGGGCGGGGGCGGGGGGCGCGGGGCCCCGGCTCCGGACCCCAAGCGCGCCCGACGGGACAGCGACGCCTCTCCAAGCCGGCCGCCCGAGGAGCGGGACGGGATTCGGGGCTGTTGTCTTAGAAAATAACATTTATTTCTAGCTCCTGTCTATGCGAAGGGAAACACGAAGCAGCCGCTCCGCGCGGCCGGCCCTGGGCCCGGCGGCTGCGGCCTCCGGCTCTGCTCCACCGCCGGGCGCGCGGCCGCAGGCGAGAGCGCGGGGGCAGGATTGTCCCGAGTTCACAATATATTTAATCTATAAAACCTGATAAGTACAATGCGCGCATAGTCTACTGTTTTCCATTTTGTCCTTTTTTTTGCTTGTTTTTTCAATATTTTTCACGTTAATACCGAGATCACCTACAGATTACAATTAATAACTTAGAATTCCATTTTATAACATTATACACTGGCTTGTATATATATATGTATAGATTATATATAGATTTATACATATATAAAAAGTCACACTGCACCAAGGAAACCCATGCTTATTGGCATAAGCAACAAAGAGAGCGACAAATACCGCAACGAGGAAAGTGCACCTTAGAACTTGTTTCCTTTTTTTTTTTACATTTGATATCGATATATAATGTGTCCCAAAGACTCGACTCAGTGCCAAGAGATTTATACATCCTAAATTTATATTTGTTAGAGCGAATATTTTTTTTAAAAAAATTTAATAAGGAGAGGGAGACAGAGGACAGACTGCGGAGCATCCTGCGCGGCGGGGAGCGGAGGGGGCGCGGGCGGGCGGGCGGTTGGCGCGGCCCCTGCGGCCTCCCTGGCCGCCTCCCCGGGCTGCAGGCGCCTGGCGGGGCGGCGGGTGACCCCGGGCCGCGCCCCTCTGACTTCGCCCGCCGGCCCCCTTCCGCTCAGCCCTCCACCCACCTTCCGAAGCGAGACCCGAGACCGACAGCCGCCCTTGGGCAGAGGCCGCAGGGCGCCCGGGGGGGGGGGGGGGGCCGCCTACTGCTTCTCGGGGGCGCCGTTGACCATCGGGCCGTACAGGCCGCCGCCGTAGCTGGGCTCCTTGTGCACCGCCGCGGCGGCCGAGCGGTCGCGCATGAGGTCGCTGAAGGCGTAGTCCACGGGCGGCCGGAAGCCGAGCGTGGGCACCAGGCCGGCGGTGGAGTAGGGCGCCATGAAGGCCAGGCCGCGGCTGTGCGCCGCCGCCGCCGAGTAGGCCAGGCGCAGGGGGCTGAGGCCGAGCGGCGCGCCCAGCGGGTAGGCGCCCGCGTCGGCGCCGAAGTGGCTGGCGTTGGGCTGCAGCGGCGAGAAGGCCGAGCGGCTGCTCAGCGAGCCCAGCGCCCCCGGCGCCACGGCCCCGGCCAGCAGAGGTCTGTGGTGCGGCGGGGCGGCGGGCGCGGCCTGCAGGGGCGCGGGCAGCCCGGGGCCCCCGGCGGCGGCGTCCACGCGGCCCGGCCACGCGTCGTCCGCTGCCACCGCGGCCTTGTCCGGGGGCGCGGCGGGGCCGAGGCCGGCCGCCACGCCCCCGCGGTGGTGGTTCAGCACCTGCTCGATGGCCTGCACCACGTCGCCGCCGCAGCCCTGCAGCACCAGCTCCAGGACGCCCCGCCGGTGGCCCGGGAAGACGCGCGTCAAGATGTCCAGCGGCGTCCGCTGCCGGGGACCCGGGCCCGCGGGCAGCCCGGGGGCGGGGGCCGCCTCGGCCTCCTCCTTGTCGGCCTCGGAGCCGGACTCGGAGCCCAGAGGGCTGGCGGAGCCCGGGCTGTCCTCCTCGCCACCGCCTGCCGGGCCTGCGCTGCCCGGGCAGCTCCCCGCTGCCTCCTTGGAGGCCCGGGCCAGGGGCGACCCCGAGAAGGACTCGCCGTCTCCGTTCTCCGAGCCTGAGCCCGGCCGCACCTCCGGGGAGGACGTCCCAGGGCCCGAGTCCGCGCCGTCGGGCGACAGGGGCTTCCCCGCTGGCGGCTGCGGGCTGCCGGGGCGGCCGGTCGGAAGCAGCGTCTTGGGGAACAGCTCAAACTTCTGTAACTTGGCTTCTAGGAGGGGAGACAAGGGGATGTGAGGAGCGATTGCGGTGGGGAGGTGACGGCGCCCCCAGCACATCAGCCCCGTGGACCCCAGTTCCCTCTCCGAACCCGATGACCCTCATTCACTGGGCTCCAGCTCCTCCCCCCCTTTTTTTTCTCCAGCAACTCTCTGAGCGGCTACACGGGGTCTCACTTCCGCTACCCCGCAGGGCACACTCTCTCAGAGCCCCAACCACCTGTGCCCTGTAAATTCAATGTCCAGGTCCCCTCTTGCACATCTGTACCCCCAACACCCCCAGCCTTATTCCCCCTTCCTAGTGGCTGCCCTGACCTGGACAAGTGGCCTGGCCCAGAGTTCAAGCAGGAGACAATACAACTTCCACCTCAGCCACCTACTGCACAGAGGACCCCACTCTGCACCGGCATTCCCAAGAGCGAACCCCGCCCTCGGCGCCCTCGGGCCCTGGGCCGCGGAGCTGGTTAGGGAGGGCGCCTTCGGTATCTAAGCGCTCCCAAGCCTTTCTGCCGGCAGAAATAGAGCCCTTATTTCTAAGCCACCCTTTGCGAAATTAAAACCTAAGTTCTTCACTCCCAAGATGAGGGCTGAGAGGGCCCCCAATGGCCCCAGCCTTAATTTCCCCCCTCCCTAGAAAAACTCGGCAGTTTCTTGAAGGTGGCGCCAGGCAGGGAGTAGGGGTTTCGAAGAGTGGGGGGATGGAGGGACGCGAGAGAGCTCCTGGTCTTGAGAAACCCGGGACGAGCGGGGAAAGCTGGACCGAAGGAGCGGGCGCCGCAGGCGGTTGCCCGGGGAGCAGGAGCAACTTGGGAGAAGGAAGAGGTGCCCTGATCCCTAGAGAAAGGGGTGCGGGCCGGGGGCACTGGGAGAGGGCCGGCCTCTCAAGAGGGCTGGGAAGGAGCCCGGGAGGCGGCCGGCGGCAAGGAGCAGAACCGGGGGGAAGGTCTCCGCGCGGGGAGACAGCGCAGTGCGCAGGCGGGGCCCTCGCGGTTACATCGGGGCCCGCGGGGACAGGGGAGAGCGGGGCTAATTCTTCAGAAAGGGGAGAAAGAGTTTGTGTGTTTGCGCCCCGAACCGGGGCCTGGGTGCGCGGCGAGCTCTCCGCGGTCGGGCGCGCGGAAAGGGGCCTCGGGTCCGAGGACCAGGACGCGCCCCGGCCCCCCCGACCCCCGCCCCCCCCCCCCCCCCCCCCCCCGCCAGGCCGGGCCTCCGCTCACCTGAGCTCCCCGCGCCCGCCGCGCCGCCTCCGGTCCCCGCGGGCGCCGCGGCCCCGGGCCCCCCGCCGTCGGCGGCGCACACGGAGCCGAAGACCTCGTAGGCGGGCCGCGGCGGGATGATGCCGTTGGCGGCGGCGAGCGCCAGGCCCTCGGCCGTGCCGTAGAGCAGCTGCAGCTCGCGCGCCTCGTTCTCCTCCTGCGCCTGCTGCCTGCGCAGCGCCACCTGCGCCGCCATGACGCGCTGGCGCTCGGCGATGAGCGTGCACTTGGCGCACAGGCAGTCCTTCCAGCGGCAGTAGCGCTTGTGGCCCTTGAGCGCCGACACCACGCCGTGGTTGCGGCAGCGCGCGCACTTGGGCGTCCGCGGGTACTTCTCGGCCGCGCGCAGCAGCAGCGGCGGCGCCCGGAGCAGGCCGCCCGCCACGCTCACCGGGAGCGACGCGGCCGCCGCCGCCGCCGCCGCCACCGACGCCACCGACGCCACGGGCGGCCCCGGCGCTGTCGCCGCCGCCGAGCCTGCGCCCGGCACGCTCGGCAGCTCGGAGCGCAGCTCCATGGCGGGGCCTGGCGTGCACGGCGCTGGGAAGGAGCGGAGGCCTGCGGCGAGCGGCGCCCGGGGCCACGCGGCTCGGCCAGGGAGGCGGGCGCGGGCCAGTGGGCGCCGAGCGGCTGGAAGCAGGTTCCTCCGGATCCCCCACCCGGTTCCCACCAGAGCGCTTCTTCTTAGGTCTGATTTACGCGCTGAGTCTAAGATTTCGTTTGGATCAGCGGTTCCGCTAGAAAAAAAATAAATAAAAAGACATATAAAGTTTGAGAAGTCACTGGTTCAGGTGGATATAACGAGGGTTTGAAAAGGAAAATATTGTCCCCCAAAGTTTAGCTTAATTGGGGTGAGACGGGTGGAGAGAAATGCTTGTCTGATGGGACTCGCATTAGAAGGAAAATTTGACCCAACAGAGTGACACCAAGGGCAAAACAGGAAAAATTCGAGGCGAAGTGACGTTTTGTGGAAAGGCTAGGAGGAGAGACCTATCAAAGCGCGCAAGGCACAGAGTTCGGGGGCTGGGTCTGAAGTTTTTACTTTGGGGGGGGGAGCAGGAGAGTCAGACAAATCAGGAACAGAAAGAACAGCTCTAGGAGACAGTGAAGGCCGATAGCAAAACAAACACCTCAGGAGCAAAGTCAGGCCGCGGGGCCCCAGGGACCCGTGGAAATGCGGGGGCTACACGCGTCACGGTGCGGGCCTCCGGGGAGTTGGACAGAAGAGGAATGTGCAGAGGAGGTCGAGCAGGCCTGGGGAGGGCAGGGAAAACTAGGCCGAAGCCGCGGGGTCGGGGCGAGCCTGCGGCCGGGGCAACCCAGAGAAAACAGCTGATGCGGATGTCTGGGTCTCGGGGTCCACGTGGGGGGGAGAGAAGTGCCTGGGAAAGAAAAAAACATAAACCCCGCAGGCAAAGGTGGGGGACGGGGTTGGAGTAAAGGCCGCGGCCCGACTTCAGCCCTGGGGCGCCGGGGCGGTCGGAAGGAGGGCGCCTTGGGAAGAGGCAGGTATTACTAGGAGGGAGGCGGTCGGCTTTGGCTTCCCCTCCGGGTTTAGGGGCAGCCTCGGCAGACACGCCCTCCCCAACCTGGGGTCTCCGCGGACCCTACTTGCTGCGGAATCTGGCGTTCTGGTCGCGGGCTGGCCCAGGAGACCTCCACGAGGCCGGCGCGTCGCCCCGCGCTGGCTGCGGAGCCCCACCTGCGCCGCGGCCCAGCAGGCCCAGCCCGAGCCGCGCCCGCCGCCCCGGGGCCTGTCCCCGCGCCCCGCGCCCCGCGCCCCGCGCCCCGTCCCTGGCTCAGCTGCCTCTGCGCCCAGGCCCCCGGGGCCGCGAAGCCCCTCGGCCGCCCCCCGCGCTCCGCTACCTGCTGGCGCGGGTCCTCCTCGCCGGCGCTGCGCACGCCTCCCGCTGCCCCGGCTGCCCGGGTCCCTGCCGGCCACGTCACCCTCCTGCGGCCACCATGCCCGCACTTCCGACCCCTCGGGACGCCGCGCAGCCCGGCCCTCCGTCGGAAACCCGAGCCGGCCCGGCTGGGGACGGGTGGCTGCCGCCCGCGACCCGGCCTCGCCGCGCGGCGTCCCCTCGCGGAGCGCGCAGCACGCTGCGCACAGCCGCGCCCCGGCCGCCGGCGCTGCCCGACTCTCAGGGAGCCGCGCGCCCGCTCTATTGTTGCTCCTCAGGGCTCCATTAGACAGACGGGGACAACAATGTGGCGCCTGCCATTGGCCAGGGGACGCAGGCGGCGCTCTGATTGGCCGCGCCCGCGCCCGGGGAGCCCCGCGTTCTGCAGCGGCCGAAAGATTCGAAACTCCAAAAGCTGCGCCGAGCGCCGGGGCGGGGCGGGGGGACGCCGGGAGGAGCGCGGCAAATAGCGAGCGAGCGGTTCCGAGCGCCGGCAGCGTGCGGCCTGCGCCCAATTGCGGCGGCCGGCGCGCGTGTCCCGGGCCGCGCGTGCCCCGCTCCTGGGCCGCGCTGGGCTGCGCCGCCCTCCGGGGCCGGGGCGCTGGCAGGCCGAATGTCCCCAGGGGCCCTGGTGGCCGGGGGCGGGATAGGGGCAGGTGACAATTCAATTAGGGCGACGGGGGGGGGGGGAAGGGGGCTGGGGGGGGAAGGAGGGCAGATGGCATAAATGCCAAGAGGCCGGTTCCTTCCTCCTCCCGGCGGCTCGGGTGCGCTCCCACGTCCGGCGCGCCTGGGGCGGTGGGGGCCGTGCTCCCTCCCGGTTGCTTCCTCCTGCCTCCTTTCAAATACGGGCCCTTCACTTAAAAATGTCCGATAGGCTAGGGCACCAGGAAGGGTAAGTGTGTGCCTTGCGAGGATTCTTGCTCTTAAAGAGGGGCCGTGGGAGCGCGGAGGGGCGCTTCCCGGCGGCCCTGGCTCCCCGCGCCCGCATCTTCCCTCCCCGCCCCTAACCCCGTCCCTCGGCCCCTCTTGCTCCGTCCTCGCCTCCGCAGCACCTCGATTTCTCGTAGGCGGGGGGGGGCGGGGGGGGGAGGATTCTTTCTGTCGGTGTTATTCCGAATTAACGAAAAGTTTAGTTCTCGTTTTTAAACGAAAGTAAAGCGTGGACTCTGTCTCCCCAGATCCTCTTGAACGCAGGATGCGCGTCCGTCTGTCCGTCCTTCCGGGCCTGAGACGAGGTCGCCACGGACCCCCAGGACTAGTTGTAACTTTCGCCTTCCTCTCCCGCACTGACGTCACGGCCCCAGGAACAGTCCGACCTGCAGAGGAGGTAACAGGTTCTGCATTTCGTTGCCCTTTCGAAAGGCAACATCTGGAATTAACGCTGCGGTCCTCGCGCAGGGCCACCTTGCCTTCTCCAGTTGTCACCCCCGTGCCTTTACTGGCCTTTCCTCGCCCAGTGTGCCCTCGCTCCCATTTCTTATTCTCCACTCTTCTCTTTCCTTCAGAGTACAGAAAATTTGCTTAATTAGTGCGGAAAATGAGGTTTCCCGTCGCTCTCCGTCACTCCCGCCCCCGCGTTTCACTGATGCTTGGAGAACTTTCGGGGCCCCAGGGCCCGGCCTGCGCCGCGGGGCGCGGAGGTACTGGGCGCGCAGACCCGGCCCAGGGCCCTCGGGGCGCAGCCCCCGCCCTCGCCAGCCCAGCCTCGACCCGGTGGAGGGGCCTGGCGAAAGCTCCCAGAAGGCTGCCCAGGCCCAAGGCTGCCCAGGCCCGCGCCGCCCCGCCGCCGTCTGACGGCCACGTCACCAGGCCCGCGCTCCTAGAAAACTGCGCTCGCTGGAGCCGGGCGGGAGCGTGGGAGAGGACAAGGGTCAGCCCCGCGGGCCGCGCGTGGGGTGACGTCGGGGAGGGGTGCGGGGCACCGTGCGCTGCGGGGGGGAGGCCGGACCCCACCTGCCGACGCCCTGAGGTCCTGGGGCGAGGGACCCTGTTGACGGGCGGCCGCGGGGGCGGGAGAGCTGGGCTGGATCCCGCGCCCGCTAGGCGCCCTCTCCCGGGGCAACACTGGACAGGCTTTTCCAGAAATCATTTTAACCCCCCAACGAATGAACGATCGGAACCTGCCTGGCCTTCGGAGGGCTGCGGCCCAGACACGCCTTTTCTCGCTTGCGGCCGGGCCGCTGTGGGGCCCCGCGACTTCGGGGTGAACCTGGGGGAGTCAAGGTCCAGCCACGGGGCCTTGAGAACCCCACGCTGTCCCGCGCGTGTTTGAGGAGCCCCCTGTCCTTGGGGCAGGACACGCCTGGAACCCAGCCTGGCCCGAGGGCGGGCGCCTCCCCCGGCGGCTCCGGGGTCCCCGGCCTCCAGCCGTCCTGGGGCCCCGGGGCTGGGGCTCAGGGGCGCTGTGGCCTGGGTGGGGGGACGCGGCGTGAGCAGCCGCGTGGAGGCCCCTGCCCCCAGACCTCCGCAGGCCGCCCTGGCTTGGTCCTGATGCGCACCCAGGTCCCCAAGGGGAGCAGACCAGGAGGGGGGTGTCTGCAGGGCGCCCAGTCTGCGTCCTACACACACGGTGCAGCGGCTTCACACCTGGACACACAACCCGCACGTTGAGCTCCGTCCTCTGGAGTCCGGGATCCAACTCCCGCCTACACGCGGCGCCCCAGGGGGTGTGCGCACCTCCGCCGCCGCCCCAGCGCGAGAGGCCCCGGCAGGAGGCTGGGCTCGCAGGGCCCCACCGCCAGGCCCTCCGGGGTCCTGCGCCCACGCGCGGGCCTCCGCTGCTCCCCGAGCCCGCCCGGGCCAGGGCCGCAGGCTGGACCCTGGGCAAACGCAGCCAGACTCCCGGGCCGAGCGCGGCGGAGCCCCCGACGGCGCCCCGACGCCCCGCCAGCTCGGCATCCTCCCGTGCGGGCGCCGGGCCCAGAGGGGCTCCCCGCAGCGGCGCCCACCTCCAGCTCGCCGAGGGCCTCCCCGCCCCGGCCGGGCAAGGGCGGGTGCGGGGAGCTGGAGCCCCAGGGCGAGGCTGGGGGCGGGGGGTGCCGGGGAGGGGGTGCCGGGGGGGGGGGCGCCGGGGCCCCGAGAGGCGCTGACTTTTGCGCTGTTTGCCGGCGGGCTCGGAGCGAGCAGACGCCATCTGCTTGCCGGCTGCGGCGCGGCCCGTTTAATTACCCTCCCGACGGCCTAATAGAGATGATATTAAACTAAATCTTTCTGACATTAAAAGTAATTATCCCCAAACCGGCGGCTCCGGGTCGGAACCGCCCCTCCCCTCCGCAGCCCTCCCCGGCCGCCCCGGATTCCGTTAGTGGGGCTGAGCTCCTTCCCGGGCGGGGGAGGGGGGGGGGAAGGAGTCTACGCAGGCCGCGGGTCCGCTGCTTCCCCGCGGCCGCGCGGACGGCCCACGTGTGCACGCACCGCCCACGGCAACGGGTGGCCCTCCGGGTCCTCCAGCCTCGTTCCCGGAGCTGCGCCGGCCGCGCCCCCGGGGCCCAGCCAGGGATCCGCGGGCCCCCGCCCCGCGAGCGAGTCCCGTTGCCACCGCACAGGTGCGAACGCGGCCCCGGGCCGGGAGGCGCCGCCCCCGCCAGCGGTCGGGCCGCGCGGGATCCGGGCCGCAGCCTCCGGCCGTGGGCTCCCCGCGCGGGAGGGGCCCGCAGCCCGGCCGGCGGGTGCGAGGGCGCGGGAGCCCCTGCCGCAGCCCCCGCCCCACCCCAGCCCCCGCCCCCGCCCCCGCCCCCGCCCCCGCCCCCGCCCGCCGCCGCTCTCGGGACCCAGCCCGGGGCCGCCAGGCTCCCCGCCCCGCGCGCAGCCCTGCGCCCTGCGCCCTGCGCACCGACGTGCTCCGCGTTTGAGCGCCGCCTGTGTGCCCCTGTCCCGCTAAGCGCCTGCTGTGTGCCCTGCGGCGCGGGCCCGGGGAGCTGCGACCGCCGCGTCTTAGAGGCGAGTCCTCCGAGCTTCAGCGAGGCCACCCAGCTAGCCCGGGGTCACAGGGCTGCTGAGCGTCGAGGAAGATGGGAACCCGGACTTGGGGTTCTCCTCTCCTCCTGTTCCATCGGGCAGGGTCAGTCCTAGGGGCTTTCGGTCGGTTCGATTCCATTCAATTGATCGATCATTCGCGGAAGCACCGAGAGGGGTCTTTCATTAATTTCATTCCTGTCGGGCACCTCGTAAGTGGCAGCGCCTGAGGCCCAGGAGAGCTCATTGACCAACTAGGGACCCAGTCACCCAGCCTGACCTCGCGGTGAGAAACAGGAGTGAGGTGCGAGGGAAGGGAGGGATCCCCGAGGTGAGACGCTAAGTTTCCCAAGAGGAAACATATTATTAGCGTGTTGTGATAAAACATTTTGGACAGTTTAGCAAAGTACATTTGGAATTTTTCTCTGAATATGTACCTTTACAAAAATATGCTTTCTGTTACTTGCTCTTTTATATACAAACCCGAAAAACATCTTTTTCATATTAATCAAGACATCTACATAACCTTTAAAAATCGCTTAATATTTCAGTGTATGGATGTACATTAATTTATTTAGCCAATTTCCTCTTGAGAGGTATTTTGTTTGTTTCCAATTTTTGCTACAATAAACATTACTACATTGAACATTCTTTGTGAATTTGTCTAATGATTTCCTTAGGATAAATTCTTAGAAGTAAGATTGGTCAGAGGCTTTTTTCTTTTCTTTTTTATTTTTAAGGCTTTTGATAGCTACTTGTCAAATAGCCCTCAGGAAAGGTTGAGTCAACGACCACACTCAACAGTAGTGCATCTTACTGTTCTTTTTATTCTTTGACAATTCAGGCAGGAAAAAAATCTTTTGTCATTGTAATTTGCATTTCCTTAGGTATTTCTTAATTTTTTCTTTCTGTGTTGTCACTTGTGTTTTAAAAAAATCTGTATATATTGTTTTTTTTCTCATAAAGCTTCTCCTTTTTTAATTTGTAATAGCTGTTTATATATTAAAGACAGTAGCATCCTCTTATTTTTAACATATGATGCATTCTCCTTTTTTTTTTGTTTTACCCAGTTTTTATACGGAAATGTTAAAAAATTTTACATAACCAAATTTGTCATTTTTTTCTTTATAGATTCTATTTACAGTATTATACTTACCAAGAGTTTTTCAAATTCAACTTTTCTGAGCACATTCACCTATAGGTTATATTAGCCCCTTCTCATTATTTACATTGATATCTTAAGTTCATTTGAAATTAATTTTGGTGGAAAGTGTGAAGTGAGTTTGTAACTTAATTTTTCCCCAAAAGATTAGGCCGTCATCACAGCTCTACTTAATGATCCACCCTTTCCCCCCACTGACCATATGCTATAATATACTAAATTCTCAGTTGGCATTAGGTCATTTCATCACTTTCTCTTCTAAGGAGGGATTTACTTTTGCACCAGCCTTACTCAAAAATTATTGTAGTCCTGTAATGTTTGGAGGGCAAGCATCTTTCTGAATCTTGATTCTTCTTTTTCAAAATCCTCTTGGCTATTTTGGAAAGACAGTCTTCTGAAAAAAATATTTTAGAATTTTAAAAGCTGATTCCAAAGGGAAAGTAAAAATTTAAAAACCCGTTGGAAATTTTATTTAACTACTTTTAGAAATTAATTCGAAGGAGATTATATATCTTTACAATATGGGATATTTCCATCTAGGACGCAGTGTGACTTTCATTTATTCACAGACTTCTAAACAAAATTTTGTCATTTTGTTCCTATAGTTGTTTCTTAAGCACATTCTCTGGTATTTTATGTGTCTATTATAAACAGAATCTTTTTGCCCATCTTTTCACAATGTCTAAGTGGTAAGGACAGGAGCACAAGAAAGTTACTGATCATAGTATATTTACTTATCTGGAGCCCAGTCTGCTTGCTGAGCCATTTTAGATGAAGTTTCCCGGAGCTGAGTTTGGAAGGACCTGGAATTGACCCGGCGGAGGAAGGAACAGAGGGGCGAGTCTGCGCATCCGGAACGGTGCAAGGGCCCAAACGGCTTGCGGGCCTCCTAGTTTGGGGGACCACGTGCCCCGCAGGGTGGTCTCTGCACTTTCCCTCCCGTGGTCTCCGTCTTCGCCAAAGGGCTTCGCAGAGAGGGATTCCGGGCTCCGCCCAGGCGCCGCGACCCGGAGCCTCCCAGCGCTGCGTGACCCTGGCCGAGTCGCCAGCCCCGGGATCGGATCGGAGCTCGGCAGCGGCCGGGGGGTGGGGGTGGGATACGACGAGGTGAAGGGGCGCGCGCCAGGCCTGCAGCCCGTAACCCCAGGCCCCCAGCGGAACGCAGACGGGCCTGGAGGGGGAGGCCTAGCCGCTCGGCCGCGCCCCCCGCCCACCTCCTGCCCGCCCGCCTCGGCCTGCCCTCCCCTCCCGGCGGGTCGGGGTCGGGGTCGGGGTCGGGGTCCGGGTCGGGGGCGGGGGCGGGGTGCTGACTCGGAGGCGTCCTCTGCCACCCGCAGGGCGGGTGCGGCCCGCGGCCCCGGAGGCTCTCAGGGGCGGCCCCGGCGCCTCCCACTCAGCCTGTAGGAGCAGCGCTCGCCCCCCGCCCCCCCATTTCCTGGCCAAGCCTTGGCCCTCGCGCCCCTGCGTCTGCCCTGAGGCCACAGCCTCGCGTCTTCCCGCACAGCTCCCGCCGGAGGGAACGGGGACGCGGGAGGCAGTGACTCCGGGCCCAGGCAGCCCTGGCGGGCTCGGGGAGCCTCCTTTCTCCCTTCTGAGCGCGAACAGCTCCCCTGTGCCCCTCGGACTGTACTCTCACCGCCCGGCAAGGGTCTCCCACCATCGCTCCTGTCTCCCTAGCGCCCTTGTCCCCGGGCCTGGCCGCCACTCCGAAAACTGCCCCGGCAGGCGTCCCGCATTTGTCGCATTCCCTCCTATGTCAGATGGAAGGAAAAAGAATGCTCTCCTGGGGTCACTGTGAGGGTTCAGCAACACAACTCATGGGAAGTCCCTCTCAGTGTCTGACATGTAGTAAACACTCAGGTATCCTGGGTATTGCTACTTGTTAGCCAGGAGCTGAATGAGTGATTTCTCTTTGCCTTCACTCCAGAGGGGAGAACTATTCTTCCCAGTACCCTTTTGCCTCCTTGAGAAGAAGGACTGGGGAGCTGGGAGTGGATGACAGGAGGTGACTTCTGCTCTTGAACTGTAATCTGCAAAGTCCCTCCAGAATCAGAATTCTTTTTTTAAAAAAAATATTTTATTTATTTATTCATGAGAGACACACACAGAGAGAGGCAGAGACACAGGCAGAGGGAGAAGCAGGCTCCATGCAGGGAGCCTGACATGGGACTCGAACCCAGGACTCCAGGATCATGCCCTGGGTTGAAGGCAGGTGCTAAACCACTGAGCCACCCAGGGATCCCCTAGAATCAGAATTCTGATGGACTGTCGTGGTTCAGAGACCTCTGGCAGGCCTGGGGCCATCTCCTAGGTCTGGCGCCTTTCCTAGGTCGCCTGGCTCTCTCCCACCACCCTTTTCAGTGGCTCCGTTAATCAGAACATGTTTGTGATAAAGTGTAAAGTGATATTGTGCCAGTAAGAAAGGAGCATCACAGCCCAGAGCCCACCCCCAGGCTCTGGAGGCAGCAACCCCGCCTCTGCTCAGGGCCTCTGCTAGTTTTGGCCCACCATAGCCCTGCTGGTTCCTGTGGGACTCCCCGGAGGCAGGGGCTGGGTTCTTAGCCCCCATGGTACAGTACTTTCATGCCAGAGAATAGGGCCTTTCCCTTTGTGTCCAAGCCCTCCCGTACCATGTACAAAACGTAGAAGATGCACCATTTTTTATATCAGGCACCTGAGGCATGTAGGTGATGCTGCACTTGCTACTTCATTGGTGCTTGGTGTGGCTGAAGGGAAGCCAGAAGGGAGCCTTGCTCAAGTCATTTCACTGCTCTGGGTCTCAGTTTCTCCATCTGTGGAATGAGGAGAGGTAGACCTGCTGCATCTGGAAATGCTCTGAGATGAGAAAAGGACCACGCATACCCAGGCAGGAAGATGATGATTCACATGAGGGATGTTCCATCTGGCTGGGGCCTTGGCAGTCTGCTCTGGGAACACAGCAAAGTTCCGGCCTCCAAACCTGATTTCCTTTATATGTGTTTTCACTAGACACCTCCCCTCCCCCCGCCGCCCCGCAACACAGGGAAGATTCAGCAAGACTCTCCTTGCTGCTAACTCTTCAGAAAAATACTATGCCTCTGTTTACCAATGTGTGTCCAAGGAAGGCAGACAACATTTCCAGGGCCCCGGAGACCTCAGCTCATTCATCCTATAGGATGCCTACATTTTCTAACTCTGATCCCAGATTGTCAGGCTTGGGCAGTGCCATTTATTACAGAATGGACTCTGGCCGCAGCCCCTTGGGGGGGGGGGGGTTCATCTCTCCCAGAAGTCTGTCCAACTGCCCGAACTGGCTCCTGGAAATTCTGGGCCAACGGTAGAGGCTGGGAATCCAGCCTAAGTGATGAGTAGGTGAGTCAAAACGGACCCTTTAATGCACATCTAATGAAGTGCATGATGGGAAGAAAAAAAAAAAGATTTGCTTTGGTGAGACAGGGTATGTTCTATAGTAGTTAGGAGACTTTGGGCAAATGATTTAAGCTCCCTAAGACTATGAAACAGGGATAGTATGTTCCATCTCAGAGGGCAGTTGTGTAGTTCACTCATTCATAGGACATTTCCTGTCTGTGCTCTGGGGGGGGCGGGGGCAGCAGACCTGTCAGCGTCCACAGAGGGAGCCCTCTGAGCCAGTCAGCACCGTGACAGGCTAAGTGCTCTGCTCTGCGAGGGGCCGCCACAGGGACTGGAGGAGGCTCCCAGCCTGGCCCGGGTCCCTGAGGCTTTCTGGGGAAGTAGCGGGTAGAGCCTGAACGCTGGGGTCCCAACACCTGCATTTGAATCCTGGCTCCTCAGTTTACTGCCTGCCGGACCTTGGGCAGGTTACCTAACCTTTGGTCCTCAGTCTGCTCACCAATAAAGTGGGGAGACTAAGAACTCCTGCTTCACACTCTGATCGAGGCTGAAGAGCTTCCTGCCTGGCCCTCCACCGACACACCCGCTCACTGTAGGGCCCACAGCTATTTGTCACCACTCGAGTGCAGGGCCAGGTCCCAGGGGAGGACAGGACATCGGCTCAGACGGACTCGGACCTTACCCTCCTGAACTTGCACCTCAGGCAAAATCTGAGCTGAGTCTCAAGTTGCCTCCCACCTAAGGAGAGTTCCAGAGGAGGGGGGGTGCGGAGGAACGGACTCAGGGGCTGCTGACATTTCCCGGGCAAGCAGGCAGGGAAAGTGCAGGGAGACGCAGGGGCCTCCTGGGGCAGTGGGAGGAGGCGAGGGGAGTTCAGGCCCCCCTGGGGGGGGGTTACCATTACCACGTTCTCTCCCCTGTGGCTTAGGCTGAGCCTCGGGCCCAGGTCAGGCGGAACCTCAGCTCCTCCCTACTATCTGGGTGTCTCCGGACAGGGACATCCTCTGAGCCTCAGTCTCCCTCCCTGTGAACAAGGGCACTAGCGGCAGCGACCGAGAGCGGCGTGCAGGTGCCCGTGCAGGGCTCGCCGGGGCTCAGCACGGGTTCCCTTACCCTCCTCTCTCCCCGGCAGGTCCAGTCGGCTTTGTTCCGGCTCCGGTGCACCAAGGCGCAGTGGCCGTGGGCCGCGGGACGGCGCGACCAGGCCGGGCCCCGGAACGCGGAGGATTGCGCCCCCGCCTCTGCCGTCGGCTTCCCCAGCGAGCGGCGTGAGACGGCAGCGACCACCTGCACACACGCACCGTTCCTCGTTCAGGCGTGTGCTGACTGGGTACCAGTCATTCTGCTGGGCCTGAGGATGAGGAGGGACTTTGGGGGGGCCGCAGTCTGCGGGGGGGGGGCGGGGGAACACGTGAGCTGGGAGGCATGATTCACGGTGGTCCAGCGCGACCGAAGGGCGGCGAGGAAGGGTCCTACCCTAACCTGGAGGTAGGGAGGGTGTCGCGATGGTCAGGGAAACCGCTTAGGAGGACCTGAAGTGTCAAAGTGAAGGGCGGAGGGGTAGGGGTCTGGTGGCAACAGAGGGGAGAGTGTCCAAGGCCAGAGGGGATGCAAAGCTGATGCTTTCAGAAAACTGCAGGTGATTCAGGATGTGTGTTGAGGGCATGGCTGGAGGTAGGTGGGAAGGGGTGTAGGGGCCAGATGACGGGAGTCTTAAATGCAGGCTGAGTTTGGGTTTTATTTGGAGGGCAATGAAGGGTATGGAGGGTACGGAGGCATGGCTGTGGCTTGGTGAGGCAGGTGTTAGAGAGCTCTTTCTGGCAGCTGTGTGGAGACTGGTCCCGAAGAGAGGGACTGAAGAAAGGGAGATCAGTTAGGATGTGGTTTCATAATCCAGGTGAGAGACCACAAAGGTGGTCTTCCGAGGGAAAAAACGCGGGTGGGATAACGGATGAAGGAGGAAGGAATGGACTTTGGAGATGTCAAAGAGGTAGAAGCTATAGGATCCTTCTTAAATAATGCATGTGCTTAAAAACAAAAGGCATTGCCTAAAACCTGGAGAGGAGTTATTTTGGAGAGCTGAATTTTCTATGGAAATGGGGCTTTACCCATTTTTGTAACCATCAACATTTTAAAAATGTTATTATTGTGATTATTGGAAATGCCTTGGTAAAAGGTCATACTTTCATGGAAGGTGGCATTGCATTGACATAAACAGCGGGAGCTTTAGAGTCAAAGGCCTGGGCCCCAAACTCTGTTCTGTTCCTTATTAGCTGTGGTGCTTGGGCAAGTCACACTTCACCTCTTTGAGCCTGTTGCTTCCAAATGGGGTCAAGATCACCGATTGGACAGGGTTGTTGTGGGGTTACATGTGGTAAGGTATGTGATGCTCTGAGCACAGTCCTGGGTACACCCTGAGTGCTCAGCAAGTTAGCCTCCTCCCCTCTCCTTCCCATGATGGCCCGGATGTAGCCTCTGGACGCTGTAACAGTGACACTTGGTGCAAGGTTCTCGAACCATCCCTGCAGGGCCCCAGGGTAGGACTCCTGGACTGCTGGCATTTTCACATTTCCTGTGTCCTTCTCCATAAGTGGCCACTTGTCACTGTCATCACCCACACTTTCTTTTCCTTTTATAATCCCAGGTGAGTTTGTAGACCAGAGAATAGCTAACTGCTTTATACGTTAACTGATGTCTAAATGTTAGTTTATTTAATCTTCACAACCTTATCAACCAAGTACTATAATTATCTCCATTTTCTAGCCCAAAAGTGGAGGCACAAGAAGGCGAAGTGGCTTCCTGAGGGCACACTGCTGGTAAGCGCAGGACCCAGGGAACATGGCTCCAGAGGTTATGCTCTTAGCCACACATTATATCACCTCTCAAAACTGAGAACCACAACTAATAGTGTGCAAACTAGGAGTTAATAGAATGAAGACTGGAGAGGAAGTCTCTTTTATTGCTTTTCCTTTCAGGCCACACTTTCAAAATATAGCTGGGAGGAGCTGTAAGGCCAGGGGGTTGCTAGGGGTCATCTTCCAAAGCAGATCGAGATGAGGGAGAAGCACTAAATGCAGACGGAGGTTCAAGGCAAAAAAGCCCAACAGTTGTATCTCCCCCCCTCTGGGGTTTGCAGCTTTCCTTTAGATAAAAATGTGGCTTGATGAAAAGAAGAACGGGCAGATTCAACTTCCCAAATGGTCTGGTGGTGTTTGCATGAGGTACATGGTGGTTCTGAATTTTCTGGCATCGATACTGCCCACTGAGAATCTGATGAATACAGATTTTTCCTTCCAGAAAATTACATTTAATTTTTCATACACAGTTGTGGAGGATGCCAAGGTCCATTCTCGGACATGAAATTTAGAGATTCTTTATGGAAGAGCTGTGAACCTGGAAATCAGCACCTAGGGCTCGAGTCTGGACTCTTCTACTGACAATCTGTGTGACTTCAGGCAAGCACTGCCTTTGAGCTCCATGTACAAAAATGGAATGATCATCTCTGCCCTGCCTTCCTCACTGCAGTGGGCTGTGAGGATAAGTGTGGAAGGTGTAGAAACTGCAAAATGCTATCTGAATGTTATCAGGACACTGAGGTTCAGAGAGGTCACTTACCTTGAGGTCGCACAGCTATTAAGTGGCAGAACCAAGGTTCAAACTGGAAGACACGGAAGTCTCTAATGTGTGTGTGTGTGTGTGTGTGTGAGAGAGAGAGAGAGAGAGAGAGAGAGAGAGAGAGAGATATCTCCCTCCAAGAATTTTTAAAAAGACCAAATGAAAAAAAAAAAAAAAGACCAAATGAAGTAATGCAGGTGACAGGGTCACCAGACTCTGACGTGTGATGTTTATGTGATTACTCCTGAATTTAGGGTCCATGTCCCATCCACCTGTGGGATCTGCGACTGGGTGGATGAGGGGCTGGGAGGGATGGAGGAGGAGTGTTAATCAGTGATGCTGCTCATGGAGACAACTAAGTCAGTTCCTCTTCCCCATCCAAATGAACGACGTCTGTGCCTTTGGGGAAATCTGTCAGAGCTCTGCAACATCTTTAAAACCTATCCCTTGGACCAGCGTACTCAGGTCAGTATGTGTAGCTTTGGGAGTAGCAATTTTAATGCAGCTGCAAACCTATTTTATGTGTCTAATGTCACCAAATAAAACTTATAAAAGCCTAAATCCCATTCTCCTACATTAAAAAAGAAAGATTCCATAAGATATTCTCATCCAATTCAGACTTTGGATGCTTACAATTCAGAGATCAACACCTGTGTGTCCCAAAAAACTAGTGGTGCCAAAAAATGGCAACACTGTAAATCAGAAAGTGCCTTAAACCTTCAAGCTCATGCTCCAAACACAACTAATAATCTAAGAAACACAAAGAAATGAGCCGGAGCGGGGGTGAGGATGACAAGGAGCCCTGGAGCATCACGGCAAACAGCTGGGCCCAAGAACACGGGGCTTGGTTCTGAATGGCTCCCTGCGCCTGGTGGCTGGGATGGAAAGCCCGGGGAAGTGTGAGGGCAGGAGGAAAAACTGTCGAAGGACGAAGGACGAAGGACGTTGCTATTTCTATGGTCGCAGAAGTTACTTAATAACGTCTTCTCTTGTGATAGCAAGTTACTTAATGTTTTTCTTAGAACCTAACTTTATGCAAGTCGCTTTAACTTTGTGTTTGTAAGAAAAAGTCCCAAACTGCTTTGGCCTCCTGTTCTGGAGCTTGGGAGACCAGAATGACGTCACTGTACAGTGATAATTAGCAGAGGCCTTTCCCAGCAATGGGGGCCGATGGGCTGGTGTTACATGAGACTGACCTAGGAGAATCTCTCAAGACCTGGTTGAAAAAGGGTGTATAAATTTCATACACATTCAAGAAGCATTTAATAACTTTTACGAAATCGGGTGCAGAGTAAAGTCTGTATTACTGGAACACAGAAGTGAGGATGATAAGTCAGAACACTAGGATGAAGTCAAACCCAGATCGATGAAACAGGTTAACCAGGAAAGAAAATTCAGAGTCCTGTCTCTCCAACTGCCACCCACTCTTGCTGCTGTTCCTGAGTATGGCCTGGGTTCAGAGCTAGAGCATTTGCTCAGCAGCTACAGAACAAGGTCTACCTGAAAAAAGAAGAGCCGGTGCCCTCGTGCATCCACAGCATTGGAAATGACGGTCTTTGGGGCCATCGGTTAGGAAGGTAGGAGTGGAGCTGGGGAGGGAGTACTCAGGTTGAACTCCCCCCACAGTGGGTGTCTTATCCTTTCAGCCTCCCTGGGAGACCTCTGGAGCCAGAGAAGGCCTGCACTGAAGCAGATGTAGCACAATCTTTTAGGAACACATCTCGTAGGAGAGCGTGTTCGGGGATGTCCCTGGTTGGAGCATCAAAGAAGAGACACAGGAGTAATTTTCCTGGCCAAAATCCAATAGCCACTTCCAGAGAAAGGGAAACTGACCAGCCATATCTTAGGCTTCAGTTAGAGTCTACTGAAAAACCCTTGAATTGGGCCAGGGGAAGAAACCCAGAACTTAAGAGTGTACACTGAACAAATACAAAATGTCAAAATCCAAAAACCACACCTGGGACAGAGACCACAGGTGACATAAAACCAGATATGGAGAGACATTCCAAGACTAAAAAGTCATTGGCTGTGAAGGCATAAACAGTGCTTTCAGGAACTAAACTTCAAACCCCAAATCCACAGAAAAACAAAAATCCCCAAATTATTTTATGTAGGTTCAAGCAACATATGTCTTCTGAGCTGAGCCCCCAGGTTTGCTCTCTTAAATATATGAAGTCAGAATTTTCAGCCATAGGATGAAATCTCTTTCATTCGAAATGGGAATCTAGTATCTAGTACTAAAGCGTTAAAAGAATAAAATAGTGGGGCAAGGTTTTAGACCGGGACTCAGAGTCCATGGGTGACTGATCAGATTTTGGTAATGGATGACAAGGTGCTTAAAATACCAAGTCACAAGGTCCAAACACATGATGGAGCAGGAGAGGATTGTGTGCAGTATATACAGTTGGACCAGCAACCTGGGAGCTGGTATCCATGAGATTTTAAGTGCCCAAATTCAAACCTAACAGCAGCTTCTTGCAGCCGGGCCAGATACCAAAGTCCTGGTACTGGTCCTCTTCACACTATCTTAACATTCACAAAATGTGCTTCGACAGTTTTCCACGCTGCACTGGGACAGCAAATACCTCCTAGATGGACCCAGGAGACTCAAGGCAGCAGCAGTAAACCAGTATCTTGCATATATGTCAAATGCGGTCCTCAAAGCTTGTGAGCTTATGTCTTAGGTAAAGAAGTCAGAAAGTACCAACAAAAATGATATGCTTTTTTTCCTACAACAATGTTTAATCTCCATGCTGAGAAGTCCCATTTGACTTTTTCCCCCATGCCTTTTAAAATTAGGTGACAAAGTAGAAATCCAGTCATGAAAATAAAAAGGCAGAGGTGTATGAGCCCTGGCTCAATGAGACATATCAAATACATAGCATCCTGGTGTCACAGGGCAGAGAGAACTGTCCTAGACAGTGTGGGGGAACGATGGGCACTGCAGAGGTAAAAATTCTACTTCGTGATCACTCACACGTGAACAGTGCATTAGTCATTGAACAAGGGTGAGGTGAGGGGTACAGGAGGGTGGCACAGTTGTAATTCTCTATGAGGGCTGGGAACATATACTCGTGGATGGGAAATTTTAAGTAGCTATGTTTATTATTACTTTTTTCCAGCAATCTTGCAAGAGGCAGAAGTGTGACATTGAGTTGAGTGAGACGAGCGTGTAGGTGGGTTGGCTGAGGAGCCCTTCTCTTGATGCAGGCCTCTGGCTTGTCAAGGAATGGCTGGTTCCACTGCTGGGCCATGTTTACTCTTTTGCTTCAAGGAAAAGGGTTTCTTGAGGGAACAACTTTACCTCCAATAAAGATTTATTTGGGTCCAGCTGGGTTACCTGAAAGGAAAGAAAACATATTTAAAAGACTGGAACCAGCCCTCTTTTCTCCACATGGTGTTCAGGTCCTACCTGTGCACACTGACTCTCAGCCTGCTACGCAGTGGCATGAGCACTTCCAAATCTATTATCTGTCTGATGTTCCGGTAAACCTGTGACACAGGTGGTGCTATTTCCATCTTCTAACCGAGGAACCCGGGGCTCAGGGAGGTCAGGTCTCATAGTTTAGTGGAAGAACTAGTATTTGACCATAGGCAGGCAGAGCTTGAGGACACCGGGCCTCTTCCTGGGCGGGTGGAAAGTCCATGCCTCCTGCATAGCACAGCTTGGCTGACAGAACAGGAGCTCCTTAGGAAAGGGTACTCACTGGCCGAACAACCGATTGGCATTCTTGGGGACCTCTGCTTGGTTAGCTCCTGAGAGCATGGAGAGACTTTTCTGCTCGGTAGGAAAAGAACTAAGTCTTGGGGGCTGATCTTCTGGCTACACTTTCCTGTGGTAAACTGGACAATGCCTACTGTACCATGTCCAAAGATGAATATCCTCTCCTGAGGAGAATCTCCCTAGGAAGGCATATCGTAATCTCCTCGTTGGCAGGGTGGGAGGATATTTTAGTTTTAAAAAAGGAGTCAATACCATAATAAGATTGTATAGCTTAGAAATAAAAACCCCTCATTATTTAATAATATGAGCTATAGAGAGTAAAGCTAGACAAAATCTTGGCTCAGATGGGATACGTTAGTCATACAGGAATCCTAATGTAGGTTTATGATCTCTTAGGCCAGGGGCAAGGATAGACAATTTAGGAATCGGAGAGTGAGAGAAAGAAACAGTTTTCCTATTTATCAGAAGGGAGTATGAATTTTAAGAAGTTGAGAAATACTAGTTTAGTGGAAGGGACAGTGGGCTTTACAACCAGAAAAACCCCGGTTTAAATTACAGCTGTGTTGGCTATTAGCTTTGTGGCTTTGGAATTAATATCAACCATGTAGGACTGATGTGAGGATTAAATGAGAAAAAAATATACAATTAGCACAGTGTCTGGCACAGAGCAGGTGTTCAATGATGTCTACTGTGTATGTGAGTAACTAAGGATGGACAGACACACAGATAAGTGGACAAGTCTGCATGTTGTGTGATGAGAGGCTGAGTAGCCTGCCTTGTGAGATACAGGGGCTCTGGGCCTGTGGTCCACAGAGAATATAGCATCTGAGGTTTGCAATCTTGTCCTCTGCTCAACTCAAGCCACACTTAATGAGATGGCTCTGCTGTCTTCTAGTCAAGGGAGATGGGGGCCCTGGGAGGACTAGAGTCACAAGCAGGCTGGAGAGCTGGAGGAGGAACACTATCTTGACTGTATCCAGATGGAAACCTGGTATGCCCAGGAGGGTCATTAAGGAGACACATCAACCTCCAGAATCCCTCTCTGCTTGTAAGGAACCCAGAGCAAAGCAGCTCTACTGATATCTTTTGGGCTCTGGGCAGATGGGCAGGCAAGGCGGTGGGGAGGGCCCAGCCTGCTGTCTGTCTTCCAATGCACTGGGGGGGAAGCTGCTGGCAAATGTTTACCCACTTCCCCAATTAATGTACAATATTGTGCTGTCTCTTGTCAACAGAGTCTCTGCTTCAGACTCATTGGTATTTTCTGTCCAGCTGCTTCTGCTATTGTTCTTAATTAACATGCCAGAGCTCTTCCGGCATCTTCTACTTTGTTATTTGTGGTTTGTAAATATGATGTTTGTTGGGAGAAACCATCATCATAATAGTGCCAGAGCAGTGCATACCGGCAGAAAAATACACTATGAAGCACTATGAAGCTGGGAGGCTGGAGCCTCAGGCCCAAATTACACCTTGCCTAAGCTGTCCACACACAAGGTTAGAGATTCAGAAAACATACCCACTTTGTACATGAGAAAAGTGTGTCCAAGGAAAGTTAAGTGATTTTTTCTGTCACTTTGGGCTAGACAGTTGGGACTTGAAAAGGAGGAAACTAAAGTTTCTTGAATGCCTATGACATGCCAAGGATTTCACGTTATTTGATTCCCGTAACAATCATGCAAGGTAGGTAGAGGTGGCAAAATTGAGGCTCAAAGTTGTTGCCACTGGTTGAAGCCATGTGGTTAATAGGGTCTGTCTGTACAGTATAATGGTTAAAATGACTGAAGCAAACTTACATTCAAATCCCTGTTCTCACTATACTACCTCTAGACCTTGAAGAGGTTCTGTAACCAGAGAGCCTACACTTTCCCATCTCTAAGATGAGACTAATCAGTTTCTTCTTCCTAGGTCAGTGTGATGGTAAATGGAGAGCTGGTAAAGCTTCTGGCACAATACCCAAGCCAGTACATGTTCATTCAACGGTAGCCACTACTGGCTGCAATGTTGTCTTGGAGAGGGGTCCTGGTCTAACTTCACAGCTGGAGCTCTTTCCCAGAAGCCTCTTGGAGCTCAGGCCTGCAGGCTGCCCTGCTGCCCTGCTAGGGTAATGCCTCAGTTACTAGAGATTCCCTTGCATAGCTTCAGTGCGCTGAACCACTTCACAGCAACCATGACTGTTTGGGGGCTGTTCCTTCTGGTACCCCAGATCAGAAGTAATCTTTTTCTTCTTTGATGGTCATTTCAGACAGGAATTTCAAAGTGAACAAGGACAATCTCTGCTTCCATTCTTTTTTTTGCCTGGCATGGAAAAAAAGACTGTGGGGATCCTAGGGGGATAGGTGGCCATGCTGTGGAACCATCCTGCAGTGCTCTGGGTCCCATGCAAGAGGGAACTGAGAAGTGGTGGTGGTGGTTGCTGCTATAGGGAAAGGGGTATCTGAAGGACTGCCACGTAGATCAGACTCATGTGCAGCGCCTGTGGGCAGGGCTGGGACTGGTGCAGTAAAATCCCAGGGAAGCAGAATTCAGCTGACCAGAAAGAACTTTTTAATAAAGGAGCAGCTGCTGGGTGTGCTGCTGGGCTACTTTCTTCTTCCTCCTGTTCTTTGTTTTCTTCTTGTTCCCAACCATCATCATAGCAGCAACTACTATTTACTGAGTACCTACCATGTGGCCGGAACCAGGCTAAGTACTTTCTCTATAGCACCTTAACTAGTCCTCAGAAAAGCCAAGTGGAGTAGGTATTATTACTGCCATGGTACAGCATTATCAGACCAACGTGCAGACAGAGTAAGATTTTGCACTCAAGTCTTCAACTCCAAAGCTCATGCTAACCAGAGTGCTTCTGGCTAACCTGTCAGCAGACTACCTTGTGACAGGGGAGGAGGGAGAGTGGATACAGTGAGTGCATTCTCTGTTGTCCCTAGAAGCATTCATATAAGGGCATTTTTGAGACGATGATGAAGATAACGGTAATGCTAACCTGTATTTAGCATTTATTTTGTACCAGGCATATTCCAAGCATTTTATATTTACAAAATAATGTGATTCACATGATGTACCTGAGGTACAATTATTATTCCCATTTTACAGATAAGATAACTGATCCATGGAACACACCAAGTAAGGTGTGTTCACCCAAGGTCTCAAAGCTACTCAGGACAAAGCCAGAATGTGAATCTAGCTTTGCCATCCATATGCTGAACTGCTACTCTAGCGGCCAGGGGTGTGGCTCAGGGTAGGATCCACCCACAGAGAAAAGGTGGATGAGATGCCCCTGAGGGTCTTTCTAACCAAGCTTCCAAGAGATAAGATCTTCACTTTAAGAATGGCAAAAGATCAAGGGTCAGGAAAAAAAATCCTGAAATGTTTATAAAATACGAATACAAAAACCCAATCTGAGCTTGTACTCTGCCATTTACTCGGGACTTTACTGAATTATTGACTCTCTAAATCAACAGAGAAACCCACCCTTTGGGACTCCGTGGGAGAGAAGGCGTATTCTCAGATAAGAGGTATGGCCTGACTTTGCTTAGAAAAGGAAGGTCAATCACCTTGACATTTTATTCATTATACTTGGGAAACTTGGATGATATATCTTCTTATTAAATTAATATTTTGGAAATTTGGCTTTGTAAAACTTGTTTACATTAGAAAAAATGGTACAGGGATCCCTGGATGGCTCAGCAGTTAAGTGCCTGCCTTCGGCCCAGGGTGTGATTCTGGAGACCCGCGATCGAGTCCCGCATCGGGCTCCCTGCATGGAGCCTGCTTCTCCCTCTGCCTGTGTCTCTGCCTCTCTCTCTCTCTGTGTCTCTCATGAATAAATAAATAAAATCTTTAAAAAAAAAAAAAGGTACAAATAGAGCTATTCTTTCCGAGATCAATTTTCTCAGCAGTCTGAACTTTCATATACATCTTATTTCTATTACTTCCTTTGTAAAAAAAAGTCTAACATTGCTGCTAAGAAAAATGTGACTCAGCGTGACAGAGTCTCATCCTAGGCCATACCAAAGAGAGTCCCAGGATGCTAGGGGGAGAAAGTTCCTTGAATGCCAAAGTCCAATCCCTTCATTTCACAGGTTGCCTACCTAAGGCTCAGAGAAGTCAAGTGACTTGGCCCAGGTCACACAGTTAAAGAGAAAGATGTAGTCCTGTACCCTAGACTTTCTGACTTTCAAACAGACTCTCTGACTTCTGTTTTGGGATTCTTTCTAGCCATACCATTCTGCCTCTCACTTAAAAAAAATACCTGAACATAAATATAATACTACCATTGGACGGAGGACTACCTGAGAGCAGCAGCTGAGTGATACTAAAAATAATAGTAGCAGCAATACATGCATAGTGCTTTATAGTTTGCAACATATTTATACAAATATTAACTCACAGTCATATAGCATAGATATTATTATCAGTCCTTGTTATTTTACTTAATTTTGCTGAAGTAATGCTTTTATTTTGAAACTGAAGGGGCGCCTGGGTGACTCAGCAGTTGAGTGTCTGCCTTTGGCTCAGGGCGTGATCCAGTCCCACATCAGGATCCTTGTATGGAGTCTGCTTTCCCCTCTGCCTGTGTTGTCTCTGCCTCTCATGAATAAATGAATAAAATCTTAAAAAAAAAAAGGAAACTGAATAAAGTTAAGTTTGGTAGTCCAATATTTTCACATTTAGGAAAAAATTCTAGGTTCAACAAATGATACTGGAACAACTGAACACTGACATGCAAAAAAAAAAAAAAAAAAAAAAGGAGCTAGATGCAGACCTTACACGCTTCCCAAAAATTAACTCAAAATGGATTATAGACTTAAAAGGTATAACACAAAACTATAAAATTCCTAGAAGATAACATAGGACAAAACCTAGATGACCTTGGAATGGCTTTGATTTTTTAAGATACAACACCAAAGGCACAATCCACAAAAGAAATAATTGATAAAGCTGGACTTCATTAAAATTAAAAACTTCTGCAAAACACACTGTCAAGAGAACAAGAAGACAAGCCATAGACTGGGGAAAAATATTTGCAAAAGACATATCTGATGAAGAATGATTATCCAAAATATACAAAGAATTCTGAAAACTCAACAATAAGAAAAGGAACAATCCAATTAAAAAAAGGGTCAGAAACCTTAAAGATACCTTATCAAAGGAGATCTGCTGCAGACGGCAAATAAATATATGATAATATGCCCTACCACATCATGTGCTATCAGGGAAATCCAAATTAAGGTAGCAATGAGGTGCCACTACACGCCTATTAGTATGGCCATCATCTAGAACACTAACACCAAATGCTGGTAAGGATGTGGATCAACAGAACTATCATTCACTGGTGGTGGGAAGACAAAATGGCACAGTACTCTGGAAGACAGGTGGTATTTTACAAAACTAACCATATTCTTACTGTATAATCCAGTAATCAAGCTCCAAAGGAGCTGAAAACTTAGGTCCACACAAAAATCTGCACACACAAAAAAGGTTTTTAGCACCTTTATTCATAATTGCCCCAAACCTGGAAGCATCCAATATGTCCTACAGTAGGTAAACAGATAAATGAACTGTGGTGCATCCAGACCATGGAATATTATTCAACACTAAAAAAAATGAGCTATTAAAGCATGAAAATACATGGAAGAATCTTAAATGCTAAATGGAAGAAGCCAATCTGAAAAGATTACATATTGTGATTCCAACTATATGACATTCTGGAAAAGGCAAAACTATGGAGGCAGTAAAAAGATCACTAGTTCTAGGGGCTGGAGTGGGGAAAGGTGTAGAATTGGGAAGCAATAGACCACCAGTGGTTTCTCACATGTATTCTTGTTTTTAGAGTAAAATTTGCATTTCAGAAAATTCCAGCATCTCCAAGGAGAGAACAGCTCTGTTCTCTTATTTTCTGTAGTATTTGACTGTTCCCCTCTGGGCAGGCACCACCACCACTTTCTAGACTGTGCTGTGTGCTGGCAGCACTGTGAGCAGAGGGAGCCTTGCACAGCCCTCAGAGCAACCCTTAGCTACACTGGTGGAAAACTTAAAATCTTTTTGTAGCTCTGTGTAAACACTAGAATCTCATCTATACCCCTACTTCCTCCTTTTCCCTCCCACAGATGTGAAAGACAAGGAGGCCCCATCATCTACAACAGACAGACCACACAGCCTCTGCAAGCACTTACTACCCTTTCAGCCCTCAGCAAGCTCTCCCTCCTCCATATTCCTTTGTACTAATAGCTAAGGCTGTATATTATCTGATGCTGTCAGGATGCAAAGGGCCAGAATGTATAGGTTCTGGTTCTGGCTCTAATAGTGTCATTTTTCTTTTCTGAGCTTTAATTTTTCCATTTTTAAAAATGTGGGGGTTAATGTATCAATGGGGTCAATTGGGCCGCAACTGGGATTTGTAAATAGAACCACCTGGGTTCAATGATCCAGCTCTTGGCCACATCAGTAAAATGCTTAGAGCTCCAGCTTCCTTCTCTACTGGGTGAAAAGGTTGTTATGGGGATTAAAGTAGCCATGCCAGAGCCTCAACACGGCAGCTACCATGATTCAATGTCTTATTTATGTCTTAGTATGGTGTGAGCTCCCCAGTGACCTAGGGAGAGAGACTTGGGTTGAATTCCATAGCTAAAACCTCCTAACTCTCTGATGACCATGCATAAGTTACTTAATTTTCTGGTTCATTGTTTATTTATAATATTGAGACATTTTTGCCATCCAGAGTTGTGACGATTTAATAAGGTGAGGCTTATAACCATGAAGCACTTCATACTCCTGCTTCCACAGAGACTCTGGGATGCTCTCCCTGTCACACAGGGTGAGACGAAGACCTACCTATCTGATTGGTGAGTTTGGGTGAAGAATTAAGCTCAGCCCCTCCCTTTCCCTTTTCTGGAGCCAAACCTGCTTCTCCAGTTGTATACCAAAGTCTGCATGGGCAAATCTGTCTAATTTAGGGGCAAAGAATATCAGTAAGCCCCCTGGCTGCAGATCCCAAACCGCAATCTCTGATCAACTTTTCCAGTAACAAAAGTGATATTTGTATTCCCTCTGAGTCCTATGTCTCTCTTTCAGCTGGTCTTATGTCTTTCAATTAGTCCTGAACTAGTTAAAGTGAAGAGGTGTAATTTAAATGACACTTAAAACCCCAAATACCCCCATAGCACTAACCAAGTGCTTAATAATTATGATTTGATGTAACCTGATGTAAGGGTCACAACTTTTTTTTTTTCTCAAAGTCTATTCAGCCGTGATGAGAAGATGAGAGTCACCCAGTCAGGGCATTAATCAGTCCTAAATACATTTCCCACCCATAAAGCCACAACAAAGCTTATTCATAAAGTCATGCTTCTTTAAACAAGTTATCTGAACACAGAATGAATGTGCTCACAAACTTCCTTCTGAAGGATGTGTACATAACAATGACTATTGTGTTACAGCTCTCAGACCACTTTCACATACATTATCTAAACCTCAGAGCTATTCTAAGAGATTGGAGTAATTTATCCTCACTTTAACAGATGAGAACATCAAACCTCAAACAAGGACATTACTTAGGGTCACACAGCTAGGAATTGGTAGAGCTTGCATTTGAACCCACATCTTCTCACTTCAAATCCTGAGCTTTCTATCCTAGGAGGCAGCACAAAGGCTGCTTATGTAAGTTCCCAAGTTACACTGAAGTTGAATATACATATCTGCTTTTGCATCTGTTCAAAATTAGTATTTACTTTGAGCATGGTGGAACAACTAATCTTTTTTTTTTTTTTAAGATTTTATTTATTTGACAGAGAGAGAAAATACACAAGCAGGGGGAGCAGCAGGCAGAGGGGGAGGGAGAAGCAGGCTCCTCACTGAGGAAGGAGCCTGGAGTTGGGGCTCGATCCCAGGATCCTGGGATCATGACCCGAGCCAAAGGCAGACACTTAACTGACTGAGCCACCCAGGTGCCCCAGTTTGTTTGTTTGTTTGTTTTTAAAGATTTATTTATTTTGGAGAGAGAGAGAGAGAAAGAGAGAGAGAGAGAGAACACGCAGGAGGGGAGAGGCAGAGGGAGAGGGAGAGAGAGAATCTCAAGCTGACTCCCTGCTGAGTCTGCCGAACGGAGACACCTGTGTGGGGCTTGATCCCATGACACAGAGATCATGACCTGAACTGAAATCAAGAGGTGGATGCTTAAGCCACCTAGGTGCCCCACAACTAATCTTACTGGTATGCTAGGACTAATCCATTCTGTTAGTTACTGAATTTAAACAAATGCATTTTAATTACCACAAGTTTAAAAAATATTAATGTCATCACTACCAAAAAAGTTACCATTTTTTTTTTTTGGCATTTTATAAGTGCCACATGCTATACTAGTTCTACATATTATCTAATTAAATTGTCTTAACAATCCCATGAGAGAAGTACTCCTATTATTCCTATGTTATACATGAATTCTCTGAGGTCAAAAGCAGTTAAGGGATTTGTCCAGCATTACACAGGTGGAAAAGATAAGGCTAGAATTTGCACCCAGGTTTGTGAACTTCTAGCCTATATCTGATGCAACCCTCTTCATTGCCTCTTAACCTCTGATCCTACTTCTAAACAGAAAACAGTTCATGTTCCCTTGAACATTAAAAAAGCATGCACTCTGCAGCTGTACCATAGCTCATGTTCCTGTTGTGGTATGAGCTTTATTGTTTCCCACAGGAACTTTATTCCTGTCAACTTGGTCCTAATGGTTAATTGTCCATTTTCTTTTGTTGAGTTGAGAATCCCTAAAGAGGCCAGTTACACCCACAAAGTGTCAGAGGGAGAACTTAAGAACTGATCTGCTGGTCATATGCTGATCAGGGTATGAAGAGGCTTTGGTAACTATAAAGTCTTTTGCAAACATAAGGGGTTACTCCTCCTCCTCCTCCTCCTCCTCCTCCTCCTCCTCCTCAAGCACAGCAATGCCAGTTTTAGTTCCTAGCAACTTCTCCTCTACATTTGCTGTAGGTAGTAATGCAACCTCCAAAGAAACTTTCAATCTGGAAGGGTCTCTCTATGGGACTAGATAGCTGATTTCCATCCCAGTTTCCTGTGTAGTTTGTGGACCAATATGTCTCCTTGGATCACAGGAAAGAAATAGCACTGGGGCAAGAGTTTCTAGAAAACAGTGACAGATGCTCCTCTTTTCATTATTAAACTGTGGTAGAATAATTTGTGTGCTACAGAGTGAGGCTGGGTAGGCTGCTGTAGTGCGAAGAATAGGGTCCTAACTAGACATTTTCTTTCCTTGAGTTTCTTTTTTAGATGGGAAGAAGGGAGAATGAAAGAAAAGTTAAAGGAAGAACAAAGGGAGAGAAGACTAACATGGCAAAGGGATAAAAATTGTATCTGGTAGGCTGCCCTATGTGTTCTTTGGTTTATCACGTTATAATAATGGTGACAGTTAACCAACTGTTTTTTGCAAGCTTACGAGGTGCTAACTCTAAGTGGTTCATAAGCACTACACAGCCCTGTGAGGGAGGTGCAATAACTCCACTTTGAAAATGAGACACCGGGGACGCCTGAGTGGCTCAGTGGTTAAGTGTCTGCCTTCGGCTCGGGGCGTGATCCCAGTTCCCCGCGGGGAGCCCGCTTCTCCCTCTGCCTGTGACTCTGCCTTGCTCTCTGTCTCTCATGAATACATAAATAAAATCTTTAAAAAAATGAGACATCGAAGCTCAGAGAGACTGTATACCTTGCCTAAGACTGCAGGGGCAGGAAGGCACAGAACAAGGATCTAAACTAGGTCTGGCTCCGGAGTCTGTGTTCTTAACCACCTCCCCGGGGAGTATTAGCTGGACAGTCAGATACTACAGTATTTATTATAAGTCTCTTGCTTGGAAGGACCATCCCCTTCATGTAACTGAAGCACATAGCTCCCCATAACAGTGTATTACAGGTATTTGGGCAAATTTCTAGCTCCTCAATGATCTGAAACCCAGTGATTATTAGAACTGGAGGGGATTTTTAGAAGTTATCTCTGTAACAGATGGGGAGAGCAAAGTCCAGTGAGGGAAAAGAACTTACCCTAGATTACTTAGCATTCATGGCAGATGTAGGGCCAAATCTAGATTTTTCATTCCCTTTAGGGAATGATGTAGGGCCAAATCTAGATTTTTCATCCCCTTTCATTCAGCCTTTAGGCAGGCTGTTTAATGAGGACACCAACTCTATAAAGTGTTACTAATGTCAAAATGGCTTCAACCTCGGTATATTGTCAGGGAGGCCCTGAATACCAAACAAAAGATGTGACCTTCTCCTTGCCCTGGTATCCTTGATAGTGGCTTTGGTCACTATACTCTTAAACAACAATGTTGGGGGCAGGGGGGAAGGCCCAGAGAGAACAGAGGCTTCTATCGAGATGGGTGGTGTGGGGGTGGGAAGGAAGCCTCTTCTTGGATCACAGAAGATCCAAGTGTGCATGCAGAGTGAATGTAAAAAGCAGAAAGAGAGTAAAAGAATAGAGAGCATAACAAGAATGAGGAAAAGCATGTTTCCTTATTCTGGGATGACAGTTCCCAAGATTAGTCCCTCTTGGGCTCTAGAAGACATGATTTCAAGTAAATAAAAGGAAGTCCCACTTTACAGAATGGTTCACAAGCTCACTGTCCCTGAACGCTGAATAAATGGGGGGTAGGCAAATTAATGAATGAGGATTCCATAGTATGGTAAGAGAAATCTAGTGCAGATTAGCCCCACTGGTGTGCCAGGTTGTAGGTGTGCCAGGATGCTAGCATCCTCATCCCCTAGGGCAACGAGAGTCCTCAGGGCTGGGTTGCTTCTAACCCTGAGCAGCTTAGTGTGGTTACTGCAATGAGGCACACAGACATTTTCAACATTATTTGTAAAAGGCTGGAAGCACTGGTCTGGGGACATGCCTCACTTTCAGAGGCTGATATCATGGAAGGTAGCCAGGTATAAACAGTTCCTAGGATGCCTCTGATAAAAGACTGGTCCATAACGAATGCTACCACTATGTTTGGGGAGAAACCTGTTAACCGGCTAGGTTCAGAACTGTTACCTCATAAAAACCTGAAAAACCCTAATGACTGCCCAACAGTTTCACCACTAGGCCTTTAAGTGCCAATTAGGGAGGCAGTAAGAAAATGCCTTGGTGGGATCTGAATTCTAGTTCTGCATGTACGCTCTTGGGCAGTCATTTAACCTCCAGAAGACCCAAATTTCTCAACTGCAAGCTGGTGACAACATCATCCAATACCTAATAGCTTTTCCCTCTTTCCCTCTGGGTCTTTCACACTATCACCTGAGAGAGATGAACACAATGTCTGGTCCTGCCTCTCTCCTACTTAAAATTCTGACATGACTCCCTACCACAACAGCAGAGTCCCCCTTTTGCTTTGGCCTCATTTTCCCAATGTGCAAATGGATGGTGTTTCTGGCAAGGCTTCTAGCACATCCATAATGGAAGACATGGCTGGAAAGACAGTTTGGAGACGGATCATGAAGGGTTTAGTTTAAACTTTTCTCCCTGGCTTGAGGGATCTAGAGTGGCATGCTCGGCATGCTCTTCAGGCAGAGTAGCTGGGGGAAAGTAAGCATTTTGAATGCATTTTAGTACTCAAGCAGGGCCACATGAGTTGGTGTGTGCGCAATTCTGCACGCAAATGCCGCTCAAGAGCTGGAGCTTTGAACAGGAGTTAAAAGAGTTGAGTCCCTAACGACATACAAAAGACTTGCCGGTGTGATTTATTCTGATGTATTTACTTATCCAATTACCAAAACAGCAGGAGATCATTAAATTTTCTAGTTACCAGATGCAGCACGTTCAATATCTTAAATGTTACCAAGGCTCTCTCTGAGCTATTTTGATATTACATTTCATCTGCCCAAAAGCTTATGAAACTGGAAGGCAAGAATCATGAACAGAACAGGTGTTTTCTTTGAAGGTTGGTCCAGCAGGCACCTGTACAATACCAAACTTATACCAGTAGCTCCCAAACTCTCTCCTGGGCTTGAGGAAAAGTACCCTGATGCGAAGCACAAGCATTTAGGACAGAACACGCTAAGGAAGTGGTCCCTGAAGGTGGCTGGGGCTATGCACCTCACCTAGCCAGGCTTTCTTCATGCTAATTTCCTGTCAGTTCGGTCCTCGAGTGTCCACAGGAGCTCAAGGCTCAGGGCTCAGAGCAGAGGAGGGGAGAAAGGAACAAGCACCCTTTGAGAGACTGCAAACCTGGCTCCTCACTCTAGCACACGGCTCCTAACTACCTGTGGGATCTTGGGCAAGTCACTTTTCCTCCTCTGAGTCTCCTTCTGTTAAGTAAGGATGTTGAATCTGATGCACCACTTAGATACCTGCTAGGAGCATTTACGCAGCTTGTCTTCCACTGTGCTTTACACGAATGTCTCCAGGATAAGGCTGAGCAAGTTAAAGACAGGAACTGTGTGTTTTCCTGTTTTTGTAGTTTCTAGCAAAGAACCTGGTACATTCTATGCTCTCAATAAATGCTTGTTGAATAAATGATCAAACCAGAAATGGACATCATGCAACATTGAAAAATACAGAGCAAAAATTTATTAGCAACATTTGTAAAGTTAAGTGGCAAAACAGATGTTTATTTTCTTTTGAAAAACTACATCAAATAAGTGGTATCTGGGCCTGTATGTTTTAAAAGGGTGGTGGTATTGGCCCCAACATTCTTTCTTTAAATTCTATCCCCTCACAGACCTTATGCTTTAACCAGTTAGACCAGTTTGTTATTTCCAAATACGTCTGGTGCTTCTCCTCTCTGAACCTTTGCTTATGCTGTTTCCTCTACTGGACTGTCCTTCCTTCCTAGTTCCATCTACCCTTTAAGGCTCATCTCAAATGCCACTTCATCTACAAAACCAGGTGACAGAGTGACAGAGCCTAAATTAATCTCATTTTCCGGTTCCTTGTAAGAGAGTTAATTACAAGTGACATCTTCTCCCATCACTGGCGATGGATGTTCCTGGAACACAAGGGCCCATATACGTTCATTGTGGGGCCTAGTCTACACATGCTCTGTGTGTGGCCAGTCCCCAGCTGCTTGCACAAATACCTCTGTTTCATCTCAGACTCCTCAGACGTGGTGGCTGCCAACATCTGTTTGCACACCTAAGGTCAGTCAGTGTTTGAATTGAAGTGTAGATACTGGCAATGTGGACCCAGTCCTTTGTTAAACCAGCACTACTGTACTTTGATCAGGCGAGGCTACCTGCTTCTGGAGGATCTAACTCAAAGGATCAGCTGCAGTCTCACACTGAGTTATCTGTCTGCTGTGCCTCCCAGGTTTGTCTATGAGTCTTTCTCTCCAGGCAGGTTGGATTCTGAGGGCATAAAATAAGGACTGGCTGTCTATCCTCAGGGCCGACTGTATTGCTGGAACCGGTGTGAACTCAGCAAATGTTTGTTGAAAGACTGACCTACTGCATGACGGAGTGGAGGCTCCCCACTCCTCCTGGAGCCCCAACCAGTCCAAAGAAAGGGAGTCAAGAGTTGTATTCCCAGGCCCGCCTGCCCTAGCCTCACTAGGACAGCAGGCAGAACTCGTCAGTGACACCATTAACAGGTCACCCTAGTAGGCCCCCTGGCTCTGGACCCCTCTGGCCCTTGCTTCAGTCAGTTGTGCTGCACAGACACAGAGACGGGCAATAAGTTTGCATCAGTTGCCCTTTCAGAAGGGACAGATATTTCCCTGTCTATTTAAACTGCTGTTGGAATTGGCTAATTAGAAGGATTTAAAAAATCTTAATAGTCTAAACAGAGAAAACTGGTTCTGAATTATTAAGCAACATTTCCAATGCATCTGAATAACCTTAAGTGACTTAGCTGCCACCTGATCCTAAGCTCTGGCTCAGATAAATAAATGTGAAATATTGTCAAAGCCCCAGCTTATAGGAGCCTCCAGCTACAGTAAATAAAAGCTTAAGTCCCCATAAACTGCCTGGGACAGAGACATTCTCACATAAAAGGAGAGAAGATGATCTTAAATAAAGCCATTAAGACCAGAAAGCCAGTGGTTTTTGTTCTAGTTTTCAGAATAGTGCTGTCAACGGGGCAGGTATTATCTACATGCAGGTCATTTAATCATAGAGTCACATAGTATCAGAATGGGAAGAAGATTCAGAAAGCACTTATTTTAACCTTTTTCTATTTCAGATGAAGAAAATAAGACCCAGAGAAGTATGTCCCTTGCTTGAAATCATACAACAAATGGCTGGAAGAACTGAAATACTGCCTTGGACGCCTGGTTCCCAGCTTAGTTCCCTTCCCTGCCTATCACACTCTTCTAAGAATGTCCTGCTGGAGATGTCAAAATGAGAGGCTGGCAACTGGCTGTTAACACCTGAAAATTTTAACCAGATGAGTGACTTCTGGAGCTTAAATTCCAGAGACCCCATGGTTCCCCCCAAGACTCTGGAGTTCTCTTCCATGACGATGCAGCAGGAGGGGCAGGGAGAAACCTGGAGGTGGCGGGAGAGACCTGGGATGAGGGAGGGCAGGAACAGGTGAGGGTGAATGTCACTATATGGTGGCCTTCTATTGCCTCTGCTCAAGCCACAGAGCTACCGTGAGTTTCTGCCTGGTGAGATGGAAAATACAAAAGCGAAAACCAAATAAAAACAGTGGATGCATGAATGGACAGGAATACTTTATTTCTTTTCATTTATTTACTAAACAAATATTTCCTGAGTGTTTCCTACAGTGTCGGAATCTGCGATAGGCATTGGGACACAACAGCGAACAAGGCACCACCTCCATCCTCAAGGAATGGAGAACCCGGGACAGGATGCAGGCAGGAAATGGGCCCACTGCAATTCTGACCAGGGGAGGGCTCGGACAGGGAACTGGTGCAGTGGCGGGGACACAAGGGTGGCAGGCACCTTGGTCCTAGGGGGTCAATCAGCTCTCCCTGTCTTCCTTGGGTCATTCGAATGTGCGCAACTGCTCCCTACAGTCGAATTAACCATTTTTCTGATTTCTACTTTTATACATAATAATTCACTATTGTTGCCCACTGTGTGCCAAGCACAATGCAAGGGAATACTCAGATAAACGAGACACAATCTCAAATAATTTGATGTGTATAGCTCTTTTTTTGTTTAAAAAAACATACACCTTATCTTCATGACTATGTAAATTTGGGCCCAGCATTTCTGCTTTGGTATCTTTTGGTTTTCCTAAGCCATGATCAAGTTCCTTTCCTTCTCTGTATCTTGAGTGCTTCATTCATAAAATAGGGTTTTTTTCTAGTTCTCACAGTCTAAGAGAGGCATGAGGAAAGCCTGTTCATACAAGGCTCTTACATTAGAGCCAACCAGAGGAAGGAAAGTAAAATAAATATGGAAGTGGCAAAGGAGTCCTCAGGTTTGGGATTCAGCTACAGGTATACAGGTATTAAACCTGAAGCCTTGATGTCCTGCTGCTAGGAAAAGAGTAGGGTGTGGTCAGGGTGCAGTAGGCTGGGGCTAGGCTGCGGCCAGGCCAGGCTAGGACCAGAGCTGGCACTGCAGTGAGACCGGCGGGCGGGGGTGGGATTTGGCATGTTGGTGCAGGTGCTAACACACTCTGGAACTCCAGCACTGGCTTTGAAAATTACAAGGAGTGTCTAGAAAAGGTTAATCTGCACATATACACGTTTGCAGTTGTTTGTATTTACAATGGGGTTATTATACAGACTTTAAGTGAGTAAAGCATGTCTGCAGAAGCACCTGGAATATTGAGCACAGAACTAATGATTTTTTATTTATGGCCAGATGAAATCAGATTGGATTGTATGTAAAGCCTTCAAAAGTTTATTTGATTTCTGATAACGCAATTCTGAATGGTATGGTGTTTTATAAACCCCTTATAAAATTAACTTCTGGAGCAAAGTAAATAATTTTTTAAATGCTTAAATACATCAACATACCTGTACATAATCAGTAATAGTCACTCCATTTTATGTTTGCATGGTATGGGGAAAGGACCTGAGTTATGGGAATTAAATATTGGTACTGATATTTATTGTGCAACCCTGAAAAATTTAAGCTAAGCTTCCACGTCTTTACCTGTAAAATGGGAATAATATCTATCTTTCAGAGAATATACTTGATTGTGCACATAATGGCATAAAAATAAATGGTTTTTATTCATTGTCCTCACTCCCTACCACTCCAACTCCTTTGTAATGAGTAGAAAGGGCAATAGCAGATTTTGTGAAGGCTCTTAATTCCATTCAGTTTCCATGAAATGGCTATAATTTAAAAACATATTTTAAAAACTCCTTTGTGTATTTCTTTAATCTGGTCAGGAACATAAATGATGGGTTTTCTTTTCTTTTCTTTTTTTTTTTTTTTTGATGGGTTTTCTTATATAATAACATTGGTTCTCTCAGTACCTCTGTGGGTTAGCAAAAACCTTTCCTCTGCTTGCCATCAACTTCATCATAATAGCTTAGATACACTGAGCACTTACTACATGCTGGTGGTTTATAAGTATCAGTTCATTTCATTTTTACAACAGCCCAGTGAAGTAGGTACTATCATCCTTATAGGTGAGGAAACTGAGCTCTATAGAGGTTAGGAAATTTGCCCAAGATTGAAGAGTTAGGAAATGGTAGAGTTGAGATTCAGTGTGGGAGGCCAGAATCCAATCTTTTAAACACCACTCTCTACTGTCTATTGCTCATCTCCTTCAAATCCACTCCAGTCACTGTCAGGGGAATTTTCTGGTGTTGAGCCAGTCTCACCAGTTTAAATCTCAATCCTCTGTTAGCACCACCAAGACTTTCTCCTGGTACCTGAGACTCAACAAATCTGTCTCAAGTGAAATCTGCTTCCTTATCTGTCTTCCTTCATTTCTCTACATGGTAAATACCATCTTTCTTATCATTCAGGCTGGGAACCTCTAAGTTTCCTCTGACAACTCCTTCTCTACCCCACCACAGACATAATTTGACAATCACCAAGTCCCACTGATTGTTCCTTTTTCCTGATTCTGCTGCCTTTTCTTCATCCCTACTGATGCCATCTTAGTTAAGATTTCCATAGCCTATTGTCTTGTCGACTGTAATAGTCCTATCTGGTCTCCTTTTTCCAGGGTCTCCCTACTCTAATCCTTCTTGATAAAAATAACCCACAAGTTTTAGACAATAAGGAAAAGGTAAAAATATGAAATCAAAAGACCACTGCTCTGAAACTTATTAGCTATGTCAATTTGTGTCAGCCACGTGGCAATTGCAATCCTAAATTCTCATCTTTATTACAAGGGTTAACACTTAACTAGTTCAAATTACCACTAGACTTGTTTTTATGAGGGCAAGAATTTTATCTAGCCTATTCACTACCATATCCCCAATATCTTATGCATAAGAGGTGCTCAAATATTTGCTAGATTAATACATAGAAGACTCTTCAGTTATTTTTTCATCTCCTATCTCAATCCTTCCATGCCCAACTTCATATCCTAAATTCCATCACAGAAAACTCTATCCTTATTCCCTGGTAACCACTAATTTATTTTTCATCCTTACAATTTTGTCAATTCAAGAATGTTGTATAAATGGAATCATACAGTATGTGCAATCTTTTGAGATTACCTTTTTCCACTCAGCATAATGCTTTTGAGATCTATCCAGATTTTTTCATCATGTATCAAGCGTTCACTCCTTCTCATTGCTATTCCGTTTTAAAAATACTTGTTCAAACCCTGTTTCTTCTGCAAAGCTTTACTGATCTCCCAGTAGAACTAAAGCCTCTACTATTCCTTGGGTTCCCATTATATCTGGCATAGACTATCATAACATTTTTAACCTTTGAATATCTTTGTTTATGTATTAGGGCTTTTGGTCCCATTTTGTATCTTTAGTGCCTAACAAGTACCTGGTAAAACTAAGTATGTATTAAATGTTTATCAACTAACTTAGAAGTTAGAGGTAAAAGTATATTTGAATATGGCAAAATGCTATGCAAGTGTTCCTAAAAGGCTACAGAGCCCATATTAAATTGGTCTTCATGATTCCATAGATTCTGATATTTGTAAATTCACCTACTCATTAACCTTCATTTCTAACTCTGAAATCCACACTTGCAGTACTTTCATGGTCATGTGAGAACACGTTTAGAGTGGTGAAAAATTCAGTTGCCTGGTACCCATGTTCCCATCTGAGGTCAAATGAGGCAATACTCTACTTTATTGTTTCAGCTCTCATAGTGTAAACAAATGTCCTTCTTGTGGTAGATTTAGTGTCATGGTTTTTGCATTTTTGTGTGTGTGGGTTTGTGTGTGTGTGTGTGTGTGTGTGATTTTGCTGTTTCAAATGCCCCCAAGCATACTACTAAAGTGCTGTCTGGTGTTCCCAAATTTAAGAAGGTTGTGATATGCCTTATGGAGAAAATGTGTGTGCTAGATAAACTTCGTTCAGGCATAAGTTATAGTATTGCTGGCCATGAGTGTAATGTTAATGAAGCCTTATACACTAACTAAAATGTCTTTAAACAGAAACACACATAAAACAAAGTTATGTATTGATTGGTTGATGAAAACTTGTACCCAGAAACTCACAGGAACTTAACCAAGTATTTCCTTTAGAAGCAATATTGAGTATTTGCTAACTCAGTGTTTGTGGCAACTTTATACAATATAACTACTGTGAAAAATGAAAACTGTACTTCTCAGTTCTAAAACTATCAGCTCCCTATAGCCTAAAGAATGAAGTAAATTTTTTAACCTCAGGTACAGTGCTCACCTGTACAACTGACAGACACAGACCTTTTTGTTCAAGCAAAATAGTGTATTCTTCTTCATGCTGTGCCTAAGTTGGCAGGATGTGTTGTCTCTTGTGCCTGCTAGGGTGATTTCTTGTTTTATCTCCCCTACCAGACTTGGCCTTCTAGACCAAGACCATGTCATCATCATTATCACACCCAACAAAGTGTGCCATCCCTACATCCTTTTCTCCAGCCTATATCAACTCACATCTTGGTGAGTCCTTACTCTAGGCCTGTGCAAGCCCATGCCAGAAATGGAGGTGCAAAGGCAAACAAGATGCAGTACAGCTATTGCCCTAAATGAGCTTACCCTAGAAGAGAACTCTGACATAAATGAGGTAAAAAATCTCCAGAGGAAATAAGCCTATCTCTCACCCTAGGAAAAATGCCATAGACTCATTCAGGAATGTTTCCGACTATGAAAGAAATCTGCTAGTTTAGTAAAACAGAAGTCAGATAATTAAACTCTAGATAATGCTAGTTGAACACAACTCTCAAACTATTGCTATTAGGCCTATAAGGCACAGTGTTTGATATCCTTACTTGAAAGCTAGTAGTTTCCAGTTAATATTGGACAAAGGTTCTTTGTCCTCTTGAAACCAAAACATGAAAGAAAAAATAAGGATAGAAAGAAGGTGGGTAGGGAGAGAAATAATCAACATTATTATCATACCAGTTACTATTATTATATTCATACACTGTGGTAAATGTTATATGTATTAAACATTTTACATTCATTCTTTTATTTAATGTTCACAATAGCCCTTTGAAGTAGGTATTGTTTTTTTGTTTTTTGTTTTTTGTTTTTTTTTTAATGTGAGAATCCATTGAAAGCCTTAAGGGATTTCTTTTTTTTTTTTTTTTTTTAATTTTTATTTATTTATGGTAGTCACAGAGAGAGAGAGAGAGAGAGAGAGAGAGAGAGAGGCAGAAACATAGGCAGAGGGAGAAGCAGGCTCCATGCACCGGGAGCCCGACGTGGGATTCGATCCTGGTCTCCAGGATCGCGCCCTGGGCCAAAGGCAGGCGCCAAACCGCTGCGCCACCCAGGGATCCCCTGAAGTAGGTATTGTTATTCCCATTTTTACCAAGGGAATAAGTAATCTAAGATCACTCAATGAAAAGCTGATCCAGAATTCAAGGCCAGGTCCATTTGACTCTATAGCCGGTATGTGCTTTTATTTCAGGCTACAATGCCTCTGAAATGTGATTGAAAAGAAGACGTAGTATTAAATAAATCATCTTTACAGTGTTGATTTATATTTGCTTATAAAACAAGCAAGGAAAAATAAATACCAACAACTCCTCCTTTATTTTAAGTAGCTAGTTTGAAGAAAGTATTTTCCCTCTGCAGTGAGGGCAAGTGGCTGAAGCCTGAAGGACAACTGCAGGACCACTGCAGATTTGGGAGCAAGTTTACATGGAGTATGTTGGCACTCTAGAACTAGGAGATGACCATCTCGAGGGACTGTGCTTTCCTCGGGTTCTCTTGAAGATCCCCTTTGAAAATACAGGATTAACTGGTGCTTGTTAGTACAGCTGACCCTTGAACAACATGGTTTGAATTCAGCAGGTCCACCTACATGCAGTTTTTTGGATAAATATAATTTATTACTGTCGATGCATCTTCTCCTTAATAAGATTTTCTTTTTTTCTAGCTTTCTTTATTGCAATAATACAGCATATAATACATATAACATATGAAATATGTGTTAATTGACTGTTGATATTGTTGGTAAGGCTTCTAGTCAACAGTAGTCTATTAGTACATAAGTTTTCAGGGAGGTAAAAGTTATATGTGGATTTTTGACTGCACAGAGGGTTGGTGTCCCTAACCCCCATATTATTCAAGGATCAGCTGTATTCTTCTGAAGGTTACTTTTATCCTTCATTAAAGGACTAAGTACTGTTACAAGTTAAAGTAAAAGACAAAGTCAAATGCTCTAAGCTTCCCACTTTCAGAATTCCACCTACATATCCAGTAGTAAACCCCAGAAATGAATTTGAGATGTGAATACCTTAAAAATTAAAATTATAAGAAAATAATAAAATTATATGTGTGGAGAAGGGTTAATACAGCAGACCTGACAGCTATTCTTTTTTTTCTTCTTTTTTTTTTCCCTGACAGCTATTCTTTTGAAAGGTTGGTCCTTGGCTGGCATTTGGGAACCTGGGTTTAGAGAGGCTTCTCACCATTCCCAGAACTGGTAAGGGTGGCTCACTATGCCTAAATTGTTTGGGCAAACAATGTAATTTATGCTGAACACCTGCTTTCCTCCTGGGATTCTGGAATTTTGGGACATGCCACTGTACAGGGTACATACATGATCAGTTCCCAACTAAAACCCAAACCGCCAAACCCAAAGCGCCAAACCGCTGCGCCACCCAAGGATCCCCAGCCATTTCTTCAGCTTAGCTGTTGTCACCTCTGTTGTTGCAATAGCAAGGTATTGCTCCTTCCCTATCATCCCTTGCATTCCAGCAGGGATCTTCTCTAACAATTTTAGTATTAGCTCTGTAAATGCTAAAAGTATTGCTACAGGGATGCCTGGGTGGCTCAGCAGTTAAGCGTCTGCCTTTGGCTCAGGGAGTGATCCTGGAGTCCTGGGATTGAGTCCCACATCGGGCTCCCTGCATGGGGAGGGATCCCTCTCTGCCTGTGTCTCTGCCTCTCTCTCTCCCTCTCTCCCCCTCTCATGAATAAATAAATAAATAAATTAATTAATTAATTAAAAAAATAAAAGTATTGCTACATGTTTGAATAAATTTGCAATTAGAAAAGGGTGGGCAGGAATTTAAAAAAATTATAGTCTTGTGGCTATTGTATCTAGATATCTGGTAAAAACAGAAATAAAACATTATATGCTTCCAATTTCATCCCAACTAAAGAAAGCTGCAAATTGTGTTAGCAGAACATAATTTTTGTGACTTTGCCACTGGTGAGTGGGTTAAAATATAAACTCCAAGTACTGAAAAAGGAACAAGTCTCCAGAATTAACGATTTTTGCTTTTGAAGCCTCTAGAAAAAGGGAGATAACATGGTAAGGAGAGGCAATCTCCAGATAGGGACACACCTTGGGGGACGCCTGGGTGGCTCAGCGGTTGAGTGTCTGCCTTTGGCTCAGGGCATGATCCTGGGGTCCTGGGATTGAGTCCCGCATGGGGCTCCCTGCATGGAGCCTGCTTCTCCCTCTGCCTGTGCCTCTGCCTCTCTCTCTGTGTCTCTCTCATGAACAAATAAATACAATCTTAAAAAAAAAAAAAAAAAAAAAAGAGAGCCACACTTTGGGGTTTTTAAAAAAAATAGTTTTTAGTTTGCCAATGATCTTATAAAATCAGATCTCTGATCTTTAGAGACTGATGATCTTCCTGTGTGGTATGCATATTTTTTAGTATGTAAATTTGGACAATAACAAAAGGGCTTAGGAAAGTGCTGCATGTTACTTGAATTTAGAACACTGCTGCTGCCTGGTCCTTCAGCACCTTGGCTTTGCTGCTGCTGAAGAAAAGTTCCTGGCTTCATTTGGAATCCTAAATCCATAGATCGTAATTGTCTAGACCTGACTCTAAACAAAAACCTAACGCTACCTGTTGTAAGCTGTTTCAGCATCAGAAGGTGCTGTGCTGAACTGAAAGCAAGCATAAACTCAATGACCAGGACTTTGAGTCTGGAATTGTAGATTTAGGACACTCTCTGTGGGGCCTGAAATTCTGAAGACATCATGAGCATTATCTGTACTATCTGGGTCACATACAAATGCCTGTAGGAAAGGATTTGTTTTTTGATAGGATCATATAAAATCAAGCTCTGATTTGGCTTATATTTGGAATAGAGACCAACTATATTCCTAATTTGTGATTCCTGCCAAAAGCTGTAAATTGGGGGAGGGCACGCAAGGAGTGTGACTCCTCTGCCCATTCTTGACAGACTCTGGACTCTTAACTTCTACCTTTGGGGGAATGTCTCACTGCTGTTGACTTGTGTTCAACTTCCCAGTTTAGTTGCAGTTTGCAACAAAAGACTAATAAATAGCTTGACTCTACTTTTCTCACCTTTCTCCTGGTGTACACACCCTAGAAAGACAATCTGATAATTAAATGCTGCTATTCCCAAAAAGGGATTGATCATCCCTCGTGAATGTCAATGTTAAAAGGATAGTTTTAAAGGCAGGAAGGAACAATGTCAATGTTATTGACATTCATGAGGCAGATGAACTGGTATTATGGACAAGCAAATCTATTTGAGACTGTGAAACCAAGGGCTGAATTAAACTATCTGGAATGACAGAGAACTCATGGGTGGGAGGTACTGCACTGGGCCTAATGCATGTCCTGCTTGGGGTGCTCTAACACTTAATTATAAATTTTGTTTCTGGGGGTACCAGGTATCCCCCTGGGATTGTACTTCTTGTGTGTACCCTGATATCATGACACTGCCTGAGCCCTGTAAGATGTTCAGAGGTCAGCTTCAACTTAGCCAGAATTCTGCTATACCTGAGTTGATGACATGGGCCATGTGAAAACATGGTTAATACAGAAACTTAAGGAGGAAGCCACCTTGCTTTCTAAGATGGACTTTAATGGTTAAGGGGATTTGTTTTAGCTGGCGAAGTCCAGGATCCCTAAAAAGCATAAATGGGCTCCATACTGGAGGCTGCTTTTATTCTGCATGTAGGGTCCTATTGATTCTAATTTTTTTGTAAAGATGCCTTGGTCAAGAGTCAAGGGGATGACATATATAGAAAGGAGTTAACGTAAGCAAGTCTGACTGATATTCTTTGAAAGTCTTGTTTACAAGGTTGGTCTTGGGTTGGCATGTGGCAACACGGTTTTCAGGAGGGTTCCCAACATTCTCAGAACTAGTAAGTGTGATTCAATAAACCTAAACTGTGTAAACTACAGTTTGTGTTGAATGCCTACTTTCCTTCCGGGATTCTGGAATTTCGGTAACTAGACAGAGGGTATCTGCCTTTGTGATCAGGTTTCAATAAAAACCCTTGCTATGCAGTCCGTAGTAAGCTTCCTTGCTTGACTATACTTCACATGTGTTGTCTCAAATCAATGGGGAAATTAAGTTCATTCTGTGTGACTCTCCTGGGATAAGACTCTTGGAAGCTTTTGCCTGCTTTTCCCTGGACTTCTCCCCATGTGCCTTTCCTCTTTGCTGATTTGGTTGTATCCTTTTGCTGTAGTAAATCATAGCCATGAGTATGACTACATGTTAGTTTTGTGAGTCCTCCTAGGAAGTCATCAAACCTGGAGGCAGTCCTGGGATCCCCTCTGACACATTATATGAAAAAGTTTTCTGTTTAGGATAAAAGCATAGACTTTGGAAGTTCAATCATAATTATGTCCGTTACTTGGCATGTGACCTTGGAAATATTACTTATGGTCTCTTATCCCCAGTTGTTCTACTTGTAAAATGGGGCTATAGGGCTTGTACAAAGATTTTTTTTTTTTAAGATTTTACTTATTTATTCATGAGACACACACACAGAGAGAGAGAGATAGACAGAGAGAGAGAGAGAGAGAGAGAGACAGGCAGACGGAGAAGCAGGCTCTATGCAGGGAGCCTGATGTGGGACTCGATCCCGTGACTCCAGGATCACGCCCTGGACCGCAAGCAGACGCTCTACCGCTGAGCCACCAGGCGTCTCCAAATAAAGATTAAATGAGAGAATGTTTCCCAAAGCATTTGGTAGAATATTAATAACTGTTAATTCCTGTCTGACCGAGAGCTGGAAAAGGCTGTTAAGAACTGTAGAGGTCACCAAATCAGCCCCCAAAATTTCAAAGAAAACTTTCATATTAGTAAGCCACCCACTTTTTGAAGGCTCAGACCCAATTCATCTTGAAACTAAGCAGGAAACTGTACGAACACATTTCACTGCGAACCTCTTTGGTGTTTAGTCGTATCTCCCTGCAATCTCAATAAGAGGATTCTGCTTTGTGGCAAGAGTAACATGGAGGAAGTGGGAGAGAACATGCTCCCTTAAAGGAAAATATGCTGAAAGTGAGATGGTGTGGTTTCATCCTACAGACAGGGCCTCGCCCAGAGGCATGTCCAACCGGTGAGCCATGTTATTTCTTCCAAGCACAAAGTCTACACATTTTAAAGCACCGTATGTCCTGAGCATCTACCGTGTGTTGTGTTCTTGCCCTCAAATCACCTTTTAACTCTACAACCACCTCAAACACAGCTATTATTATCTGCCTTATAAAGGTGAAGGAACAAGCTTAGAGAGGTTGTGTGCCTCGCCCAAGGTCCACCTGGACCTTGGCAGGACCTTACCTGGACCTTGGTAACTGGTTCTTTATATAACTGTGCTGTTTCCCTGTCATGACTGCCAATACTCAAAACACATTTTTCCTGCACTATGGGGACTAAATAGTGGATTTCCTTCTAAGGAAGAGTCTGTTATAACACAAGTGACAAAATGCAGGTCACCCTCATATTAGGAATGAAGAATGCGTATCAAAACTTATTTTTTAAAGGCTAGAAACAGGGCAAAAGCAGTGACTTGCTGGAAAGGGATAAAAGAAACTCAGCATTACCAAATCAAGCAGCATGGGCCTCTGCCATTTACCAAGTGTTTTCATTATCACTTTTATCTTATCATCACAATATATTAGTGAGGACACATGACATTATCCTCACTTGAAAGATGAAGTAACTGAAATTTAGCAAAGTAATATAATGTACTCAATGTAACTCAGCAAATAGATGGAGATGCCAGCATTATCTCTCTGACTCCAAGTACAGATGCACTAGGAGAAACTATGGAACTATTTATCAAAATAGCTCAGGTGTTAGTAGACCATGTATTAGCATCTCTCTAATCTTCCCCTGCTTGGCTGCATTTTTATCAATCTCATTTTAAGTACTGCAACAACCCTTGACTATTCTTCTGGCTTCAGTCTTTCTTCATGTTGATTCATCTTTCCAGGCTACCAGTACAATATAATGGAAAGAATCAGCACCTTCATACTCAATTTCTACTTCCTGGCTATGTGATCTTGGACAAAACACTTAACTAAGAAGCTTCAGTTCTTGTATCTGTAAAGTGGGAATAATATTTGCCTGATATAACAGCTTTTGGATGTGGGTTTGAAATCTGCTTCTTCATGCCTTTTGTTTGTTCAACTATAAACTAAAGACAATACCAATTTCACAAGTTGGTTGTAAGGATTCAATTAGATGACACTTGTAAAGGGCACAGCATAATTGCCTAATCCACAGTGGGAATTCAATAAATGGTAGATAGCCTAAGGGTTGTCAGTAAGGTGGGAGCTGGAAGGAGGGAAGGAAGACTGCTATGAGTTGGTCAGAAAAGGCCTCAATGAAAAGGCAACATTTGAACAGAGACTTGAAGGAAGTAAGGGCATGAGCAATGCAGATTCCTAGAGGAAGAAAGTGCAAGTGCAAGGTTCTGAAGTGAGAAAATGTTTTGTTGTCTTTTACAAATAGCAAGGATGCCAAGGTGACTGGAAAAGATTAAATAAGGTCAGAGAAATAGCAGGGAGTCACATCAGGGTGGCCTTTCCAAAGCTCAGAACTAGACGGGGAACCATCACAGGGTATTGAGAAAAGAAGTGATATGATTTGCCTTATATGCTTTTAAAAAGTCTCTCTGTTTTTTAGAAAAAGGGACTGAAGCGGTAGGGGGCTGCATGGGTGGAGGCAGAGTGGTCAGTTAAGATACCACTGTAATAATCTGGACAAGAGATTATAGTGGCTTGGCCTAGGGTTAGTGGTAACTGTATATATGACATTTAAGGCCATAAGACTGAATGAGATCCCCTAGATAATGAGGGTAGCAAGGGAAGAGATCAGAGGACTGACATTTATTGAGCACCTACAATGTGCCAGGCAATGTGAATTTATAAAATATGAAATAATGTATGGGTAATTATTCTTACTATGATGATAACTGTGATGACCATGACCATGTCATTACCTTGTTCAACAAATTTACATGAAATAAAGCCAAGCTCCTTTGCCTGGTAGTCTAGGTTTTATACAGTTTTTGTTCCTAGAACTTTCTATATAAATTCAATTTTTTGATTAATTTAGTCTGCACTCCCCTACCCAGCCATGCCTTGTGCATTCCAACATTAGCTTCTTTCCTCAAGCTGTCCTGGCTGCTGGAGAATGTTCTCCCCTTATCAGTTCAACAAAAATCCTATTCATCTCAAAGTTTTGTTTATCTGCTACCTTCTGTACAAAGCCTTTTCTCATTATCCAGGTCCGGGATCTTGGTCAACACTGATTTCTATTACCCTTTTTATTTGAATACTCTTAGAACCCACTACATGAACTGCAGTATGAAGATTATTTTTGTATGAAAAGCCAGGGTATTCTCAAAGGCAAAGACCATACCTTACTCCTTGGCACTTAGCACAGTGCCTAGAAAAATAAAAGTTTGTTGGTAAACAGTATGAAATACAATTAAGGGTACACTTTACCTATATCTGGCTGTGACTTTGTAATAGGAATTACAAAGACAACATGAAGAAATCAAAGATGAAATCTTTCTAAGGTTCATTTACACATTTACAGTATTTTTCTAGATGATAAACTACCTCACTCATTTATTCCTTCCTTGGAATAAATCAAGGGGCATGATGGCATAGGGATTAGGAACACAGACTCCAGAGTCACACACTTAGATCTGTATCTGGTTCTGATATTTACTTAACCATTCTCTCTCTCTCTCTTTTTTTTTTTACTTAACCTCTTTTGTGCCTGAGTTTCCTATCTCAGTGAAGAAAGGATGAATACTTACCTTTAGAATAGTTTTTGTTTGCTTATTGTTTTAATTAAACTCAATTTAGTTAACATATAGTGTATTATTAGTTTCAGAGGTAGAATTTAGTGATTCACCAGTTGCACATAATACCCAGTGTTCATTACATCAAGTGCCACCTTAATGCCCATCACCCAGTTATCCCATCCCCCCACCCCCATCAAGTCTCAGTTGTTTCCTAGAATTCAGTGTTTCTTATGGTTTGCCTCCCTCTCTGCTTTCATCTCACATAACACACTGAGAAAAGTACCTAATACAGCAAACCCTCAATAAATACTGTTATTAAAAAAATTTTATTCTGAATATTTGGTTTTTGGATAGTCATCATGATCATCATCACCTTTCATACTTAGACAGTTATCTCACAGTTTACAAAACACTTTTCTATACATTGCCTTATTTGAGTCATGCTATGGTCCTGGGAGAGGCAGAATTTATTGCTAACTTACAGAGAAGAAAACTGAGATTTAAAGAGGGGGTGTGCCTTGTTCAAGATTGCACAGCTAATCTTTTGATTCCCAGTTCCTTCCTCTATATCACTGCTTTCCCTCTATTCCATCTCAATGGTTTCAACAATAGAGACACTTAAAAAAACTATGAGTTTTCAGACTGATGTAATGTGTAAGGCATTGTTAAGGTACAGGATGCTTCATTTCATTACTTAAAAACAAAGCTTAAAATTTAGAAAATACATTTCTTAAACAAAATGAATAACCTGAAGAAATAGAAGACACCCTTGCTAAAAATATTTCCCCCCTTTAATTAGACTAATATACCAGATTAGAGTTTCATATACAGACCTATTTAAGAAGCAGGTATATTATTCTTTTAAATCTTTTGTTACTTAGTTTCTTTTTTTATTTTTTTTATTTTTTATTTTATTTTATTTTTTATTTTTTATTTTTTTACCTTTTTTTTTTTTACTTAGTTTCTTTTGTTGTAAATATTATGTAAACAGTTTACCAGATGACTTCAACCTATAAACTCAAATGTTGTGTGGTCAAAATATTTCAGAAACATCTTTCCTTAGGACATCATTTTTGAAAATAAAGCAGTTGAGAGGTTTGGGCTCTAGTCCTCTGTGGTCATCAATTGCATGTATGTTCTCAAGCAAGCCATGTCACCACCTCAGGCCCTCACTTTCTCCATATGTTGACTGACACTAATACTGCCTGCCTTGCTACCTCCCCAAGCTGACAAGGAAAAGACAGATAATTCTGTGACTGCATTTTGCACTTCAGTAAGATCTCTTGATTTCTTTCATTTTAGCAGTCTTTTGTAGCTTAATGGTGAGAAGCATGTGGTGGGGAAGTAATGGGAGAAAGGGAGAAGAACTGAGCAGGAAGTGGAGATGATGTGAGATTGTGTATGCTTTGGTAAGGAGTATGGACTGGCAGCCGTTAGAACGACTTTTAAGCAGGAAAGAGATAAGATATCATCAAATCTGTGTTTCAGAAAAATAACTCAAGAGTCAGTGGGGAGGATCGATGGGAGATACAGTAGACACGACTGGAGTCAGGGGGAAGAAGTCATAGGTTTAATCTGGACTATGAAGATTTGAGTAGTGGGGACTGGGGGTGGGGGTTAGTGGGGAAAGTGGGGAGAGGAGAGGAAAATAACAGATTTGAGAGAAGTTTAGAGGCAGACTGATATTGTGACCAACTGGATATTACTTGTGTTCCATTTCACAATCATTGTCCTTATTCTCTAAATCTTGATCATTTAGGGATACTGGAAAGCCTCAAATAATTAGATATGGTGATATTAAAATACCTGAAAGGAATGGAGCAAGCTCAGCAGTAGTAACTTTAACATGTATCTCACTGATTAGATGCTTCATCTTGCTTTATCTTGAAAACAAAGCTTTTAAGATATAGGTAGTTCAATGGCATTAAAGTTTTTCATTCTGATTCTTTTCTTTCTCTTTTTTAATCAGACAGTCTAATATAAATTGAAAATCAATCCCACTGTAATATTAGAGGCATTAACATATGAAAGTCATTGAAATACAGAATATTTTAAAAATTGGTGCTTGGAGCTGCAATTTATTGCATTTACTATGTAGTCTCTAATGTTGATTTTCTAGTTTTATTGTCCTATAGCTCTATTTTTAAAGTGGAGCTCTGTAATCTATTAGACTTTTAAAAGTAGTCAGTGCTCTTAAAAAGCAATGGCCAAAGAAAACCTGGGTTTTAGTGTTGGCTCTGCTATTGATCACTAAATTTTATCATGCTTTGATTTTTCCATCTGTAAAATGACAGCATTGGCCTTGATGTTTCTGAGATTCATTGGGCAAATACATCAATGATTCCAATGATACATTATTTTGTCTGGTTTAGAGTTCACTGCTGCTATGCTTTCTTTAGCAAGAAGCCTTTCTCACCTCTTTGGCTTCTCTCCACTTGAGATAATTATAGCAGATACTGTTTATTATGTGGTAGGGACATAGTAGCCTACATACACTCATTTCATTCTTACCACACACAACTCTTGGAGCTAGGTATTACTATTTTTCTTTCAAAGAGAGAAAGGTGAAGAAATAAACATTCAGCACAGCCAAGTAAGTTGTCCAATGTCATACAGCAGGTATAGAGTGGACCTCAGATATGGACCTCTCAAAGAGAGAAAGGTGAAGAAATAAACATTCAGCACAGCCAAGTAAGTTGTCCAATGTCATACAGCAAGTATGGAGTTAGACCTCAGATATAGGTCTAACTACAACCAATACTTTTATTTTAACTGTGCTATTGTTTCTACTCACCTAACATTTCTCTGTACAAGTCTCAGGTCATATTCATTTCCTTTATAATGCCTTCCTTACCACTGCAGGCTGAAATTACCTGTCCTTCCCACAGTGGGTTTGTTTGTTTGTTTGTTTGTTTATTTATTTATTTATTTATTTTAATTTATGATAGTCACACCGAGAGAGAGAGAGAGAGAGAGAGAGAGAGAGAGGCAGTGACACAGGCAGAGGGAGAAGCAGGCTCCATAAACTGGGAGCCCGACGTGGGATTCGATCCCGGGTCTCCAGGATCATGCCCTGGGCCAAAGGCAGGCGCCAAACCGCTGCGCCACCCAGGGATCCCAGTGGGTATAATTTATAATGCTATTTGCTTTAGATATATTTTCACTAGAATGTGAACTCTTCAAGGTCAGTAACAATTTCTTTTATTTCTGTATCATTAGCGTCTGGAATGGAGGTTGGCAAAGTGGCTGCTCAGCAAATGTTTTGTCATATGGAAGAACCAATATATGAATGAAATGCAAATTAAACTACTTCTATTTCCTTATGGTGGCAAATAAGATATCTTTGTGTTATTGATAAAGTCAAACATCATCCAGCAGTAGTTTGTGGATACAGAGTATAAGTTCTATAAGGGCAGGAATTAAGTCATTTTCCTCAGCACTGTGTTCCCATTTCTGAGCTTAGTGTTTCATGTAATGAAGGTGGATGGGTGACAGAGGAAGGAATTTGCATACTCCACATTGTAAGGCTTTCCCACCAGTTAATTTAAACAAACATTTACTGAGGGCCTTTCACTCTGAAAAACCCTGTGAGAAGCCTGTTTATACATTTACTTTAAACATTAGAGAGGGCAACCCAGGTGGCTCAGCGGTTTAGCGCCGCCTTCAGCCCAGGGTGTGATCCTGGAGACCCAGGATTGAGTTTCACGTCAGGCTCCCTGCATGGAACCTGCTTCTTCCTCTACCTGTGTCTCTGCCTCTCTCTCTCTCTCTCTCTCTCTGTGTCTCTCATGAATAAAACAAAAAGCAAAAAAACAAAAAAACACATTAGAGGGAGGAAGAAAAAAATGATAAGTATAGTTATGGGGGGGACTAGAAAGTAGGAGAAAAATACAAATACATTCATTACTTTGTTTTAGAATATAAAATTTCTGATAGTGTATTTGGGAATGCATGCATGTTTGTTGTTGGGGGTGTCAAATTTTTAGATCTGGAAGAAGAAATGTTCTCGGGGGAAGGATGAGGGCTGTGTAATCACATAGGTGACAAGGCACACAGGGCATTCACTAGTCCTGAAGCTAATCTGCCATTACCATCCTCCCTCCCTCCTGCTCTCCAGTCATGTTATGAACAGAAGACAACACTTTCCAGCTTCAGGTGGAGCTCCTCTGTGTGATGTTGACAGGAGTAGGCAAAAGAAGGAAAACAGAGGAGGCAGGAAAGGGTAAGAGTTGTGGGATAACAAGATGAGGAGGGAAGGCTGGAAAGAAAGGAGGAGAATAAAAAGGATAAAACAGGATTGGAAAGGAGAATGGTAGGAAGAAGAAGGGAAAAAGGAAGACCAGGGGATACTGACAACCTTACACTGAATGGCATTGGGCAAATGTCCAGTAGGTTCAAAGGGGAACTGGAAAGCTGGCAGAGGCCCCTTATTCTGACTCGTAGTCAGGGGGAGTATCAGTAGGGGTTAGGATCATTCCTCAACTTTAGGACTCAACTACCTCGCTACCAACTACCTCACAATACCCAAGTAAGCAAAGGGGTCACTGATGTTCACATGGCTCTAACACATCTAAAGCTCTGGTAGTGAATATTATTTTTCTTGGTAACTTTGATTAGCAAAATAGACAGCAAAACAGCAACAACAACAACAACAACAACAATCAAATAACTTGATATTCCTAGCACTTCGACAATCAGCTTTTCTGGGGAAGGCTTGTGTTGCTGCTATTTTGGTTGTCCTACAGTGCTCAGTTCAGCGGTATACCCACCAGACATTTAGTAAATAGTTGGACAGCTGGGAAATCTTAACATGAAGTATTGTTTTGATTGGGGAGTGGGGGTGCAGAAAAACGTTTACCAGGTCCTATGGTGAGAAATCAGTCTCTGCTTTGTAGAGAAAAGGCTGAAGACACAATAAGACTCCTGGAGTTAAGTCTTATGTTATTTGTTATTAAAGAGGCGAGGTATTAAGATGTGCTTTTTAACAGTCTTTAGTTTGGTTGTAATTTAAGATGACTTTTACAAATTAGATCCTAATCCTTGCAGACACAGATGGCTGTTACAGAATAGCCTTGCAAAAACACTAGTCGTTTGACTTGAAAGAGCATTCAGAAAAGGATGAAGGGCCATTAACTCTCACCCTACCCCTGGCTCTAGGAGGTCTAACGAGTCCTGGGTGGGCTTCCTGGGTTTAGATCTTGTCTGGAATCTGGGTGGGCCTAGGGTATCTATTCTCTTTTGGAATAACTTCTCTAGTTCACTCTGGAATCAGAGATTCAGAATCAGACTGGAGATCATTAATACTTGACAACAGTAACTAAATGCTAATGTGTGAGGTACCATGCTGGGAACTTCAGGGGAGGTAGACATGAACATGATATGGACAGCCTTTGCAAAAAATTATAGAACAGGATAAGTGCTATGAGAGAGGAATGTACAAACTGCAATGGGTTCATAGGTAAGGAGCCTGGGAGAGGGGAGGGCTTCTCAGAGGGGATGACATTTGCACCAGGCATTAAAAGATGAGGTCAAACAGGCCAGGAAGAGTGGGGAGGGTGGATACTCAAGAAGGAAGAGTATCCTTCTGGGGGTGCAGAAAAACGTTTACCAACGTTACCTTGAATATTGAACAATATTCAAGAGCACAGAGGCATGAGAGTCTCTTGAGTCTTCCATGACTAGTGAGCAATCTCATACCTTCTGGTGATGGAAATAAGAGATGCTGAACTTAAGGTGGAAAGGTAGGTATGGACCAGATTGGGAAGAGTTTTTGAAAGTATTCTAAGGGGTCTATCCTTATCTTAGGGCTATAAGGAGCTATTAATGAATTTTTAAACAAGAACGGGAATGATCAGAATAGGGTTTTAGAAAAATCACTGTGCACATAATATCAAAGTTGACCAAGGACCATAAATGGACCTGTGATGGATATTGGGAAGCTCTGAATTCCTCCTAGATAAATAAGCCTCTGGTTAGACTTTTCCTCTGGGGAAATGGGCCAAACTTGATCTAAATTGGCCCTGGGCTAGGGTTTGAGGTAGAAATGGGATCAGGTGTTAAAGGGACATTGGGAGAAGAGACTGGTAACCAGATCGAATAGTGAATGATTGAGATCTAAATCAAGAGTACATTTTTGGGGCAGCCCGGGTGGCTCAGTGGTTTAGTGTTGCCTTCAGCCCAAGGCATGATCCTGGAGACCTGGGATCAAGTCCCACGTCAGGCTCCCTGCATGGAGCCTGCTTCTCCCTTTGCCTGTGTCTCTGCCTCTCTCTGTGTGTCTCTCATGAATAAATAAATAATTTTTTTTTTTTTTAAAAGTACATTTTCTCTGAGACTAGGTGATTGACCTTCCGTTTAGGGCAAATCCACAGTTAACAAAATCTGTACTGAAAAGGCTGAGTCCTTAGTCAGTAAAACTCAAGGCAGCAGGTAGCAGGCCCAACAACCTTCTGCATTTCACTTCACAGTTCTCTTGCTTATTTATAACAGCAGCTTTGTACAGTCTACATTTCTACCTTGTGGGAAGACGTCATTAACACTGATCATAAAATCTAGCTAATTTTGAGATTGTTCCCCCACCTGATCCCCAGTAATCAGGTTTAAAAATTAATTTAAAAGAAAATAAAGTTTAGTTTTAAAAGCCAGTAAGGTCCTTAGACTATTTCTTCTAGTACTTTCATTTTCAAATGAAAGGCCCAGAAGAATACCTTAAAACCAAAGGTTGGGATCTTAGAAGTTCTCATCACAAGGGAAAAAAAACAACCTGTAACTATGTATGATGATGGATATTAGCTAGACTTATTGTGGTGATCATTTCACAATGTTCACAAATACTGAATCATTATGTTGTATACCTGAAAGTAATATAAAGTTATATGTTAATAACACTTAAATTTAACAAACAAAAAAACCAAGAGTCGGGAGAGACTAAGTAGTTCCAAAGTTTTATAAGTTCTTTAAGAGAGATGTTCATCATAGAACATAAGTATGAGACTCAGGCCGACCTTGATCCCTTTGATAGTGGTTCTATCCTAAGTGTTTACATATTTAGAGTTTAACTTCAGTGTCAGAATTAAAGTAGTTTTTTTACCTGGCCATGCAGTACACAGAGCATGTACATACATGCATGTTCCCTAGTACATATTTGTGTGTGGTATATATGAACAAAGAAAAACTGCTTGGAGCAGTAAGTGGGGCTAGTGAGAGAGGAGCAATGTCCAGCACTTGTGGTTATTCTAGTTTCCTTGGCTTAGACATAAGTAGCAGGATCCTCATCCCACCTAGGGATTTTGTGGCTGAGGGGTAGAGCTAAACATATACCACTGGTTTCTGTCTCTACTCTGTAAATCTGACAGCCACTGTGAGGGACTAAGATGACTCTTAATCAAATTCTTGGTTTTGTGTTTTATTTTTTATTTATTTTAAAAAGATTTTATTTATTTATTCATGAGAGACACAGAGAGAGAGAGGCAGAGACATACGTAGAGAGAGAAGCAGGCTCCATGCAGGGAGTCCAACGTGGGACTTGATCCTGGGACTCCAGGATCATGTCCTGGGCCGAAGGCAGGTGCTCAACCACTGAGCCACCCAGGCATCCCTAGGTTTTGTGTTTTAGATTAAGTCTAAGTTACTAGACTTCATATTATTACATCAAAATGGAATCACAGAATATTAAGATTTACTGTAGATTTTAGAGGTAAGCTAGTTTAAGCTCCATCCCATTTAAAGTAGGAACACCAGGAATGAATCCTTCTCCATAAATATCCAGTATTGCTGAAAAGGGATCATTTAGCAATGCTTGGTTATCTCCAATGACAGTAAAACTACCACTTCATGACACAAGATACTCATTCCCTACTTAGAAAGTGCTTTCTTATATTGGGCCAAAACTGCCTCCTGTAACTTTCAAATCATTGGTCCCAATTCTGTCCTTGGAACCTCGCAAAAGAAGATCCCATTTTTTTTTCACGGCAGACCTTCAAGTAGCTGAAGATAACAGTCATGTCTCCCATGGCATTTCCATCTCTAGAGGAAATGTTCTTTGAATGATATATAATTCCCAGTTCCCTCATCTTCCTACTAGCCCTGCTCTAGACATGCTCTTTTTTTTCTTTAGGCTTCAGCATGGAGTCTACAGACTCTTTCAAGGTGAGATTATTTTAGTACACAGTTGAATAGGACCATTAAGTTATCCTCTTGTTGGGATTATCCTCAAAAAATTCAGCTAGCATTTTGTTAGCAGCCACAAGACAATAATGTATATTCAGCCTAATTCAATGATAACCTCTAATAATACATGGTCTATTTCAAATGTAATTAATTCTCTAAGTCTAATGTGGGAATCTCGCTATCTCTGAATATTTCTGTAAAATTTCTATAGGTTCATTTTTGTCTAATGTTTTAGTATTTTAAGGTTTTCTTGAATCTGATTTTCTCATAATCCATAAATCTGATAAGGTCTTCGTGTAAGTTCCAATAAGCATGGTGAGTAATAAAGGACTAAATACAGAACCTCTTGGTTTCCTTTAGGGAGAGGATAATCACTTAGTCAACACTTTCTGGATACTACCATTTAATCAGCAATGAAACTACCTAACTATAGATTTATATCTCTACTTTGTCCCAGGATACTATTAGAGACTATCAAATACCTTGCTGAAATACAGATAAGCATAGAATATAGGTCATCCTTTGTGACTTTACAGGATAGTAAGAACTATCAAATCACAAAATACTCTTGGTTTAGCATGACTTAGTGAACCTATATAATCACTGACCCTGATTGAACTGTTAAGTTGTTAAGCACACAATTTTCAGATCTACTCTAAGGTATATAGAGATGAGATTTTGGGAAAACCTAAATAGATGCTGGAATAGGGGAAACAGCTAGGAAGGAAGAAAGACTTAGTACTTAATTTCTTACATAGGCTCCTGGGCACATGTTTGTTGGCCTGGGAAGACATACCTTCTTCAAAGGCTGAGGAGAGAATGGTGTGCAGAACAAAGTACTCCTAGGGCTTGTAGCATGCTGTACCATGGGACTTTTCTTAGACTACTTTGTCTAGCCCTAATGATAGGATATTTCCCAATGGACACATTTCCTAAAACAGGCACATGAACTTACGTCTCTCCTAGGAAAGGTACTGAGTAACTTGAACTCGTCCCATGGAAATCCTTTGGAAGCAACAAAATCAAAGACAATCTGGAGCTTATTGCTGGCCAGGAATCGCCGCTCAAGGAACTCGCCACTGGGGGTCCGGATCCGCAGTTTGCTCACGGGTTCAGCATTTTCTTCCTTTGGCTCTGGAGGCAGGGCCTGCTCTAAGGAGAGCCGGATGGCCTAAAGAGGGCAAAAACCAAGTGTCAAAGTGTGTGATAGGACTGTAGGGAACGGGACAGGGAGAGAATCGAATAAACTCATCAAAAAGTTACTATCCATTTATTATCCAAGCTTGATGCTTGACAATAGAAGCAAGTTTTCATTTTCTTAATATTGATCTAGTAAGCAATTAAAGTAAGTCCCACCTTGATGACATGTATTATTAAATTGACAAGTAATCACATAGAAAAGAAATATAATTAATTGTTTTCTATTGAAGGGTTCAGGTGTTTGTGATTGAGGGAACAGGTATCAAATACCCAATTGCTTCCTATATATATAGTCTTATATTCTCATTTTTTATATGGAGAAATTGAGACCCAGAAATGGAGACATAAGAAATATAATCTAAAAATCAGAAGGATAGGAAGTTAGACCAGTTACTTTTGCCTGTCTGTCCGTCTGTCCTTCCTTCTCTCTCTCTCTTTCTTAGATAGCATGAGTTTATTTATCTAATATTGGTGTTCTGGTCAGCAATGAGTTTCAAGTGAATATTTTAAAATATTAAGCTATTTTAGTAGCACTGTCATATATTAATAACCCAATGACTAGATGAACTTGTGTATATCAAAATTAAATTTCAGTTGTACTGGAATTCTCTACACTGTACTATAGTTATTTGTCTAATGTCTGACTTTCCCACTTGTTTGCAACCTCCGTAAGAGTGTGTAAACATGTCTTACTTATTTCAAGAGTAGTGCATAGCACAGAATAGATGCTCAATATGTACTTGGTAAGAGAAGGAATAAACTAACAAGTTAACTGAAATAACATGCAAAAATGCTTTAGTATGGTGTTAAGCCCACAGGAGGTACTAAATAAATGGTAAAATAATCTGACTCTCATGGGCTTTTCTCCTAGTAGCCAAGAACTGATCAATTCCTTTCTTTGAGGTCTGATTTCCTCCAGCATCAATTTTCAGATTAATTTTCTACATACATGTTTCCTTAAGGGCTAACCAAGAGTTGCTTCTAGGGACAAAACATCTCTGTGGATTAGTTATATACATTTTCTAAACTATTAAGTGGGATCATTTTATTATTTTTGAAAAGATTTATTTATTTTAGAGAGAGAAATGGAGTGCAGAAGCAGGAGGGGCAGAGGGTGAGGGAGAATCTTAAGTAGCCCTGAGGTCAGTGTGGAGGTGGGCACAGGGCTCAATCTCATGACCCTGAGATCACAACCTGAGCTGAAACTAAGAGTTGGATGCTTAACCAACTGAGCCACTCAGTAGGCATCCCTCATTTGACTATCCTAACACTGTGGTTCTTTAAAACTGTGTTTCTGATGGCCAACAGACACATGAAAAGATGCTTACCATTACTTACCCAGGGAAATACAAATCAAAACTACAATGAGATACCACTTCACATCTGTCAGAATGGCTAAAATCAACAACACAAGAAACAACAGGTGTTGGCGAGGACGTGGAAAAAAAGGAAACTTCCTGCACTGTTGGTCGGAATGTAAGCTGGTGCGGCCACTCCAAAAAACAGTATGGAGGAGGTTCCTCAAAAATAGAACTACCCTACAATCCAGCAATTGTACTGCTAGATATTTACCCAAAGAATACAAGAACACTAAACTAATTCAAAGGGATACACTCATCTCTACATTTTTTATAGCAGCATTATTTACAATAGCTAAGATACGGAAATAGCCCACGTATCCATCAATTGATAAACAGATAAAGAAGAGGTGGCATATATATACAATGGAATATTAGTCATAAGAAAGAATGAAATCTTGCCATTTGCAACGACATAGATGGAACTACAGGGTATAGTGCTAAGTGAAATAAGTCAGAGAAAGACAAATATCATGTGACCTCATCCATATGTGTTTAAGAAATAAATGAGCAAAGGGAAAAAAACAAGGGAGAATGAGAGACAAACCAAGAAACAGACGCTTAATTACAGAGAACAAACTGATGGTCACCAGAGGGGAGCTAGGCAGGGAGATGGGTGAAATAGGTGATGGGGATTAAGGAGTGTACTTGTGATGAGCACTAGGTGATGTATGGAACTGCTGAATCACTATATTGTACACCTGAAACTAATATAACACTGTATGTTAACTGGAATTAAAATGAAAACTTAAAAAAAAACCTATATCTTTGAGATTAAATTTTTTTCCTGATTATAGAAATAATATATATAATCATTGCAAAAATAAGTGATAAGCACAGCATTACAATTCATTTCCGGATGCACCATCAAGGGATAGCCCCTGCTATCATTTGAGTGTTTACACTCACTAATTTTTTAAATCGTTTTTAAGTGTACAATTTAGTGGCAATAAGTATATTCCACACAATGTTATGTTACTATCACCACCAATTATTTCTAAAACTTTGTCATCACCACACTCTCCATCAATTTCTCATGCATGTTTTTATATAAACATATATTTTAAACTTTTTTTTGCAAAATTTCCATCAGTGCTACATTGTACAAAGCTTTATCTTTTGTCAAGTCATGTATTTTGCCATTGTTTTCAAGTTTTTACTGAAATATAACATGCATATGAGATAGTGTGCATAGTACAGTGCATTGAGATAGTGTGCAATAATGCACAACTTGATAAGTTTCTCAAAAGTGAACATAAAAGTGGCACCCTGATCAAGCATCTCAGAAGCCCTTTTGTCTCCTTCCTAAAAATTATTTTCCTCAAAGTTAATCACTATCCTGACTTCTAGTACTGCAGTTTAAAAAAACTTCAATAATTAAACGTGATGAATGGCTAGTAAATAGGCCTTGGTATGACAGACAGAGGTTCAAATCTTGCTATTAGGCATATGACAGTCTTCACGAACTTCAGTTATCCCATATAAGAAAAAGGGGCAATAATACCTTCCTCACAAAGGTTTTCGTATAAAATGCAGTAAATGTTTATAAGTAAATGTACTTATCAAGTGCTGACACATGGCAGCATTCAGTTGTGCCTAGCATGGAACCTCAGGATGTAATACTGTGCTCAACAGATGACAGTTGTTGTTGGTGTTATCATTATCATTACTATAATCCCTCTGCACCTACTCTAAATCAGAACTTAATGTGATATTTCCTGGTTTCTTCTCCTGTTCTCCCTTTAATCCACCTGTCTGCTTGCTTTCTATTTTGACATTTCCCTGCACGGTATAACAACAGATGCTACATTATTGTCTGAACTGAACCAATTATACTACAGAAGAATAAACAACAGTAGCTCATTACCCCACTCATTGTGCAGACAATATCTGCTTCCTCAATGCACCCAGTCTCTAGGGCTTTTCCCCAGAATGAAAACAGACCTTAGATATCCCACACCAGTGGTCCCAATGTGGAAAACAATGAAGGAATATTAGGTAAGTTGGCAACCTTGGGATCTGAGGACTCAAGTTTTACTAGCAAAAAAGAACACATCAGTAGCTCAGTTTCAAATATACTGGCTAAAAACAAAGGCTTCATGTAAGTAAATATTGTTACAAAACGACATAAAGGACACCCATACTTGAATAGCAGTCATAGTAAACACCATTGTTAAGCTTCAATTTGGTTTGCTCAACAAATATAACTTTTTATTTGCATTATTTTAGGTTTGTAGCAAAACAAGGAAACCTAGTATAAGTTGGAAATATAAATTGATCTTGGACATTTTGTCTTACTAAAAAATATGAATACTCAGAGCATTCATGTCTGAGGGATGAGAAATGGGGACTTATTTGAAGTGAAATTTGGTAGTAAAGATAGACACCCAGAAAAGGCAGTTTCTACATAGCTATGATTTTTAAACAGGAAAAATAATATATACGTATACCAGTCTCTTAAAAATAAAAATCAAGGACTGACTTAATTTACACATATACATATACAAATTTACACATATACATATACACATACATAAGTACATGCATGCACACAGTATCTTTTAGGGTTCTTTGGGTACCCACCAAATAACAGTTTATAGCTAGTTAAAGCAGAGTTTAAAATAGGCTAACAGTCATTAATTCCATGAATTCTTACGGAGCACCTCCTATGTGCCAGGCATTGTTCTAAATGATAAGAAAATATCAGTGAACAAAATAGATTAAAAGAATTCTGCTTATATGGAGCCTGTATTTATTTATTTATTTATTTATTTATTTATTTATTTATTTATTTATTTATTTATTTATTTATTTATTTATTTATTTATTTATTTTTTGAGCCTGTATTTTAGAAGGGTGGAAGAAAGACAACAAATACACACATAGGAAAATGTATAGTTTGTCACAAAGTAACGAGTGCTATGGAGAGAATACAGGGAGGCTGGTAGAAAGGAAGGAGGGGTACAACTTTAAACTCTGTAAGCCTTGGGGCGCCTGGGCGGCTCAGTTTGGTTAAACCTCTGACTCTTGGTTTTGGCTCAGGTCATGATCTCATGCGTGGTGAGACAGAACCTGGCGATGAGCCCCACGATGAGCCCTGCATTGAGCCCAGCCCTGAGCGGTGAGTCTGCATGATATTCTTTTCTTCTGCGCCTCCCGCAGGGTACACATGCTCTCCCCACTCCTCTCTCTAAAATAAATAAATCTTAAAAAAAAAAACCCAAATAAACCAACTGTGTAAGCCTCAATGTGCAACAACTATGCCAGTGAGCAAAGACCTAAAGAGAGGGAGTCACAAGGACATTCAGATCAGAGAGAAGTATCACAGACAGAAGTCACAGTAACTGCCAAGCCCTGGTGCCTGAAGCAGAAGATCAGGGGAAGAGGGGGATGGAGTTGGTTAAAGAGGAATCAAAGGAGAGGGGTGAATAAATCATACATGGCTTTGAGTAGCCTCTGTAATGATTTTTCCCCCATTTTAGAATTGAGATATAATTTATATGCAGTAAAACCCATCCCTCTAAATGTATAGTTGTGAGTTTTGATGAATGCATATATTTACATAACCATCATCAATCACGATAAAGAACAGTTCTATCACCCCCCCCCCGAAACACACACACACACACACACACACACACACAAACACACACACACACAAGCAATTCCCTCATTTCTAGCCCCTGGCAACTTCCAACCTGTTTTCCATCCCTAGTTTTACCTTTCTAGAATGTTATATAAATACAGTCATAAACATCATATAAGTGGCTTCCTTCATTTAGTATAATGTATTTGAAATTCATCTATGATGTTGATTATATGAGTAGTTTCTTATTTATTGCCAAGTGGTATTCCCATTGTATAGATATTATCAGTTTGATTACTCCTTCTCCAGCTGGGGGACACTTAAGTTGTTTCCAGTTTTTGGTAGTACAAATAAAGCTATTATAAATATTTATGCACAGATTTTTGTGTGAACATAAATTTTATTACTTTATTTCACCCGTGTAAATATCTAGGTGTCTGACTGCTGGGTCATATGGTACATGTATGTTTAACTTTAAAACAAAGTGCCAAATTATTTTCCAAAGTGGACTTGCTATCTTAATGACTATCATCATTAATATATGAGTTCCAGTTGTTCTTCACCTTTACCAGTAATTTTTTCTTTCAAAAAGCCATCTAATTGGTGTGTATCTATTGTGGTTTTAATTTGCATTTCCCTAATGACTAATAATGTTGAGCATCTTTTCATGTGCTTATTTGCCCTTGTGTATATCTTCTTTGATGAAGCGTCTGTTTAAATATTTTGTCCATCTAGAAACTTGGGTTATTTGTTTTTTTATTGAATGTTGATAGTTCATTATGTATTCTAGACAGTAGGTATGTGATTTTCTCTCAGTCTGTGCCTTGTCTTCAATTTCTTAACAGTGTCTTTGAACAGTAGAAGTTCTTAATTTTGATTTAGTCTAATTTAGATACTTGTTATTTTGCAGATTGTGCTTCTGGTGTTAGGTCTAAGAAATCTTAGCTTAACTTAAGATAATGAAGATTTTTTTCCCTATGTTTTCTTCTAGGTCTTTAATAGTTGTAGGTCTACGACCTGTTTGGAGTTAATTTTTGCATATGATGCAAGAAATGGACTGGGAAGGTTTTTTAGAAATTGTTCTGTGTTTTTGCATTTTTTTACATATGAACATTCAATAGTTGCAGCATTACTTGTTGAAAGATTATCCTTTTTCCATTGACTTGCCTTTACACCTTTGTCAAAAATCAACTGACCATATGTGTGAGTCTATTTCTGGACTATTCTGTCTCACTGAAATATGGGTCTGTTCTTTTGCCAATTCCCACACTGTCTTGAATATACTGTCTTGAACCCTGGTAGTCTTCCAGTTTTGTTCTTTTTCAAAATTGTTTTGGCTTTTACAGTTCTATTGCCTATTCATATCAATTTTAGAATCACTTTTGTCAATTTCTTTTTAAAAATCCTGCAGAGGGGATCCCTGGGTGGCGCAGCGGTTTAGCGCCTGCCTTTGGGCCAGGGCGCGATCCTGGAGACCTGGGATCGAATCCCACATCGGGTTCCCGGTGCATGGAGCCTGCTTCTCCCTCTGCCTATGTCTCTGCCTCTCTCTCTCTCTCACTGTGTGCCTATCATAAATAAATAAAATAAAAAAAAATAAAAAAAAAGTAAAACTCTAAAAAAATAAAAATAAAAAAAATAAAAAAAATAAAAATCCTGCAGATGTTGATTAGAATCACTGTAAAGGTTTTAGCTTTTATTTTGAGATATGAAGCTATTGTGGGTTTTTGAAGTAACATGATGTGCCAATTGTTTTTTAAAAAGGATTTATTAAAAGACATACAGGAGGGATCCCTGGGTGGCGCAGCGGTTTGGCGCCTGCCTTTGGCCCGGGGCTCGATCCTGGAGACCCGGGATCGAATACCACATCGGGCTCCCGGTGCATGGAGCCTGCTTCTCTCTCTGCCTATGTCTCTGCCTCTCTCTCTCTCTCTCTCTCTCTCTCTCTGTGTGTGACTATCATAAAAAAAAAAAAATTTAAAAGACATACAGGAAAGGCAAAAATGGAGGCACCAAGTCAAGTTGGGAGGTTACTAAAGTAATCCAGGTAACAGATAATGGTGGCTTGCAAAAGGATGGTAATGGTGGAGTTAGTGAGTAGCATCTGAATTGTGTAAGTATTTTGAAGGTAGAACCAATAGGATTTGCCCATAAAATATGGATATGAAAAAGAGAAGTCAAGGATGATTCCATGGTTTTTGGTTCAAATAACTAGAAAGTTTTCCACCTATTAAAATAGGGAAGACTGCAGGAGGAGCACCTTTGAGTGGGGAGGGTAAGATCAATTGTTCAATTTAAGACATGTTAAGTTTGCGCTATTAAACACCTACGGGGAGATGATGGGCTAGCAATGAAATATTCAAGTCTGGAGTTCAGGGAAAGGGAGGAGCTGGAGATGTAAGTTTGGGAGCCAAATGTACAGATAGTAATTTAGTCATGATACTCTGTGATCATCAAAGGAGCAGAATGGATCCTATATGAGAACAGTTGGTCAGACCCAATCTTGCAACCATTCTGTGTTCCTGGCAACCAATCATCCATCTAGAGAATATGGATTGCTTACAACAAACATAGCCTCACTGGTGGATAAAGTAAATCAAGGCAAATAGTCATAACCAAAATTCAGACATAGGCCTTTTGGGCTGCTTCTGGGATATAAAGAACAGTCTGTAGATTGGTATTGGATACCACGAAACTAGAATTTCTAGTCTATTTTAATAGTTCATGAAGACAACAGGAGAATACTCCAAAGTGAAACTATTTAAGAAATTGTGGATATATGGTCTCTATAGTTATAATAAGGTGTATTCCAGTATTGGCACCTACCATATTAAGTTGTAGAGATTCAAAAAAATAATGTCAAAGGACAGAGTTTAGCACAAATTAATTGCTTAATAGCTACTGATGATGATGATGGCAGGGATGATTACCTTTGTGGCTCATAGAGTGGTGTTATCATTGTGTGACAGGAAGTAAAAACACAAATTATAAGGAGAAGTTTTTTACTTTAATAATCTATTCATGTTCCCACCTTCATTCTTCCAGTTTGGGATAATAGAAAGTATACCAGTAGAAGATCTGGTTCTGCTTTTACCAGGCAAATGTTAGGTAAGAATTTTAAAATAGGCTTTTTAAATCCTGCTGTGATCTGATTTCTTCATCTGTAAGATGGTAATGATACTATATCAAGTGAGTTTTATAGGATGGTTGTGAAGATCAAATCAGAAAACTAAAGGGAAGTACCAAGGCTTGTAATTCCATGCTCTTCTCTTCTCTCATTTAATGGTCTTTTTTTTTTTTTTTTTCATTTAATGGTCTTTTAAGATTATTTAACATTATCTATTTGAGGAGGCACCAAGATGTAAAAGAAAACAACTTTGGGCAGATAGGCAAACATGTAACCTTTTTCTTTTTTGTGGGAACCAGCAGCAAAAGGGAATAGCTTTGTGCCTATTCTATCCCATTTGTGAGTCTCCAAACCTTGGCCCTTTTAACCTTATCTAATTACTAGACGGGGTTCTACATTTGTCCGTTTACTATCCCCTGAAGAAGCCCTGTGCCTTTCTCCCTTTATTCATATTATCCAGCCATCCTACTATTCATGACTCCATCCAAACTGCTCTTCTACTTTACTGTTAATCATAAAATTCTTACCAATCTTCCAAAGCCTCTTCCCTCTGTGAAATCTTTCTCATTGCCTTCCTCGTCAGAAATCATCTTCATCCAAATATTGTCAACACTCTGTGCTACTTTAATGGTTTTTATAACACATAGGATCCTATCCTATAGTTATTTTGTATCCATCTACCCTCCTATATTAGACAGTGACCTTCCTGAGGGCAGGGGCTATGTCACATACAATATAGTATCTATAGTACATGATTCAGTGATTTGCACATTGAAGGAGATTAACAAAATATCTGCAAATATTGACTCATTAAAAGACCCAGGAGTCCATAATCTTAGCTGAAACCTCTACTTACCAAAAATTTGGTGGCAAAACAATATTCAGTAAAGATTTCTTTTCTTTTTTTCAGTAAAGATTTCTTAAAGAATATGTAGCTCATGTATTTTTTAAAAAGATTTTATTTGTTTATTCATGAGAGAGAGACAGACAGAGAGAAAGAGAGAAAGGCAAAGACACAGGCAGAGGGAGAAGCAGGCTGCATGCAGGGAGCCTGATGTGGGACTTGATCCTGGGTCTCCAGAATTAGGCCCTGGGCAGAAGGTGACGCTAAACCACTGAGCCACCGAGGCTGCCCTCATGTATTTCTCTAAGTTTCCATAAAATCTGTGCTTTAACCTGGACTACCAAAAAATATATTATTTGGGTCTTTCCAGAGATGCTTTTATTAAACTGTTCTTTGGCCTTATGACTTTGAATTATATAAAGCTATAAGAAGCTGTTATACATGACTCCCTTTTGCTATTATAGCTATAAGATATACTTGGGGCTAGTATTCACCATATTGTACAATTTCCTCTTGAAGGAGAAACACAAGAAAGAAACATTGCTTTAAGGTCTCAGCACTTGAAAAATCTCACCTTTAGAAAGAATGGCCTTTATCTGATGTTACAGATAAAGTGAAACATATAAACAGTCATTTTAGCCCAAGAGAAGTATAGAAGAAATTTTGTGGTCCATTTTGAGCAAATGTACAGAATCCTATTACATGCATTTGGTTGGGTGTGCTGGATTGTCTGTTGTCAAAATGTTAATCTTACTTTTGTCTTTATTTTCCTTTAACCTGATTATAATATCTTTTCTCTCCCTTTTAAGCCATTTGAACTGTACATCTTTATGTAAATTACTTGAAACTCATTTTGGAAAGAACAAGTAAATATATAAATTAGTAAAATACTGGAGTTTTTTGTCCTTCGTTTTTCCTTCAGAATAGTTTTAAAGCCTTTCTCCTTATCATGGTCAAGGACAAGATCAAAATGTTTTCCTAGATTTACTGATTTCACTACAACAGTCACCACACAGCAAAATCAGACCAACCATTAAGGAATTTCCCTGTAACCAAGGTGATTTGACTATTCAATACTTCATCTTTCCAAAGGATTTTGAAGTACTAGAGATAATTAAAATAATAAAACCATTCTTATTTCTTATTTCTCAATACAATTACATGGGTTAGGATTTCTGGTTAGAAGGAAAGACAGTATTACTGTGAAAAGTCAGGTGACCAAGCTTGTAGTCCAGATTATGTGTCCAACCAGTTTGGTGACCATAAGCAAACTGTATAATCTTCCTGAGTCTCAATTTCTTCAGAGGTTGCACAATACCAGCTTTCCCAAAACTGTCTGTTATACATGAGTATGCTGAAATATGTTAATTAGTGTTCCATGAAAAAAAGGGTCAAGTAAGTTTGGATAAGACTTAATTAAATTAAGATATACAGAAGATAGGTTCTTAATGGTAAGATTTATAAGAGCCTTTAATTGTGACTCTCTGGGGAAGTGTGGGTAGAATATGGAGCATTACCTGAACTTGGTTTTCTGGGAGCACAGCAATGGATAAGTGCAGTAATAACTAGTGGTAAATTCCCTACCTCTGTGCTCCACCCTCTCATGTTTACAGCTGGAACATATATATTGAGGTATGCTAAAGGATGTTTATGGGGTCTTCTATGAGAGGAAGAAATCATCAGAAGAAAATACACGTACTATCAAGCTCTAGATCCAAAACATGCAGCTATTTGTGTACACTTGACCTTTATTAAGTATACGGTTGAAGATAAACCACTGAGAGCATGTGCATTGTGAAAGAGCATGAAAGAATGAGAGTCCTAAATTTTTAAACCATATTTCTTGAAATAGCCTAAGAGCATAGTGACAAATTTGTCTCTTAACTTTTATGAAAATCTGCAAACATGATCCTATAGATATATAGAATGATATATGACCTTGTTCACAGAATGAATTTTTCATTCACTCATCTTGTTTTTCCATTTTTATGTGTGACTTCCCAATGAGTTTCAGTTTTCTCTCTCATAAAGAGAAGTCTCTAATCTTGTAGCTTGTTTTAATAGTCAGTGACTAAGCATATGCACAGAAGCTAGAAAAGTACTTGATACACAGAAGATACTCAATAAAAATATTCCCTACCTTCCATTATTGAGAGTCTTCAGTGTACAGAGACTAGGGTTTGTCAGGCATAGTATCTGGTTCAATAATAAGTTTGAACACGAATAAAGTTTGATTTCCAAACCATGAAATATTACACATCTTTTAAGACCTATCACTTTTTCTATAGTGTGGTCTGTTTCTAAAAGTTGTAAAAGATTTTACTTTGCCAATGAATTCTCTAAGTATTATGTTTTACTTCTATGTCATTTGGCAGTTTTTCCTTGGTTTGCTGTTACTTGTAGACATGTACCTTCCCTACAAGATGCAATCTCTTCTTGTAGGCAAAAACTATCTTATCTGTTTCTCTCTCAGTGCCTAGCATAGTTTTTGTTCAAAAAATATTTACTGAATAAGTCCAAGCTGACATCCTCTGACTGGGAATGATGACTAATGGAGTTTTCCTCAGCTAACGTGAGGGCCCTCAGGCCTTTCCATCAGTTGTTAGATGGTTTTCTCTTTCTATATGTGAAATTTGCTATTAGTCCCACGTCTAGAAAAAGTTCTAAAAGTCTTTTTTTGTGAAACCATCCTAGGAAGCTGTTTGACACCCCTTCTCTTTGTTCCCACTGCACTTTAGGCTAGTGATTTGTACTCCTGGTGGGGATGATCCACATCTGTACCCTATCCCCTAACAGATTTTGGGATATACTAAGTATTCAAAAAACTATTTGCAAGATGAGTGAATGAAAAATGCTCTCTATTGTTATGAACATGACATGAACTTGGGGGGAAAAATAAACCATGTTAAATGGATGTCCCATATTTAGGGGCCCAGTGCAAGATGTCACAGAAGTAACTCAGTTTCTTCCAGTAGGGTAAATGAAGACTGGGAAAGGGCAGAAAATACAATCTTTGTATTCTTGGGATGAGACACTATCCAGGGAGGATGGGAGCACTGGTCATGCAAGAAGAGAGAAAAGGAATTGAAAAGAATAGAAAAGCATGAATCTTCCTCAGAGCATGAAGCATTCTTTTAAGGAGAGGTCAGATCTTCCATTTTAAAATGAGTCTGGAAAAGGTGGAAAGAAGTAAGAAATACTAACAGCCTCAGTATCCAATGCCGTGGAAATAAACCTAGCTTTTGAATAACTTTACTTGAAATTACGCCCTACCTCACGTTCCTCTTCTTGTTCTTTGCGAATCTGCTCCAAACGAAACTGCTCTGCCATCTCTCGTTCATGAGCTTCCCTCTGCCAATGAAAGAGGAAGGGAGCCAGCACTCAATAAACAACGGTTTACTTAAAAAGGAGGAAAAAGAGAGCCCACCCCCAGCACTGTGGTACCAGAAGTGTTTCTCTCTGAAAATAGTGGAAATGGAAGCAACAATCAAGCACATCTCTCTAATCATGTCAAGTACCCATACTAATACCATGGTAGCTCTGCGTCGTGCGGCAGCCAAGATCCTTCAGAAGACCTTTTTCTGGTCTCTTTTGCTGAGTTAACTGTTCTACACCACATTGTGAGCCTTCTTTTGAGGACAGAAACTAGCTTATTCGTTACCTCCTCCTTCAATGCCCAACAGAGAAGCAGGTACTCAAGAAGTATTAAATAAGTCAGTGGTTCTCAGTGTTCTCGATCCTGAGTGCACAGAAGGAATCGCCTGAAAAACTTTTTTTTTTTTTAAGATTTCATTTAGAGAGAGCGAGAGAGAGAGCGAGAGAGAGCGCATGAGTGGGGAAGGGGCAGAGGGAGAGGAAGAAGCAGACTCCCCACGGAGCAGGGAGCCTGCTGCGGAGCTTGATTCCAGGATGACTTGAGCCCAAGACAGACACTTAACGAACTGAGCCACCCAGGCACACCACTTGAAGAACTTTTTAAAGTTCAAACTTTTTATTTTTATTTTTTAGATTTTATTTATTTATTTTTATTATTTATTTATTATTATTTTATATTATTATTTTATTATTTATTATTTATTCATGAGACACACAGAGAGAGAGAGAGAGAGAGAGAGAGAGAGAGAGAGAGGCAGAGACACAGGCTCCATGCAGGGAGCCCGACACGGGACTCGATCCCAGGTCTCCAGGATCAGGCCCTGGACTGAAGGCGGCACTAAACTGCTGAGCCACCCGGGCTGTCCAAGTTCAAACTTTTATAAGTTTGCTAGGTTTTTACCACAGACTGATTAAAAAACAAGGAAAATAATTATTAGGTCTATTTTTGTTTTTATTTCTTGATTCTTAAAAAACTTGTTATCAAAATGAACAAGGGTAGAGGGGTACCTGGGTGGCTCAGATGGTTAAATATCTGACTTCAGCTTGAGTCATGATCTCTGGGTCCTGGGATTGAGCCCCACAAAAGATGTATTTTGTGCATTTCTATTTACATTAGCATTTGCCTAATTCATTACTCTGAATTCTTTCTCACACTCAATATCCAAGTTTGCACACAGTGGCCACTTAATAGTTCATTTGGCCATGACTGATCTCTACTTGATATATAATGTCTATTTTTTAAGTCGCTGAGGAGAGGTAATGGGGGGATTAGCAGATCTGTGTTTAAGTCTAACCCCAGCCAGTGGCAAGCTGTGTGTTCTTGGATAAGAAGTGAGAAGAAGTCCAGTTCTCCTCCCTCTTCCTCTCCCCATGCTCATGCTCTCTCTCTCTATCCTTCCATTTCAAATGAATAAATAAAATCTCTCTCTCTAAAAAAAAAATCGAAAATAAAAAAACAACAACAAAAAACCAAGGGTAAAATTATATTCTGTTAATTGAATCTAGCTTCCTCCATTGCAAACCAAACATTCTTAGGGATCAAACTGGTAAAAGGGCTGGCACTTAAATAATGAAAGACTATTTCGGGTTGTGTTTTTTATCTTAGAAGTCCTTTGACCAAACCTACCTTTGCTCTGTCAGCCTCGAGTGAAAGGCGATAGGCCTCATCTTGCTCTCTCTTCACATTTTCTCTGGCTTCACGTTCATCCTTAAAAGAAAAGATTCAAATATGTTTTACTATATTACTTTTTTTTAATGGAAGAAAACAATGATAATTCCCTTCTGTGAATTTATTAGAATTAAATAAGGCATTTCTAAAGTATATAGGTTAGAAATAAGCAAACAAGCCAAGAAGAACAGCACAGTAGATAGTGAAATAAGAATGTCTGAAGCCTAGCTCTACCTCATAAACTGTGACCTTGGGCAAGTTATTTCACCTTTTTGGATCTCAGTTTCTTTGACCGTAAAATAGAAATAGTATTTGTTTCAGAGAGTTGTTATAAGAATTAAATGCAATAATATAGAAACTGTTTTTCAAAACACCTGACAGTTTATATTCACAATGATGAGCTCCCTTCCCCTTTTCTCCTGATTTTTCTAAGATAAACTTGGAGACTGTCACCACTGGGGCTAAGACTGGGTGATGAGTAAAGGATAGCCTGTGGTCAGCATAAGAAGCTGAAAGAAAAATGCCCTGGTTAATTATAGTCTATATCACATCACTAATGCTTGGTTATTGAACTAAGTCTTCCCCGCAACACTCACACTCATGAAGTATGGAAGACTTAGCAGTTATCGAAGTTGATGATCTTTTAAAACATGTTTAGCTTCTGAGGTGATTATGTCATCCATCTACATTTAAACTATTACTGCATATGAAATTATTCATTCAACTACCAGAATTTCTCATTTGTTAAATTCTGAAGTATAGACATGTACTTAAATTTAATAAATAGTGGTATCTGTTGACATTAGAATATAGGTTCCCTTGGGCCTATATTCAGCTGAGTAAATCACATAAATTCATCAATATTTGACTGTTCTGGATCTCTAAAAAAGGAAATTTCATATGGTTTTACTTAACACTTTCTAATTTTTTGACTTTCTAATTCAGTATATATTTAGGTGCTCTCATTGATTCCTATTCAAGACTAGCTTTCTCTCTGAAGCCTCAATCTCCTTTTAGTTTCAGAGACTCAACTAATTCCAAAATCTTTAATATAAATAGCTACATTTCATTAATTCTCAGTCTTTCAAATAAAAAATAAGGAAGAATTATAAGTTGCTGGCATAAAGCTAATTGCTATACTCTCTCTGGTGAAAGGACAGGCTAGGTGAATTCTATGGTGGAACACAGACAGTATCAGGAACAATATTTAACCTAACTGAGAGACCACTCAGGCTGCTAAGCATTCAAGGATAATTTACATGTCTTATAATATTACACATGAATCAAAATGGGTTTTAAAAACTTCTATCTGGAGACTTCTACTAAGCCATTAGTATTTATATCTTAGAGAAACAGAAACATTTACCTTTAAATATATTTTCACTAATTCCAGCTAGGTATTTCCCACTTTGGTATATACATTAGGTTTTACTATGACCAGATACCATCAACCTGATAAGATGTATTTTGTGCATTTCTATTTACATTAGCATTTGCCTAATTCATTACTCTGAATTCTTTCTCACACTCAATATCCAAGTTTGCACACAGTGGCCACTTAATAGTTCATTTGGCCATGACTGATCTGTACTTGATATATAATGTCTATTTTTTTAAGTCGCTGAGGAGAGGTAATGGGGGGATTAGCAGATCTGTGTTTAAGTCTAACCCCTGCCAGTGGCAAGCTGTGTGTTCTTGGATAAATAATGTCTCCCTTTTCAGTCACTTATTAAATTAAAGGATTGAGTTTCTAGGATTTTATGCCCCTGTGGACAAGTCTATCTTTCCAAATTCAGAAATCCCTAATACAATCAGTATAACCTACGGGAGTAATCTTATCTTTCTATAAATGGAGAAATACTTAGGATGTCTAATTTTATTTTATATTATTTTCTTGACCCCATTCCTCCAGATTAGTTTGGTTTCTCTTGTAACATTCTGTACTTTCCCTTTACAACATTTATCACAATTGCAATTAATTATCATATAATTATTAACTTAATATGACATCCCCTCCATGACACTGTGAGCATCATAAAGACAGGACCTTGTCTATATTACACACCTCTATATTCCAAATGTTTCACACATTGCCTAGTTTTGGGGAGGTGTTTAATAAGCATTTGTTGAATAAGTAGTCTTTCCAGGCATAAAATATTTGTTGTCTGCAGTAAAAATTAAGGAGGAAGAAGACAGCTCATCCACAAAGCAGCCCCATCTGAGTCAATGAAATCGACTGGCTGGGCAGAAATGACATGTTATGACACTATGTACACACAACAAAGGGACCTTCTAAAAGCTACCACAGCTGGAAGCCCTTTGAACACAAATATAGTTGATAATAAAAGCACTCTAAGTAAATAGGTCTGTTTTAAAACAGACTGTTGCAGATATGAAAGGCCATTAAGTACAGGGATCTCTGCCACAAAATGTGGCACCTGTTGTGAGAGGACTTCCTGAACCAGCTAACTTGCTTCCTCCCCTTTTATATTAGCATCACACTAGCACTAAGGATACCGAGGCATAGTTTACTATGGGAAGACACAGATAATCCTGTTTGGATCACCATCATTATTTTTTGTTGTCTACTAACTTAGCATGAAGAATTCAGTATTCAAGTTTTGCATTATTTTCCTTTTGTTCCTTACATAATGTCACTTTCTACCTGGAATAGTTTCTGCTCCATCATCTCTATCATTAAAAATCCTATTAGCTTTTCATACACTTTTAGAAATATAAGAGACCAACATGTACAAAAGAGTTACTATATAGATGGAGAAACTGAAATCATATGAGGATAAAGGATTTATCCTTTATGATACAAGACTACCCAGAGCTTAGACTTGAAGCCAGGTCTCCTGATAGCTTCTTCTCCCTTTCCTGCTACAATGCAATACTCTTGCCCTTGTTCACAGCCCTCCCTGACTATCACAGACAGAAGGGCTGGCTCAGAAATGTGGCTCAGGATGCATTTTCCTAAACTTATGGTCAGAGCTGGAAAGTTATCTATGGGCTAACTCTTGGCAGTACAGTATAAGTGTAATTGGAGCCTGGGAATAGGATGCAAAGGGAGAGGGGGAGAAAGCTTATTTTAAGAAATGATGGCCAAAAGTGTTCTGAATTTGATAAAAACTAAAAAGCCACAGATCTAAGAATCGAAATGAACATTGGGTGAAAAACAAAACAAAACAACATGAAGAAAGGTACACCCAAGCACATCATAACTACATTGCATAAAATTAATACCAAAAAGAAAAATCTTAAAATAAACCAGAGAAAAGACATCATATGTCTAGGGGAATAAATTAAGAATGAAAGCAGACTTCTCAGAAACAGTACAAGTGGAGCAACATTTTTAAAGCACCAAAAGAAACCAATGTGTCGACTAAGAATTCTATACTCAGTAAAAATATCCTTCAATTGAAGATCAAATAAAGACTTTTTCAGATACACAAAGGGCAAAGAATTAATCACCAACATGTGTACTATATTAAAAGGTAAAGGAAGTCCTTCACGTAGAAGGAAAATAATACCAACCAGATGGAAATCTGGATCTACACAAAGAAGTGGAAATAGAAGCTTTGCAGGTAAATTAAGAGACTTTTTTTTTCTTTTTTACTATTTAAATCTCTTTAAGAAACAATTGAGTGTATACCAATGCATTTTTTTTTAAAGAAACAGAAGACCCCATTCTAAAATTCATACAGAAACTCAAAGGACCCCAAATAGCCAAAACAATCTTGAAAAAGAACAAAATCGGAGGGCTCACATTTTTTGATTTCCAAACTTACTATAAAGTTATAGTAATCAAAATATCGTAGTACTTTATCCATTTTTACATACAGTGGAATATTACCCAGACACACAAAAGAATAAGATCTTCCCATCTGCAACAACATGGATGAACCAGATGGTATACTGCTAAATGAAGTAAGTTAGACAGAGAAAAGACAAATACCACATGACTTCCCTCATATGTGGAATCTAAAAAAACAAAACAAACTAATAAGAGACCAAAAAACCCAGACTTGAGTACAGAAAACAAACTGTTTGCTAATGGGGAGGGGTAGGTAGAGGAGATGGGTGAAATAGATAAAGGGGATTAAGAATAGACTTACTGTGATGAACACTGAGTAATATATAGAATTACTGAATCATTATATTTGTATACCTGAAACTGATATAACAATGTACGTTAATTATACTTCAAATAACAATAGTAATAATAATAAAAACCATTATAGTACTGGCAGAAGGATAGATATTTAGACCAATGGAATACAAGAGAGAGCCCAGAAATAAACTCTCACATACAAGACAAACTTATTTTTGACAAGGTTGTCAAGACCAAAGGAGAAAGGACAGTCTTTTCAATTGAATGGTGCTGGGAACACTACAAAAGAATGAAGTTGGGCCTTCACTTTCCACCATTTAAAAAACTCAACTCAAAATGGACCAAAGACCTAAATTTAAGAGTTGAAACTATAAAACTTTTATAAGAAAATATAGGTGAAAATCTTCATGACCTTGGATTAGGCAACGATTTCTTCAGTATGACAATGAAAGCATAGGCAATACAAAGAAATAGGTAAGTTAGGCATCATCAAAATTAAAAACTTTTGTGCATCAAAAGACACTACCAAAAGAGTGAAAAGGCTATTCACAGAATGGAAGAAAATATTTGCAAATCATTTATCTGATAAGAGTTTAATATCTATAGGGTAACTGGGTGATGGGCATTAAGGTGGGCACACTTAAAGTGTAAGATGGACACTGGGTATTATGCTATATGTTGGCAAATTGAATTTAAATAAAAACAACAAAAGAGTTTAATATCTGGAATTCCTACAAGTTAACAATAAAAATGAACAATCCAATTTAAAAAATGGGCAAAGGACTTGAAAAGACATTTCTCGAAAGAAGATTTATATAAATGCCAGTAAGTACATATTCATAGCAGCACTGTTCACACTAGCCACAAGTGAAACAACCCAAGTGTCTATCAACAGATGAATGGATACACAAAATGTGGTATAAATATACAATGGAGTATTATTCAGCCATAAAAGGAAGGAAGTTCTGACACATACTACCACATGGATAAACCTTAAAGATATCATCCTAAGTAAAAGAAGTCAGACAGAAAAGGACAACTATTGTATGTCTCCACTTACATGAGGTACTTAGAGTAGGTAGATTCATAGAAATAAAGTAAATCAGAAATTACCAGGGACTGAAGGGAGCAGAATGGATAGTTATTGTTTATTATACTGTCTAGATCTCTAATTCAATGGTGAATAGAAGTGATATGAGCAGACATTTCTGCCTTTTTTTCCAATTTTAGCAAAAAAACATTCAGTCTTTCACTAGTAAGAAAAATGTTAGCTTGTAGGTTTTTTTTTAATAGGTGTTCTTTATCAGGTTTTACTCTATTCCTATTTTATCAAAAGTTTCCATTAGGAATGGATTAGCTTTTGCCTGATGCTTTTTCTACATCCACTGAGATTATCATATGTGAATCACATTAATTGATTTTCAAATATAAGGCCAGAAAAGGAAATAAAAGAGATCTAGAATGGAAAGGAAGACGTACAACTCTTTATCACAAATAAAATGATTAGAGATATGGAAAATTATACAGATTTTACCCAAAAACTATTAGAACTAATAAGTGATTTTGGTAAGGTTGTGGGATAAAAAATTAATATACAACAAGCAACTGCATTTCCATACACTAGCAAAAAACAATCACAACTTATAATTTTAAGTCACTTAAAATATCACTTTAATAGCATAAAATATGTGACTTACTTAGCGAGAAATTTGACAAAAAGATATACACTTCAAATTATAAAATATTGCTGAGAGAAATTAAACCTAAATATGCGGAGAAATAAATAATTTTCATAGATTAGAAAAGTCGATATTGTTATAGGTCAATTTTCTTCAAATGATGTACAGATTTAATGCAATTCTAATAAAAATACTGGCATCTTTTTTTTGGTAGAAATTGACACACTGATAAAATTCATATGGCAATGCACAGGACCTAGAATAAGCCAAAACAATTATGAAAAGAAGAGAGTTAGAGGACTTTCACTACTTGATTTCACAACTTATTATAAAGCTAAAGTAATTGTGTGTGGTATTCATATTAAGATAGACAAAAATAACCACTGGAACAGAACAGAGTCCAGAAAGAGACCTATGCATATACGATCAACGGATTCTTGACAAAGATGTAAAGGCAATTCAATGTAAAGAATACTCTTTGCAATAAATAGTGGTATAACTACTGGATATCCATGTCCCCCTCCACTCCCACGCCCCCTCCCCAAGAGAACTTCAATCCATACTTTATACTCTATATAAAATTTAACTCAAATAGATCACAGACCTTAGTATAAAAATCTAATGCTAGGAGAGCCTGGGTGGCTCAGTTGGTTAAGCATCTGTCTTCAGCTCAGGTCATGATCCTGGGATCCTGGGATCCTGGGATCAAGCCCCACATGGGGCTCCCTGCTTTGTGGAGAGCCTGCTTACAGGAAAAAACAGTGACCTTGACTTCGGGAGATATTTCTTACATATGACTCAAAAGAACGAGAGATTAAGAAAAAAATCTAAATTGGACTTCATCAAAATGAAAAACTTCTGCTTTCCTAAAGAGAGTTGAAAATGATAATGAAACAGCTTTAGTAGAATAGGTATGGTTTCTTCTTTAAACGTTTGATAAAATTCCCCAGGGAAGCCATCTGGCCCTGGACTCTTGTGTCTTGGGAGGTTTTTGATGACTGCTTCAATTTCCTCCCTGGTTATTGGCCTGTTCAGGTTTTCTATTTCTTCCTGTTCCAGTTTTGGTAGTTTGTGGCTTTCCAGGAATGCGTCCATTTCTTCTAGATTGCCTAATTTATTGGCATATAGCTGTTCATAATATGTTTTTATTTTTTTTTAATTTTTTAAAATTTTTATTTATTTATGATAGTCACCCACAGAGAGAGAGAGAGAGAGAGAGAGAAAGAGAGAGACATAGGCAGAGGGAGAAGCAGGCTCCATGCACTAGGATCGATGTGGGACTCGATCCCGGGTCTCCAGGATCGCACCCTGGGCCAAAGGCAGGCGCCAAACCGCTGCGCCACCCAGGGATCCCTATAATATGTTTTTAAAATCGTTTGTATTTCCTTGGTGTTGGTAGTGATCTCTCCTTTCTCATTCATGATTGTATTAATTTGAGTCTTCTCTCTCTTCTTTTTAATAAGGCTGGCTAATGGTTTATCTATCTTATTCTTTCAAAGAACCAACTCCTGGTTTTGTTGATCTGTTCCACGAATTCTTCTCGATTTCGTTGAGTTCTGCTCGAATCTTTATTAACTCTCTTCTTCTGCTGGGTGTAGGATCTATTTGCTGTTTTTCTCTAGCTCCTTTAGGTGTAAGGTTAGCTTTTGTATATGAGTTCTTTCCCGTTTTTGGATGGATGCTTGTATTGCGATGTATTTCCCCCTCAGGACTGCTTTTGCTGCATCCCAAAGATTTTGAACAGTTCTATCTTCATTCTCATTAGTTTCCATGAATCTTTTTAATTCTTCCTTAATTTCCTGGCTGACCCTTTCATCTTTTAGCAAGATGGTCCTTAACCTCCACGTGTTTGAAGTCCTTCCAAACTTCTTGTTGTGATTTAGTTCCAATTTCAAGGCATTATGGTCTGAGAATATGCAGGGGACGATCCCAATCTTTTGATATCGGTTCAGACCTGATTTGTGACCCAGTATGTGGTCTATGCTGGAGAAAGTTCCATGTGCACTTGAGAAGAATGTGTATTCAGTTGAGTTTGGATGTAAAGTTCTGTAGATATCTGTGAAATCCATCTGGTCTGGTGTATCATTTAAAGCTCTCGTTTCTTTGGAGATGTTGTGTTTAGAAGACCTATCGAGTGTAGAAAGCGCTAGATAACGAAAATTAAGCCACAAACTGGGAGAAAAATCCTTGCAAGTTACTTATCAAATAAAGAACTGGTATCTAGAACATATAAAGAACTCAAAATACAAAAATAACAAAGAATCCAATTTACAAAGTAAGCAAAAATTTGCAGACACCACCATAAAGACATATGGACAGCAAGGAAGCACATGAAAAGCTCAATCTCATTAATCACTAGGAAAATACAAATTAAAACTACAATGAAGCACTACTATATACATATTAGAATGTCATAAATTTAAAAAGATTAACCATACCTAGGGTTAACAAGGATGTAGAGTACTGGAACTCTCATACACTCATCATGCGAGTATAAAATGGTGTAACCACTTTGGAAAACACTTCTGTTCCTTAAAAAATTAAGCATATATTACTGTATAATCTAGTCATTCTAGACCTAGGTGGTTACCCAAAACAAATGAGAGCATACATAAAAATTTGATTACAACTGTTCATAATAGCTTTATTTGTAATAGTTCCAAACTAGGAAATAATCCAAATGTCTGTCAACAGGTGAATGGATTTTAAAAAAATGTGAAAAAATATGTATACTGCTGAAAGCAGAAGTAAGTGCTTTCATTGAGCCATGCTTGTACAGAGCAGACAATTACTGGAACCTCTGTCATAATGTAATGATTTCTCTTCATAGGATTTCAGAGAGTGAGAGGCAGTTACCTGGTAAACACAAATAGCCATCATATTATTCAGTGGCTACTGGAGGAAAGACTTGTCCTATATATTAGTAGTCCATTTTAGGATCCAGGATAGCTAACAATAAATGAAGCATTTGGGTCTGTTGGAATATTGCTATTCAGTATGGGTGAATATTCAAGCATTCTGTGTGTGTGTGAGAGATGAGCTAATCAGAAAGAAAAGTATACTGTATTTGAGCTATTTTGCTGTTTAAAAACTTGTCTTAAGGCATTTATGCAAAATTTAAAAATCAATTGTTAAATTATTTTTAAAGGTAGCATTGTTAATATTGCTGGATGGTGGTTGCACAGCATTGTGAATACAATGAATGCCACTGAATGCCACACATTATAATAATGAACTATATGTTTTATGAATTCTACTTATATTAAAAAATTATTAGAACCAAAAAAAATTTCTGCATATCCATATGGTGGAATATTACTAAGCAATTAAATGGAATGAATTATTGATACATGCAACAACATAGATGAATCTCAAATAATTAGGTGAAATGAAAGAAGCCACACTAAAGAGCATATACTGTATGATACAATTTTTAAATAAAACTTGCAAAGATGAAAACAAATCCATAGTAACAGAAAGATCAGTGGTTGCATGGGACTTGGAAGGTTGGCAGGGAGATACAGGAAGAAGGGATTACAAAGGCATATGAGGAAACTTTCGAGAGTGATAGATATGAATATGTTCACTATTTTGATTGTAGTATGTATTGCATGAGTATATATACATGTCAGAAACTTTCAAGTTGTATACTTTTTATAGTTTCAGTTTATTGTGTATCAATTATACTTCAATATAGTTTTCAAAAATAAATTATTAATAATACTAAAAAATTAATGGATGGATTAAACAGCAGTTTGGACACAGGTAAAGAGAGAATTAATGAATTGGAAGTGAGAAAAATCACCTTAATTGCAACACAGAGAGATACAGAGAAATAAAATATGATAGAGACATTAAGAGTCACAGAGGATATAATCAGTGTCTAATATGCATCTGCTAGGAATTCTAGAAGAGAGTAATATAGAGAAGGGAGCAATACTCAAAGAGATAATGTTTTTGAATTTTCTAGTATAATATTAAGTGGGTAAAGACCATTTCAAACGGTAACATCTAGTTCTATAGAAACTACTAAACTAAATAAACATATCAATTGGTTGAAGTCACCATGGTCAAAGAATAGAGCTGTGAATGCCACCTCACCTGAAAAACATCAGTTCTGATTCTTGATTCTGCTAATCCAATGATAAGACTTTGAACGACTGGGTTGTAGTAACAGAAGTATCAGTTAAAACCTCACCAAAGTGTGATTCAATGACAAGCAGCACTGAAAACAATTGGAAGCCTGTCAGAAACGCAGAATCTTGGGCCCCATTCCAGAATGATGAAAACAGAACATAAGTTTTAATAAGATCTCCAGGTGGTTCCTATGCACAATTAATTTGAAAAGCACTGTTTAAAAAGACCGTATCTGTTTTCAGGGCATCTCAGAGAAAGCAAAGATCTCTTTGCTTAAAAGTAATATATCTAATAATGCTTAAGTGACCAGTAGTTGGGATATTTTTTTGCTTTCAGGAAAGCCATAAATGGTAGAAGTTCATACGTATGGTACAGAAGAATGCTTAAATACTAGGATTTGCACTTAATCTATTAGAGCCAGGGAGTTTGGGAGAAAAGACCCATGCTCTTGAATAGAGATCCCACAATAGGTTCCCAAGAGGTCATGTAGACTGCTCACATGTCCATTGAGAGCATACACTCTGAGAGAGAGAAAAATGTATCTCCTTTTCCATTAGATGGAAGTCCAGCCCCATTACATGGTAAGTCCAGCTAAATGTTCTGGAGATTTTTTTGGTGTGTGTGTATATGTAACGGAAATGATGTAATGGTCTCTGATAAAATCTACTACACTTGGTTGCCACTTCTTTAGTTAGGATTCCTTCCTGAAAGTAGATAAGACAGGAAGAGAAAGCTTATTTTCAATCATAGGTGAACAAATTATGGTCTTAGAGCTAAAGCTGGCCTGTGGCCTGGTTTTGAAAACAAATGTCTTACTGCGGCACAGTCATGATCATTTGTTTATGTATTATGTATGACTCCTTTTGTGCTACAATAGCACAGTTGAGTAGTTGTGACAGAGAGTATATGGCCCCAAAAGCTAAAAATATTTATTACTTGACCCTTCACAGGAAAAATTTGCTGACCCTTTGAAATCATTACAAATGCTGATTTCAGCTTTTAAACTTTTAGGAAGTAGGGAATAAAACTCTGATGAGATTTAAAGTTCATGGGAATCTAAGGAAAGCTTCAGAAAAAGGAATGAACAGATAGAAAGAGCCATAACCTGGCTCTGACATTAGGGTTAAAGATTTAAAGTCAAAGGTTTTGCAGCTACATTTTTCAAATTTTTCATAGGCTAATTAAGAAGGTCTTGAAAGTGATTTCAAACTATGGATAAAAATAATTTGATTAAACATAAGAATGCAAGAGAATTATATACTTAGATTTCTAGAAAAAGTGGAGTGATACTTTCTAACTCCAGACACATTTGAACAAATCATCTGTCTTGGAGGCTTAGGTATAGAATTTTTTTTTGTTGTGAACCACTTGGCTTAGTTTCAGGAAATGACTGTTGAACATCTACCACAAGTAATACATTGGACCAGGTACTGTGGGAAAGAGAAAGATGTGATACCAGTCCTTATGTTAAAGAATGTTTTTAATTTGATCTGAAAGAAAGGCACAAAGGATTTTTGTTGTTATTTTAATGGACATTCTGTAGTTATCTACTGCTATTATCAAATCTCTATTGTTGAAAGCACAGTATCAGTAAAAAAATTATCTTTCTAGAATCAAAATCATATTACAACACTCTTCTAACTTCTAATGATTTCCCCACATCTTCAGGATAAAGTTTAAATTCTTAGCATAGCTGACCTCACATACTTTATCAGCTTCATTGCCTACATCTCCTTTCCACATATCCTATGCTCTAGCCATATAGAGCCCTGAACAGACCAGGCTTTTGCGTGCCTCCCTGCCTTTATACATCCTTTATCCTTGGCCTAGAATACTCTTCTTTGGGCAAAATCACACTTGTCTTTCAGGCCCACCTTAAGTGTCCAGGTATTCACCTTGTACTCCCTCCACCCCCAGCACTGGGTAGAATGGCTTCACTTTTGTGTTCTATTCACATCATAGTTTTATAGTTATATACTTACATATTTGTCTCTCCCACTACCCTGTGAGCATTTAGAGGTCAAGGATACTGTTTTATTAATCTCTGATTTTTTTTGAGCATACATTAATCCCACCAAGTTGGCACTTGGTAGATAATACTAGTAGTTAACATTTAGTGAATGCTTACTAAATGCCAGGTACTTTTTTTTTTTTTTTTTTTTTGCCAGGTACTTTTTAAATTAGTTTGTGTATTATTTGTTTTCATCCTCAAGTATATTCAGGGAAGGAACAAAGAAAGGAGGCAATTACACATGTAACAAGAAAGTAAGGGAACTAAGTTACCTGCTCTAGAAAGTATCATGGATCTCAGAAGTGTCAATAGCCTTTGCAAGCTAAATGCTCTTGTTTTACTTTTCTCTTGCTTCCATTACAGTTATTACCTCTATCTTGGGTTCTGAGACTTAAAAGATGGTTAGAAGCTTTGAAAGTAATGATAATAGGCAGGAATGGGAGGAAGAAAAATAGCTCTACTGAGGAAAATGGTCCTTGTGAAGGGTGCTAGATTATTCCAGGACTATCCTCTGTAACATAATCTGTATGAATGACAAGTTTCTTTTCAGGGCAATCTTCATGCTCATGATTGGGCACAGTGCCTGGCACAGAGCAATTATTCAACAAATACAGACTGACTGAGCTGGGAGAACAATTAACTGACTCCTTCAAGTCACTAAAACAAGCCAGGCAATTCTGTAGATTCGGCGATCTCAAAAAGGGAAAAAGTAAAATAATTCAAATATATAATAATTTAAAGACAGGTTTTCATAACCTGCCTCTAAAGCCAAATTGATATTTTATTTTCTAAGTACCTGGTTGGTATGACAACCAAGGAAGTAGAGAATTTAGTAATTAGATTATTTTTAAGGGGACTAATTCATTAGGCACCAGAAAGTAAGAATGCGCCTCAATTTCTTCTTCAATGTTTGGGAGGTGAAAGCCTTTTCTTTCTTCTTCTTCTTTTTCTTTCTTTTTTTTTTTTTTTTAAACTTCATCTTATGATCTAATTGGAATAGACCTGGAGTTCAGATATTTAAGATCTTATTTTTGAAAATTTCTTAGGCCATAGAATATTCTGAGAATCTTGCTTGCAAAATAAGATTTTAATCCGTATCTTCTATTTTTAAAGTTTGAGTTAGACATTTCTCCAAAGAATATATACAAATGGCCAGAAGCCCATGAAAAGATGCTCAATGTGATCAGTCAGTGAAATTCAAATCAAAACCACAATGCGATACCACCTCACATCCACTAGAATGTCTATTATTTAAAAGGGGGGGCAGGTAGGGAGGGAGGAATAATAATCCAAATGTCCACCAACAGATGAATGGATAAACAAAGCATGGTATATCTAGACAATGAAATATTATGCAGCCATTAAAAAAAAAAACCTGAAGTACTGACATATGGCACAGTGTGGAGGAACCGAAGTGAAAGAAACCAGACCAAAAAAAATCTCACACTGTATGATTCTGTTGGTATGAAATATCTACAATAGACAAATCCATAGTGACAGAAAGTAGAATGGTTATTGCCAGTGGCTTCTGGAGGAGGGGGCAAAGGGTTTGTGGGAGCAACTGCTTAATGGGTAGAGGGTAATGAAAATGTTTCAGACCTAGATGGAGGTTGCACAACATTGGGAATGTACAAAATACCACTGAATTGTACACTTTAAAATGGTTAATTTTGGGGTGCCTGGCTGGCTCAGTCAGTAAAGCATGAGACTCTTGATATCAGGGTCTGGAGTTTGAGCCCCATGTTGGGTGTAGAGATCACTTAAATAAAACTTTAAAGAAAGTTAAATAGGGGCAGCTGGGTGGATCAGTCCCTTAAATGTCTGCCTTTGGCTGAGGTCATGATCCTGGGGTCCTGGAATGGAGCCCCACATCAGGATCCCTGCTCAGCAAGGAGCCTGCTTCTTCCTCTGCCCCTCCGCTGCTCATGCTTTCTTTCCCCCCACCTCTCTCTCAAATAAAAACAAAGTCTTTAGAAAACTTTAAAAAGTTGGATAAAATAGCTAATTCTATGTTATGTGAAAGTTGCCTAAAAAAACCCCTCAAGTATCAAAATTACAGAAGGAAGTGACATGACCCAAGAACTAAATAACAACAAAACTCTCTACAGTGGAAAAAGAGAGAGAATATTTTTATTTTTCTGCACCTGCAGTATAAATGATGAAAGCACTGCTTGAAAAGATGCATTAAATTGGCATTCAAAAGGAGTGCTGCCTGACAGCACTGGCTCCATGGTGTACTGCAGCCAAGACACTCATTTTCCAACCAAACAACTTGGATTATAGTCCTCATTCCATCATGATGGCAGAGTACTACAAGGAAAAGGTCATAGGCTTAAAGTACAGAATTGGTTTGAATTCTAGGTTTGCCACTTAAATTTCTGTGTCTGGCTAAGTTCCTTGATTTCTTTCAACACTCATCAATTATATATTTAAAATGGGAGAAATACCTCCTAGCTAGATTATGGAAAGGATGAAATGAAATGATGCATACATATCACCTAGTATAGTATCTGGGACTACAGTGAGCATTTGATGTTATCCTAGTAATCATCACGATCACCATCATAATCACCCTCATAATATCAATCCTGTTCCTTCTAATAACTAGATGTATAACCTTAGTCCAAACAGTTGAATTTCTCTGAGTTTCTTCTAAGAACTGCTTGGGGAGGACCTGGGGCAAATCATCACTCATTAATAGCATCATTTTTTGGGCAGCCCAGGTGGCTCAGCAGTTTAGCACTGCCTTCAGCCCAGGGCATGGTCCTGGAGATCGGGGATCAAGTCCCATGTCAGGCTCCCTGCATGAAGCCTGCTTCTCCCTCTGCTTGTGTCTCTGCCTCTCTCTCCTCTCTGTATATTCTCATGAATAAATAAATAAAATCTTAAAAAAATAGCATCATTTTTCTATGGGTCGACAATGGTAGAGGAGGGAAGGCAGAGAAAGGCTCATAAACAATTATATGAACATAAGCCTCAGGTCTCTGAAGCATTTTTCCATTGTTCCTGGTAACTGCTATACTTCATCCAAGTCACTGCCTATGTACTAGGGCTCTGATAAGTGTCCTAGTGCCAAAAATAAGAACGTGAGTGGTCCTAAGCATAAGTTATGCAACATATGTAATTTAGAAGAAAAGCTTACACTAAACTGTAAAAATACATTTCAGAGGTCTAACAAAATTCTAATTATTCTCATGACTACTTTGATTTTTCTGAAATGTCAGATATCAGAAAGATACCTCTCTCAAGATATATTTTTCCTGTTTATCATATCATATTTAACAATTATCATATTGTTAATGGAATCAGGAATGACTTAGAAGGCCCAATTCACTCCATGAGAAGAACGAATGCCTTAAAAAAAATAAAAATAAAAAATAAATAAAAGAATTTCTAGGTTGTGGCCTAATTTATCACTGTGGTTTCCATTCTGTAAAACACCCTCATTTCCTTGTTACTCAAAGCTACCATTAACTAAGTATTTGCAAAGGAAAATGTAGTATTAATGAATATTCCCCACCTATATTTTTACCTAAGACTTCTAATCCTTTAAAGTCTTATATTCCAAAGTTTAAGAAGTACTTTCATATGTGATACTCACAATAATTAAGTTAGCCAGGAAGGGACTTTTATACTCATTTATAGATGAGGGAACTAAGAAAGCTGAAGTGATTTTTCCCAGGGTCACACAGCTTATTAGAATATCGGCTTCCTGGCACCTCATCTATAGATTTCTGTGCCATTTCACTTCTCTTCAATCTATATGGTTAACGTGTTTCTCTCCTCTAAATTTTCTTCCTTCCAAATATTGTGAATATAGTCCTTCAGTTGGCATAGGAGACAGACATGGGATGATTTTCCGGGGAATAAACTGTTTACCTTTGCTGAATGACTTGAATAATAAGAAAAACAAATACAGGCTTAACTTATTTTATTACCAACAGACTCTCCATAGAGAAGAGCAAGATAGGAAGAAATAGATATGTACCTCCAGAGCCTTGTATTATCCTTTAGAGTTGGTCATCATCTACTCACATGTTTATTTCTCTCTTCATACCTTATGCAAATTAAAGAGACTTTTCCTTGTTATTTCTGTATCCCTAGTCATAAACAGTGCCTGGTACTTTGTACAACCTTTAAAACTCAATGGTGAATGAGCATTTGGCTCTACAGACATCTGTATTGTAAGTTTATATTTGTTAGACTGACTTGCCTGTAAAATAATTAATGAACTGCTAATGTTCAAAAACAGTAAAATAAGGATTATGGCAAACTTGACACTCAACATTCTTTCAGATTACATTCTTGAAAGAATAGGTTTGGTACCTATTATAAAAGACTGAGTCTAAATGTTAGACTCACTGGTTATTTTTTAGACTTTAAGGATCGAAAGTTTTAAACAGAGAAATTTTAAGACAGTCCATTATAGGACTATGAAAACAGAGAGATGAATTCACAAGTAGCAAGTAACTTCCAATTCCTAACTGAGATGGTTTTGCTTTGCTAGAATGTAAGTCTCTGGAATTTCCGGTGGAGATGTTTAGAAAAGATTCTTTTTCATTTGGATAAAAGTGGTATGTGGGAGTGAGCTGAAAAGCTGGATTTAAGACTGGTTTGGTAATTTCTTTAGTGGCAGGATTTCAAAGGATGGACTGCGTCTCAGTGTCTGCTTTACAGGAAGTGGGCTAACTTGTGAGAGTTTATATGTTAAGGCTAAACCAATCCAGAGAGAATCTACATATCTGTTTGGTAATTTATAGAATGAAACCTACACATTTTTCAAGCATGATGCCTTAGTTTAGACTCCTGCCATCTCTTACTTACACCACAGCATTAGCCTCAACAGGTCTCCTAACCTCTAGTTCCTCCCCATAAAATTCATCATTCACGTATTCATTCATCCATTTATACATTTATAAAATACTTATGCACACCTACTATATGTTGGGCTTTGTGTTAGGGACTAGAAACAAGATGAGTAGGACGTAGTTTCCTTCTTTCATTAGATGTAGGAGATAGATATATAAACTTGGAAAGGAAGGCAATATAGATGAAGGCCTATTTTGAGTTAGTCATTTTATAATATGCTGTTTCTTTTACCCCTACAATGGGGTATAATTATTTCCATTCAACATATGGGGAAATTGAGACTCAAAATGGCTACATAATCTGCCAATGTGAGGGACTGAATCTGGTTTTATATTTAGGTCTATCTGCTTCTAAAGGCCATGTTCTTTTCCCTAAACCAATGGTTCTCAAATTTTAAGATATACAAAATCACTTGTTATATAGAGCAAACTTGTGAAAACACAGATTTTCTGGCCCAACTGCAGAGATTTTGATTAAGTTTAGCACAGAAGCTCAAAAATCTATTGTAACAAATATGTGCTCAATGGATCACACTTTGAAAAGTAAGTACTATACCTCAAAAAGAAAACAAAATAACATCAAGATAAGTAAAGATACCAACATAAAGATACCAACAAAGTGATGAGCAAATAGCATAGTCATCAGAATTAGTTTTTTAAATTCCAAATCTAGTCATGTCAACTTCCTGCTTAAAAAAATGATAAATACTCCACTGCCCACAGTTTAAAGTTAAAATTCTATAGCGGAGCATAGAAGTACCTTCAACATGTGGCCCTAATGCACATTTTCAGCTTCTTCTCTCCTCCCTTCCATCTTTTTTTTTCTTTTTAAAGATTATTTATTTATTTATTTATTTATTTATTTATTTATTTATTTGAGTCAGAGACAGAGACAGAGAGAGAGAGAGGCAGAGACACAGGCAGAGGGAAAAGCAGGCTCCATGCAGGGAGCCCGACGTGGGACTCAATCCCGGGACCCCAGGATCATGCCCTGGGCTGAAGGGGGTGCTAAACCGCTGAGTCACCAGGGCTGCCCAAAGAGAGAGAGAGTGCCTGAATGGCAGGGCAAGCACAGAGGAAGAAGGAGAGACAAACTTCTTGCTGAGGAAGGAGCCCACCATGGGGCTCGATCCCAAGACCCTGGGATCATGACCTGAGCCAAAGGCAGATGCTTAACCAACTGAGCCACTCAGGTATCCTTCCTCTCTTCCATCTTGACTTACTAAATTACTCTTCATTTTCCACATCCCAAGCCATTTTACAACCCCAAGTTGTATCATATGTCCACATTTTTAGTCCGAATGATTACTTCCTACTCATTATACCACCCTCGGTTTATGTTATTACAGAAAATATTTCATAAGTATTTATTAGATGCCAGGTAGTACTCTAAACACTTTACATGTATCAATGGATTTAATCCTATCAAGTAACTACTAATTAAGGAAATTGAGGTACAGAGATTTAAGAGATTTTTCTCAATGTTATACAACTGCTTTGTGGGAGAGCTGGGATTTGAATTTAGGCACCATAAACTCTTTTTCTTAAAAAAGATTATTTATTTATTTATTCATAGAGACACAGAGAGAGAGAGAGAGAGAGAGAGAGGTAGAGACAGAGGCAGAGGGAGAAGCAGGCACCATGCAGAGAGCCTGACGTGGGACTCCATCCAGGGTCTCCAGGATCACACCCTAGGCTGCAGGCGGCACTAAACTGCTGCACCACTGGGGCTGCCCGCACCATAAACTCTTAATGACTAATTTATAGTTGCCGCTCATGAGACAATGAGATATTCTCAGGCAAGGACTTTCTTTTAGTTACCTAGGGCCTAAAACGGTATCTCTCTTCAGATTCTTTTAATCTACTCTTGTCTCTTATTAACCCCGAATGAACTTTCTTCTGTTCCACTTGTATGTGAAATAAGTCTCCTTGTTTTGAACCTGATTATTGTTCTCTAATTGCTTTAGGTACTAAGGTTTCATTTTTAGAGGTGACAAGCTCTCTGAGGGCAGAAACTGTGTCTCCCAGTGTAGCTTGGTATATGGCAGGCACTGAAAGAATTTTTATTGTACTGAAATGCAGAGCAAGCATTTTGCCAGCTAACCCATGTTCAGTGATTAAAGAGAATGCACATGAATGGGGAATGGTTAGTTCCTCCAAAGTGGAATGAGGGAGTAAGGGGGCAGGTATCTGTTAGTTCTTTTGATAGAAGGCTGTCATCATGAAAGGGTTCTTAGTCATATAAAGGACTGGTCTCCATGGTTGGGTGGTTCTGACTTACAAAAAAGATATTCTGCAATTCAGTCTTCTAGTAAATAGTAATTAGATAGCTACAGCTGTACATTTAAATTGATATTTGGGTTAAAAAGCTATATAGAGGGATCCCTTGGTAGCGCAGCAGTTTAGCGCCTGCCTTTGGCCCAGGGCGCGATCCTGGAGACCTGGGATCGAATCCCACGTCGGGCTCCCAGTGCATGGAGCCTGCTTCTCTCTCTGCCTGTGTCTCTGCCTCTCTCTCTCTCTCTCTGTGTGTGTGACTATCATAAATAAATTAAAAAAAAATTAAAAAAAAAAGCTATATAGAAGTTTTTACCTTCTTCCCAGGTAAGAGATGTTCATAAACACTTTGGATTGCTTGCAAAGCTGAATTTTTCTATTGCTCTGCATGAATAAACTAGTTCAGGACTACAAAGTGTATGTTCTTTGTCTCAGTTACACCTGGAATATACGTAGTGAACAGACTCCCTAGGTTGTATTCTTTGCACTTTACATACAGTTATTCTAGTTCATCTTTTCCTAGGGGTAAACCGTCTTTACAATGCTAAAGTGGGAAAATAAAATTATACATATGCATATTAAGAACTTTATGAGAAAGGATTTAAAGAATATTTTTTTCTAGCAAAGTACATAGGATAATGTTTAAATTTTATTTTAAAGATTTATTTATTTATTTGAGAAAGAGTGCACAAGCAGGAGGAGGGGGAGAGGGAGAAAAATCCCTAAGCTGATTCCCTGCTGGGCATGAAGCCTGATGTGGTGCTGGATCCCAGGACCCAAGATCATGACCTGAGCTGAAATCAAGAACTGGATGCCTAACTGACCAGCCACCCAGGCGCCCCAAAGGATAATTTATTTTAAAAGGAAAATATGTAAATTGGTGCAGCCAATGGAAAACAGTAGGGAGGGTTCTCAAATAATTTAAAAAATATAACTACCATATGATTCAGCAATTCCACTTTGGGGTATTTATCTGAAGAAAACAAAAATACTAACTCAAAAACACATATGTACCCTCATGTTCATTGCACATTATTGACAATAGCCAAGATATATAAACAACCTAAGTGTCCATTGACAGATGAATGGATAAAGAAAATGGAGTATAAATATACAATGGAATACTACTCAGCCATAAAAAAGAATGAAATCTTGCCATTTGTGACAATACTGATGGACGCTGAGGGCATTATGCTAAGTGAAATAAGTCAGACAGAGACAAATACTGTATGATCTCACTTATACGTGGAATCTAAACAAACAAACAAAAAAACCAAGGTCATACATACTGGTGGTTGCCAGAGGTGGGGTTGGTTGAAATGGGTAAAGGTGGTCAAAGGGTACAAATTTCTAGTTATGAAAAAAATAAGTCATGGGGATATAATATACAGCATAGCAACTACAGTAACAATACTATATTGCATATGTTAAAGTTACTAGGAGAGTAAATCCTAAAAGTTGCCATCACAAAAAAAATTCTATAATTATGTATGGTGAAAGATGTTAACTAGACTTATTATGGTGATCATTTCACAGTATACACATACATTGGATCATTATGTTCTACAACTAAAAATAATATAATGTTGTATGTCAATTATATCTCAATTTAAAAAGAGGGAAATGTTATTTATTTTTAAAGATTTTATTTATTCCACAGAGAGAGAGAGTGTGTGCACAAGCAGGGGGAGAGGAAGAAGCAGGTTCACAGCTGAGCAGGAAGCCCCAATGTGGGTCTTGATCCAAGAACTCTGGGATTATGATCTGAGCTGAAGGCAGATGCTTAATCAACTGATCCACCCAGGTACCCCAAAGGAAAATGTTATTTAAAAATAAAAGGCTACAATTCCAAATCATTTGAAGATCTTTCCTCCCAACATCCCACACACCTACTGGATGTCCTATTAAAAGAGAAATATTTAGGGATCCCTGGGTGGCGCAGCGGTTTGGCACCTGCCTTTGGCCCAGGGCGCGATCCTGGAGACCCGGGATCGAATCCCACATCGGGCTCCCGGTGCATGGAGCCTGCTTCTCCCTCTGCCTATGTCTCTGCCTCTCTCTCTCTCTCTGTGACTATCATAAAATAAAAAAATAAAAATAAAAAAAATAAAAGAGAAATATTTAATTCAATTAAGAGAAAATAACATTAAAAAGAGAAAAAATAATAACAAAAGGCCTGATTTTATAAGTGATTTTGGGCAAATAACTTCTATAACTCTTAAATTTCCTTAACTGTAGAATGAAATTAAGATTAAATGTTTTGTAAAATTCCTTTCAGCTCAGCAATAGATAATGTTATTTATATACTTATTAAATACTAGGTACCAGTACCTGCCTTACATGTATTATCTTATTTAATTTTCCAAACATGCCTATCAGGTAGGTACTATTATCATCCTATTTTATACAAGTGATTATAAACTGACTCAATAGGTCAGAGGCTTAGGAACATACATTTTAAGCAAACTCTTCAGGTAATAGTGATGCTAGTAGCCACTGCCCCATAATTTGAGAATAGCTTGCCAACTCCAATGGCTGCAGTCTATATTGGTAAAGTTAGTACAATCCCAACTGCTGTGTATAAAGTAAGATTTTTTTCCCCCCAATTTGTATCTGGCTTGGTAAAGTCAATTAATGCTCTGGGCCAGTTTCCTTTTCTGTGAAATGGGTTTAATAATACCTACCTTGAAGAATTTATAGAAGGAATGCAAATGGCCTGGTCCTATACTTAAGAGTAGAGATTCAATAAATGTTAGCTTATTATCACAAGCATCCAAACATTAGTAATACAATAAAAAGAACAATGAACAAACTATAAACTTTTGCTGAAGCCCATTTTATAATTATTTCTATGGGCTGTTTATTTTCCTCACTTTTAATATTATTTTTGTAAGTAAATATACTACAAAATGGATTATTTTTGGTATATAGTTCTATAAGTTTTATTTTTATATATTTTAAAAGATTTTATTTATTTATTCATGAGAGACACACAGAGAGAGGCAGAGACATAGGCAGAGAGAAAGCAGGCTCCTTGTGGGGAGCCTGACTCGAGACTTGATCCCAGGACCCCTGGATCACGACCTGAGCCAAAGGCAGATGCTCAACCACTGAGCCACCAGGTGCCCCAAGTTCTGTAAGTTTTAACATATGTATAGATGCACGTAACCACCACCAAAATAGGATACAGAACAGTTCCATTATTGCCCCCAAAATCCCTGGAGCTATTCCTTTGTAGTCATAATCTCTTCTGAGTTCTAACTCCTAGCAATCCTGATTGGTTCTCCATTCCAATAGTTTTTGTCTTTTCAAAAATATCAAACAATGGAACTATGGAGTATGTAAGTTTAAAGGCTGACTTCTTTTATTAAGCAGAATGCCTTTGTAATACTTTCAAGTTGTTTACATACCAATAGTTTGTTCCTTTTTATTCCACAGTAATATTCCATTGTGTGGATGTAACACAGTATATTTATCCATTTACCCACTGAAGGTCAATGGAAGGATAATGAAGGACATTTGAATTGTTTCCAGCTTTGGCAATTATGAACAGAGCTTTTATGAACATTCATAACATTGGTGTGAACAACCGAAGTTCACTTTTCTAGAGTTAATACCTAGGGTTATTAACTCTAGTTGCTGGATTATGTGTTAAGTGCATGGTCAACTTTCTGAGGAAAGTTCAAACTTTTTTCTGAGTGGCTGAACCATTTTGTATTCCCAACAGCAAATGAATAAGAATTTACATTCTCTCTTCTAACTCAGTGGTAATAAGCATTCCTAGTCTAAGTCTCCAAAGTTGTACAAAGCTGTGATGAGTATTTTAGTATACAAGCAGTGACTGACTTCAATGAAGCAACATTGCATAGTTAAGAATTCCAAAAGCAAATCCCCTATTAAAATAGTTCTCTCTAGTCTGCTAAAATTTTCTCTAGGATGTTTTCCTGTATATGTCCAGACACTGAAACACATACATAAACTCCCATACACATATACCTCTGACAATAACAAAACTTTTTAAGTGCCGAGAATCATTTTTTCTTTGCCTCAACTAACTTTGGTATGCTTTATGGTAAAAAATGGTCTGCAAAGGTAAGTATTAATAGGAAATAGGGTATATATGGTTATGGTTGATTTGAAATATCTAATCTGAAATTCGAATCTTTCTGCCTAATTAACCAAGTAGTCCCACTTAATTATAAAATGTGTCTCCTTTGATGATGATGCAATCTTCCAAACTAACAATCTATTGGAAAAGTATCCTTTCTTCTAGAAGACACTTCTTCACAACTTTACCTGCTTACAATGATGCTAATTTTAAACTTATTCAGCTTAAAAGAATTTCCCCTGGTGCAGCCTTTCTAACTCTGATAGGCAGATTTAACAACCTATATATACCTCCATCATGGGAATCACATCATTATACTGGAATCCTTAATTTGCATGTCACTGAATATCTAAGCACTATGTCATCCATGTAACCATTAGTGCTTAGCATAATGTGGACATATAGCAGGCCCTTAATAAAAACGTGTTGGTTTAGAGACCAAACAAATGAATTAATGGTGTTTTACCTGGTGAACATCTATGTATCCTTTAAGGCTTAAATGTTTCTTCCTCTAAGGCATCTTCTTTGTGTCACCTAGGTACCTTGTGCTTATTGCCATTGCTATGTTTTCATACTATATTGCAATTCCCTGTTTGCTGCCATGACAGGTAATTAGATATCTGCCCAGTGGGAAAGAAAAATTCACAAGGAATACGCCTTTCTCTAAAGATAAGAGTTTAGGTAGTATCATATTTAAGACAGGAAGTCTCTTTTGAATCTTTTTAAAGGATTTGCCTTAGGAGAGTTTCAGTTAACATTTTCTTTGGATGTCTGTCAGGCTTATGACAATGGGAAGGTCTCAATGGGCACTTAAGAACACTTTAGAAAAAGTAGAAGGCTTTAATTTTTATTTGGAGAACACTAAGACAGATACTTCTAAAACAATGCTACACAAAAGAAAATACAATAACTAGATATATCCCCCCCACCAAACTAGCTAATATTGCATAACTAGAAAAACAAACATACTTTGTTAGACTCTACTTTTACCAAAAACAAAAAGTCGACAGGCTGGGCCAGCTGTTTAACAATGAGTGCCTTTACAGTAATAAATGTTGACAGCCCAAATCAAAAAAGAATGCATTACTGAGATATCATCAATTGTGTTCTGTCATTACAAGGCAGCTCCACCCAGTCTAAGCTTGTCAAAAAGTGTTACTGTAATCCATGAAGAAGTCTCTACCTCAGGCAAAGGAAAGAAAAAATGTGAAGGGCTGGCTCAGAACAGGTGTGTTGAATTGTAATGCCAATGTTGAGTCATAAATCTCTTTACATTAGTTTCATATATGACAAATTATTAACTTCTGTGAGGTGTCAAGCATGGCTGAACAAATCCATCAGCAAGCACTTTAAGAGCAACAAATGTAAATAAATAGGGTGTGGATATAACTTTTTAACAGTGAGCATTATTCCATGCACAAGAGTAGACAGTTATGACAAATTTTCTTCTTCTATTCAAGTGAATATGGTATTTGGGAATCTAGAAATGTCTGACCTACTCTTCAGGTCAGCCTACTCTGATTCTACCTAATGTTTGTAAGAGCATTGCTTCAATTTATCCTACAAATCTTTAATGTAAATGTAACTCAGCTTTACAAGGGATCATGATGTATGAAAAGCATGTAAGTATGTGTTCTGTTTTTTAAACAGTTGTGGGACTTTGGGCAAACTATGTATAACGACTATATGCCTCAGTTTTCTCTTCAATAAAATAGGAATAATAACTATTCCACAAGGCTATCATGAAAACTAAAAAGTGATTATTGGCAGGAAGTATCTAACATAGTGCTTGCTTGGCACTAGCAGATAGATACTCAACACATTCTAGCTTTCTTTTTCAAGGTACTTCAGCTGTCATCCTTGCTTCCCTAAGAGGTAATAGCTTGGAATTTAATATAGAGTAAAAAACTGCTCAGGATTAAAGCTCATGAAAGCAAAGGTGGAATCTTTTTCACTCTATGTCAGTTTCCACTAGTTTCCGGCAAGTACTGAGCCCAATAATGCAGAACTCATGTTACCACCCATGGCAAACTCTCACTTCTCAGCTCGAAAGTACTGAACAGTCACGTATGTCATTAGTATTTTGTTTTTTTTTTATTATGGTAAAATATACATAATATACAGTTTACTATTTAAGTGTACAATTTAGTGGCAATTTAGTGGCATTCAGTGTTGTGCAAACCGTTACACTATTTCCATAACTTCACCTCAAACAGAAACTTTTATACCCATCGAGCAGTAACTCTCCAACCTGCCTCATACCTCGTCTCTGGTAAGTGCTAATCAACTTGCATTTCTTATAAATTGATCTATTCAAGATATGTAAGTAGATTGATAAAAATTTGACCTTTTGCATCTGGCATCTTTCATTTCAAGGTCTTCAAAGTTCGTCCATGTCGCAGCATGTATCAATACTTCAATCCTTATTGTAGACTGAACAATATTCTTTGTATGGCTATAACACATTTTTAATCTATTTATCTGCTGATGTGTCCATCAGCATATGTCCATAGCCAATTGGAATGTTTCCACCTTTGGGTTATTGTGAATAATGCTACAATGAACATTTGAGAACAAGTGTCTGAGTCTCTGTTTTTATTTCTTTTGAGTATTTATACCTGGAAGTAGATTGCTGGGTAATGTGGTAATTCTATGTTAAACTTTTTGAGGAATCTTCAAACTGTTTTCCACAGTGTCTGCACCACTTTACATTCTAATCAGCAATGTACAAGGGTTCTACTTTCTCCACATCCTTGTCAATTTGTGTTAATTTCCATTCTTTTTGGTAATAGCCATCCTAGTAGATTTGAAGTGGTATCTTCTTGTGATTTTGATCTGCATCTCCCCAATTACTAATGATGTTGAGCATCTTTTTTTTTTTTTTTTGGTGCTTGTTCGCCATCTGAGTATTTTCAGAGAAATGTATACTCAAGCTTTTTGCCCGTTTTTGAATTGTGCTATTTGGCTTTTGTTGTTCAATTGTGGAAGTTCTTTATATATTTTGGATATTAAACCCTTTTCATATATGATTTGCAAGTATTTTCTTCCATTCTGTAGGTTTCTTTTCACTTTCTCAGTGTCATTTGAAGCACAAACGTTTTTAATATTTTTTCTCCCAGTTTTTATTTAAATTTGATCTAGTTAACATAAAATGAGTTTTAAGTATAGAATTTAGTAATTCATCACTTACATACAACACTCAGTGCTCATAGCAACAAGTGCCCACTTTAATCCCCATCACCTATTTATTAACCCATCGCCCCACCCACTTCCCCTCCTATAAGCATCAGTTTATTCTCTATAGTTAAGAGTCTGTTTCTTGGTCTGCCCCTCTCTTTTTGTCCCTTTTGTTCATTTGTTTTGTTTCTTAAATTCCATTAGTGAAATCATATGGTATTTGTCTTTCTCTGACTTACTATGCTTAGCATAATACTCTCAAGCTCCTCAATCATCATTGCAAATGACAAGATTTCATTCTTTTTTAATGGCTGAGTAATATTCCATTGCATATATATGTGTGTGTGTATATATACATACATATATATATATATATATATATATATATATATACTCATCATAACATCACTTGTGTATGCCCATCACTTATTTAGCCCATCCTCCCACGACCTCTCTTCCAGAAATCCTCAGTTTTAAGAGTCTCTTTTTTAAAAACTTTATTTGAGAAAGAGAGAGAGCTAGAGTGCATGCACGTGAGAGTGCACATGAGTGTGGGGGAGGAGCAAAGGGAGAGGGAGAAGCAGACCTCCCACTGAGCAGGGAGCCCAACAGGGTGCTTGATCCCAGGATCCTAGAATCACAACCTAAGCTGAAGGCAGATGCTTAACCAATTGAGCCACCTAGTTGCTCCAGTTAAGAGTCTCTCATGGTTTGCCTCCCTCTGTTTTTATCTTTTTAAATTTTTTCTTCCCTTCCCCTATGTTCATCTGTTTTATTTCTTAAATTCTACATATAAGTGAAATTATATGGTATTTGTCTTTCTCTGCTTCACTTATTTCATTTAGCACAAAACAATGATCTTGCCATATCATTGCAATGGCAAGATTTCATTCTTTTTGATGGCTGAGTAATATTCGTGTGTGTGTGTACGTACACCCTCCACATCTTTATCTGTTTATCAGTTGATGGACATTTGGACTCTCCATAATTTGGCTATTGTTGGTCATGAGAGAGGAGAAATAACACCACAAAAATATAAACAATCATAAGACAGTATTATGAAAATTTATATGGCAACAAATTGGACAACCTGGAAGATATGGATAAATTTCTAGAAACATATACACTACCAAAACTGAAACAGGAAGAAATAGAAAACTTGAACAGACTGATAACCAGCAAAGAAATTAAATGAGTAACCAAAAATCTCCCAACAAAAGTCCAGGGCTAGATGGCTTCACAGGGGGAATTCTAGCAAACTTTTTTTATTTTTATTTTTATTTTTTTTAAGAGAGAGAATGTGTGCATGCAAGGGAGGGGCAGAGGGAGAGGGAGAGAGAATCTCAAGTAGGATCCACAATGAGCGTGGAGTCCAACCCAAGGCTTCATCTCATTACCTAGAGTACCCTACCCAAGCTAAAATCAAGAGTTGGATGCTTAACCTAATGTACCACTACCAAACATTTAAAGAAAATTAGTATCTGTTCTTCTCAAACTATACTGAAAAACAGAAATGGAAGGAAAACTTCCAAACTCATTCTATGAGGCCAACATTATCCTGATACCACCAAATCCAAACAAAGACTCCATTAAAGAAAAGAACTATAGGCCAACTATAGGCCAATCTCCAATGAATATGGATGCAAAAATCCTCAATAAAATACTAGCAAATCTAATCCAATAATAAATTAAAAGAATCATTCACTGCAATCAAGTGGGATTTACTTCTGGGCTGCAAGGATGGTTCAATATTTGGAAATCAATCAATGTGATATGCCACATTAATAAAAGGATAAGAACCAGATGTTCCTCTCAATATATGCACAAAAAATATTTGACAAAGTACAGCATACATTCATACAAAAACCTTCAACAAAGTAGGGTTAGAGGGAACATAGATCAACCTAATTAAGGCCGTATATGAAAAACCCACAGCTAATATCATTCTCAATATGGGGAAAACTGAGAGCATTTCCTTTACAGTCAGGAACAAAACAGGGATGTCCACTCTCATCACTTCTATTTAACATAGTACTGGAAGTCCTTAGCCTCAGCAATTAGACAACAAAAAGAGAAAAAAGGCATCCAAATCAGCAAGGAAGAAGTGAAACTTTCACTATTTGCAGATGACATGATACTCTACATAGATAACTCAAAAGATTTCACCAAAAAATGCTAGAACTGATACACAAATTCAGTAAAGTTGCAGGATACAAAATCAATGTACAGAAATCTGTTGCAATTCCAGTAGGGTTTTAATTTTTATGATGCCTAACTTCCCAACTTACTTGTTTTTTTCTTATGTTATCTGTGCTTTTGGTGTCATATTTAAGAAACCATTGTCAAATCCAAGGTCATGAAGTTTTTTCTCTGTGTTGTATTCTAAGAGTTTCATAGTTTTAGGTCTTAAATTTAGGTCTTTGATCCATTTTGAGTTAATGTTTGTATACAGTGCTACATATGGGTTCAACTTCACTCTTGTATCTGAGTATCCAGTTTTCCCAGCACCACTTCTTGACGAGACTATTCCTTCATCATGAATGGTCTTAGTGCCTTTGTTGAAAACCAACTGACTATACATATGAGAGTATATTTCTGGGCTCTCTTTTTTATTCCATTGGTCTTTATGTCTATCTTCATGCTAGTAACACAGTGCTTTGATACTATAGGTTGTTGGTAAGTTTTGAAATCATGAGGTGTGAATCTATTAACTTTGTTCTTCTTTTTCAAGATTGTTTTGGCTATTCAGGGTTCCTTGTAGTTCCATATGAATTTTAAAATAGGTTTTTCTTTTTCTGCAAAAAATGCCTTTGGGATTTTGATAAGGACTGCACTGCATCTATGGATAGCACTGGATAGTGTTGTCATCTAAACATTATTAAGTCTTCCAATCCCTTGAAGAGGGAAGTATTTCCATTTATTTGGGTCTTCTTAATCTCTTTCAGCAATATTTAGTAATTTTCAGCATACAAGACTTGGGCCTCCTTGGTTAAATGTATTTCTAAGTATTTTGTTATTCTTGATGCTATCATAAGTTAAATTATTTTCTAAATTTCCTTTTTAAATCCTCCTGGCTAGTGTATATAAATGCGACAGATTTTTACTTTTTATATCCTGTAACTTTGCAAAAATGTGTTCATCAGCTCTAACAGTTTATTTGTGTGGAATATTTAGGGTTTTCAACATGTAAGATCATATTATCTTTTTTTTAAGATTTTATTTATTTATTTATGAGAGAGAGAGAGAGAGAGAGAGAGAGAGAGAGAGAGAGAGAGGCAAAGACACAGGCAGAAAGAAGCAGCCTCCATGCAGGGAGCCTGATGCAGGACTTATCCCCGGACTCCAGGATCACGCCCTGGGCGGAAGGTGGCACTAAACCACTGAGCCACCCAGGGATCCCCTGATCAAGTTCCTTTCCAGTTTGGATGCCTTTTATTTATCTTACTTAATTGTGTGTGTGTGTGTGTGTTTTGTGATTGGTTTATTTCACTTAACATAATGTTTTCAAGATTTATCTGAGATTACAGTGTCTATCAGAACTTCATTCCTTTTTATGACTGAATAGCATTCCATTGTACGCATATGCCAGCTGGTTTGTGTGTGTGTGTTTACCCATTTGTTCCTTTATATACATTTGTGTTGTTTCCATCTCTTGGCTATTATGAGTAATGTTGCTTTAAATCATACATAGATTTTTTTCTTAAAGATTTCACTTAAATTCCAGGTAGTTAACATACAGTGTAATATTAATTTCAGGTGTACATTACAGTGATTCAACAATTCCATACAATACCTGGTGCCTATCACAACAAGTGCACTCCTGAATTCCTATCACCTATTAAACCAATCCCCTGCCCATCTTCCCTGTGGTAATTATCAGTTTGTTCTCTGTAGTTAAGAGTTTGTGTCTTGGTTTGTCTCTCTCTCTCTCTCTCTTTTCCCTTTGCTCATTTGTTTCATTTCTTAAATTCCACATATGCATAAAATCACAAGGTATTTGTCTTTCTCTGACTGACTTATTTACTTAGCATAATACTCTCAAGTTCCATTCATGCTGTTGCAAATGGCAAGATTTCACTCTTTTTTATGGTTGAGTAATAATAAAATAGTAATAAAAATTAATAAAATAATTATAATTATGGTTGAATAATAAAAAGTATATATATATACACACATATATATACACACATACCACCTCTTTTATAAATCCATTCATCAATTGATAGCTTCCATTTCTTAGCTATTATAAAAAATTCTGTTGTATAAACATAGGTATGTATGTATCCCTTTGAATTACTGTTTTTGTATTCTTTGGGTAAATAGCCAACAGTGCAATTGCTGGGTCATAGGGTAATTCTAGTTTAAAACTTTTGAGGAACCTCCATACTGTTTTCCACAGTGGCTGTACCAGTTTGCATTCCTACCAACAGTGCAAGAGGGTTCCTTTTGTTCCACATCCTTGCCAACACCTGTTGTTTCTTTGTTGATTTAAGCGATTCTGACAGATGTGAGGTGATATCTCATTGTAGTCATGATTTGTATTTTCCTGATGATCAGTGATGATGAGCATCTTTTCATGTGTCTGTTAGCCATTTGTATGTCTTTGGAAAAATGTCTATTCATGTCTTCTGCCCACTTTTTAATTGGATTATTCATTTTTGGGGTGTTGAGTTTGGTAAGTTTTTAAATATATTTTGGATACACATCCTTTATTGGATATGTCATTTGCAAATATCTTCTCCCATTCCATAGGTTGCCTTTTAGTTTTGTTGATTGTTTCCTTTGCTCTGCAAAAGCTTTTTATTTTGATGAAATCCCAATAGTTTATTTCTGCTTTTGTTTCCCTTGCCTCAGGAGATACATCTAGAAACAAGTTGCTACACATGCACAGATTTTTGTATGGACCTATCTTTTCACTTCTCTTAGATATATGACTATCAGTGAAACTGCTGGATCATATGTTAACTATGTTTAATCATTTGAGGAACTGCTATACTGTTTCCTAAAGCAACTGCTCCATCTTATATTCCCGCCAGCAGTCTATGAGGGTTCAGATTTCTCCATATTTTCACTAACACTTGGTATCTTTTGATTCTGGCCACTGCAGTTTGTGTGAGGTAGTATCATCTCATTGTGGTTTTAATATGCATTTGCTTGGTCACTGATGATGCAGAATATCATTTCATGTGCTTATAGGCCATTTGTATATCTCCCATAAAGAAATATCTTTTCAGATCCTTTGCCCAATTTTTAATGGGCTAATTTGTCTTTTTATTATTGAGTTGTAAGAATTCTTTATATATTCGAGATATGTAAGTCCTTTATCAAATATGATTTGCAAAGATTTTCTCCCAATCTGTGAGTTGTCCCTTCACTTTCTGGTGTCCTTTGATGTACCGTTAGTTTGTCATCAGTACTGATTCTACTTCATCTTTTTAAGTATAATTCAAAGTTTGCAAAATAATCATTAAAAACTTATCTTGTCATATATATTTCTCATTGATAAACAGAATGAACAGTGATGACTACTTCTACCTTGTATACATACAAACAGCAATATGCCAAGAACTGATTCTTAATTTGTACATCTTAGTGGTTTAATCTAACTGTAAAGCAGCATAACATGCACAACGTGGTCATTGCTCCTCCACAAACCATGCTATTGCCATTGCATGCTACTCAACAGTATAAGTTGAGAAAGTACTCAGGAAACTTTATGGCTGAAATTACAAGTTTCTTGGCAGCAGTGGTTTTGTTTTGTTTTGTTTTTCCTCCCCCTCAAGGAGTGCAATTTGTAAACAATTTCTCATCTGCAGTTTGGTCACTTCTCTGCCTTGCATGGTAAGATTTTTTTTTAGTGGTATTATTTTTCTCTTGATCTGAAAAAAACTATTGATTTAATAAAAAGATAGGTCATTGGTCTTTATTTAATAATGAAACAGAAGCTCTCAAGGCTTCATACTTTTATAAAAAATTTCAGAAACAGAGGCACTAGGGGTAAATGCATTGCTGCTTCTATACAATTAACTTTCATTTCTCGATCAAAAAAAATTTTTTTATGACAGCCAGTATGAAATCATTACAATCAGAGTCAGTTGCCCTGGCATCTTCTATTCTAGGACTGGAGTTCTCTAAATTATGTTTACATTAATGTTGAATTAGTGTAGCAGTGAATCACTGATTTATAATTTTTTAAATATTATTTTCATCATTACTTTTATGCTTCAATGAATCACATTTTAGCCATGATCAATTTGGGGGAATTAAGAAAATAATATAGCTAATTTAAGCAAGGAAAAATTAATATGGACTTAACAATAATATGTGAATGATATAAAAGTTCAGAAGCCAAAGTAAACTGCCCTAGTTAAGTGAATTTGTCTAAATAAAACATCCAATGCAATGTTTGTTGTACACGAACAGTCTAATAAATTGTAACAGATATGATGAATGAAATGCGATTTGGAGGGACATCACAATTTATTTTACATTTCAAGATGTGAAATAAATGTTGACAAAATTTATTACATTGCTTGTTCATACCTAACTGCCTGGAATCCTTGGTAGATAGCTAAGTATTCTGGTAAACTAGGAATCACACGGAGAAATACCTATGGCTGGAATGTAGCAGGAGCCTAAAGAATGGCTATTATTATTATCTTCATTCTCACCTGTTCTACTTGCCTCATAGCTTGCATTGGAGAATACTAGAGCCCTTCTATGTGCTCTAGGTCAAGTTGCCTATATAACATGTCTAGTTCATTCTGACTGGGTGCTCCCATGGCTTTATCTACTTGATTACTTCACAGATTATACTGGAACTGCTGTGTTGTAAGCCCAATGGCCCTATCTATCTTGCACACAGCTGTGGTATTGGTGTTTTACATAGTGTCTAGTCCATAGGAAAAGATCAATAAATATTTAAGAAATGAATATAGAAATCAAGATGAGAGAAATTATTATCTTCTGTGATTCGGGACTAACTATGGAGAAAAAACACTTGATAAAGAATCCTTTCTAAAATATTTATACACCCAACGCCGGAATACCTAAATATAGAAAACAAATATTAGCAGACCTAAGAGGGAGAAAGAGACAGCAATACAATAATAATAGGGGCTTTAATATCCCAATTTCATCAATGGATATATCATCCAGACAGAAAATCAATGAGGAAACATTTGAATAAAATGATGTATTGGACAGAGTGGACTTAACAAACATATACAGAACATTTCATTCCAAAGCAACAGAATACACATTTGTCTAGAGCACATAAGGAACACTGTCCAGGATAGTTAGGGCACCACAAAAATATCTTAATAAATTTAAGAAGACTGAAATCATATCAAGCATCTTTTCCAACCAAAATGGTATGAAACTAGAAATCAATTACAAGACGACAACTGGAATATTCACAAATATGTGGAACTTAACATGCTCTTGAATAACCAATGGGTTAAGGAAGAAGTAAAAAAAATACCTTGGGACAAATGAAAATGTAAATATAACATACAACACTTATGGGACACTGCCAATACAGTTGTAAGTGAGAAGCTTGTAAGGCTTACTAAATGCCTACATCAAGAAATAAAGATCTCAAATAAACGATCTAACTTTACATCTCAAGGAACTAGAAAAAGAAGAACAAAATCCAAAGTTAGCAGAAGGAAAGAAATGATAAAGATCAGAGCAGAAAGGATTGGAAACTAAAAGACAATAGAAAAGATCAGTGTGACTACATTTATCATGGTGAACACTGAATAATATACAGAATTACTGAATCAATGTTGTACACCTGAAACTAATACAACATTTTATGTCAATTATATTTCAATAAGAAGTAAAGTTTGAAAAGATTGAAAAGATCAATGAAACTAAGCTGATTTTTAAAAAAAGATAAACAAAATTGAAAAGCCTTTATCTAGACTGACCAAGAAAAAAAAAAGACTTGAATAAAATCAGAAATGCAAGAGATGTTACAATTGAAAGCACAGAAATACAAAGGATCATAAAAGACTATTATGAACAATTATATGCCAGTACACAAATAGATCATTTAAGAAGAAATGGATAAAGCCCCTGAAACTTGATAACCAGAGGTTTCTGGATTACTAAAGAAAATATGGCATATGAAAATAACTGAATCTATTTACATGTTAGAAAGTATCTATTGTTTGGAACCAGGCTGTAAGCAAAAACAGATCATAAATGTTTTGATTCTAAACAAGCTACCATCACGTAGTGCCAATATTTGCCAATAAGCCTACATTGTAGCAAAGTACCTCTGTCCCTAAAACTGAGCCCAGTGCTATATATTTGATAGATCCTCAATAAACACTTAAAAAACCAAACTAATACCATTAATGAAAATGTCTGTGAATAAAGTGATAAGCAGTTTTGCCAAAACAAAAGGCTCATATAATACATACTTCCTGATTAGAAATAGAACAATTATTGATATAAAGATCCATTCTGGGCCATTAAAGAATGACTCAGAGTATGAATATGTTTGGGCTTGATTTTATTTATTAAAAACTTTCTTATAGGATGGGCATCTCTGGTGGCACTAATGATGTAATCATTTAAGTGATGAAAGTAACTGAACCAAAGTAATGTTTATATAAATTCAGGCCTAGGAAGCCATCCTCCAAGTCTGTTCATGAATTTGATTTTCATTGCAAGCTTAAGATAAAGTATTACTTGAAATTTTTTTGAAGAGTAAAGGCAAATTCACAATTACAAGGGACAGTGTTTCTTGTCACAAATTCAGCAGATACCAAATCTATTATGATCCATGCATAGGCCAAAACAAGTCTTTGAACCTATAAAAGCTTTTTTTAGGAACTTTACTTATGAACTAAATGATAACTTTCATGAAGACACTCTAAAAACAAAGAGAAATCCTTACCTCTTGCCGTTAAATTTCAATAAAAATTTCAATTATATGGAGCCTTGGATTTTCCCTGTAACCCTCATATTAAATTTTGTGCTCAGTATTAAAGGAATTAAAGTCAATTTTCTTTACCAATGAATTATGAGGAACACAAATTAAGATGAAAGAATGAACTGGGAATATGCATGCAAATATTGTGCATTCATATTATTATACAGCATAATCTGTAAATCTAGTACTAATGAGACTCAAGATTTAAATGGCTGAAGAATGTGTTTAGTGACTTATTGTCAATCAATGCCTCTATTCCAGGATAAACATAATCTTGAATGGCAACACACCTATTATTACAAATTCCTAAGTAAGTACAGTACTTCATTATTTCAAAATGTCACTGTCAATTTATAGAGTAACAGATAAACATCTTTCCATCATATACCTGATTACCTTTTCTTTAGAGTAAATGAAACACTGACTATTAAGGAAAATCACAAACATCATTTTTCCAGCAATAAAAGAAACTTAGTGTGTATTTAAACTCTAAACTAGTTATAGCACTTCAAATTTTCATATTTGTTAATGTGGACACATCAGGTTTTATACCACTGCAATCAAGAACTTTTTTCAAGTAACATTTTTCATGTGAATTCTTCCAAGTATTAAATATTCAATCATCTACTATACATTTACTGAGTGCCTACTTTGTCCTAGGTACACTGATAGGAGATAAATGTTATAAATGTGAATGTGATACAACTCAGACTCTTAACAAACTCACAGAATAATAGAAGAAAGAGATAAGCAAATATGGTAAAACACAATAATTCTACTTTATATTTGTCTACATGTTTTCCATTTGCAATAGCTAATGGGTATTGTATTGAAAACACTCAATATAGCTGGAAACTTTTCATCATTGCTCAGCAATCAAACTTTTCCTATTTGTCTATGAAAAACATTTTTCAACTAAAAATATTAGAAAGGACAATTTAAGAAATACCTGTGAATTGAGCATCTCAAATTAACAAATGCTAACATATGTTTCATATTTTATCTTTAGACTGTTCTTTAGACTGTTCTCCAAATCCAGAAGTTTTTTACCTGATAAAGCACTAATAATTACTTGAGATTATCATAGGTCCTACTGGCCATGTGATCTTGGGTAAATTAACTTAACTCTTTTGAGTCTCAGTTTTCTCACCTGAAAAGGGAAGATAATAGTACCAATCTGTGCTAGGCTATCTCCCATTTGCCCCCTCAGTATCCAAGCTCTATCTAGCTTTTTGCCTGGGTAAGTTCTCTTGCCTTGCAGCTTTTGGTTGGGTTACCTAGGTAGTATTGGCAGAAGATCAGAGTATGGAAGGAAAGTAAATCTGTTCTCTGGTTTCCTCCCTAGCAGGTCACCAAGGGCTGACTATATCCCTCTATCAGATATAGTCTTCTCGATTTACCACCCTCCACGGCCTTTAGGCCTACAGGTGGTAATGGCTCTGTTTAGCCCTAAAGTCTGTACTACCCATTGCTGACTTCCATAAACCTTGCCCTTACCTTTACAAACAGTTCTCTTATTAAACTGTTCCAAATGACCCAGTTTGAAAGTGCCACGTGTTTTCTGCCAGAACTCTGTGTGACTCATATACAACCTCTTGGGGTTATTTTGATACTACAAGAGATAATATATGTAAAGTACTTAGCTTGACGCTTAGCACACTATAAATATTCAATAAGTGTTGACTACTATTGTCATGATCAATATTGCTGTTATTATTTTATTTGAGGTTCTACACTCATGCCATCTATACCAACTGAATATACTCAGGACACTGAGAAATTCAGAATTCTGGAGACCTTTTACTAATTCTCACAGCACTTCAAAAATGTAAAATGTGTCTATCACTAATCAACCTCAATATTTAAAAAGAGTAAGAGGATCTTGAAAGTGAGTGAAAAACCACATAGTGCACAGGATTTCCTGGACTGTCGTTTCTTTTGTAAATATGCTTCAGAATTCATTTCCTGCAAATTGACCTCCTGCCACTACTCCAAATCTAGCAAAGTATAAATGTCCATAAAGTTAAACAAATTGTTGGGTCTTGGGGTCATGAAAAGAATGGACTGAAAGGTAAACTCAATGGCATAAAAGTCCTTGGTTAATCTGGAAATGCATCTTCATTTTCTTTATTTATCAATCATTACATAGGCAAGCATCTCCATTTGACAAATAATTTCATCAAAATCCTATTAAAGGTCTACTTAACCTTTCATCTTACCTCATCCTTTATATCTTCCTGTTGTTGGGCGGTGAAGATCTCCATTGCAGCCATGAGTCTCATCATTAACTCATCCACTGTTGTGTTACCTAGCAACACATGGAGATCGCCAAACTTTACATTAGTAATGTTATTATAAAATGGAAAGTCATTCTAGAATTGATCAGCAAGGAATAACTATAGTCTAATAAAAATGACAGTGTACTATGCTAATACCCAGTTAAAATATTTTCATATTTTCCTTGAAAAGTTTCATATGTTCACTGTGAAAGAGTAAACCAGTATATAGGCAGTTGAAATTTCAAACACAGTATACTTGAAGGAACCATCTGTTAACGAGAAAGATTTTCAGCTCAAAATGAAGAATGGCCAAGTATTGGAAATCAAAGTTCTTTTAAGTTATAGAAACATATCTACTTGAAAATACTAGCAACAGCTACCATTTTTTTATATGCCAGTAAGTAGGCTAACTGCTTTACATATATTATCTTATTAAACCTGTACAATAATTCTTTGAAGGTATCATGATCTTGAGTTTAAAGAGAGGGAAAAGGAGGCTTTAAGAACTGGAGTAGCGTGTGCAATCAAGATCAGGCTTTTGATTAAGTGGTGGGACCAGAATTTGAAACCAAATGAGTCTAACTCAAAAGCCTGTTCTCTTTTGCCACCTCAATATACTTTTTATTTAGAATTATTTCCTATAATTAAAAATTCCTTGATGAAGTGGACAGTAATTTATTTACTGAAAAAAACTGAGTTCTTTTTGTGCCCAATTGGTATTTTTCTCTTTCAGCTGCTTCCAAATGACTATGCTATAAACTTTATAAGAGAATATTCAGTGTTTAAAAAAGTTTTAATTTTAATTCCAGTTAGTTCCCATAATGTTATATTAGTTTTATGAAAGTATTAAAATGTCTGGTTTTCCTTAATGCTATCTTATTCCTTGTCTAAGGCCATAACAAACATTTATGCCATTTCCTGAGTGTATTTTCCTGTTACTTGCTTTGAATACATCTACAACAGAGAAACCCATAAAGATACATAAAGATATAGCGATTCTTCTTTCAAGATTATTGGCAAAAAGCCCGTCTTTCTCCAGGGCCTGAGAAGAGCTCTTCCTATCCCATTGATCAAATAGGACAACAAGTAGCAAGCATCTTTGTTGGTGTTATTCTGGAGTAGAGCTGGACTAACATGATCTTTCAATGGTCCTTTTCTCAATTTTCCTTATGACCACTGGCAGCATGGCAGGGAGCATCTGTGGTCCTTATCAAAAAAATTCAGTCACATCGGTACTACTGTCCCAATAAATGAGCTAGAGAACAAATATTATCTTGGTGTGATATCATGGTACTGAAAAAGCAGAACTGGTTTTGTAGTCATAGTTTTTAGTTCTGCTACCTACAAACCATATGATTTAGTACCTAAAAATTGCCTAGCATGTGACAAGGGCTTAATAAATATTCACTTAGTAAATGAATAAATAAGTGGATGAGTGACTGACTATAGCTCTCTAAGGATTGATTCTCTTATCGGTAAAATAAAAATAACACTACCTCTGTATATAGTACACATGATCGCTGGCAGTTATTATGAATAGATACAACAAATGGCAAAAAGTTTAGCAGTACCTTTAATATAGAGTTTGATAATGGGCAAATTGTTGAGTTTCTCTTTCTCATTTGCAAACTGTAGTGACTAAGACTCAAAGCATGGGATATGAATTCTTTATTCTTTATGGAGGATACTAGAAAGGTGGTTACATACTGGCCATTCATTTTCAGGCTTAAGCCAATGCTTATCAACTATGCTTCAGTGCTAACAGTCAGGACTCACTACCAAACTGGACAAGACAGAGGAAAGGTACCAGTTAACGCAGGTCCAGACAAGTTTTTTTCTCTAACCTATTGCAGTGGTTTTCAAACTTCTGTTTTCAGAACTTGTTTACACTCTTAACAACTACTGAGATCCTCAAATAAGTTTTGTGGGTTATTATTATCAACATTTACTGTGTTAAAAATTAAAGCTGAAATACTTAAAACGTATTTATCAATTCATTAAAAGTAACAATGATAAAACCATTACATGTTTATATAAATATCATATTTTTATGAAAAATGGCTTTATGCTCCAAATGAAAACATTTAGTGAGAAGAATGGTATAGTTTCAACATTTTTGCAATTTTTTTAAACGTCTGCTTAATAGAACATAACTGGATTCTTATATCTACTTCTATGTTAAACTAGTTACAATATGTTGTCTTATGACTTAGCTGAAATTTATCAAGCAAGCCTGCCCTTAAACAGACATATAATTGAAAAAGGGAGGAGTATTTTAATAAATAATATAGTACACATGATCGCATTTGATAAACTCAAATGGACAAGTGGAAGTTTCTTCAAGTATGTGAGGAATTTGAAACTATTGAACTTTCTGTACTTTGTTATATTAAGATACACTGACCTATCTCACTCTTTGAATGGATCTTTTACCTATGCAGGACTTTATAATATCATGCGCTGGTCATGTGGAAAATACTGGTTTACTGACTTATGCATTTATCTTCAATGTTGACATAACTAATTATACGATACAAAAAAAATCGTATATTTGTAACATTACAACTGATCTCATCAGAAAATTATTTAAGCTGTCAATCTTACAGTGGAAGATATAACATTTTGCTTAAATGCTCAAAAAATAATTTTTAAAATTGCACATTATGGAAGTAAAGAATATGACAGTAGTATAGTTTGGACATGACTTTGATTTGTGTGAAGGTGCCAGTAGTTTTACACAACATTGATTTTGTGCCATCAGTGCAAATGTCAACACAGTAAAAATAAATAAATAATAAATAAATAAAAATGCAAAAACAGAAGAGCCTTATTACCATTATGAAAATAATAATTTGACCTCATGGATCCAATGAAATGGTCTAGAGGACCTCCAGAATCTTGGACCACTTTGAAAACCACTTTATTATATTGCCTCTGATGGGGGAAAACAGGAATGAAGTATTATACATTTACCTTATGTATGCAATTCATTTCCCCAGCAGAGTATCTTTAGCATTGTTTATGAAACTCAATGCTCTAGGGATAGAGCAAACATAAAATACCAGAGGTTTTATTTTGAGTTTTAAAGACACTAGTATTTACACTCATTCCTCCATCATATTATCTACTATAGAACTTTTGACTTAAATAGGGGTAAAAATAAAGTATCTCAAACAGAAGCTTCAGCTCAGGGCACTTGAAACATCTTTTTCCCTGGGGCAAAGAAAGTTATACTGTTTTCAATTTAAGCTTGCTATTAATAAGGTAATATTTTAAAATAATCCTTGGGGTATATCAGTAGCAGTAAAAAAAAAATCATTCACCTTTTTTGTTTGTAAAGAATATTCAATGTGATTAAATTCATAGGCATCCTATAGCTTCGCACCTTAGCATTGCATCCTAGACACAGACTCACACAATTAAGGGGAAACAACTACCACTGCATGAACAATTAATTTGCAATATCTAGTCACTGGCTTTTCTAGATAACTAAAGATAAGCATTTCTTTCAACAAATCAACATTACAGCAAGAAATCAATATATGAATAAGAAATGTCATGTCTGATAACTGATTATGGCTTAATTACTAGTTTAGAGAATTTAGCAATTCTGAACTTTTAACATGATTATGCTCTGTCCCAAGGGCTGTTATTTTATTAAGAAATTTCTGTTACATTTTTATGCAGCATATTTCATTTTTCATAGATTCTATACTTTTTGAAGCTGTTCTTTAGGATATTCTATGTTTTAAAATACAAAGATGCTCACTCATATAGAGAATTACTGTCAACTTTGATGGTAAATATTATAAGGTTATCACATACACAAGAAGACACTTCTCCTCTTGTGACATGTACTTTACCTTGTATAACATTTAACACTTCGTTAGATGATCGCTTTCCCATAATAATCAGAAAAAGTGGAAACTGATCTGTTTTTTGAGTCCGGATGGTTTGTGCAACAACACTGCCAAAGTGTCTATTGCACATTGTCAGAAATCTAAAATGAGACAAAAGCCAAAGTAAATTTCATTTCAGAGTTTAATAAATTTACTAGTACCCCGACAAAAAACTCACTTTATTATTATGTTAATAATAATTAGATAGCCTGTCTAATATCAATATATAAAATCTTGCTAGGCTGAGTTTCAACTACATCTTAAATGATATAGAAGCGACTATCATATAGAAAAGCAGGCAGCATGCCCTAACTGCCATCTGGGGCTGAAAGCATAGGTTCGTAGTCTTAAAACATTGCAAGGTATACTGACCTAATATATGAGAAAAACAAAAAAACTGAATTTTAAGGGGAAAGAGTTTCTTAAATGGACAAATGTTGTATGGTACAAAGTTAAATCGACTGACAGCATCCTAAACGGGATTTAGCAACATTTTCACAAGTCTTTAGAATCATGAATTGTACTTTAGAATTGTGTTTTCTCCAGTAGTAGCAGGTCTCCTGGTTTCATACTTAACATGGGATAAAAATAATAATTCTAAGCTTTTGACCAAAAAAAGCTCAGAGATATTAGCATACTGAAGTCTAGCATTAGTATTCTTAACACGATCTGGAATAAATGAAAAAACTGATAAAGCTTTTCTCTTCTATTAGAGGACTGTTTGAAATTAGCATTTCTTTCAAGAGAAAAGGGTAGCTTATGATATGTTTTCAGATCTGATGGTAAAAAGTAAATGTCATAATAATAATGAATTATGAAAGACCAAATGCAAATATAGAATGCTTTAATAAGATCCAATTTAATAAAGTCTGTAAAAATAATGGACTTTTAATAACACAGGTCACAAAAGGCAAAACAGTGGAAATTCTGGGGACTAGCCACTGGTACTGGCTTATTAATTCTTAATTATGTTCATGAAAGGCAACTTAAATCGTGTGTTTTCTTATGCCTTATGATAATATTTTAGGTAACAACTCCTCTGAAATGTATGTTCTAGCTGATGAGCAAAATCCTGTTGTCACATGCATTAGAAGGTAAATCTATTTGAAAAGACAAACGGCATTAAAATGTCATGTGCTCATATTCATTTGATATCCAAATTCAAAACAGAATCAAACCTCTTAATTTTTAAAGCCAATATATCTCTTGTCTATAGAAATTCATTCCAGAAATTTAGGCTGAATCCTCCACAAAACCCATGCTGTGACTACAGAAAGCAGACCATGTTAAGGGCCACTAGAACTGCCAGCAAGAGTGTCAAGACAAGTTAGCACCATCGCAATAAGTTCATCGGGAAGCAGTTTCATATTTACATTTAGAGCAGCAATAACCAGACCTCATGGCAATTTGAAATGACAAGACCCTAAGAAATCCATTGTTGGCCATGAAATATCATTGCTCCCATGAAAATTCATATCTTCACATTCCAGAACTATTATGCGATAAAAGGTGCTCAAGCAGCCTAAGTCTCAGGTACCAAATTTCACACCCGTATAAGCTTTAATTCATCAATAGGGATGCGTAGATCAGGACACTGGAAAGTTAGGATCTCATTTTTCTTTCTGCTTTTTAAAATATTTGAAGTCAGTCCTGACCTGATTTGATCACTGGCAACCTCTGAATGTAAACATGTCAAAGAACAGTTGGAATGTCATTCCCTACAAAAAGGAGAAAATAAGTCCTTGTTGCTTTCACACCAATGGATTAAGTGGGTATCACACAGTAGATGTCTGTCATAGCAGTAGTCTCACAAGTGATATTAAATACTACCTAAACAGGATACCCCAAAAAAAGGAAGGGAGGAAAGAAGTCAGGAATAAGGAAAGAGAGAAAAGGAAGGAAAGAAAGAAAGAGGCAGGCAGGCTGGCTAGCTTTGTGGTTTAAAGAATTCAATTTCAAGATAATTTTGCCTGGAAATTGTGTACTTTCCAAATAGTCTTTTTATGAAAATGAGTTAGAAGGGAAAATTATTATGAAAATATAGGTATCTTATTGGGTTTGAATTAATATACAACAACATTTCAAAACTTCACAAAATATATTCAAGAGAGACACAGCCTTCAAAAGCACATTAGCTGTTCAATTAACTATAAAAAAACAACAAAGTGATTAGTTTTCTACCAGGTATTGGCAACTCATTCTGACGTTTTGGAAGTAGTTGAGAAATACACAGGGATCCCGCAGCCAGTTGATGCTTTCTAGTGGCCTTCACAAACGATTTGTTCTAATCAAAGAGAGACTTTGTTAAAATTTTAATTAATCTAATTAATCTAAGATCTGAATCATGTTTACTTTGAGATTTTCAAATTACAATCATTGAGAGCCTGTAGGGCTAGTGGACAGCCCCAAATTACAAAATTCCAAATTGTTAGTTCTTGCATTACAATTTATAAGAACTTTAAAACACAAATATTAGATCTTTCTCATGGCTGGGGGCTCTGCTTCTTCCTCTCAACATCATTCACAGCACAAAGTTACCATTCACAGCACACTGCAAAAATCCAGTTCAAAACACTAGCACAAAAACAGACCAGGGAAAAATAAATTGTTTCAAGAAAAAAAAATGTGGTTCTCATAATTGCAGAATTTTCTTCTTTTTTAAAGAGATAGAAGTGTGCCGGTGCATCTAATGGCAGCACCAAACTTGTCAGCCTAACTGCATATAGTGTTCATTAGAGTCAGGTGTCATGAAGGGATAAATGGTATCTGCAGCAACAGGATTCCTGCAATCTCAAAACCAAAGGGGGAAGCAATGGCAAGCATTTTTTCTTCTGTGGCAAGAAGAAATGGCTTTGTTTTTTAATTATAAAAGTTTAAATAAATGAAGCAACCTATTCATCATATATCTATTTGAGGAGAGGGAATAAGTTGACAAATAAATCCCCAAAACCAAAAGCTAAAGTGATAGATTTGAAAAGATGAAGAACAAATGCCCTTACTGACAGGGTAAAATGAAGTGGAGGAAGAGAGTTATGGAGGAAGGAGGAAAGGTTGAGAAAAAGAATGAAGAGAGAACAGTTAATCACAAATCAGGTACAATAAAGCAACTCATTTGTCCCTGGGGGCTTGGTGCTGGTGGCGGTGGGGTTAGTGAGTGAGAAGTCTCAAACTTCTGCCTTGCTCAAGAAGCAAAATATAATTAGTAGCATATATTCACCAATTATTGTTATTAGAAATCTAATATTAGAAAGATACAATTTTATCTTTTAATCTAAAGTTTGGAGAGAAAAAAAGCAGAACATCTAATGGCTAGCATATATTAATCATTAGTAAAATTTTTAGTCTCTGAAGTATAGATCTTTTCTATCTTGCTAATGGAAACCAGGATTACTAATAAATCAGATATGGGAAAAAGTAATCTCATTTTAATTCAAAACAGGATATAATTTAGTTTCTTTCAAGGTCATAATTAAACGAGTCACTGACTTTTACTAAATTGTACTCCAACATAAAATATATACTAAAAGAAATAGCAAATTAGACAGAGAGTGGTAAACTCTGCAAACATTTACTGATTACCTATAGCATACCAGGTAATGTAAAAGGAGGCATATCTAATAGAAAGTGGAAGCCAAAAATTGCTAATGACTCTCTGTGAAGCTGCTGCTTCTTTTTTTGTTCTGTGAAGCTTCTTGAATTATTACACTTCAATATGACCTCCAAAGAAGAGTCACATGTAAAATGGGTGTAACACTTATCTTTAAAACCCTTATTCTCAGGGCACCTGGGTGGTTCAGCGGTTGAGAGTCTGCCTTCGGTTCAGGGCATGATCTTGTGGTCCCAGATCGAGTCCTGCATCAGGCTCCTTGCGAGGAGCCTGATTTTCCCTCTGCCTATATCTCCGCCAATCTCTGTCTCTCATGAATAAGTAAATAAAATCTTAAAAAAAATAAAATAAAAAATAAAAAACCCAACCCATATTCTTGTAAGATACTAAAAGTACTCAGAATTATGCTCAAAATATGGTATTTCCTGAACAATGGTACCTATTTTATTATTAACTGCATAATGACATTTAAGATTTTTTTAAAGATTTATTTATGATAGACATATATATAAGTTTTTTAATTTTTTTTTTATTTATTTATGATAGTTAGACACACACACAGAGAGAGAGAGAGAGAGAGAGAGAGAGAGAGGCAGAGGCAGAGGGAGAAGCGGGCTTCATGCACCGGGAGCCCGACGTGGGATTCAATCCCAGGTCTCCAGGATTGCGCCCTGGGCCAAAGGCAGGCGCTAAACCGCTGCGCCACCCAGGGATCCCGATAGACATATATATAGAGAGAGGCAGAAACACAGGAGGAGGGAGAAGCAGGCTCCATGCCTGGGAGCCTGACATGGGACTTGATCCTGGGACTCCAGGATCATGCCCTGGGCCAAAGGCGGGTGCTAAACCGCTGGGCCACCCAGGGATCCCCTGACATTTAAGATTTTTATCACAACTATTCTCAGGATTAAAATTATAGCTTATATCTATGGGCCAACACTGAAAGATATTTTACATAGTTAAGAATTGTTGACTAAAAAAAAAAGTCACTGGTTTTATTTCGCTTTAGAGAATGAAAGGGCAATTATTAATATCTGGAAAATAAGAAAATATGTGGTGCTGTAGCTGTGTGATACTACAAAACTTTAATTAGAAGTGGATATTAGAGACACAATACAGTTATATAGCTAAATGTAACCAGAATCTGATTTTCCAAACTTACTCATCTTTAATAGAAAAATGAAGTAAAAAAAAAAAGATATAGGGCAGCCCGAGTGACTCAGCGGTTTAGCGACGCCTTCAGCCCAGGGTGTGATCCATCTCTCTCTCATGAATAAATAAATAAAAATTAAAAAAAAAAAGATATAGAACTAAAATAATTTTTTTTTAATTAAGAAGGCTCTTCCCTTTAGAAGAAATCAAACTAGCAGTTTTTGCTATAGTAATAATCCTCGTTACTTATATATATTAATTTGTGTGTCTAGGGTTTTTTTTTTTTAAAGATTTTATTTATTCATGAGAGAGAGAGAGAGAGAGAAAGAGAGAGAGAGAGAGAGAGAGAGAGAGAGAGGAAGAGACACAGGCAAAGGGAGAAGCAGGCTCCATGCAGGGAGCCTGATGTGGGACTCGATCCTGGGTCTCCAGGATCAGGCCCTGGGCTGAAAGTGGCGCTAAACCGCTGAGCCACCCAGGCTGCCCCGTTTTTTTTTTTTTTTTTTTTTTTTAATCTCAGTAGAAAAACCAGAACATAAGATAGAGAAAGGACCATTGAGATCATTTACTTATCTAGCCAAAACACAATTCTCCTTTCCTCCTCTTTTCCCTTTAATAGGAAAATTAAAGCCAAGGTTCTTTAATGTGTGAAGTGACACTTGTCAAGTTACTAGCACTGTCAAGCATACCAAAATCAGACCAACCAGAGCATTTTTGTCTCCTAATGCAACATAATTTCTGCCAGTCTGCAATGCCTAGCCTGTTGTTCAGCTCATTTCTGGATTCCCATTGGGAATGACCTTCAGCATCCCTGACACATGCCCTTTTGTCCTTTGAGGGTGGCTTTGATTTTTAGAAATAGTCTTATGTCTGATTCAAACTGAATAAGGGAAACAAGGTATGTGGACTAAGCTAGGGGACATTGACTATAAAGGCAGTGATCTTCAAGCTTTAATGGCTTAGGAATCACCTAGGAAGTTAAAAAGAATTTTTTTAAACATTTATTCTTTTATCTATTTATTTTGAGAGAAAGTACGAGAGAGCAAGTGCACCAGCACATGAGCAGGAAAGGCAGAGGGAGAGAGAATTTGAAGCAGATTCTGCACTGAGTGCGGAGTCCAACATGGGGCTGGGGCCCATTACCCTGAGATCATGACCAGAGAAGAAACCAAGAGTTGGTCGCTTACCCAACTGCACCACCCAGGCATCCCTAGGGAGTTTATTCTAAAAGGCAAGTTCCTCAGCCTCATCCCTCTGAGATTCTGATTCAGCAGATCTGGGGAAAAGCCCAGGAAACTGCCTGTTTTAATAAGTTGCCAACCCACACCAGGTGATTTTGGTGTGATTAATGGACCACACTGAGAAACACTGCTTTCAGGACACAGAACTGCTTTCCTTCTAAGGCTTTTTTTGTAATCTGTCTTGGAATGCAGTTCTTTTAGAAGCTGTCCCCAGGGACGGAAGCCTGGGTGGCTCAGCAGTTGAGTGTCTGCCTTCGGCCCAAGGTGTGATCCTGGAGTCCTGGGATCAAGTCCTGCATCGGGCTTCCTGCATGGAACCTGCTTCTTCCTCTGCCTGTGTCTCTGCCTGTGTCTCTGCCTCTCTCTCTCTCTCTCTGTGTCTCTCATGAATAGATAAATAAACAATCTTAAAAAAAAAAAAATCTCTCTCCCACCTCCTCTCCACCAACCCTCAGTGTGTCCTCTAGTTAAGAGTCGGCTTTATGGTCCTCCCTCACTGCCCCCACCTTGTTCATCTGTTAAAGAATGTACACATACTCTTAACCTAGCACTCCTGCGTGTAGGAATTTAGTCTAGATATATTTTCATTTGAGTAATCATCCTGTGTACTGTTACCATAGAATTGCAATAGCAGGATCTTATTAAATAAATTATAGTATCTTATGGCACTTAAAGGAATAATATTAAGCCACAAAATAGAAAGAGTTCTTTAGGGATCCCTGGGTGGCGCAGCGGTTTGGCGCCTGCCTTTGGCCCAGGGTGCGATCCTGGAGACCCGGGATCAAATCCCACATCGGGCTCCCGGTGCATGGAGCCTGCTTCTCCCTCTGCCTAGGTCTCTGCCTCTCTCTCTGTGACTATCATAAAAAATAAAAAAAAGAAAGAGTTCTTTATGAACTGATACTGAATATCTTTAACAGATGTTAGTGGAAAAGCAGGGTGTTGAATAGTGTTTACCATTTGTGTAAAATGGGGGAAAATAAGTATATATTAGCTTGTTTATATATAAAATAATCTCTGGATGAAGAAATAAAAAACTTATAATAGTGCCTCTGAGGAGGTGGGGTAAATATGAGACTTTCTTTTCATACCTTTTTATGCCTTTTGAGTTTTGATTAATGTGGATATATTAGCCAATCATGAAATAAATATCGAATTTGAAAGACAGTAAGTCCCTTACAAAAATAAAGAAAATTTTCATGTAATATCCATAAACATTTTTTAAAATTAAAATTTAATTAATTAATATACACTGTATTATTAGTTTCAGAGGAAGAGTTCAGTGATTAATCGGTTGCATATAACAACCAGTGCTCATTACATTCAGTGCCTTCCTTAATGCCCTTCACCCAGATACCCCATCCCCCTGCCCCCTCTCCTCCAGCAACCCTCTGATTCCAATGATTAAGAGCCTCTTATGGTTGGTCTCTCTCTATTTCCGCCCCCCTTCCTCTATGCTCCTGTTTTGTTTCTTAAATTCCACATGAGTGGATTCATTTGATAACTGTCTTCCTCTGATTGACTTATTTCACTTAGCATAATGACCTCTAGTGTCATCACATCATTGCAAATGGCAAGATTTCAATTTTTTGATGGCTGAGTAATATTCCATTATGTGTATGTGTGTGTGTCTTCTTTATCCATTCATCTGCCAATGGGCATCTGGGCTCTTTCCATATTTGTCTACTGTGGACATTGCTGCTATAAACACTGGGGAGCAGGTGGCCTTATGGATCACTACATTTATATCTTTGGGGTATATACCTAGTAGTGCAATTGCTGGGTTGTAGGGTGCCTTTATTTTTAACTTTTTGAGGAACCTCCGCACTGTTTTCCAGAGTGGCTATACCTGTTTGCAACCCCACCAACATTGTAAGAGAGTTTCCCTTTCACTGCATCCTTGCCAATATTTGTTAACAGCTTCCTGACTTACTCATTTTAGCCATTTTAACTAATGTGAGGTAGTATCTCATTGTGGTTTTGATTTCTATTTCCTGATGCCGAGTGATGCTGAACATTTTATGTGTCTGTTGGTCATTTGTATGTCTTTAGAGAAATGTCTGTTCATTATGTCTTCTGCCCATTTCTTGACTGGATTATTTGTTCTTTGAATGTTGAGTTTGATAAGTTCTTTATAAATCTTGGATACTAACCCTTATCTGATAAAACATTTGCAAATATCTTCTCCCATTCTGTAGATTGTCTTTTGATTTTGCTGTTTCCTTTGCTGTGCAAAAACTTTCTATGTTGCCGAAGTCCCAATAGCTCATTTTTGCCTTTGTTTCCCTTGCCTTTGGAGATGTATCAAGCCAGAAGTTGATGTGGCCAAGGTCAAAGCGGTTGCTGCCTATGTTCTCTTCTAAGATTTTGTTGCATTGCTGTCTCACATCTAGGTCTTTTATCCATTTTTAGTCTATTTTTGTGTATGGTGTATGAAAATGGTCTAGTTTCACTCTTCTGCATGTGGCTGTCCAATTTCCCAACACCATTTGTTAAAGAAACTGTCTTTTTCCCATTGGATATTCTTTCCCACTTTGTCAAAGATTAATTCCCCACAGAGCTGAGGGTCCATTTCTGGGTTCTCTATTTTTTTTTTTTTTTGAAGATTTCATTTATTTATTCACGACACACACACACACACACACAGAAAGAGAGAGAGACTCTCTCCATGCAGGGAGCCCGATGTGGGACTTGATCTTGGGTCTCCAGGATTATGCCCTAGGCCGAAGGTGGCGCTAAACTACTGAACTACCCGGGCTGCCCCTGGGTTCTCTATTCTGTTCCACTGATCCATGTGCCTGTTTTTGTGTCAGTATTATACTGTCTTAATGATTCCAGCTCTGTAATATAGCTCGAAGTCTAGCATTATAATGCTACCAGTTTTGGTTTTCTTTTTCAATTTTCCTTTGGTTATTCGAAGTCTTCTCTGGTTCTATACAATTTTTTTTTTTAAAGATTTTATTCATTTATTATGAGAGCCACAGAGACATAGGCAGAGGGAGAAGTAGACTCCATCCTGGACCCAGGGATCATGTCCTAAATTGATGGAATATGCTCAACTGCTGAGCCACCCAGGCATCCCTGGTTCCATACAAATTTTAGGATTATTTGTTCCAGCTCTCTGAAAACTGTGGATGGTATTTTGATAGGGATTGCACTGAATGTATAGATTGCTCTGGGAAGCACAGACATTTTAACAATATTTGTTCTTCCAATCCATGAGCAAGGAATATTTTGCCATCTCTGTGTCTTCCTCAATTTCTTTCATTAGTGTTCTATAGCTTTCAGAATATAGATCCTTTACCTCTTTGGTTAGGTTTATTCCTAGGTATCATATGGATTTTGGTGCAATTGTAAATGGGATCGATTCCTTAATTTCTCTCTCTTCTGTCTCGTTAGTGTAGAGAAATGCAACTGACTTTTGTGCATTCATTTTATATCCCGCCACTTTGTTGAATTCCTTTATGAGTTCTAGCAATTTTGGTGTGGAGTCTTTTGGATTTTCCACATAGAGTATCACAATTCCATAAACTTTTCTTTTTTTAAGATTTTATTTATTTATTCATGAGAGAGAGAGAGAGAGAGAGAGAGAGAGAGGCAGAGACACAGGCAGTGGGAGAAGCAGGCTCCTCAAAGGCAGCCCGATGAGGAACTTGATCTCAGGACCCCAGGATCATGACACCTGAGCCAAAGGCAGATGCTCAATCACTGAGCACCCAGGCGTCCCCAAATCCATAAACTTTTAACACAATGTTAATCACATTTGTCTATTTCTTTATTAGTCTTTTGTTCAAACATATTTTTTCCTTTTTGTGGTAATCACTGCAGAAATGAATATAATCTTTTAGCCTTCCATGCAATAGTAATGAACTGGCATGTTACTTAGGTGTTTGAATAACATTCCATTCAGTAGATGTATATGTTACTATAATCATAACTATTCACCTATAGCTAGATTTTTCTTATTTATTTATTTTTAAAGATTTTATTTATGTATTCATGAGAGACATAGAAAGAGAGGCAGAGACACAGGCAGAGGGAGAAGCAGGCTCCCTGCAGGGAGTCCAGTGCAGAACTTGATTCCAGGACCCCGGGATCATGACCTGAGCCAAAGGCAGATGCTCAACCACTGAGCAACCCAGGTGCTCCTCCAGCTAAATTTTTCTTTGTAGTTTTTCATCATTATAAATAATACTGGGGTAACTAACCTGAAGTATTTCCTTAAGATAAAAAGTCTGTACAGTGGAATTACAGGGTAAAAAGGTAGAATCATTTAATGACTATTGATCTGTGTTATCAATATGTATCAATCATTTCCTAAAAGGATGGTATAATGTCTCTCCATGAAAATGCAAATACTGTATGAAGTTTAGAACACAGCCAAACTAAAGGCAAATTTAAGAAAACAGGTGAGAGTTTGGGAAGATTTAATCTAAAAATCATCTCTCACATGTCTGAGGCTTATTAGACTTCCCAGTAAGAGTAAACTGTTAACTTGTCTCAATTGATTAGTAGTCAGGGTTTAAAAATTTCAATTAACTTCTTAATTTATCTTCTTATTGTCACCTACAAATCACTCAAGTGAAAAGGCTTTGAGGCACTGACAATTTAATGACTGTAGGGTCATTATTTATACTAATTTTTTGTAAGGACAATAATCATAAATAGATAACTGGCTCTCTTTTTCTTATCACCCTAAGAACATATTCATTTATTTTAAGTAGCCCATATAAATCTTAGTTGGGAGGAGTAACAGAACATATCTAATCCAATCTCTTATCAAATGTAAAAATTCCTCCTCTAGCCATGTAAAGAGAATATTCATTTTCCAGGGGTTGCATAAAAGAACAAATGTATGCTAAATGATAGATAATATTTCTTCTGTGTTTTGCCTTTAACAATCAATCAATATTTAGGAGGGCCTACTAAATATAAGACAAGATAAGATATGGTTTCTGTCTTTAAGATACTAAGGATATTTTGGGTTTGGTAAATAAAGGCCCATAAATAGGAAACATAATCTGGTATTTAAGTGGGGTCTGGATTTAATGGTTTACATGAAGTGTTGGAGAGTTCAGAGAATGGAATGGCGGCCTAGAAGTCAGGGAGAATTTTGTGTTCCATGATGGTATTCCTGGACAGCTATTAGAAGGAGAGGAATCATCTCTTATTCACCTCCGCATTCCTAGCACCTAGTGACTAATTTATTTGTTACATGAATAAGCAATTCACCTTTATCTCTACTATAACAATGTTGACCATATGACTTTTCTTTTCCTCTTCCAACTACTTCTGAAATCAATTTAATTAAGATGCTGTGAATTATCATGATCTCTAAAGTCTCTTCCACTGTGCTTCTATCACCATAGGTCATTTGGACCCTCAAAATAAGCAGGTGTTGGTCCACAAGTTCATGACTTGAAGCTTCCCTCCTGAGCATACTGCAATTTTTACATAATTTCATCCTGTCACCACCCACTGACTGAAAATGTGACTTTAAAAGAGGTGTAAAATATTCAAACATTAACATATTAGGGGCACCTCGGTGGCTCTCAATTCATTAAGCACCAGACTCTTGGTTTTGGATCAGGTCATGATCTCATGGGTCGTGGGATCAAGTTCTGCACTGGACTCTGTGCTTGCGTGGAGTAGTCTGCTTAAGATCTTAAGATTCTTTCTCTTCTGCTACCCCTTCCTCCATTCTCCCTCTCAAACAAATAAATAAAATCTTAAAAAATTAACATATTAAGAAAAATAGTAATTATTGCAAGCAGCATAATTCTGTAGGAAGAACAGACTTAGACATCAAATAAGCCCAATTTTGTCACTTACTAGTTGTTTCTTTGGATAACTTAATTATTCTGAGCCTTAGCTTTCTCATATATAAAATGAAGATAATGATACCTATTTTTAGAACTGGTCTGAAGATTACTTAATATTCTTTTTTTCCCCTTTTATATGCTTCAGAATCAAAATCAGTTTTTTCTTTAATCAACTCCCCTGGTCCCCAAAATTAAGGATATGGCAAAATGTTTCGTTTCTTTTCTTTTCTTTTCTTTTTTTCTTTCTTTCTTTAAAGATTTACTTATTTATTTGTGATAGACATAGTGAGAGAGAGAGAGAGAGAGAGAGAGGCAGAGACACAGGAGGAGGGAGAAGCAGGCTCCATGCCTGGGAGCCGGACGTGGGACTCGATCCCGGGACTCCAGGATCGCGCCCTGGGCCAAAGGCTGGCGCCAAACCGCTGAACCACCCAGGGATCCCCTGGCAAAATGTTTCTTAAAAGAAACTGTAACAGCAGTACAGTACAGCAGTACAGACTCACATCACTAAACAAGGAGTTTGCTTAGCACCATGCTTGGCATTATATTATTTTGCTTTATAACTTCTACAGTATATTTCAGTATCCTTGTAACATAATATCATGCCTTATTCTAGGGTAGAGATTTGAAGATACATTTTTTTCATATTGTCATGTTCCCTGAATTTTTCCTCCACTGTCAATGTTCCGAAAGAAGCCAACCAACTCTGAAATAAATGATGCTCAAAATTATTTTATATAATAATAAAATCACAGAGTCTCCATTGACATTTATACATAATTTCTTTATGTATTTGATTTCTTAAAAAGCTTTTATTTAAATTCCAGTTAACGTATAGTGTAATATTAGTTTCAGGTGTACTATATAGTGATTCTATACTTCCATACAATATCTGATGCTCATCACAAGAAGTGCACTCCTTAATCCCCATCACCTATTTAACCCATCTCCCCATCCACCTCCATCCTAAGGGATAAAAAAGATTGGGAGAGTATAAGCAGAAATCTCATAAACAGCAGGAAAATAAAAGATAAATGACCAACAGTCCAATATATTAGCATTTCAGTCACCCATTAAAGCTTCCAAATAGGATACAATTACAATCCAGTACTTGACAAAGACTCACTTGAGATAGCTGATGTCTGACAAAGAGAGTTGAATGGATAGGTTGGCTACATAGGATTCTCCTATGTAAGTTCTATACTGGCTATGAATAAGATCATCAAAAAGGAATATTTAAGGACCATATCACCTAAGTTCCCTAAAAAAATTACCATTACTGAAAAAAGATATTTAATACAAAGCCCTCTGCTTTTACAGAGGATTAATATAAGAAACATCTATTTAAATTTAAAATAATCTGTCATATGCAAAACAATAGAAAAGAATTATCTATTTTATTTCTTAAATGACTCAGATAATCATGCAAAAAACTCTCTCTTGAACTCAGTGCCAGGAAATCTTGAGATGAACTGTTAATTTTTTTTATTAGTTGATAAGAACTATAAATGGTAAACTGTAAGCTCTAGGGTATAGTATCTGACACATAGTAGAAACTCAATAAATATATATTGGATGGATAGATGAATAAATGAGGATATGCCTATCACATTTCCTTTTTCTCCTAAGCTGCCAGAATTATAGAGCTGAAATTGGTGTTTATGTACAAAACTTGAGTCAACCCAGGAGTTTATAAATGTTTAATGGATAGATATGTTACTGGACAAAGAAATGGACAGGTTGTAGAATAAATGGGACAGTAAAAAGCTAGAATGAATGATGATAAAATGACTATTATCTGAGGAATCTGCATCCCTAAAGATAAGTAAATACCATAAGTTTTAAAAAGTACAGATCAGTAAACTTGACCTCAGTCCTCTACAAAAGCTAGAAAAGTCACTTAGACAAATGGCTTATGAATACTTAGAATACTGTAGTGATGACTAGGAGTCAACATGGGTTATTAAGAACACAATAAGCCTAACTATGAGGTTACCAGGTTGAGAACTCATGAACACTCCTTAAGCTTCAACTATCTGAACTTGACTAAGAAGTGACGAAGTGTCTTAAAGTATCCTTCCTTCAGGGTAAGATTCAGAAATGCAGGCTAAGTTGGATAAATTCTCTGTCACTGAAAAACTGAACCTATAGACCACTACCAAACTGACAGTAGTCTCAAACAGCTTACCATTTGGCTTTGTCAACATTTTCATAAATATCTGAGATAAAGAAATCAAATATACATATATAGATAAAATGCACTAAGCACTTACTCTGTGCCAGACTTTTCAAAAATCAATTATCCCACTTATTTCTAACAACTCTAAGGGATGTTGTTTTTAATCTCCATGTTCCAATACAGAAACTGCAACTTAGAGGAGTTAAGCAACTTGCCCAATGTCACTATGGTGGCCTACTGGCATAGCTAAAATTCCAATCCTAGTTTGATAAATCCAAATTAATTCAAACTTAACCATTATGCTATTCTGCATTTTTATATTAACAAGTATATATATATATAACAAGTAGTTACTGAGAATTGCAGTAAGAAACAAAGCTAGGAAGATTGATGTATTTTTGCCTTTAGGAATCCTATGTTCTAGTGTAAGAATTAGCAAGCAAAATTTTAATAATCAAAAGTAATGACTTATTATGAAAAGTTCTAAGAGAGTTCTATGAAAGAGAATGATGGTGAAGAAGCTTTCTCTAAAGTTTTAATAGGACTTTTTGAAGAGTAGATATTTAACACTGAGACCAGAAGAAAGAAAATTAAGAGTCACTTCTATCAAATGACTTCTGTTTTCTCGGCTAGTGAGGATAGCTGAGAAAGGGAGAAGTGAGGGACATGAGATGTTTAATGAAAGAGTAGTAGTATGAAATAGCCATCTTATCTGGAGAAAGAAAAACTAGAGAATCACAGTAGGCTTGCTCAGTATTATTGTGTACTTGCTTGAAGTTGTGTTTACTTAGGAAAAATATTAGTGTGAGTGTTTCCAGCAGTGTTCAAATGCAAGGGCATAAGCATAGAGAAGGTGAATAGTTGGGTTCAAAAAACTGAGTGCAATGGAGGGAGACGGAATGACAGAATTTAAGATATTCCAAGGAAGTGATAATGATGGACTTTGAAATCTAAATAGGACAAAGAGAGAAATGAGATTGGAGACAGAAGAGGGTACACGAAGTAAAGTGGTAGGGTCAAGAGATTAGAGGGCATAATGATATATATATATATATATATATATATATATATATATATATATACCTTATATATAAGGTTTATAAGCAAGTAAGATAGGGATAGGAAGTGTTGGTCAGGTGCTTGAAATAAAAATATCTGAGGTGAGGGATCCCTGGGTGGCGCAGCGGTTTGGTGCCTGCCTTTGGCCCAGGGCGCGATCCTGGAGACCTGGGATCAAATCCCACGTCGGGCTCCCGGTGCATGGAGCCTGCTTCTCCCTCTGCCTGTGTCTCTGCCTCTCTCTCTCTCTCTCTCTCCCTGTGTGACTATCATAAATAAATAAAAATTAAAAAAAAATAAAAAATATTTGAGGTGATAAAGTTTCTCTTGATGACCACATCTAAGTATAGTAAATAAGAAAAAAAATTTCTAGAGTTAGATATTTCTAGGTACAGAAAAGATTATCAAGAATGATAACAGTAGAAATGTTAGGAGTTACAACATCATTTATGAGTGATAACTCTTGGGAGAGTTAATAGAATCTGAACTTCAAAAGATACTATCAGTCAACTACATTAGTACAGAATGGTAGAGATCTAGTTTAGTAACAACCCAGCCCATTCTCAGCAGCCTCATCTCTGAAAAACTGGTAGCGGGTTTTAGTTGACTACCTCAGTTGAGTAGGAGTCAATAATACAATTACAGAATAGAATTGAGCATAGCATGAGATAAACCTGCTCTGGAGCAATATTCTTGATTTTGGGCACCTTTAGAATGGGCTGGGTCTAGATATCCTAGCATATAAGGAACAATGGAAATAAACATACTTTGTAAGGAAAGGCAAGAAAAATAGGGCAAACAAGAAAGCTGTGGTTAAACTGAGAATGGACCGTAATGCAGAAGTGAAGTTAGGTTTATTAATTCCCAAGCTAGGCTTATTGATTCAAAACTAGAACCAAGAGGGAGAAAGTTGCAGAAGCCCTGTAGAGGAAGAAGCACTGTAGCAAATACCTTTTCTAGCTTTTAGAGTAGCTCAAAAATATACTACCTTTTGAAGTGTTAATTTCTTTGTCCCTGGTAGTATTCAGGTAGCAACTGTAGTAACATCAGGTAAACACATTATGAGGACAAATGCCTGCATGGCTAAAAATTGGATGTTGAGAATACCTCTAACCTGCAACTCTAAGATTTAGTGAATCCCTTGTTTATTTGTTCCTTGAGTAAAAGGCCCATGTGTTATATTTCTCTTGTAACCCCACAAGGCTTTGCACACAGTTATTCAGTACATTTTTATTGTTAAATAATCCAGTCTGACAAGGTCATGGGATAAGAAGCATTATGAAGCAGAAAAGCATAGGTTGATCTGGGATTTACCTCTAGTATAACCATTTACATGACCTTGAGTAAATTACAGAACCTCGCTGAGCCAAAAATAGTTTCCACATATGTGGTATTGGACCTTTGCTATTTACCATGCAGAATTACTGTAGTTAAATGAGGTAATGTATATACAGTGAGGATTAAATGAGTTCGTATATAGAGTTGGGCATATCGTAGATACTTTAATGGTTGTAGTTATTATGTATTTTGATTTTAAATATTTCTTAATTTTTATTTTTTAAAGATTTTCTTTATCTATTTGACAGCGAGTACAAGCAGGGGGACTGGCAGGCAGAGGGAGAGGGAGAGGGAGAAGCAGGCTCTGTGCTAAGCAGTAAGCAGGGAGCCCAACATGGGGCTCGATCCCAGGGTCCTGAGCCGAAGTCAGACGCCCAACTGGCTTGAGCCACCCAGCTGCCCTGTGTTTTAATTTTTAAAGAGCAGTAATGATAGGCTTGTTCTTAGCTACTGATACTCTCTCAGTAGAAGCTCCTGTCAAAAATGGCATGAGCTTGGAGAACAGTTCTAAGGGTAAGGAAGTTAACTTTATTGGTGAAAGAGGCAGAAAATGATTGTGGCTTCTTAGCTACACTACACTAATGCCACTCTGACTAAACTATTACAAACAGGTAAGGGCAGTAGGCTATAATCTACTTACATACTTTACTAACATTTAGTTTAAAAACGAAATCTTGCTGACTTCTCATTTTTCTATTGAAAACAATTGTGTCCAAGTCATCAGAAAGAGAATTTTAGAGATCGAGATACAGCAATCAAAGCTTTTTATTTTTCATATAAACTTGCTTCATTCTTTCCTTAGTTGAGATGTATAAAAAAGAACATTAAAGAGGACTTTCTTGGCTGATCATGTGTTGAGGAAAAGATACACAGAAGGAGACTGTTTAGGATGATTCTTGAAATTCTTGCTGTGGCTACAGACTGAGCCAATAGAAGATAAATTAACAGAAGGCTTTTTACCAAAATCCCTAAGATTAATAATATAAAACTATTTTGTCACTTTATTACTATAATGCAATCAAGTTCAGAGACACAAAACATGTTTGAGGAAAGGATACCAAATATTTCCTAATAAATTACCCAAACACATAGGAAACAGGATTTCATCTGACTCCCCAGTTCCAGACTAATAGTTATTTCCTTTTTCAATTTTTTGGTGGCACATTTAGCCAATAGATCATTAAGAAAATTGGGCACCAAAACCTCTTTGGAGTATCTATGTAGACTGACAGGCAAATACTGGAAAAATGTCAGAGGAACTAGTTTCCAGAGCTGATTTTATACAACTGAACTAACATGTTTCTTTTATAATTTTTCTGAGTGTATTACTATCAGTATTTATGGAAGATGAGAACTGTGCTACTGATTTAAGTGGAATAGATGACATGACTAGTAAAAACTCTTCAGAAACAACCACAAATATAAAAATTATTAATACTAACAAAGCAGTTAAGAAAATAAATAAATCTCTTGAAATCTTTTCAATTTCAGGCAAGACGAAAGGCAAAAGCGATAATGAAGTATATTACTTAAATCTGGTATTTCATTTTGGAGATGTCTTATTTTTAGAATTTGTTTCATTAGACATCTCATGTTTTTTATTCTATATAAACACTATATGAACAGAGGTATTTTACTTCTGGCAGTCATATTTACTTGAATCTGTATACTCTAAAATACTAGGATAACCAACTACTGGGAGTGAATATTTGCACAGAACCGTATATGAGTTCAGAGTCACAGAACAGGAAAGAATTTGGCATCAGAGCACAAAGGCTTGGCATTAAGCTGAAACTTGGAGTTCTTGAAAAGGCAATGATTCTTTTAATTCTGTGACTCTTACAATCAAGATACTTCAAATATTCAAAACACAAAGGATTTAGCAGAAAGGCCAAAGAGAACACCATGAGAGTAACAAGAAAGATTTAGTGCATGAGAAAAATAAGATTTTTAAAAAACTTACAATGTTGTTCTTTTGGACTGTCTTGCCAACAGTTATCACCTTTGTATTGTTCTTTTCTAAAATAGTTTTCACACAGACTGTGAAAACACATAGAAAACTGTATCTGAGTTAAATGCACATTTCCTTAATAGCAATAATTAGATTAATGTCATGGAAAAATATACAGCTTGATTCAGATATAATGTCACCAGGCTGTTATGATTGTAGTACAAGGTAGTACTGTGGGAAGTATCCAAATCGGTAAAAAAGGTTTCCAAAGTAGTCACTTAAAAATACCCAAAAAGAAAATTTTTAAAAGGATAATCTTCTATTTTAAAAAGAGTGAAGTATTATAAACTGTTTAGCCATCATCTATACACAAACTGGCTGGTTCTCAATCATGAGAGGCCATCACCTTTTATCTTCCTCTCTTTCCCTTCCTTTCAGTACTGTTAGAGAACTATTCACAAGTGCACCCTTGGACAATGCTGAGCAGTAATTATGACTTGCTGACAAAGAGATATGAACAATTACTGAGCCCATTTTGAAACCCTACACTAATAAAGTCATTAGATGCTGCCCTTGCCATGATCCTTCTAAAAGCTTCTGAAGTTACAAGAACACACGGCATTGTTTGCAGGGACAATTGCTGCTGGCAGAACGCAAACCTTGAGTTAAACCAGGCTGCAAATTGATCTTGACATTCTGTTAAGACCGCCACTAAAAATCAAAAGCAGAGGAGAAAAGGAGAAAATGAGTGGGTAGGATGTAATCATGGAACAGGAGGGGTTCCTCCTCACCTTCTCTCCTCCCTCTTCACAAAACAAACCAGGGAGAAAATGACAAACTCTCCTGGTGTTTTGGAACCTTTATTTTAAAGCATTAATTAAGCCCTTGACCTGGGATGTTTAGGATGGCAATACATTTCCTTTAAAAGTACTGGAAGGAAAACGTAGCACAAAGGGAATAAAGCAGATTGGGAAAAATTATATGGAAATCTGGCATGAAGGCTCTTATGAAGTCTTGGTTCCCTGACCACAACATGTCCATCTGTTTTCCCAGCTACTTCTGCAGAATCCCTATCTGCTCTGAGGGAAGCAGCTGGAAATTAACACTCCTTGTGTATCCCACCCAGACCCCACACCTGGGCTATATTTGCTGGATCAAATGGAGGTGTAGGGTTAGAGTAACATGGTCATCTAGGCTTCAGCCAGGCATGAAGCACTGAGTAGTTTGGAATTAAGGGTATGCCACTGTGAATATGGCTAATTACTGAGATGGAAAGTGCAGGTGAAGACAGCCTACTGATAATAAGAGCTTTAAGTCAATTAACTCTTGCCAAAGATTAAGTAATGTGGAAAACTATCACTTGAATATTAAGGCTAACAAGTACCTGTCAGCATAGCAGCAGAAGTTTACAGTGATCTGTAATACCGCACCCAGGGGCATTAAGTTCAAAAGCTAGTATTAACAGGCAATAGAATTCTGTGAACATTGGTACTAACTGCAGAGGAAAAATTTAATACAACACTGTATATGTTACATGTGCAACCTGTGTAATTGTCAGCAATTCCCAGGTAACTGCAGCTACTCAGAACACTACTTAGAAATAGTGGGCAGTGTCCAATTTAGTACTTTGTAGCATGCATGCTTTAATACTCTGTAGCATGTGCTAAGCATTGCACCTCGGAAACTTACATATAAACAGCTTACAGCTGGCTGATGACCTCAGTTGGCACTATCATAGTCAAATTCAATGTTTAAGTTTTTTAGAATTAAATCATCTAAGCCAGTACCTATACCAGCTGGAGATATTTGCCTTGTGGGTCCTCCTGGTCAGAACAAGAGATATCCATTAATCCACTTAGTATTGGTTAATATTGGTGGTTTACTGTGCCACATGTTATGTAGCTTTGCTTGATGAAGCAACTACAGCCAAAACTCACAGCTTCACACCAAGGGCACTCAAGTGCCGATGTTCCATGCAACCAAAGATGTGCAAATAACTCTAAAAGAGGGAAGCAAATTAATGCTTATTGTGCTAGTGCTTTATATAGTACTGTCTATATTTAATTCAAATGGTGCCCAAATGGAACTTGCCTGGCTCTTTGGCATAATTCATCATGTAGCCAGGCTAGCACGCTGGTCTAATGGACATGTTTCCTTTAATCAGCACCATCACCATAGCACAGGCAACAATATTCTAAAGTGCTCCAGGAACAACAGAAGACAGAGTACCTAGTCTGGACATTGTTCACTTTATAAGGAAAATGAAGGCTTTTGCTTGATCAATCCTATTAATGGGTATGGGGGAAGATCACACATTTACAGTACAGCAACATTTCCTTTTTTTTTAAGATTTTTATTATTTATTCATGAGAGAGAGAGAGAGAGAGAGGCAGAGACACAGGCAGAGAGAGAAGCAGGCTCCATGAGGGAGCCTGATGTGGGACTCGATCCCAAGGCCCCAGGATCACACCCTGAGCTGAAGGCAGGCGTTCAACCACTGAGCCACCCAGGGAACTCCTACAGCAGCATTTCCATGCACTTTCCACTACCCAAGCTTGTCACCCTCATTATTAGTAAGACTAGTAGAGATTATTTATTAATATAACACTGACTTTTTCAAAGGCACTGTGTAATACACTGAGATTACAGACATAGCTCCTTTAGGGAGCTGACAACCTAATAGGGAGACAGACAATAACCATACAGCATAATAAGTTCCATCAATACAAGTTAGTCTATGGACATTATGGGAGTGCAAAGAAAGGGCATTTTTCCCTCAGACTGAGAGGCAAGAGGATGATGGACAAAGGCAAAGCTTCCTAGAGGTGATACCTGTCCTGAATTTTAATAAATTATTCTTTTATAACATAAGCATTTATTCACTAGAAATATATTGTCCTTAAATATATTTTTACTGTATTACTTAAATCCATGATAGTTTTCAACACGTTTCTGGATCCAAAAGAGTATTTGATCTCTGCTCCATTGTCTGCTTGTAAGCATATGCCAATACTGGGATGAATCATTAACAAAACAACTTGAGATCTGTCCATCCCTACTGGTTGACCTGACTCCTCAATCTGGTTCAGACCAGATCCTTCTATTTTTTTTTCTCTCCTCCACAATTATGTAAACCATTGATCCTTCATTTCTAAGTATGAGGTTTAAAAACCAATATTCTTTTATAAAAATAGAAAATATCTGCAACTAGGAATGCTGTGAATATAAAAATCTCTCTCTAAAAAAAAAAGCAAAACTTCTAATTTCATTTTTCCATGTGTCATTTCTTTCAAGTCCTTCCTTGGCCCACCCAGGTAGAGTAATTCCCTATGAATTTCATCTGTACTCCCAAAGCACCCTGCACGTACTTCATATTACATATTACATATTAGCTCTATGTCTGTCTTCCTACTAGACTATGAGTATTTTGAACATTAAGTACTGTATCTTTTTCATCTTCTCATCCTCAGTGCAAAGCAGCATTCCTGGTTCATATGAAATATTCAGTAAATGTTTACTCAATGAATAAACATGAAGGAAATATACATTTCTTAAGATACTCTTTTAGGCACTTTCAGAAGTGATTTGCAGGATCTCCTTGTTTACTATTATCTGTTTTTAGCTTTTTCATTTACAAGTATATCCTACTGTTTCTTTCAGAGTCATTGTTTAGATGAATATTTAGGAAATTATACCTTCTAGCACTTCTTAAGGCTAACGAGGGCTTACTGCCTACTGCTTTAAGAAAGAATGGACCTGAATTCCAATCAGACATGGCGGCCAACAAGACTGTACAGAGTTTTACAGGAAAGAAACCTCCATTTGGATGTATAATACTGAGATTATAAACACATTCTTTGGTGGAATTGGATCCATACATTCATTTACCAAATGCTTATTTTCTTTCTTCTAGCAATTTGCAAATTTAAAGTGCTTTATTGAATGAGACAAATAACATGAATAAGCCTTTCCAGAAGACCACAATTTAGTGAGGGAGATGATAGGTACCTAATCATTACTGCTAAAATCTGATGTCTCAATTCATATTTGGAATGTTTCAAGAAATTATTCTATCCCATTTTATTTTTTTGTTCTAATACTTTTTAAAAATATTTTTAATTTAAATTCAATCTGCCAACATATAGTATAACACCCAGTGCTCATCACATCAAGTGCCCTCCTCAGTGCCCATCACTCAGTTACCCCATCCCCCCACACCCTCCCCTTCTGCAACCCTTTGTTTCCCAGAGTTAGGAGTCTCTTGTGGTTTGTCTTCCTCTCTAATTTTTCCCCACTCAGTTTCCCTCCTTTACCTCACCTCCCTTTCACTATTTCTCATATTCCACATATGAGTGAAACCATATGATGATTGTCTTTCTCCACATAATCTATTATATATAGGCTGGTCAACTTAAGTATTGAACTTAGAAAGTTATTAGAATCACTTCAGAGGTGGGAAATCCATATCAACATCACAGCAGTGTACAACAGTGACATTCTATAGACATCTGTCAGATCAGGAAATTTAACCTTATAACCACAACTGACCTTCACATTCTGATAACTTTACCAAAGCACTCACTTAAGTTCAGTATCCTTCACTTATCTTATGTTAGATTCACAGTAAACTGAAGAGGACTAATGTTTCTGTAGGTTTAACAGAGTGTTTCTGAAGCAAAAGCAAATTTGCTTGGCAAGTTCCTCCCCATCTTGGGTACCAATGTTCCCAGCTATCATGTCAGGGGGTAGTCCCAGAAAACCACTAAGGAGTCACCCCGACTAACCAGCTTACAGGCTCAGGATTTTTAAGACTGGTTGATCAGTATGAACTAGAACAGCCAGATAATGGGACCAGACAAGCCATCCACCAGGAATTTATTTCCAAACTTTTACATTTGCCATAAGAAAATCACAATTAAAAGGAAACCCACAGCAATAATCTTGTTGGTGATGCCTAGAAATCTCTTCTATATTTTCACATATTAATCTGTCATATTTAACTCTCTGGTAATATGCAAATGATGGCACAGCAACTTTTGAAATATAGCTCACTGACCAATAAATATTAGTGCAGCAATCTTCTACTGAATTGAAAGTTTGAGGTTTTGTTACTTAGTGTTAATAGCATCAAATGGATAATGCAGTAAATTTTTATGACAAACACCTTTGGATAAAATGTGCTGCTAAAAAAATCTAAGTAAGATCACAAAGAAACTCAATTAGACAATATATTTAGATGAATCTATGATGAGTGGCCAGAAAATTGTTGCTAAGCTAATCCTTTTTTGGACAATAAATCAGCCTAGTTTATTAAAATTTTCTTACAGTTTAATATGTCAAAAGGAAATCCACTTTTACTCTTTTTTAGGAATATCCCATTCCAATGAATTTTTATCTTGTGTATGTAAAATGTGTACTTTTCCATTTGCTTTAACAATAATAATGAGCTGTACATGAAAACCATCTACATAATTCTGTTGCTTCATAGAAATAATTGTAACACCTTAACTTAAAATAGTTTTCAATTTGTAATGGGTAGAATTCGATTTTGAGGAAGGATTGCCAAGTATCTTAAATTCCAGAAATCGTAACATTCTCTTTCTCACCTTGGTGCTGTTTCTTGTTCCTATAAATATTTATTAAAGCAAATTCCTAGATGTTTCTATTTTCAGTCTTTAATTTCTTTTCATTTTCATGAATGTAATAATAATAATGAGAAGCCATATTTTTGTAAATGCAGATTAAAATAGCCTATCATACCTCATAGTCAGTCCTGCAATCCATTGAGGAATAGCTCTTAAAGCCTTAAACAAGGCCTTTATTTTGTGTTTTAAAAAAAGTGTCATAAGGAGTTAATAGGACACAGCTGTACTGGCTCTTTCTAATAAGCAGCTTCTGTCGCTTTGGTCACCACAGGTGTCTCTGTAACCTGCAAACTCTTATTACTAGTGTATCAAAGTTGTGCTACTTAACAGACTTCTTTAGTATAACATAACAAAGCAATTACATGGCTGTTGATTGCCAGTCATAAAAAAAAACCCTCAAACACTATTTTTCAAAAGAAACTACACTGCAATTTTTTGTCATTGTAAAATAAAAGGAACTAAGGAATTAAATGGAGGAAAGAACAAAATAACAGCAGGTAGCCTGCTGAACTTAGCCACTACAGATGGTTTAGAAATAGTGTTTCCTTCTCCATCAAGTTGTGGATAAAAGGAAAGGAGGAGATTCCTTACTGCCAGTGAATGGCAAAAGATTTAGCCAAGTCTCCAGTCTATGTATTTTGCCTCATGAAAGACCTTCGATGCTGCATTTTTATCTGTTTTTGGCACTGCTTTTCATCACCTTTAACTGAGTGTGAATAATAACCTGATTTAATTTAAACAAATACAGGTGCTAAAGGTTCTTTATTTATGTATAACAGGGAACATTTCCAAGGCAGAACGAAGTCATCCTGTGAAATTTCCTAACCATTTGCTTAAAGAAATGAAGTATTAGATGAAAAAATTGCTTCAACATTCTTTTGCTTCACAATAAAGGGAAGCATCATCTTTCTTTTCAGGTTTAGATTACATAAAACAAAGTCTAAATGATCAGCAAAAGTTCAGTGAGCTAAAAAATAATAATAAAAAAACAAATCAGATTATTTCTAATTGTTCCATGTTCATTTAAATAAATTAGCTAACTACAATAGGCTTGCCTTGAAATGAATTAATTTAATCTCCCTGTTCATATACCAGCAGCCTGTGATTATTATTGTGTTAACACACCCAAAGTAACATCATTGGATGTTATGGCGACATGTGTAATTAAACATGATGAAATGTATTTCAGATGGGAAATTCAAATAGGCAAAATATGAAGAATTATTCATCAGTTATAGATATTATGATTAACAAATTAAGTAAATTTATCCTGACAGCGAGGAAAAGGATTGTTTTTCCTACCAAGAATATGGATGTGTGCAAAAGAATGGGTGCAATAAAGCGATTACATCAATTAGTATATGCTAGAGTTAAGCTATTACCAACTCCATGGACTAGTCCAGAATGTCCTGCCTTCTTCACTGGAATTATTAAAAAATAAACTCACTACTAAGACTGTATGTTAGACTTGCCTTGCTTTTTCTGAAGATTATTAAAAATACAGATTTCCTCTAATAACTCAACAACATAGGAGAACATTAGAATATTCAGTACATAGAAATGTACCATACCAGTTTTACTGCAAAAAGATGAAAACAATGTACTTTGATTTTGTTTTTGGGTTATTCTTAGATTTAGAAATCTTTTATAAATTAAGGTATATTTTCACACTGTAAATAACTGCACATGTTAGCTTCAACAAATAGCTTTTATATAATTACATGTAATGGTAGAGAATTTAATGCTGAGGATGAAAATGTTAATGATGATAAGAAACCAAATACAATGATAACTTTTTAAAAAAACTAGAAACCCAACTTACAACTTGTGAACAACAGTATTACCTTGCTCTGTTGGTGTCCTTTGTCAGATCCCAAGCCCAGGTTATAAAATTTTGACTCAGATAAGAGACAATAGATTCAGCACAAAGCATTTGTGAGCAGAACACGTTGGTTAATACACTTTCATCATGGTGGAGGTAGATAGCAAGAAGCTTTCTCTGAAAAGAGGAGAAAAGACTGATGAATTAAAATATCCAATAACATAAGATTTCTTGAATTTTGGAAAGGCATAATTGGTCAATATAAATAACAAAGACAAAATCACATGCTACTCCCTAAAAGAGTTCCTGACACTTGGGGAGTTCCTAAAGCATTTACTAAGATGAATAAATTTGGCTTCCTTATACTTCCTTATACTAAAGAGTCTAGGATAATTACATTGTTTTAGAGGCCACTGTCAAGATTCCTGTTAACATGTGCAAGCCTATCTCAAGCAGAATATGCCATAGAAATCCATTTTCTTTAAATAAAATGGATTTACAATTCTTCATATTAAAGCATACTTTAGAAAGGGAAAATTAATTTTGAACTATTCAACTTTGTACATAGAAAAAAATACTGATTAAGATTGGTTGCCAAAATCTCTCTTAATGTATTTTTCGTTTTTAATCTGAACACGGGAAGTCTCTTCTACTTGAAAGGAAAAGGTCTGAAATGAAGTTGTGTTTTACTTCCACAGGTAATTTCAAAGTCCTTAATGTGTTCTCATATTAAAGTCCTTGTGTAAGATCATGTAACAGCTAACTGCCAATGGAAGGATGGTAGAAAATAGTTCACTTCACATGAATTCTTTCTAGTCTATATTTCAGAAAATGTCCCTGTGGTTTCTCATACTGAGAATTATTCCTTCCCCTTTGCTTGATAAACTTCCTTTCAAGAAATGGCATTTACTCTCTTAAAATAGTGTCCTCTGTCATACTTGTATGGTCAATAAAATAATTGAAACTAAAAACTGAAATTGAGCAACACAATTTGCAACATGTCAGCTTTAACAACAATAATGACCACGATGATTAAAGAGAGTTTATATTGTTATTGACTAATTTCTTGGTGCTACCTTGTAGAAGAGCGGAGTTTAAGAACAGTCAGTTGCAGGAAATGGAAAGATAAAATTTTATGGTAAATACAATGTACACACCAAAATGTGAAATTCTGGCAAAGGAAAATTTTAAAGAAGCTTAGGGTCTTTCCCTTCATATTAAATAAGGATGTAATGATAATGAAAAATTCAGTGTGGGATACCAAAAAAAAAGTAGGCCATTTACAGAAAAATATAAGGTTCATATTGATGAAAGAATATTGAAATTTGATGCTTAGAATTATACTGATAAATAACTCAAATTATAAAAATAATAAAAAGGTAATCATTTAAAATATTTTCTTCAAAGGTAAATTCTGTACTAGATGAGGGTAGCCAACGGTATATAGGTAGATTAGGATTCTAAAAGCATCTACTATGAATAGGAGGCAGTTAGTTACATACCCATTATCTACTTTAATTCCCAGAATAAGCCCATAAAGTAGTTTATGCTCTAACTTTATGAGCATACGAGGAAACTGAGGTTTAGAAAGCAGACTGACTTGTCCTAAATTCTACCACAACTAGTAAGTAAGCAGTACAGTTGGGATGGGAACCTGGATTGACTGACTCCAAGCTTCGTATTCCTTCCTTGATACTACAGCAGTAGTAGAAAATCAACCATCAAGGCTTGGAGCGCTCATAGAATGTGAAGATGCCAGACTGGCCACTGTTCATATAGGAGTGCTTCTAGGGCCTCAGAGACAACAAGCAATGGGAATAAGGACAGAATTCCTGAAGTAGAAGTAGAAGTAGCTTAATTACTCCAACAGTAGCTGTTTCCATGTTTCAATTAATTTAATCCTTCATTTGACAAGCATTTGTTGAAATGCGGTGTCAGGTCCAGTAGGAAGCAATAGTGATAAAATGTGAGCAAGACAGACTCAAGATCTCTTCATCCAATGTAGATGTCTGTAGGTAGGCCAGAAGCTGGCTTCTAGGAAGTTTGTAATCAGATACATAGTTGAAGAGATACTTATCTGGTAAATTCCTACTCATCCTTTAAGTCTCAAAGCAAATGCCTCTATGCAACCTTCCCTGACTCCCTTAGGCAGAGTTAAGAGCTTCCTTTTCTGTGCCTCTATCTCCTCCCAATTAGTATCATCATTGTTTACCAGTTTCCCCTCTAGACAAAGTCTCTCAAGGGTGAGACTGAGTCTCTTTCAGTCTTTGCATCCCTAAAAGCCAGCATAGGTCTCAGCATGTTTGATGAAAGAAACATGAATGCTGATTATCCACCCCCTAGCAAAAAAGACACCAAATGGCAGCAGCATGCCAAACCACTTTCAGTAAAAGAATCTAGAAATCTGCAGCTTTGGGGAAAGGAACGTGAACCTGGCAGCACTAACAAATTCAGAGCTCCTCTTCTTAGGAGCTCTCGAGCTGAATAGACAGAGGGATGTCAACCTCTAATTCTGCTTGATCGTATCTCAGCAACTACATTTAATGAGACACTGGGAACAAGAGAGCTGTCCACTTTTAAATCAGCATATTTCTAACCAGACAATGGCAATGGCTAAATCTTTAAAATGCCCATTTCTCTCAAGAATGCTGCAATGGAACATTTAGACTTTGGGAAAGAGATTAGCGATTTACATTGCTATCTCACTGATTTAATTTAAATGCTCTTCCAAACCAAACACACATGTGCCGAAGAGGCTACTAAGAAACCCAACATGCAGAGTTCCCTCTAAGTGCAGCCGACAGTGTTGACTGAAACTAAACTTGGAAATCCAGGGCACTAATGCACAATATCAAGCAATAAAACAGCATCTCTTTGGCAATATTTAATTTAAAAAAGAAGAAAGAGGCAGGCGAAGATCAGGCACTGTCTGTTTTGGAGGATCAACCGTTCTGCATTTCAAAGCATTGGTCCCTGCAATATCCAGGTTACTGTGCTAGAATCTCGACTATTATATCGCAGTTGTGAGAGGGAGGGCAAAGATGTGTTTACTCAGTGATTAGGCCCTTAGAATAAGCCTCTAGCTCCTAGAGAGACAGCTCACTACTTATTCATTTGGGCCAATTCACAAAGCCTAGGAAGATTAAACATCCATGCTGAGAAGACAAGCGAATGCAGACGGTGAAAAAGAAATAAAAATTCTTTAAAAACTCTGAGATGACTTCATTATTTTTCCACAAGGAAACTTTAGGAAAGTGTTTAGTTAGAGAAAAACCCACATTGACCTCTCTCTAAACCCTTAATCTTTCCTTTGTGGTGGCATTGCTTTGTGGTAAGCGACTGGCTCGCCTCGCCCCTCTTTTCACTGGAAGCTGAGAGAAAAAAGGCTCTGGAGAAACAGTTTTCGTTCCAGGGACACAAACCCCTGACACTGTTTAAACATGAGATGCCAGGAAAACACACTTAAAAAAAATTCTCACTTTAAGCTCTAAACTGTGAGAAAGGGGATGATAAAGAGAGTAATCAGAAGAGAATCTTCAGGCTGGGGGGACTCCCATACTAGCTTTGAAAAGGGAAATGGAATAATCTTAAAATGATCTTTTCTCTCTAACCTATTAAGCTTTCAATAAAAAAATTTTCTTCTGCTTTTTTATGGTAGTAATAAGTAAAATATAAAACTCTTAATAATATGAAAATACTACTAAATTTGGGCTACATAAATTCTTTGATTAGATTATAGGAACAGCTAAATGAGCCTCAGACTCACATTCTGATTATTTTATTGAGCTCAATTAAACACAGGCCCAAATAGTGAGAATTGAGTTCAGCATATCAGAAAATAGTTTTTGTGAAGCAAAAGCATCTAGTATAGGGGAAAAGCAGGAAAAAATGTTTTGTTTTCCATTACTATAACCATTTTTCCCTTTGGCCCATTAATAATTTAGTTCAATAACATTTACAGAGCGCTGATTTGTTAGTCACTGAGAACATAAAGATCAATAAAACAAAGTTTCCTTGTCCTCAAAGAGTTGGGGTGGTGGTGTCGGTATATGGGGAAGCAAAAATTTAATTGCAGTACCACATGACAAGTGACAAGATTAGGACATTAAATTTTTTTTTTGTCTTTATATTTGGCAGAGAGGTTTTAAGTCTGGTAGACAAAGGCAAGCAGCCCAGCTACACTCTCCTCAGCCTCCCTCTTTGTGATCTAGGTTTTGGTAACATATTGTAGAGATAAAAAAGCTCTGTGCTAAATCCAGTTTTGCATTACCAGCTGCGTGACCATGGGGCAAGATGGGTGTTTGTTTCAACTGTAGATAAGCAGGTAATGTGCCTACTTTACAACACCTGGCCCATAGTAAGTGCTGAATGAAATGTAGTGGTTAGAGTGAAGATTCCAGAACTATCCATGCAAAATAAAGGTTTTGAAAGCAATTTCAAGAGAAATGATAGCCATGAAAATATATTAAAGATTATGAAGTTCTTTCATTTCTACTAGCAATAGTGTTTGGGATGCTAAACTTGTCCCTGCCTTCCGGGCCTCACTAATCTTCACATTCAAATCCAAGAGCTAAGGTACTAAGTTGATGCTTAGGAAATGCCATGCTGACACCAGCCAATGTGACTTGGCCTTGAGTTATAGTAGCTATTGTATTTAGACACTTAGCATTGCAGAATCATAGAACATCAGAGATGAAGAAATGAGCTAAGTCTCAAAATAAGCCAAGCAGAGCAGACACTCAGAAAATATTTGCTGATGGACTGAAAAGGAAGTTTTCTTGTTTCTTTTTGAGTACCAGAACATCCATAATCTGTGTTTTCAATAATTTATGGTTGATAGGATAATTTCTATAAATGGTGGTTCATAAATTTTTCAGTAAAATTTTGGTTTTTGGTGATTTTAAAATTTTTCAGTTTAAAATACATTAAAAACAAAATAATTTCCTTTATATAAATTGGGACCTGACTTTATTTCTGTTTTCTTCCTTTTTTTTATCATGATTATCATCACCATCATTACCAGAATCACATCACTATTTTTTGTTTTTGTTTTAAGTTTGGGAATGGTTTATGAATACAAAGACCCGATACACTGATACAACAATAAACACTCAGTTATCCTCTATCTAGATTTATCATTTACTAACATTTTGCCATATTTGTTCTATCATTCATCGTATGCTTCCTACCCTGAAACATTTAAAGTTGCACACCTCTTGACACCTCCACCTTAAATACTGCAGGGACTGTCTCCTAAGACACAAGAACATTTCCTTACACAACCATACTATTTTTATCATGCCTCAGACATTTAATATTATTACAATATCATCTGATATAAAGTCCAAATTCAAATATCCCCAACCACCTCAAAATGTCCCTTACAGTGTCTTATTTATTGTCTTAAAACCAGGCTCCAATTAGGATCATTCCAGTACACTGCTCACTTCTATAATCCTATTCCTATATATGAACGTTCATAGACCTAGCCCAGCATCCAACCATGACTCAACGTAAGTACAAGGTGAGAATAGAGGCAGGGCAGCATGAAGCCATGCCACCTGGTTCAAATTCCTGCTTTGCCATCTCCTAGCTATGTGACCTTGGAAAAACTACTTCATTTTTTTGTGCTTTGGAAGCCAGGTAGCTCTGGAGGTCAAAAGTTCAACGTTCTGTCTAGGTAGGAGTGGTAACTTCAGTGTTAGTATAGAGGTGGTCTAGGGTCTAAGCACACACACTGATTGGCTGCTTCTTTATGAAGGGAATATTTGAGCTAAATTTTAAAAGCAGGATATAGTAACTAACTTATCTTTGATTTGAGCTAAATTTTAAAATTAGATGACAGTGAAAAAAAGAAGAATGAAAAAGAGAAGAAGCAAAGAGAAAAGTTTGGTAATGCCCAGTAATGTCAGTAGCCTGATATGTTCAAAAAACTCCAAGCTAGTAAGTTTTAAAGAGTGAAGAATCAGTGTAGATTGATTTGTGGAAAGAACTGTTGACACTCTGGAGTTTTGGCTCCAAAGCTGAATTCAGGGACCGATAGGCAGCAACGAATTGGAGAAGTTCTAAAAGGAGACAGCCAGATATTGAAGGTGAGGTGATGCCAGGATGATGTCTTTTTCCTCTCACTTCCTGAAGGAAATGTTGGGATAGCACTCTGAAATCTTAAGGATGCAAATGTCGTTGAGCCTCATGTAAAAATAATTCTCATATGAAAGTCACAGGTTAAACAAACATAAAAACCCTAAAGTAAAACCAAACTCTCTTCATAAAATAAGCTGACAAATGTTCATTGGGTACAGAGCTTTATCAGTTTTCATTGTTCAGACTGTAATACTCAGGTCATAAAATATTTTTGAGGAAAATAACATGTGACTAAAGTTTTTACAAATAAGGAAATTAGAAGTTCAAGTGATGGGCTACTACAGCTAACTGGAGAGAGGCAGGCAAGCTTTTGGGGAGGCTGGGAGAGGGATTATGGCAGAGGCAAGAAAGTAGGCAGTTTCAGGCCAGATCAAAGATCTCATCCCATTGGTTTTCCAAGTGAACACCTAGAAGCAGTACCAAGGACTAGAAAAGCAGCCTCATAAGAATGCAGGCAGGATTTTTTTGATCTTCTCTTCTGAGAGGAATAACACTACCCTGGTTAACCACTGGCCTGTTAAACAGGTAGAAGAACATGGTACACACTTTGAAAGGCAATGGTACACAAACACTTCCTTGTCCTAATTTCAGACTGCTGAGGAAGAGAGAAAGGATCCATACATAGCCTATTGATCTCATCATTTCCATACTTCAGGGGGTGGGGGAACCACAGCAATAAAGAACTGGAGATAAATTAACAGTAATTTTTAATTTAAAATATATTGATAATAATCACAAGAATTCTAATGATTTTGAACATGTCCACCCACAAATTAAGCATATAGAATTGTAGTAGCTTTTAACTACTCATTTAATAGGAATGGTGGAAACTTAATCGTCACTAAATATTTCCCACATCTTCCTTAATGAGGAAATCTCTTACATATTTATTTTAAGGTGGATTAATGGCTGATTGAAATAAAGAACACATTTCTCAGCCTCCATTTAAACAAATGTGGCTCTGTAACCAAGTTCTGGTTAATGTAAGCAGAAGTGCTGGTTCAATCCCCTGTAGTCATCCAGAATCATGACATAGCCTGAACTGTACCACACAGGAGAGCAAATGATAAAAGGAACCTGAATTTCTGACTCTGTAATACTACCATACCAGGCCTGGACAGACTACCTCTGAACTTCTTGAAGAGAATAGAGAAATTAACTTCTATTTCATTTAAGCTACTATTAATTTTTATTTTTGTGTTACAAGAACCAAACCCAATCTTAACTCTTACAATAGACTATTAGAAATCCTTAGTCAGGGATGCCTGGGTGGCTATGTGGTTGAGTGTCTGCCTTTGGCTCAGGGGGTGATCCTGGGGTCCTGGGACTGAGTCCTGCATCGGGCTTCCCGCAGGGAGCTTGCTTCTCCCTCTGCCTATGTCTCTGCCTCTCTATGTGTCTCTCATGAATAAATAAATAAAATCTTAAAAAAAAAAAAGAAATCCTTAGACATACATAAAAATGCTAGTGCATGGAACTGTACTATTAACCCAGAAGATCTAAAGAAAAGACATACAGTTATGGACTTGTTTGTGGCCCATAAGACACTCACAGCTTCCAATGGGCCCTGAATTACACTATAAAGGACTGTAAGTAACACTGGCCTAATGCAAATGACCTCACCGGCCATTCAGAAAGTTCCATCTTGTACATCTGGTTGGTGAGAAGAGAGGAGGGGACCCTGTTTTTGAAAGGCCAAGTAGGCATGAAGGCAAAAGAAGACACAGAGAAGGGAGAGTATGTGGTCCACTCCATTTAACCCATAGAGGATAGCCTACTGGGATTTGTAAAAGTGAAGTATACATCTATCTGAAATGCTCTGTGTGCCATGTTACATATATCTGAAACCCAGGATGGTTGAAGTCATAGCAGGTGGTTGGTCTATGTATTTTGCATTTTTTATAATCTATGTACACACATTATTTTTATAACACAAAAGGAGATATACACACTGTTACACATCTCACTTTTTTCACTTCACAGAGTATCTTGAACATCTTTCCACATTAACATATGTAAAGTGGCTTCATTCTTTTAAATTGTCAAATAGTATTCCACTGTGTGAATGATATTTAAAGTATTTCCAATTTGATATTATAAACCATGCTATAAGAAGTATCATTGTAATTATCTTATTTCTCATATGCTTAGGTACACATGCAAAAAATTTTTGCTATTATGATATGTGAAAATAAAGTATTAGTGTAATTTTAATCTGTATTTCTTGTATTATGGAAGATACAAAGCATCTTTTCATATTTTCTGTGAAGTACCTGCTTGTACTGCTTACCTATAATGGGTTGCTGTCTTACTGATTTCTGGAGTTCTTCATAATTGTATTTGCTAGAAAAATTTAAGTTTCCAATATCTTTAATACAGATACCATGCACTACTTAACATCAGAAATACTTTTGTAAATATAATTCCTTAAAAGACTGTAAATGACAGTTTTTATATAGAAATATAAAATCAATAGTTTCTATTGAAATGCTCCATAAAAGAAAGTCCAGAACACATTAGCACAGGTCTACGTCAGAAGCAGAAGCAGAATTGTTCTCTTCAGTTTTGTTAGGCACTTCAAGGAGGGTGTGGGAGAATCAGGATACTAGAAAATACATAGGTATAAAAAGGTACACAAAAGCTAACAGGCTGTGAATTCAGGAGGCAAAAAGTTTGTGAACTACATTGTGCTATTACTATACTATGATTTTCTAGCCAGTGCCGGACATTCCACAATTATAACATACATAAATGTATACAGTTGTTCAGTCTCACTGCCACGAATTTCTCCCCTCTAATCTATCCTATAAACTACTACCACATTGCTTATATCTATGGTACAGGTCTGACAGTGTCACTTTCTTCAAAAACTTTCCAAAGCTAACCACTGCCTAGGAACAACAAAAATCTTTAGCTGGACTTCAGGGATTTCCATAATGAAGGTAGACCCTGTCTACTTCTTTACTTTTCAGCCCTATCCTTTACTGCTCCATTACAAGTACCATACATACCAATTCAACAGCCTATTCTTCTCTAACATGTGTATCTGAATAACTTAGTTATTGTTAATGTAAGGGCTCATTTTCCAAGGTGGGTTAATTGCCAAGATATTTTTAGCTCCATTTCAGAGAAAGTAAAATGGAGGCTTACATAGCTCAGTCTCAGGCCTAGTTTTCAATCCAAATTTGCTTGATTTATTCAATGTCCACCTACTTATAAGCAATCTTAAGATGTCTCACATACATTTCAAAGATGTTTTACATATGTTAATTTCTTGTTAAACAATCTTGTGGGGTATTACAGCACAAATTTTCAAATGCAGAAATTGATGATCAGAGGAGAAGAGTAATCTGGTTAACAGGACATAGCTAGTAAACGAAAAGCCGGAACTCAAATATAAGAATTTTGATTAGTACGCTTTGTACCATACCTCTTTATTTTTAACATTTAAGATTAGATATGAAACAGATTTCTTGAATTTAAAACTGAAATACTATAGAGATCTACCTTAGCTTTTAATCCTTTTAAAACAAGTAATATGAATAACAAATACATTCTAGGGCCAGGAAAGGTCCTTTGGGAGAAATGATACAAATATAGATAAAGCCCATAAATGGAAATCAGCCTTGCTTTTGATATTTTAATAAATTTCACCTATACTGCTTTTCAAATATGCTTAAATTGTTTTCAAAAAGATGGTAAGTAGTAGTACATGGATATTTTTTTAAATTTATTTATGATAGGCACACAGTGAGAGAGAGAGGCAGAGACACAGGCAGAGGGAGAAGCAGGCTCCATGCACCGGGAGCCCGACGTGGGATTTGATCCCGGGTCTCCGGATGGCACCCTGGGCCAAAGGCAGGCGCTAAACCGCTGCGCCACCCAGGGATCCCAAGTAGTAGTACATTGAGAAGAATGTTTTACAAAGCAGCATATCTTAAAAGTAATTTATTAAATTTTTAACTAATTAAAAATCATTTAACTATGGACACTAAAAATTTTTAGAATTTTAATCAGGAGGTTGTGATATAACTCAGGAGAATTAGAGGCAAATTCAAAATATGGTGCTAACAATATACTGTTTAGTGGGAACATCTCATTATAGAACAGCATATTTGATATGGTTTAATTTATATAAAACATGTCAACTTTTTTACTGATATACATATTTGGAGATTTTTAAAAAATCACATTTAAAAGTAAAATAACATTTAATAGTGATTATTTTCAGGCTTCAGATTATGTGGTAACTTGTTTTTTACTTTAAATGGACCTACATTATTTTCTTTTTTTTACAACAAATAATTTATTTGTAGAATGGACATACTTAACAAAGTATATTAGCATCATTGTTCTTATCTCCCACGTATGCAGGATGCTGTCATAGCTGTCATATAAAATTACTCTGGAGACAATGTCTGCCTTTAAGGAATTTAAATTGAAAAGAAAACAAAGACAAGATGAACAGATTGGGCATATTCTCTAAAGCACAAATAAGTTTGTCTCTTTTTTTTTTTGGATAATGGAGGGCTAGAACTCAATCACTATAGCTATGGCTTCAGATTTGTGTAGAACTTATTTTTCTTAAAAAATATAGATCAGTGATATTAGATTTCTTTTTAACATGATAAAGTAGAAACAGCACTATTTTAAAATAACCTGATATTAAAAAGTAAATGTAAATAAAACTGATGGCAAATATTGTTAAAGCAAAGAACTTAGTGCTATATAAATGCTCATAGTGGTTCTCAAAATTCCTTTCTGGAACTGTTCTTAGAATTAGTTCATGAATTGCATGAATAAATCAGTTTTGTTATTTTACAAACATGTCTCAAATTAGTCTAAAACTGCTTCACAGCACATTAGCCATGATGCTGGGTGCATTTATGGATAGCATCCTAATTTAATCCTCAAAAAAACCATATTATTATCTCCCTTTTGTTTTTTTTTGTTTTTTTTTGTCCTGAGATTAGAAATAGGCTGATTACTTGTTTGGGGCCACAGAGTTACTGAGTGAGAATTTAAGAATTAAGCACTGCTTTCCTTAACTTACATGTAATATTTGGAAACATCACTAAGTCTGAAATCAAGATTTAAGGAAATATAACAGGATTACTGATATCAAAGCCGAGTCTCCCAAGGGGATGCTAGGAAAGGAACAATCCTTCACATGGGAGATAAACCCTGGCACTGAGATTTTTATTGCTGTTGATTTTTAGTTACTACAAATGTCTAATCATTCTATAAGTGTACTTTTTGTTTTGTACAGAATTCAAAGGTAGCAAGAATGAGAGGTGGGGAAGCTAGAAGGAGAAAAAGAGTCTGTTAAGAAACTCCTAGGGAATCATGGTGTGGCCGGTGCTAATGCTTTTGCAACCTTAATTACAGTGACTAACCATTGGCTCTCACTTATCTAAAGATGAAATACAAGCTTTATTCAATAAATATCTCTTAAATGACAGGTAATGCCAGAGAATGCCAGCCCCTTCCATGCCTTGGCCCCTGCTGATCTTCCCAGCCTCATGCCTTGCAATCCAACTCTCTATCTTGCATTTTTACTCTTGATCTTAATTTTTTGGTTGTAGTTCTCTCATTTTAATCTTGCCTTTGCTTTTGACCTTTTTTTTTCTGTTTAGAATTCTGCTATTTGGCTAAGTGTGACTCATAAGATTCAGTTCAGATACACCTTCTCAAGAAATCTCCCTAAACTTTCTAAGGTAGATGAAGTACCTTTCTTCTTTGCTTCTACAGCATAGTATACTATATGAATCTGTTGCTTTATCTTTCCCCATTAGACTATGAGCATCTCAAGGGCAAGGAAGCTCTATTATTGCAGGTCCTTAGCAATTGTGTGATAAATATTTACAGCCCTCAACTGAGTGAACATGAGAGGAGACATAAAACTGATGGACCAGTTGCCAGAAGTCAAAACTCTGTCACAATACACTTAAACACAAGACCTTAGAATACCTGTTTTATTGAAGTTGGAGCTCTGCTTTGGACAGTGTTTTAAATTCCTCATGAAAAAGGAAGAAAGAACTATGGGCACTCTCATCACCAAGTGCTCTCAAACAAAATCAGTTTGAAGCAGTTTTCATTAAGATGGATTGAATGTGGCATCGTGAGAAACACTTTATCAAATGTAGTGTTTTACTTAGTGATTAACTATATACCAGTTGATGAAGCTCCCCAAATCCTTTGTAATCCCACCACTCCAATAAACATTTAATGAGTATATAAGTTCAAAAAGCCTAGCAGAGGATTTAAACCTTCAATCTTGTTTTTATTTACTCTTGGAACTCAATTTCTCACTTCAAGTGAAGAATGCTGGTGCTTGAGGCTCATCTGTTGCCCTGGTAAAATTAATGTGCCTCCCACAGTTTAAATTAAACATGTGATATTTAAGATGAAAGAAATTTAGTCAGAATGCCACAGTATTGGTCACACTTGCTTTTCAAATATGTGAACAACAGCAAACTGTTTTCTTAAAAATGATTCACTCACAAGTTTTAAAAAATAATATTGAAAAAGATTTGCTTTAACTCTCTAATGTGAAATCTGAAAAGGAGAAATGAAACTTCTTTTCCATAACTGAATCCTGCAGTATAGTAGTTACTGTTGAAAACTGAAATATAGTGATACAATGTAAATCATACTTAACTTGTGTTAGAGTTGGGCTCTTATTTGGACTCTAGTACTTACTACTGATGTGCTTTTGGTTAAGTTGTGTTGTGTTTCTGAGCTTCCCATCTATACAATGGGAATATTGATATTATATGTCCCTAAGTTCAAATGAGATACATATAGGAAAAATGCTCTATAAACCATACAGCACCATACAGATCTGTAGTAGTAGTACTATTTCTATGCATACATAGTTCTAATTAAAAGGGCACACACAAATATATAAGGACATATATATATATATATATATATATATATACACACACACACATATATAAATATAAGTATGTAAAGAACATATATGTATGTATCTTGGCTGATGGTCATAATAAATGTAACTGCTTAGATTTAATTCTGAATAATTTATCCACCATCTGGATAAGTTTTACTTAAGTTTACAGTAATGTAAATAATGCATGAACTGTTGTTCTTTGACTTGTAAAGAGAAATGAAAAAAAAGTCTTGGACAAGGGGAAAAAGATAAAAACAATTTAGGAGTCCAAAGAGGTCAATGGATTTCGGTACAAATCTAACATGAAGCAAAACATTTAATTACATGAACCAATGACTTTCATTTGTTAAAATACTAAGACCCTCATCAAAGGCAAACAACCGTTTCATTAGAAATATCTACAAGTTAAATAAGCAGGAATTTATTCTCCTCTGGGGATCATCAAATGCCAATTTATTATATAACACAGTAAAAGTTCTTTTGTCTATTATATACTGTATATTTACACAAGTTTCTTCATTTAAAGTTATAATATTTAAGGTATACATAATATATCTTACGGTAGCTTTTTAAATGGGATTTAAAAGATATCTATGGGGATCCCTGGGTGGCGCAGCGGTTTGGCGCCTGCCTTTGGCCCAGGGCGCGATCCTGGAGACCCGGGATCGAATCCCACGTCGGGCTCCCGGTGCATGGGGCCTGCTTCTCCCTCTGCCTGTGTCTCTGCCTCTCTCTCTCTCTGTGTGACTATCATAAATAAATAAAAATTAAAAAGAAAAAAATAATAAAAAATAAAAGATATCTATTCCTATTTGGGAGCTATAGTTTAAGTCACAAAGTCCCTAACATTTTCCAATTACTTCAACTACTTTCAACTATATTTATGTCAAATAGAGGATTGTTTAAATATCGTAGCATGGTCATACAAGGAGAGATTCTATAACCATTAGAGTCCTGTTTTAATGAAGTAGCCAGTATTACTTACAAAGCAGTCTTACAAAAGAATTTTGACCTGAATATAATAAAGCTTTTAGACCTACTATCCACTTCTCAGGAAATACAGAGATAGAAGAAGAAGTTAAATAATACCACAAGGAAGCAATTATACAGATCCAGAATTTAGAACAGTATAAAATAGCCATCTAGATTATTTCTTCACAAAGCAAATGTTATGGGGGCGCGGGAAGGCAGGGAGGATGGGTGCTTGTTTAAAGGGATTTAAGAAATCTAACCATCACATGGTGCCTGAGTGGATCAGTCGGTTAAGCGTCAGACTCTTGATTTTGGCTCAGGTCATGATCTCAGGGTTGTGAGACTGAGCCCCACAATGGGCTCTTCCCCCAAAGTCTTCTTGAGATTCTCTCTCTCCCTCTGCCCCTCCCTCCAACATGCTCTCTCACACACTCTTTCTCTCAAAATAAATAAATCCTAAAAAAAAAAAAAAAATCTAACAGCCAAATATAATTTGTGTTCCTTGAGTAGACTGTGGTTTCAAAAAAATAGTTAAAAAGACATTTTGGAGACAGCTGGTATATGAATATGTCAATATGACAGCTGAATATGTACTGGATATTAGATGATATTAGAGAATTACTGTTAATTTTGTTACATGTGATGTTTTGTTACAAATAGATGTTTTTAGGTGTACGATATGTAATTTAACAAAAATATTGAATATAAAAAGATATTCTAGATATTTTCATGCAGTTTTAAGTTTTAATCATTTCAAAAATTTAACTGCTACAAACTTTAAAAAATCACGAGAAACTTTTTTTATATTTATTTTTATATATTTCAAATGATAGATTTTATATTTATTTTCTGTTCCTGTCAATGTGTGCCATTTTCAGTTAGAGAAGAACTAAAACAAAAATTTGTCATAAAAAACTAATTCATCAAAATCACAAACCTAAGTAAGGGTAAAAAATGTAAATAATCACATTTCAAATGCTACTCTTTTATAAATGTGTGGCAGTTAAACTTTTAAGTTAAGGCTTTTATCTCCATTAAAACTTTGGGATGCCTGCAAATAGAAGAAGCAAATATGGCAAAGTTATTAGTTATTTAATCTAGGGATATGGGATTTAGGTGTTTATTGTAATATTCTTTTTACTTTTCCTGTATTGAAAATTGTTTTACTACAAGGTTAAATATTATAAAATATAATTAAGCAAATGACCATGTGATATTAAAAGATGAAAATAAACTATCTTAACAGGTTTATAACATGACTCAGTAATATTAAATATACATAAAAACATTCATCAAATACATTTAAAAATATGGAAAGAATGAGTATGTATCATACTTTTAATTGTTAATCTGTGTTAGAATATTTTCTTTTTGCTTTTCAGTATTTTCCATAAACCTGCATTTTGGAAACTATAAACATATATTATTGTAAATACTTATTCAAAAATAACATCCATTTTATATAAATTTAATAATTAAAAAATAGATTAGCACAGCATTTGTAATGGGCAATTCCACTATTCTTGTGGTAAAAAACTATTTGTTTCTTATTTCACTTTATTAAACTGTTATTATTGCTCTAAGTTTGATCACTGATTATTGTCAATTTTTAAAATTTGCTTAAAATCAAATTTTCTTTATGCCAGAGTTTAAGATAAACAGGAAACTAGAAATTTCAGAGGCATCCTTGCATTTTATTCTCAAAATTCCTTGCCCTCTTCAATTCAAATAACTTTCCCTCTACTTACTTCATCTACACACTATTTCTTCCTTCCCACTCTTTTATCCTTTATTCATTAGAGTATTTAGTATGTATAGGGATGTAAGGTACACAGTCACTGCCAAAAAGAAAATCAAATCTCTTCAGAAGACTTGTATATAGAGAATAGAGAATGATAAGCAATATGTTATATGTAACAGTAAGACAAGCAGAGGGTATTATTAAAAGTACTAAGGGGTAGGCACAATAGTGAGGATAGTGGGAGAGTCAGGGATAGTTAAGTTTCAGAGGAAGAGTAGAAGGTAACCAGGTAAAGGGCAGAATGAAGGCATTCCTTATAGCAGAGAAGCATGAACAAAGAGTAAGATTATGGGGAAACACAAATGGAACATCATTGCTAGATTTATTAAGTGTAAAATAGGGAATGGGAAGAGCTAAAACTGTGCAGATAAGGTAGGAGCCAGATTATTAAGGTCTCTACTACTGGGTCAACATATAAACAAAGTGATTACTTAGAATCTTCTTGGTGAAAATGGACCTTCTGAATTCTTGCTATAAATGCCAATCTATTTGACTTCAAGATCACAATGCCCATTTCTATATTTTTGCTGTTGAAAGTGACTTTTGAGATAAAAATATTGCAGTTATTAAATATATCCTATTAGCTGGAATCATTTTGGGAAAAGACTGAAAGACAAATCCTTTACCAAGACCCTGTCAATCAGGTAACTGAAAAGAACATACTCATGTAGCCTAGTCCCTTCTAAGCATGTCTACTTTTTGTTCCCCTATAAAAAACTCCTGTTTCAGAGTCTGACAGGGCCATCTATAAGAGCCAGCAACACCCTATTGCTCCTCTGAAATGGGCATCTTGGTGAAGATTAGGCTGGTAGATGAACCACAAACAAAATCAAGTCTTCAATCTGAAAAAACGAGAAAACATTAAGCATTGCCTAAGGCCTGGTGGTAAACCTATGGGATGCACTTTTTAATCAGAAAAGATAAAACTGCACTTACATCTCTGGCTTTCACATAGAAGGCCTCTTGAAAAGCAGCTTCTAATGAGCCAATAAAAAATACAGGATGGCAGTCACCATATCTATAGGAAAAATTATGTCTATTAATTTAAATACATTTCAAATTGCCTCAAAGTTTCACAAGTCTAATTAGCATCTTTTAAGTAAATGTTGGGACTAATGCCTCTTAAGTATAAACCAAACATCAAACATTCTTTTAAAGGTTTGGGAATGAGCTTCATTAGTTCATAGAGTTCTTCTTGGCCTATATTGATAATGTTAGAATATTGTAATTTTAAGAACATCTAGCAAATGGACTTATTAATAAGTGCTACAAAACACCATGCCATTTATAAGTAGGAATTCCTGGTTATCTACTTTCCTAAGATTTTCCTTACAGTAAACTTAACTTTTCATTTTATTAGTTTATTTATTCTGGAAGTCTAACAGAGAGGGAAAAACTTATATCTTTTGCAAAGTTTCCAAATTATATTACATTGGAAACCAGAACTAAAGAGAAATATCATTTACAAAACAAAAATTTAGGGTTAAAAATTTAAATCTTCTTTACTTAAACACCTTATAAGAATCTCTAATGCATATAAAACATTTCAATTAGACTCTTAAGAATAACAGTTCAAAAACAAAAATTAAAAGAAAAAATTCACTTACATTTAAAATTTTAAAATTATTTTTATATTTAATATTTTAAAGGATATTTTACTTATCCTAGGATATACCAAAAATTAGCATCTTATAACCTAGTCCCTTTGGGAATATAGGGACTCATAAATTATATATTGATATATATTATTAATATATTAATTAGTATCCATTTATTTTATTTCTATAAAGATATAGAGATAAGATGAATACATCTCTGAAGTGGCATAAATGGCTTACTAGTTATCCACATTGAATAATATGTGTTAAACTACCAGGACTATATAAACTGATAAATGTATCCTTTGAATACTTTACAGAGAAATTAAAGACAATCTATAATTAAAATTGCCCCATAAAAATTACAGTAGCATTAAAAAACATCAGTTTTATGTAGTTAATGTCCTAACCCTACCTTGAAGAAAACTCTGCTGTAAATTGTAATAAGGCATCTCCTTCATTTTCTGCGTTTTCTGGCACTAAAAAACAAACAAAAGAAAAAACAAAAACAAAAAAAACAAAACAAATAGACACAAAAAACAAACCACATAACATCTAATCCCACATATAAGAAATATATTTAATCAATAAAGAGAAAATAAAATTAAATTTTAACTTCTGTGATATATTTGAGGAGACATTTTAACTTGACATACATTAGAAGATCACATAAAACCTTAAAAAGGAACCTTGAAAAAATTCCAAGCTCATAAATTTTGGAAAGCCAACTGACACAATCCGGCTAAGCATTTCAAATGTGTCAGTAATCAATTAGGATTCCAGTGTTTTCTTAAAATGACATCTTGTGATTAAATTATATAAGAAAGGATCTCAAATTCTTTTAACAATCTTATTTATAAGGAAGATGGTCAATTTTAAGTAAATATCACATCTGTTTGTGCCCAAGGGAATTCCCTGATTTCACTGAGTAAATGAGCCATTTAAGGATTTATTTTAATGGTAATTTTGCATATAGTATCACTTGTGATTATATATCATGTAAAGTTAAAAAGAAGGGGATGGCACATTTAGTTTACCCTTTTTTTCCTTCCAAAGGTGGGACCAGTGAATGGAAAAATGATATTATTCTTAAAACTGATATCTCCACTAAGATGTGGGGAAACAAGTACAGTCATAGAAGATATAGTTATTTGTTATCCACCTCAAGGTTTAAAGTAAAGAAACTCATAATAATTACATATGTGAAACATAAGTTACTCATTCCCTTGCATTTTTAATGAATTTTACATAAGCATTGGGAATTGTCGAGCTTAATAAAACCAAAACTAAAGAGGCTGTGGTTCTAATGAATAATGTGTCTACTTGTTATATTTTCTCTCTTCAAACCTGGAAAGTCAATAAGAGATTTTTAAGTTCATTGTTCTTCATAAGTTTCTGCAGTAGGAAGTAGAATTATAGTGCTAGACCCAAAGAGCTATTAATACTCACTCATTGGAGATTTTCTCAGGGCAGAAGATGCCATGCCGAATACATCTCCATCATCCACTCCAAATTCGGAAGCATCTTCAAAATCATCTCCATCGCTATCACTAACCATATGAACATCGGTGCTTTGCTATTTAAGAAAAGTCCTGATTAGTTTTATATTGACTTTAGGAAATCAAATTCCAAAATATAAGTTATGTAATCACAACGGGATATAAGTATTATAATAATTTTATTAAATAAGAATCCATTTGCTAGAGTAAATTTTTCATTTTAAGGCTATGTATGGGGATCGCTGGGTGCCTCAGCGGTTTAGCACCTGCCTTCGGCCCAGGGCATGATCCTGGAGACCCAGGATCGAGTCCCACATCAGGCTCCCTGCATGGAGCCTGCTTCTCCCTCTGCCTGTGTCTCTGCTTCTCTCTCTCTCTCTCTCTCTCTCTCTGTATCTCTCATGAATAAATAAATTTAAAAAAATCTTAAAAAAAAAAAAAAGAAATTAAGGCTTATGTATATTTCTAAACTTGCTGTGATAACCCTAAACCAGGTTGGAACCTGAAGGAAAATGAAGAATGCTTACAAACTCAATGAAGACAGCGATTTTTGTCTGTTTTATCCCCAGAAATAGTGTACAATTAAGTGCTCATAAATGTGGAGATGGTTATAATCAGAGAGGTCAAAGACAAAGCAAGCTATAAGAGTCTTTTAAAAAGCTCACAGTAATCTCTATTTCAAACTTGCCACATCCTTACTGCAAGCGTTCTCAAATTTTTCATTAGTGGAATATGGTACACTATTCTGAGTGTTATTGGAGATAATATGAAATATACTATATAAAAAGCTCTTTGTAAAGTGCAGGCTATTAAATATGAGATGTGCTTCTATTCAATAAATATTTGTTGAGAATTTACTACATGCTGGGCACTGATAAACATGTTCTGTTTAGGGATGCCTGGGTGGCTCAGTGGTTGAGCATCTGCCTTTGGCTCAGGGCGGTCCCGGGATCGAGTCCCATATTGGGCTCCTTGCATGGAGCCTGCTTCTCTTGTCTCTGCCTCTCTCTGTGTGTCTCTCATGAATAAATATATAAATAAAATCTTGAAAAACAATAACAAAACATATTCTGTTTATTTTGTTTTCAGCAACATCAGTTGAGATTTAAAGTATTACAATTAAAAACACCAACTTCAAAATATGAACTAAGCTGCTAATCTCTAGGTAAGAATGGAATTTCAAAAATACTGAGATCTAAAACATCCAAACTGTGAATACTGACAAATATTTATGTCTTGGATGAAAAGGGGGTCTCAGCAAGATATCTGGCTAAAAGCCTATCTGTACTATGTTCAATACATAAAGACTGTTTAATAAATGACATTTCTATCTTTTAAAATACAGCATTATGTACTTAAGCTACGAAAATGGGGAAACTATTTGATTCTGGCCTATGAAGAAGAGCCTACCTTAGAGATAAATATTTGCCAGAAAAGCATTAAGAGAAACTTAGAAAAAAAAAAAAAAGAGAGAGAGAGAGAAACTTAGAATCAAAGACTCCTAAAACTTGGCTAAAGGGATGTTAGAGGTTGGCTAGTCATAAAATCATAGATTTTTAAACTAGAAGGGATTTTAAAGATCTTCTTATCAATGGTTTTCAAATTTCTTTTCACAGGGTTACCACTTTCCCATGGCCCCACGGCAAAATATTATGTAAAATTACAATAGACATGTGCATAAAATAGACAAAAGTAAGGCCACTCTAGTTGATGCAGGGAGAGGGAGTCTAATGTTCCTGGGCTTGGCCTTTTCTTTCTCATATCTCTTTGATAGTTGGGTACTTCAGAAAGGTCTCAGGACACTATGGAACAATTTTTAAATCTACTGATCTAGCAAGTCTTAACAGCTCCAAATGAAGAAGCCAAGATATTTACTCCATTTGACTCAGCTTAGCATTTCCTCTTTGGGCATAACCAAGCACTGATGCCCAGAATTGCAACATTTTCTCTCTTATCTGAAAGTCTTCCTATTGGTTTGAGTAGAGAAGATAACAAAAAAATACTTATTGGATGAGTGAAAATGAATGGTCCTTGCCCTAAGCAGTCTATCTGCTATTCTGACTATACCACTATATCTCACAGACACCTTGTTTCTACTTATGATGCTAATCTAAGTGTTTTGCTTTATAGGGCACAGTGCTCCTCCTAATTTCAGCAACTTAACAGCTTAAAAATTCAAAAGCCCCTTCTTATTTCAAAGTAGTAAGGGAGCCTCCTCTATAAAACAACACATTTATTAGGATCACTTCTGTGCTTGAATTCCCTCTGTGTTTCAGGCACGCGTATATCTGGAGCATGAAGTTCCCTGAACATTGAGGCTCAGTTTCTTGAACAGGTAAGGTGCAGGATCTAAGAGGTACACTATATGCTCTTGTAGGATACTTAGCCAGGTTCACAGGCTGGTGGAAAGAAACAAAAGTCCAGTATGATGAACCTTGTCACGTTTGCTATCAGCTAAGCTCTCATCTCAGCCTTCATTGGTCTTGCCTAACACTCACTTTTCCCTTCAAGAGGCATCAGGTTAAAAGAAGGGTTGGAAGACAGACATCTTTTTTTCTCACTCTTTTACCTTACTCCTCCACATTGAAACTCCTCCTAATCCAGTCTTCCATCAAATAATAGCCCCTTTCCATAACAAAATAATTTCATACTATACTAGGATAGTGATTTTAATCTGTGCCTATGTGACCAATTATTCATTTTGTCTTCATAAAGTGTAGAATTCCCAAGTCTCTTAAGATCCAGAAAGCAAAATCCTACACAGGGAGTTATCTAAAAAGCCTACACAGGGAGTTATCTAAAAAGCCAATTTTGTTGAAAAAGTATATTTCAAATATGAATTATTGAAGTATCTGCAAGAATGAGCTACTTAATTATGTATAAGGAACTCCCAATCTCTTCACATTTTCTTATCAGCCATCTAACAGGTTAGGAAAGCTTTTTCTAAAAAATGAGATAAACAATCATTTTTTCATTAGTGTTTGCTGATGAGAATATATAATCTCTTGGTTCAGCCATGGCAGCCTTAAAACTCTTTGAATCCAGAGAATTTATTTATTCAGAATTTGAAAAACAGCTAAAAAAATTCATGATTCTATTTTGGCTGTTTATCGGTATTCATTTATTCCCATTATCATTTAACAAACATTTACAAACCCCTAGTAAATGCCACATTGCCTGGAAAGATATAGTCTATACTTTCTTAAGGTGCACTCTATAATATTTATATATATACACACATATATGATATATAAATAATATTATAATACCTAGTGATAAGTGTCATGACAGGTAAGTTTCAAGGAGAGTATTTAATTTTAATGCACAGGGAATGGGAAAAATCAGAGGAAACTTCCTAGAGGAGGAAGAACCAAACTGTTTGAGACAAAATTTAGACTCCTTATATACTTGGCACTAAGGCAAGCTTGTAAGTGAAGCAGATGTTCCTTTCACCAATTATATCAAAGCACCAGGTTAAAAGCTAGGGATATAGAGATAAAACATGGTTCAGGCTTTCATGAAATTTCCACTCTAAAGGAAGACATAAAAATATCCTTATTTGAATAGTCAAAAGGAAAGGGTCACAAAAATCACAATGTATCATTTGCGAGTTTCAAAGAATAGCAGGTCCCTCAGTGATTAAAATGAGCAGTTTTTGGCTTGGGTTGACAGTGATCATTACTATGGATGAGAAAATAGGTTTCTGGGGGGAGATATGGTAAGTTCAATTTTGTGCAGAGTTAGTCTGCAATGGGCCTTCAAATGAAAATGTTCAGAAGTAACTCGATTACCATTTAGTTTGTCTCACCAAGTTTTAAAAACTGAAATACAGATTTTTGGCAATTATCCATGTTCAATTTCATTTTATTAGGTATAAGATCCTTTGCTCTGTTCACAGTCATATTCCTGGTACTTAGATCAGTACTAGGCATAGAGGGGCATGCAATCAGAATATAATGAATGAAAACTGAATGAATCTTTTCTGCCACTTAAATCAAAACCTAGGTATCATTCTTATCTCTTCCTTTTCTCTCCTCCCACAAATCCTATCAGTCACCAGGCCTACTGATTTTACCTCCAAAATACTTCTTGAACCCATATCCTTCTCTAGTTTTACAAATGATGTTCTAGTTGGACATCCCATTATCCTTTAATTGAGCTAGTACAATAGATTCATATTTGATTTCTCTGCCTCCAATCTGCTTCCCTTACACCTAGCCTCTACACAGCAGCCAAAACTGTCTTCTCTGAACTGCGTATTTGGGGAAAGAAAATCATTTCTCACTTACAAGCCTTCTATGGCTGCCCAGAATTCAAGTTCCCAACTTGACCTGTAAGACCTATTCACCTTCAATCTTATCTCTTATGTTTGTCTCCCACTTTATTTGCATAAACACCAACCTACAGTCATCTCTGTGTATACTGCATCAGATCATGTTGTTTCCTTTGAATGTTTCTTCATTTGGTTGACTATGCCTCATTCTTTATAATTTGATTTGGATAAAAATTCCTCTAGTCTTTCTTCCCCCTCCTCCTCCCTCAACTTGTTCCTCATCCTCTTCCTCCTCCCCTTCTTCTTCTTTTTGTTTTTTTAATATTTACTCACCAATATTTATTTTGTGGCCAGTATATGCCAGGTACTACACTAGGTGTTAGGGCTACAGAGGTACATAAGGCAGATATAGCTTTTGCTTGCAAACATTCTTGAATGTTATGCCTCCAACCTCCACTTTTGTGCTCCCGTAGTATCTTGTACTTGCCTCGATTTTTTCACTATATAATATAAAATTACCAGGTATATTCATCTGACTAGCACACAGTGAACATTCAAAAGATGTTTCCTTAACCGAAGTTATTAACTAACTAACTAGTGTCTATTACATTTGAAGTTTTTTTTTTTTTTTTATTCTTGGGGTACTCCCCCCTCTTCCACTATCAACTGAGGAGTTGACAATTCTCAAGAGGCCTGGGTCCATGGGTCCTTACTCTGTCCCACCCAGGCAGCTGGAAAAAGAAGAGGAACGTATTTAGCTAGGTACTGAGATATGGAAAGATCATTAAAAGGGGGCTGGGGAGTAAGGGAAGGCTGGGAAAGTAAGAAAAAATGGCGATTTATAAAAAAAATGTAGTTGCAGGACCAGAAGGAAGATGTAAGAACCAAAATTCCCCTAGGTAGAGGACACATAACTATAAGCCATAAAACTCAAAGCTTAAATTTAATTACTGGTCTCAAAAGTCTTCTTCCTAACTTGAGGCTTAAGACAATCAATAGAAAAATGGTAATTGTCCTGAAACCTGAAATCATGTAGAAGGGTTAAAACTGGAAAAAAAAAGCAGAACCACTGGGTGGAAGCTACAAGGACACATGTTCCAGTTTAATATATGAACGATATCAAGACCTATAGCTGTTCAACAATTGGAACTGGTTGCCTTGTTACAGGAAATCAAATATAGGAATATTTTGAGAGGATTATTTGAGTGAGGTCTTTCAGCATACAGACTGTGGTCCTAATGACAGGTACCTAGAAGACATTAAATGTTTAAATGAATGAGGGATAAATAGTGGAAGTGGAATAGAAGAGTGGAAATAAAATTTTAAAAATCCCTTCCAGTTGGATAATTTTATGACAGCATAAAAGCCTGAGTCACCCTTGTCCATTTCTCACCAGTCCCCTGAAAAGGTGATTTTTACAGTCAGGGAAGGAAAAATAATGGTTTCATTCCAAAAGTCATATTTTAAGATGCTCCCAAGACTGTTGCTCTTTTAGTTTATCAAAGCCTCACTAACCCCACTCTACTTTGACTAACCTAAAGAATGTGCTGCCTCATAAACACTATTTATTATTGTATGACACTGACTTTTTTCCTCTTTTTTTTTTTTTTCCTGACAGGACCCCCAAATAACACATGTAATAGTGAGAGTGAGAGAAGGAAATAAAATGAAGTGAAACAGGTATATGTCATCTTTCAAAGGAAAGAGCTAAAAATTTTGGGTGGAGCAAGTTGGCCACCATTTAACATAGTGGATTTATCCGTAAGAGGGTTGAAGCATAACCTACTTTAGTATTAAAAACATACCAAGCACTAGAAAGAAATATTTCAATAAATTATTTCTGGTAATTTCTGCCAAGCAGTGACTCTCAGTATCATGTTTCCTTTCATGAGGATTAGTGAGATAAAATGCTAAATAAAATGGTGTGGGTTCCTTAAAGGAAATTAACATTTTTAGAGGCCCAAGAAAACACTTACAGTAATATTTGTAGCAGGAGAAAACCCTTCCTTCTATGTGGATTTCTAAGATATGTTAAAAACCAGAGTTGCAGATTATCATTTTCACAGGATGATCATGGACCAGAATGTGACTTATGTAGTCTCACTTTTCTTTCACCTATTTAAGTGATATAAATATATATTCAGAGGATGGCTAAGAGGTCCTGTAGCAGTTTCCATAATGAATGTCCCAAATACACATTTTAAACAAAAATTCGCAACCATATTTTGTATAGAACGTAAATGGAAAAAATTTTCTTGGATTAGCCCAACCTTTTGAATATCTGGATCATCCTTTAGCCTGAAAAACACTGAGATAAATAACGTTTTTCTGTGCTATTTAGTTATGACCTTTTTGACATGTGCTTTTTAAGCCACAGTGATGACTATTCTTAGCACATAGTAGGAGCTCAATAAATGTTTTTTAAACAGATAAATTATAATATCCAAGCTATCTTTCCCACTCCCTTATAATCAAAGGCATAGTTGGACACAAAGTGTTATTTGTAGCCAGGGAAAAGATATTGCCTTTTAACATTGTTCAGACCACAAAGACACATACAGGTACATCCCATACACAAACATGTTCAATCTTATCTTCCCCCTCTTCTCTATTCCTATAGCACTCTATGTGCTATCACTGCTCTTATTACATTTTGCCATTATTATTAGTTTACTTGTCTATCATCTTTGACTTTGAGCACTTTGGTAAATACATTGTTATTCATCCTTGTTACTTAGTATCAAGCACAATACCTGGCTAATAGACTGGGCTCCAACTCAATGAGTTAAAGAACCTTCAGGATCGGTCTTAATAAATGTACTCAACTATAGAGTAGGCAACGAAGAAAATCCTTTTATCAACCTGTCAATTCTAAGTAAAATTCATTTCTATCAATCCACCTGAATTCTGTCTGTTGAAACATGAAACTTAGAGACCAAGAAGGAGCACATTAGCAATAAACTCGCATGAAAAGTTTCTGCCTTCAAGAATTTACTGAGATTTTATTCACGCTACATTAACTTTATCTATTCATTGCTGTGGCAGATAAAAAAAGAATAGGAAATGGGCAGGTAGTGGAAGACAGGCCTTCTATTCACCAGAAAGCTTGGCAAACAGGCTTACCTCTTCGGACTGCTCCCGGGTCTGCAAAGGTGAAGATCTTCTGCCCACTGTAAGTCGATGGCAGGGATAAGACAGTCCTGATTCAGCAAGACACATCTGCAAAAAGAATCCACCATTTGCAAACAAAATGAGGCCAGGTCTCACAAAAGACCCTTTTGATATTTTCTAGATTTTTTTTTTTTTTTTAAGATTTTATTTATGTGAGTGAGAGAAAGAGAGATAGTATGAGCAGGGGCAGAGAGAAGCAGACTCCCTGCTGAGCAGGGAACCAGCCTGGTGCTGTGTTCCATCCCAGGACGCTAGGATCATGACTTGAACCAAAGACGCTTAACTGACTGATCCACCCAGCTGCCCCTTTATAAAATAAAACTTTTATTAAGTTTTAATTTATAGTTCTTTATTCTAGTTAGAAATATCTTAAACATGCCAAATAAAAATCCACATTTTCAAACCACAAGATGTTAATACATTCAACAAAAATTTATATTATCTTATTGCTGTGAATTTACAGAGTAATAATCCAGGTCCATTTTGATTAGATGATTGAAATAACCTTCCTAGGTTAAACTTTCTAGACATCACAAATCCCTTATAATAATGTAAACGAAATAACTTTTCTCTAAAAGATGAACTTGAGAACTTCACTCTTTCAGGACTTGCACTTCTTTATGGACTTCCTGATGGGGAATGATTTCTTTTTGTAGATAGAGATCTGGACTTTGACTGATTCTTGGCAGTGAAACAGACCTGGATCTTGACCCTGACCTTGATGGAGATCTTTATCCTTTTATAGAACCAGCCCTAGATCCTCTGTGTTAAGCTGATTTTGTTGGTCGAGGAGATCCTGATCTTGACCTTTCTCCCTGCTCCTGCTACATGAGTGTGAGTATCGCCTACCTCTGGATCTTAAATATGATCTAGACTGTAACCTGCTTCCCCTCTGCTGACTGTAATGATGACAATCATAAGCATGATGTCCTTTTTTGCCACACTTATCACTGGGACCAAATGAATGTTGGGCAAGTGGTCTATTTTCAAAATCAGATCTCCAAAGCATGCCTGTTGGTAATTCAACTCTCATTCTGGAACCACAAATCACCTTCCCATCCAGATCTTGCACTGCATCTTCTGCATGTGTTGGATCTTCAAATTCCACAAAGGGAAATCCTGGAGGATTTTTCACAATCCACACAGTTCTTAAAGGACCGTAATAACTGAAAGCCCTTTTTAACTCTCTTCTGCTGACACCAGTTCCCAGATTACCAACATATACCTTGGTTTTCTCCTCCATACCACCTGTAAGGTGATATGATGTCTGGCTTGCTCACAGTGCCCAGGGAGTACGTAATACAAAGGCTGTAACACCAACTCAGTTGCCAATGTCCTGGCAGCCGTTTTTATTTTAATTCCAGCATAGTCAATATATACAGTGTTATATTAGTTTCAGGTGTACAATACGGTAATTCAACAATTCCACACATCACCCAGTGCTTATCATAATAAGTGCACTCCTTAATCCCCATCACCTATTTCACCCATCCCCCTAGTCCACCTCCCCTCTGATAACCATCAGTTTGTTCTCTATTGTTAAGAGTCTGTTTCTTGGTTTGTCTACTTTTTCTTCCTTTGCTCACTTGCTTCGAAAATTCCACATATGAGTGAAATCATATGGTATGTCTTTCAGTGACTGACTTATTTCATTTAGCATATATCCTCTAGCTCCATCTATATTGTAAAGCAAATGGCAAGATTTCATTTTTTAGGACTGAATAATAATTATATATATAATAGTTATATATATATATTTCATCTATATATGAAATAGTTATAAACCTCTTCTTTACCCATTCATCAGTTGATGGACACTTGGGTTACTTCCATAATTTGGCTATTGTAAATAATGCTGCTGTAAACATTGGGATGCATGTATCCCTTCGAATTAGTATTTCTGTATTCTTTGGGCAAATACCCCATAGTGCAATTGCTGGATGGCAGTTTTAAGTTTTTGAGGGAATTTCATACTGTTTTCCAGACTAGCTGCAGCAGTTTGCATTCCCACCAAGAGTGCAAGAGTTCCCTTTCTCCACATCCTCACCAACACTTGTTTCTTGTGTTTTAGATTTTAGTCATTCTGACAGGTGTGAGATAATATATCATTGTGGTTTTCGTTTGCATTTCCCTGTGATGAGTGATGTTGAGCATCTTTTCAGGTGTCTCTTGGTGATCTGCATGTCTTCTTTGGAGAAATGTCTGTTCATGACTTCAGTCCATTTTTTAGTTGGATAATTTGTTTTGGGTGTTGAGTTGTATTAAGTTCTTTAAATATTTTGAATACTAACCCTTTATTGGATATGTCATTTGCAAATATCTTATCCCCTTCAGTAGGCTGCTTTTTAATTTTGTTGATTATTTCCTTTGCTGTGGAGAAGCTTTTTATTTTGATGTAGTCCCAATAGTTTATTTTTAGTCAAGGTTATTTTTCATAAGACAAAAGACTAGTGCTCCAGGAAACTGTAAGAGGCCTAAAATAAAGCTAATCATGTATATCTCCACACCCTCACCTACCACCAGTGTGTCTGTTACTTTTCCAATTAGAATAATACTTCACCTTACGAATTCCCAGGACAGTACTCTAATAAATCTTTTTTGGAGGGTACCCTAGAGTAGTGTTTGCTGAAGGCATTAAAAAGAAAAGTTTCTACAGATGGTAACAATGTCATTTATGATTTAATAATATTAATACATAATATCAGATTCTTACAGCTTATTAATCTATAATATATGTAAAACACCTAGCACAGTATCTGGCACACAAACATTGAGCTAATTCAGTTAATTTTTATTACCATTATGATATAAAATATTACCCAAAGAATCTGCCTAGTTTAGCCAACACAATTAAGGCCAAATATATTTACTCCTACAGAAGTTTTTAGTGGGTCATATATTAAATAACTAATTTGAGGTTTAAATTAAATTTGGGAAAATGTGAGCAAATATGAGTACATGTCACTTTTGTCTACCTAGAGGAATTAAAACAATATTAAATAGCCAAAAGAGGGTGTTTTTCTTTGGTGTTCATGAAATGACACATTTGTGTATTTAATGTAATGATGATATCAAGTTTCTTTTATTATTATTAGAAATAAAATAGGTTTTCCATTAGCACACTGAAAACATTCACTGGCAACTTGTGGGGAAGTGTGAATTAAACTGATTTATGAGGAAGCCCAAATTTCTGTAAATTCACAGATACTAACCAAGGACACAACAGTGGGTTGGTCATAACTACAATTCAAAAGTGTTATAATCAAGCTAATTACCTGAAGACAAATATAGGAATGAAAAATGCAAATGCCACAGATACACAGGTATCTTCAAATCATGTGATATGTGTGCTATCATATAGATTATAATGATAAAAATCATTTGCTTTTCATTATTTTTCCTTTAGTCTGGTTAGAGGTTTTTAATTTTTTTTTAAATTGGGGTAAAGTATGCATACCTTTGCTATTTTAATAATTTTATCTTATTTATGTTTTAAAGTAATCTCTATGTCCAGTGTAGGACTCAATCTCAGCACCCTGTAATCAAGAGTCCCATGCTCTACTGACTGAGCCAGCCAGGTGCAAAACTGTACCACGTCAGTCATATTTATTAACATTTGTCACAATTGGCTCAATTTATTTTATTTCAGTACAAACAAATACAATGGAATATTACTCAGCCATTAGAAACAACAAATACCCACCATTTGCTTCAATGTGGATGGAACTGGAGGGTATTATGCTGAGTGAAGTAAGTCAATCGGAGAAGGACAAACATTATATGTTCTCATTCATTTGGGGAATATAAATAATAGTGAAAGGGAATATAAGGGAAGGGAGAAGAAATGTGTGGGAAATATCAGAAAGGAAGACAGAACATAAAGACTCCTAACTCTGGGAAACGAACTGGGGGTGGTGGAAGGGGAGGAGGGCGGGGGGTGGGGGTGAATGGGTGACCGGCACTGAGGGGAGCACTTGATGGGATGAGCACTGGGTGTTATTCTGTATGTTGGTAAATTGAACACCAATAAAAAATAAATTTATTTTAAAAAAAACACCATAACATAAAAAAAAGCTAATTTAGATAAGAAGCACAGGCTAAATTTCAAGTCATGTTACTTTCACAATATTTTTCATTAAAAAAAGTCTTCCTCCCCCACCCTAAAATCCTCTGGTAATGAAACAGTAATGATGGTAAATGTCACTGATAGTAAGAAGCAGTTTAGTGTAATGGAAAGGGACTTGGATGAGGAGCCAAAGAAATCTCAATTCTCAAGTATTGCCCAGCCTTCTGAACTTGGGGAAGTCATTTCTCTATTCTAAGCCAGAATTCTCCATTTATTGAGGCGAGTAATCCCTGCCTTAACTACCTCAATGGACTTTTCAAAGGGTTAAATGTATTAAAAGTAAGTAAAAGCTGGCTTCGAAACTGTACTGAACAGGTACAAGACTTTTTGTCATTCCAATGATCATTATTTTTAGGACCTGGGAAGAAAAAATGGGCTTGCCTCCATAATAAGAGGAAACTGAGTCACTATATACCCAGTGTGGATTAAATAGTAGTCTATCCTAAAGGAACATATATACCAATCAGAGAGACAAAAGATGCACATAGGAACAGGCACAGAAAAAGGAATACAAGGGAGTAAAGATGGGGCTCTATCTCCACCAGGCAGTCTCTGTAGGGCTTTTCCCTTTTCCCTTGGAAGGGAAAAGTTACTCAGAGAGTGATTTCAATAATTTAGGGCTAACGTAAATGTTTGATGGGACTCATAACCTAAATTTACACAAAAGATGTGAAGTCAGAAGGCTGAGGTTCCAGGGTGGCTGAATCATTCAATTGTCCAATGACTATGGGCAAATTTCTGTATTTCAGTCTTATTTAGAGAGAGAATGGTGTAATAGAACCTGTACTCAATTCACAAAATAGGGTAATACAATCTGTTCTTTCTCACAGAGTTGGTATGAACAACCAGTGAGATTGAGATAATGTATATGAAACCAAATGGTTATATAATTGAAAAGGATCGATACTATCATTTGGGTATTTATTTTGCAAGGAAATGGAAAAAAAGATTAAGGTTGCAGGTCTGTTTGACTTTATAGTTGAAAAATGTTACCTTAAAAAATTTAGATTTGCATACATTATGTTAGTTAATTAACCTAAACATAATGGTAATCTCTCAATCACAAGATTGCTTTAACCTAATCTAATGAAGAACTGTGACTCATTTGCAAAATCTATTTCAAGGCTTTATTCAGTTTTTTCCTGGCCACATTAGACTGTAATTCTCTGACATTCCATCATTGCAGATGCAGAAATTCAAAACAGGCTCACAAATTCAAAATGAAGCCAAGCCAAAATTCCTTTATTAATTAATTCTATACCTTTAAATAAATATAGCATATCTGAGGGTATAATCTGAATGCTTAGGGATAGGGAAAGGTTGGGATACAAGAATTTTCATGTCTAAAAATCCCACTGGCTATTATATATATAATATATATGTTATATAACATATATAGGTTTAATTAAACTATTATATATGTAAGTACATATATAAAATAGGGATTATATATATGAATGTATATATATGTAAAAATGGCTTATGTTGTTGAAAAGCATGAGAGTTATTTGTTTATTTATAAAGATTTTGGTTTTTTTAAGAGTAATTTAAGGTTTACAACAAAATTGAGACGAGAGTAGAGATTCCTCCTATACTCCCTGCCTCCAAACAGGCATAGTTTCTCCCATTACCAATATCACTCACCTGGATGGTGTTTTTTTTTTTTTTTTTTTTTTTTTTTACCAAGGATAAACCTACATTGACACATTGTAATTATTCAAAGTCTATAGTTTACATTAGGGTTCACTCTTGGTGTTGTATATTTTATGTGTTTGGAAAAAGTTATAATGGCATTTATCCATTATCCATTTATCCATAATACCATACAGAGTATTTTCACCACCCTAAAAATCCCCTGTGCTCTGACTATTCATCTCCACCTCCCCCCACTGCCCTTGGCAACCACTGATCTTTTTCCTGTCTCCATAGTTTTGCCTTTTCCAGAATGTCATTCCAAATTGGTCTCTTTCAATTAGTAATATGCATTTAAAGTTCATCCATGTCTTTTCATGCTTAAAATCTCATTTCCTCCTAGTATTGAATGATATGTCTGGATGTACCACAGTTTGTTTAGCCATTCATCTATTGAATGATTTCTTGGTTGCTTCCAGGTTATGGCAATCACAAATAAAGCTTCTAAAAAACATCTGTGTATAGGGTTTTGTGGGGAACTAAGTTTACAGTTCTTTGGGGTAAACAGCAAAAAGCACAATCACTAATTCATATGGTAAGAGTATGTTAAGCTTTCTAAAAATCACCAAAATGTATTCCAAAATGTCCATAACATTTTGTATCCTTACCAATAGTGAATGAGAGCTCCTATTGCTCCACATTCTCACCAGCATTTGGTGGTGTCAGTGGTCTGTATTTTAGTCATTTAATGGATGTTTTTCATTTGTTTGTTTGTTTTAAGTGTGTGGGGTGGGTGGGGGCAGAGGAAGAGAGACATAATCTTTTTCTTTTAAAATTTTATTTATTTATTTGAGAGAGACAGAGAGAGTACAAGCAAGGGGAGGAGCACAGGCAGAGGGAGAGAGATAATCAGACTTCCCACTGAGCAAGGAGCCCATGGAGGGCTTGATCCCAGGACCCTGAGATCATGACCTGAACTGAAATCAGATGCTTAACAGGTGCCCCAGGCCCCAGGAAAGAGAGAATCTTAAGCAGGCTCCATGTCCTGATGTTGGGCCTCGACCTCACAACCCTCAGATCATGACCTGAGCCAAAAACAAGAGTTGGATGCTCGAAGGACTGAGCCACCCAGGCACCTCTTAAACTACCCTTAATAGGTAGTTTTAAAATTTACATTTCCCTGATGACATATTATGTGGAGTATCTTTTCATATGTAATTTGCCATCTGTGTATCTTCTTTGGTAAGATGTCTGTTAAGGTTTGGCTCATTTTTTTAATTGGGTTGTTCATTTTCTTGTTGAGTATTAAGAGCTCCTTGTCTATTTTATTTTTTTAAGATTTTATTTATTTATTTATTTATTTATTTATTTATTTATTTATTTATTTATTTATTTATGAGAGAGAGAGAGAGAGAGGCAGAGACACAGGCAGAGGGAGAAGTAGGCTCCATGTAGGGAGCCTGACGTGGGACTCGATCCTGGGTCTCTAGGATTAGGCCCTGGGCTGAAGGCGGCGCTAAACCGCTGAGCCACCCGGGCTGCCCTCCTTGTCTATTTTAGATAAAAGTTCCTTCTCAGATGTATCTTTTACAGATATTTTCTACCAGCAAGGACTTCTAAAGTCTGAATGTCTTAAGTTCAAATTCACTTCTGGTAGTTATTTTTCTATTATTTACTTCAACCAATATTTCATATCTCAAACCTTGGTTTCTTATTCTATAAAATTGGAAATTACCTTTCCTAAAAGGCTTTCTATAAGATGGCTTAAACGAGAATAGATTTGCCAAATAGTCAGGACACCTGCACTCCAATGTTTATAGCAGCAATGTTCACAATAGCCAAACTGTGGAAGGAGCCTCGGTGTCCATCGAAAGATGAATGGATAAAGAAGATGTGGTCTATACATATAGTGGAATATTACTCAGCCATTAGAAACGACAAATACTCACAATTTGCTTCAACGTGGATGGACCTGGAGGGTATTATGCTGAGTGAAGTAAGTCAATCGGAGAAGGACAAACATTGTATGGTCTCATTCATTTGGGAAATATAAAAATTAGTCAACGGGATTATAGGGGAAAGGAGAGAAAATGAGTGGGAAATATCAGAGAGGGTGACAAAACATCAGAGACACCTAACTCTGGGAAATGAACAAGGGTTAGTGGAAGGCGAGGTGGATGAGGGGTTGGGGTGACTGGGTGATGGGCACTGAGGGGGGCACTTGATGGGACAAGCACTGGGTGTTATAATATATGTTGGCAAATTGAACTCCAATAAAAAAAACATACAAAGAAAAAAAGATTTGCCAAATAGTATATATCCCATTACTTAGTGAATACTCTTAAGGTCTATTTTTTTTTTTTTCTGTAAGAAAGTATTTAGTATTTTCTTAGAAACATATTAACGATGCCAATGATTCTCAAAATGTGGTTTATAGACACAGGGTTCTTGAAATCCTTTTAGGGGTTCCACAAGATCAAAATAATTTTTGTAATAATATTTAGATGGTATTTGATTTTTTTAACTGTTTTTGCTCTAATAGAAAAAAAAAAGAAAAAGCAATGATAGGCAAAACTGCTGGTACCTTAGCACAAATCAAGGCAGTGACACCAAACTGTGTGAAAGTCTCCACTGCTGTGTACTTACTGTAAAAATGCCAGTTTAACTTAAGAATGCTCCTGCTGAATCAGTAGAAAATTTTGCTTTCAAGTAGACTTGACCTCTTTGAATGGGAATGACAAATGGGAAGTATGCATAAAACTCCTGCTGCATGACAAAGTATGATGGTTGTATTGAGGAAGAAGCACTTGTGTAATTGTTTGACTTGTGTGCTGAACTTTTTTCATGGAATACTATTATTACTGAAATGATTGGCAAGCAAACTATGGTTATTTGGTTTAGGTATTTGACAGGATTCTTCCAAAATGAATTAAGCCTGTTACTTCAAGGAACAGGTCTGAGAGTATTGACTACCCATGACAAAATTTGAGTTTTTAAGTAAAAATTAAAATTTTGGAAAACTTATCAGCCGCCATTAATGGAACAGCTTCCTAATGCTTAAAGACGTTTTATTTTCTTTTTAAAGGTTTCATTTTTAAGTAATCTCTATATCCAACACAGAGCTTGAACCTACAATCCTGAGATCAATAGTCACATGCTCCACCTACTGAACAAGCCTGGCACCTTCTTAAAGACTTTTCTGATGAGATCAGTGGTGATATTAACGGGTTATTTATTTATTTATTTTTTAGTATCATATAATGGAATAGGTCAGTATTAGAAAATCTGCATAACTCAGAGGACCAAGATGCTCCAAATGAACAACGCATGCATGATGTTATAAAATTATGCACTGGTAAAGGATCTAGTTAAAGTGCAAGCTGGGACGCCTGGGTGGCTCAGCGGTTGAGCATCTGCCTTGGGCTCGGGTCATGATCCCAGGGTCCTGGGATCGAGTCCACATCTGGCTCCCTGTATGGCGCCTACTTCTCCCTCTGCCTGTGTCTCTGCCTCTCTCTCTCTGCATCTCTCATGAATAAATAAATAAAATCTTAAAAAAATAAATAAGCAAAGTGCAAGATGGATCAATGGATCTTACTGTAACAAAGAACAAAAAGAATATTGATATCGCTGCAGATTCCACATCAAAACTAACATTAGGAAACTATCACTTTGAGTTCTGGTTTAGAGTCAAAGAATAATATCCACAATGATCTGAAAAGACTATTAAAATACTCCTCCTGAAAAAAAAAAAATACTCCTCCTGGGCAGCATGGGTGGCTCAGCGGTTTAGCACCGCCTTCGGCCTAGAGTGTGATACTGGAGACCCAGGATCCAGTCCCATGTCAGGCACACTGCATGGAGTCTACTTTTTCCTCTGCCTGTGTCTCTGCCACTCTTTCTCTGTCTCTCTCATGAATAAAGAAATAAAATCTTAAAAAAAAAAATTTCCTCCCTGAGAGCAATCCACATGAATGACCTCTCAGATCCCTTCCAGCTCTTATGAACTACAATCTTAATGCATTACTAAGAAGATTCAGTTCAGTCACCTCCAGGATCCTTGCCCTGCATGTGATACGCTTAGTAAAACAACCTAAAAATTATATAACTATAGCTTTACTATTTATATCTTTTAAAAATCAGCTTGTAAAATACAATTCCCTTGTGTTTAAAAAATATTAATAAGAGAATTTTTTAAAACCATATTTCAAGCTTGTCAACATCTTGACAAGGCAGCAGCATAAGTAGTTCCATCTAGGTCTGAGAGTCTTGCAAGGAATCAGCATTGAATACAATCATCATAGTACAATGAAGATACATACATACATATCACTGAGTATTGTTTTATTGAGATATAACTGACTTACAAGAAACTATACATGTTTTGAAATATGTAATTTGATATACTTTGGAATATATAAAAAATACCCATGAAATCACTCATGGTTTTAAAAATATTTTAATAATAATTGCTATTATTGAGAGCTTAATGTATATTGGTATTATTGGCATTATTTGTGCTTTATATACATTATTCCATATTGTCACAATAACCCTCCTTGATAGGTATTATTATAACCCCCATTTTAAAGATAAGGATATTGAACCTTACACAGATTAAGAAGCATGCCCAAGGTCACACAGCTACTAAGTTGTGAGTCAAAATTCAAACTCAGAGAGTTTTATCTCAGAGGCATTTAGAAAGAATTTAGTCAAACACTATTAAGGCCCTACTATATGTTGTCTGAGGGACTGATAAACAAAAATTACTTTCTGTGGCATAGTCAAAACAGCTTCTCCTGGATACCATTAATTTGTCAGGTACCATATTTTAAGTACTTTATATAATATATGTCTACCATACATGACAATCCTGCAAATTAAAGATAAACATGTTTGCATAGATCACAAAACAGCATTGGGGTAGGGGATAGAATAATTTGTCTAAGATTAATCAACCTCTAAGTGGCAAACCAGATTTTATTCCAAAAGCCATGGAGTTTTAACTATATCACATTTCTGACCAACGGAAAGCTTTTTATGAATAAGAAGCCCTGAAGATGACTGCTGGATCACCCCTCTAAAATATTCAGATGCTCACTGTTCAGCTAGACAGATTAAGGTAGTTGGAAGCCAAACTGAATCATGAGGCTGAAGTTTCATTTAATGCCAACCAGAGTGCAAATCAAAAAAGCTTATTTATTCACAATTCAAGCTTTTTTTTTTTTTTTTTTTAAATCACTTATGTGCTAGAAATGTCACAGAGCTTTAATTTGTGGCAGGTTGAAGCAAGCTTATTAAGAATGTTAGTTACCAAGTGCACATCCACTTGTCTGGACTAGCCCACTGCCACATTCTTGTAGCAGGGTTAAATAGCAGTTTAGTCACCTCATAAAAAAAAAAAAAAAGCACACTGTTAAAAAGGAAGTGGCTAATAATAATCTGGAACCAATGGGATGGAATATTATAAGAGATGTAGAGGTCAAGATCAATTATCTACAAAACTCCTCTATAAACAGCTCAAAAACTGTTCTCTCCCTGGTCTTGCTATATTAGCATCCTCAACTGATTTGGCAAGTTGGTAAGATTTAATAAAATAAAACCTAACAGTAACAAATTCTGAGGCTTTCTGCTGTGTATAAAAACAAGAATGATATCATGCAAGCCAAGTTGAAAGAAACAAGGATGGCTGCTATAGATGGCTTCATTTTAGACTCATAAAGTATTAGAGTTGGAAGGGTCTTTGAATTCATCAATTGCTGATATCCCAACAAGGAGACTACAGGCCTTTTTTTTTTTTTTTTTTTTTTTTTTTAAAGAAGGCACCACACCCAGTGTGGAACCCAATATGGGGCTTGAACTCACACGAGATCAAGAGTTGGATGTTTAACCAACTTAGCCACCCAAGCACCCCAGAGACCACAGATCTTTAAGTCTTAGCTGAGGTAAGTGCTACTGCCATGCTATTTCTATCAAGCATCCCTCGTTCCATTCAAAGCTACTAATGGGACTCTCCTGAGAGTTCATCACCAGCCTACTTCTATCACCAGAATCTTCTATCAGTAGCCCATCATCTCCAGTAGATTCTAAATGAAATTTAGTTTCTTCTCATAAGAAGACCGAGTTTAATACTACTATTTAAGGGGAGAAACTGAGATGTAGAGAGTTAAAGTTGTTTGCCCCAAGTCACACCATCAGAATGGCTAGTATCAAAAAGACAAAAAATAACAAGTGTTGGCAAGGAAGTGGAGAAAAGGGAATTCTTGTGCATTGTTGATGAGAAAGCAAATTAGTACAGCTACTATGGAAAACAGTTCCTAAAAAAGAAAAGAAAAGAAAAGAAAAAGAAATGGAAAGGAAAAAGAAAAGGAAAGAAAAGAAAAGAAAAAAGAAAAGAAAAGAAAAGACTAAAAATAGAAATATCTTATGATCCAGTCACTCCACTTCTGGATATTTACTCAAAGAAAATGAAAACACTAATTTGCGAAGACATATGTACCCCAGTATTTACTGCAGCATTATTTACAATAGCTAAGATATGGAAGCAACCTAAGGGTTAATCAATAAGTGGATGGATCAAGGAGATATGGTAAATATACGTACAATGGAATATTACTCAGTCATAAAATAGAATGAAATCTTGCCATTTGTGACATAAATGGGCCTAGAGGGTATACACTAAATGAAATAAATCAGAGAAAGACAAATACCATATGCTTTCATTTATATGTGGAATCTAAAAAACAAAACAAAGGAACAAACAACAATAAAGAAAAACAACTCATAGAGAACAAACTAGTGGTTGCCAGAGGAGAGGGGAGCAGGGAGATGGCTAAAATAGATGAAGAGGATAGGAGGTACAAACCTTAAGTTATAAAATAAGTAAATCATGGGGATGAAAAGTACAGCATAGGAATATAGTCAATAATACTGTAATAATTTTGTATGGTGACAGACAGTAACTACACTTAAGGTATTTTGAAATGTATATATTGGTACACCTGAAACTAATATAATATTAAATGTCTATCATACTTCAATTAAAAATTAAAAAAAAAGAAAAAATGGATTTCAAATAAATAATGATTTGAGACTCATCTTTGAGGAAATGATTGTCAAAATAAATAGCATTTCCTAATGCAGTGATACACAGAAATGTCCTAGTGAAGCAACGTATTTGTGGCATTCTTGGATATCCACACTTAACTGTAAGCTGCATATGCTACGCATCTTCTTGGGTCCTCAGTGAACAGTTGCAGAGGATAATTTTCAATTAAAAAAACAACTGCATTATATTTTATTTATTTAGGTTCCATTTAACCAATAGTTAGTGTCATAAGTTACTTGTGAATATTCCTAAGATGTAAACTGTAGCTTTGACAAGTTGTAAATTCTACGTGACATGTTTAATCTAAACTGTCTTTTTGTATAAAGAATACATTTATTGAAAGTTTCAAAATATTTTTAAAGATTTTATTTATTTATTTATTCATGAGAGACACAGAGAGGCAGAGACATAGGCAGAGGGAGAAGTAGGCTCTTCACAGGGAGCCTGATGCTGGACTCAATCCCTGAACTGGGATCACGCCCTGAGCCGCAGACAGAGGCTCAACCACTGAGCCACCCAGGTGTTCCTCAAAATATTTTTAAAAATGTGTTGAAAACAAGGAGAATCACCTGATGCTACTTTGCTGTGTTATAATTGCCTATCTTCGTATTTCCCTCCACTTATCCAGCATTCTGTCTAGCATTCTGTCAAGGAGAGGTTGCTCAACATTAATTTTTTTTTTTTAAGTCTTCTACTGCATCCCAGTTCCTAAAACCAGAGTATACCATTAAGAGATGAAAATTTGGGATGCCTGGGTGGCTCAGCAGTTAGGCACCTGCCTTTGGCTCAGGTAGTGAACCTGGTATCTGGGATCGAGTTCCGCATCAGGTTTCCTGAGAGGGAACCTGCTTCTCCCTCTGCCTGTGTCTCTGCCTCTCTCTCTCTCTCAGTCTGTCTTTCATGAATGAATAAATAAATCTTAAAAAAAAAAAGGGAGAGGGAGAAAGATGAAAATTCGTCCATTGCACAAAATTAATAAAATTTCTAAAAAGATGTACTTTTATAAAACTAAATAGACAGTAACATTCTTGCATTTTAGTATATGATTCTAGTAAGTATACTAGACGAGCTTCTGACGTACTTCAGAATACTATTACTTCTGAGCATTGTTATATAAGAATATAGCCCTGTTAGTCTAGCAGAACACTGCCTACTGGCACAATTTCTCCCATACCTATTTAGCAAGAATGATCAGGTTTACCTCTATAAAGATACTAGCTCAGGCAGGTAGACTAGTTACTATTTGAAAGACAGCTTTAAGCCAAAGAAGCTATTTCAATTGAATCAAGAGTTCTAATTGAAAGTCTGCTATTTTGCACAGGGGCAGATAATCCATGCTGTGAATTAAATGGCACTTGTTTCTCAGTACCGATCTCTACAGCTGTTATTTAATTGCTTATGAGCACCCTCTGGTGGAGGGCAGAAAAAAGAACCTATTAAAAAAAAACCCCAGTGCTTCTAATCCACGGGATGGGTGAGGGGAAAGAAAGCAATTTGAAACGTGCAGATTTCTCTTGAACTTGTCCTTCTTCCCATACTTACTTTTAATTCAGAACTAGTTGCTGAGAAAGTTATATGAACCATATAGTTACCCAGAGTCTATAATAACTTAATTATTCAATAAACATTTATTAAGTTCCCAATATTGTGTCCCTTGGATACAGATAACCTAGCCTTGGATCCTGGCTTTGATATTTAATACATTTTCCAAGGAAGTTGCTTGACCTCATAAGACCCAACTTTCCTCATCCAAGTAATGGGAATAATATCTTAATTGACAGCATTAAAAAGGTGATAAGTGGATAAGTGCTAAGCATAGGGGGCTTAATTTTGCAACTAAAACAAAAAGCACATACCCTTCATCTTTGGCTTTTTGTCAGAAGGAAGGTTTATCATATATATAGGTGTTTTCAGATGCAATGCCCAATTATTTGTCTTTAAGAATTTAAGCCTAGATGACAGTATTGGTATCAGATTAGTGTTTAATAGCACCTTATGTCAACTACATTTAACTTAATTGATATGTGTTCTGAAACATACTACACAGGACAGACTAATATAGTAGTTAAACTTCCACACCAAAGGTATCCATAGGATGTTGACCAACACTTAATAAAATATTTTCTCCCTAGGTGAACAAACTAAGTTTATTTAAGGGTTTCTTATCTATTCTCAAGACCTTGTATGACATTCTTCTAAGTATCACTCAGTGAGGAGTATGTTTGTTTAGATATATTTCGACTCTGAGTGCACCTAAGAGCCCATCCCTGACATTCACTACCTGTTTACAACTGAGATTTTTATAAGGATATTTTACAAGGGGTGTCCAAAAGTGGAAACTTGCTACAGGTTTCCCATTTAATTCCTATGAGATTAACTTAACTGAGATTGAGGGAGAGGAAAACAGCCTGCAGGGAGAGGCAGGGAGTGGGGTGAAGAGGAGAAGAGGGAGAGGAAAGGGGTGTTCCTATCTGCTGCAGTGACTTTGGGAGCCTAGTTAAGCCTACTAAGGACTTTCAACTTAAATACATTTAACCAGCCTGTAAGCTTCTCTTCTTTTGTCATCACCATTAAAGCAAATCAAGTATTGTTCTTTTATGTCTTAAGGCTGCCTGATATCCTTTTATGACTTTCTCCCATCAATGCTGCCTATGATATGATTCCATGTGTACAAAAATATCGGAGGGCTAATACATTGAAAGAACACTGTACTTAGATAAAATGATGTGGATTAAAATTCTAACTCTGCCTCTGTTTATTGTGTGACCTTGATTAACTCTCTTCTTTTAGTTTTACCACTTGTTTAAAAAAAAAAGACTAGGTGATTTCTAAGTTCTGTTATCTCAGTCTGAACAAATTTTTCAAGGCCACTGCCTACTCATCTTTCCAGCTATTATCTCTACTTTTTTGTACTGTATACACATTTGTTTGCTCAATGAACCAAAAATTATGCCTTGTACTTACCTACTCCTAGGCTTTTGTTCATGCTATTACTCTTGCCTGGGTCCCTTCCCCTACCCCATTCTTTTCTGTTTCATAGGTCTATTAGGATCATATGGGAAAAGTAAGTGAAAGCACTTTAAACCTCAGCTCAAACTCATCCTGAAAGCCCCTATAACCTCCCAATATCAAAATTTTCTCTGTTCTCTAAAATACCTGGTAACTTTTTTTTCTTTTTTTCTTTTTAAAATTTTTAAAGTAAGTTCTATATCTAGGGTGTTTATATCTAGACACCTAGGGTGTCTATATCTAGGGTGTCTGCTCAATCAGTTAAGCATCTGCCTTCAGCCCAGGTCATGATCCCAGGGTCCTGGAACTGAACCCCACATCAGGTTCCCTGCTCAGCGGGAAGCCTGCTTCTCCCTCTCCCTTAGCCTGCCACAGCCCCTGCTTGTGCTCTCTCTTTCTCACTCTCAAATAAAGAAAATCTTTAAAAAAATAAAGTAAGCTCTATGCCCAATGTGGAACTTGAACCCACAACCTTGAGATTAAGAGTCAGATGGTCCACTAACTGAGCCAGCCAGGTGCCCTAAAAAAACACTGGTATCTTTCAGTAGTCAATTTTACCTCATGAAACTTGGACAAATCTTCCAGAAATAAACATTGTTTAGTCAGCCAGTTCCTGAGGGGAGGACCAGAATCCCAGGTGAGAGCTGAGTAGAAGGAGGCAGTGGGAATTTTAAAAACAGGGAGGGATAGGTCAGGGTCTGGGATAAAGTAGTAAAAGCTTGGCCCAGTAACTGGACCTGACTGAAAGAAGGGCCAAATATCTAGGAATCAAAACTCTGTTATCCTACAACTGTAGAAGGCAGTCCAGGCCTTAAGCCCTTTCTGTCACCGAGGAAGAGGCAGCTGTAGGGCAGCAATACTGTTTCAATGGGTACAATGGATTGGGGGATCTGCTGTTGTAGGAGGCAAAAGGGACAGAAAGTGTCCTAACGAATAAGGAAGGAAGGAATTCACCCCCCAAAATGCACTCCCATGTCTCCTGAATCATTTACACCTGTGACAAGGAAGTTTCTGGGGAAATCTCTGTCACGATAAGACAATTTCTTTGACTGTGATTATGAACTTGCACTTCAAAGTCACACTGCCAGTATTTGAAATCCTGGCTCTGATGACTAATAGCTGTATGACTTTAGATAACTCAATTTCCTCCTCTGTAAGATTTCTAAGTCACAGATTGTTGTGAGGATTAAAGTGTGTGTATCATATATACATATGGTAGGGATTTTGCCATATAACTCTTGGGAGTAGACGGAAAGTACTAAACTTGTCTTAAGTAGAGTATGAAATGCACTTCATTCACTCACTAGTAGTTATCGAACATCCATGGGGAAATCAGCTGAGTGCTAGGGATACAGCCAATGTATCCCTTTTGATGAAGTTCATAGCCATTGGTTTGTGACTAAAGTATACATGTTAGCTCTATTTTATCTTGCTTTATCTAATTTCTGTTATCCTCACTGAGAATGTACCTGACATAGTTTGCCAAGAACCATTCCACAGAAAAAAAAAATGAAGATTTTTTTACCGAAGATCATAAAGCTAATAAATATAGCACAGTCAGGACTAACATGTTGACTCCTACCTAACCTTTAAAATTTTTTTTTAATGACATCACCTCCATTTTAAAGGCGAAGCAACCTGGTTAGCTTGTTAAGCCTCTAATTTATTGGGTGTGGGAACATGGTGAAATTAAATTATGAAAAAAAATTTACAAGTCTCATTAGATCAACTGAAATCATAACTCTATTTCAAGGCATAGAAAGGCAATGAAAGAAATAGAGACCAGTATAGGTTGCAAAATCTCAACTATTTTTTGTATAGTTAGCTTCTATAGCCTGGACATTTGTAAAGAAAAATCATACTTTAATTCTTCTACACTTCTCAAGTCAGGCAACATAGTCATTATGTCATTTGAATTACTTTGTAAGTAAGTTAAAGTATACTTTAAAAATACTACTGTAAAAGAAAATGACAATGGCTGGTGCTTAGAGAGCAGACTGGAAAAAGGCTTATAAAATCTTTCTCTCAAGAAATATAGTACATTTATACTTCTCTAAGGAAGTATATGTAGCAGTGCTGATATGGTGACTTGCAGTTTCATATGGGTCAGTCTAATACTCTGAACACTTTTCAAAGTAACTGAAAACCAAACTTTCAAACATTAATTGTGAAAGTATTTTTTCCCAGAAGATAATGTAATTTTCTATACAATACTTGAGATTTCACACCATAATGGCTTACTAAAACAAGAAGCATGAAAAAGAAAAACTTCTGTTACTCAAACTACCTGAAAAGAATCCACATGTTAAAATAAAAACAAATTCTTGTCTTCCAACAATTTATGTTTTGTGATAATTATTATTGTTGTTATTGTTTAATTAGGCTTATGAAAATATCTCTTGAAAGGTATTTAGCAGTTTATGTTAAATGGGTAAAAAAAAATCTATCTTGGGTGCAGTGTGTTCAGGTTATAAAAGCGCCAGTGCTTATTTTATCTCTCTACAAAGTGTTGCTGAGATAATTACTGCTGACAGCTTTATTCAAGGTTCATTTCACTTTTTCTGCTATTTTTCTCTGGTTAGAAGTTCAACAGAGCCCATGGGAAGCCACACCCCTCACACCTGTTAGGCTTCTTCATGTTACGGAGGGCCAGTATGGACATGTCACTTCAAATTAGCATTGTACCAGGGCGCTAACTGTGACAATTACTTATCACAGGTTTAACTAAAAAAAAAAAAAAAAAAAAAAAAAAAAAAAAGTTTCTAATTCAACCACAAAAACAGTGTCACAGAATGTAATTTAAACCTGTAAAAGCAGGTTGCATAAAGAACATTCAGAGAGCTGCAGAAAAGGTTCCCAGGGTCGAGCTTTGTGCTGTGAATTATGCAGGAATGCTCTGCAACTGAACATTTCCTTTAAAACAAAACCAAATAAAAAAAGTAAATAGGGAAGAGCCAGCAATTATACTTTAACAGTGGGCCTAAGTTTTCTTCATGGTTCTCTCTCAAGCTTGAAAATGTGATTCATTTTGTTGATTCTTTTGTGTCATGTAACTAATTCAATACTGAAATTTCCAGTTAAAATAAAGCAGCTACTTCCAGATTTACCAAAGAAAAAACACAGCTTTAAAACCAGGTATGAAGGAAGTATTCTCTCCAGTATGGTTTTTTTTTCCCACATATAAACCAGAAAATTATCATTAGAGAGAGTAGACATTCATGCAAAAAGTAAAAGGAAAAACCTCACACTCTTAAATGTGTTTTAAGCTAGTTATTATAAGCCTCTCTGTTTCAAGTGCAAAATAATCTCAGAATTATGCCACCTCTGAAAGACCTGGGATGGTTGGAGATGGTTAATATGGACTGCTGTGAGGCTAATTGTGGATCTTGAGTTAATTACTCTCTCCTGATAAGGGATTTTAAAAATAAATAAAATGGTCTTTTACTCCATTTTTATTTCAATTTGTATTCAAGGGAACACTGAATGATAATGACTAAACTCTGGATATTTCACTGTTTGCTGCCTTTATTTAGATGAAGATCCAGAAAGTCTAGGAAATAAACATGTCCATATCATAATCAATGTTAATATACACTAACTAAATAACAACGAATGGATCTGTATTGGTCACAACATATGAGATTTGATTAACAAATAAATGCCTAGTGTCCATTACCTGGTCAAAGTTAAAAGTAATTCGGCATTGTTTCACAAACACAAATATATACACCAACAACTTGGCTGAAAGATATAAGCCTGAGCTTGTAGAAACTATCTTAGAAACAGAATCTAGAAGTATTAAATACTCATGAAAAGCAAAGGACAAAATAATGACACTGAGGAGGAATTTTGAAGAAAGTAATTGCTTGTTTGCAGAAAACTACATTCATTGATGAATCCATTGTAATTTTGGCATAGCAATATAATTTCAGCATCTTAATAATTCCACAAAATTTTAAAACCATCATATATAAATAAAACCATCCATCCGCATTACAAATGCAAAATTTTTCCCAAGCCAAAATACAGAAGGGGTAACTTATGAAAAAATACTCTCAAGGTATTTTTCTTCATTTTCTTAACATTTGGAAAGTCATTTATTAACAAAAGCATAAATGAAATATTGATTATAAGAATCTAGGATCTTATCAAGACAATAAAGTCTTTTGCTTTATTCTATAATCATAATGTATTCACAGAGAATGAAGACAAAACCTTTGGTTAGAAGGTGCTTTTACCTCAAGCTGGCTGCTCATTTTAAGTTTGATAAAGAGGTTCTGTTAGTGGAAAAAACTCATCATTTTAGAAAGCTACAGTACTTTTTTAAAAAAAATTATGCATTTATTTGAGAGAAAGAAAGAGAGAGAGGGCGCAAGCAAGGGGCAGAGGGGGAAGCAGGCTCCCACTGAGCAGGGAGCCTGATGCAGGCTCAATCCCAGGACCCCAGGATCTGACCTGAGCTGAAGGTGGACATTAACCAATTGAGCTACCCAGGTGCCCCTACGGTGTTAATCAGTGGTGACTTCAGCTCATCATAATGACAGAATCTTCAAATATGCAGGGATATATCTCAAGCCTGCTTTGCATGCATAAAGAGTACTAACCAGCCATTTGGCTCATGTCTAGTCAATAGTGGGATGCCATTTACCCCACAACACTGGGAAACTCTTTGGACAGAAAACATAGGAGCTCTGGATATTCTTCCAGCAGCATCTAATTCCTTGGCAAAACACAGGCAGTTATGCTAACAGCTTTGGTCGCAAGCACATGGACATAGTGCTGCTGTGCATCTTGTTGAGGCTTTTCCTCCTGGGAAAATTAGAGTCTGAATACAAAGTTAGGCACAGCACCATAAATGGGTGCTATCTAGAAACTAGAAAAAAAGAATTTCACCTTGCTGGTTAATCTATGCTTGGCCTATCCCAGTCACATGATTCTCCTCTGCTCAACTCATACGCCCTTATTGTGAATGTTGAGAATTCTTGGTTTGTGTTTCAACTTTGCCTATGTCTCTGTTTAGGTATTTGACCCTAAGGCCCCTAAAGGAACAACCTGAATCTTAAGAGTCTCAGTTTTAACCTGCATAGTGCTTAGCAGGTTGCTCTGATAGAACTGCCATATAATAAATGTCTATTACTTTAATTTAAAGGATTACTTTGCTTACTTTTCTTGTCAGGGTAAAATATGAAAGATACTTATAATTTTCTAGAGAAACAGGTAATCTGCCTAGAAGGAAAAAGCGTGGAAGCCACTCCAAAGTGAGATAAGAAACACTAAAAAGTATTATCAGAGTGCTGATAGATCTCTGGGTCTGAGTGAAAAGCATTAAGGCCCAAAAGGATTCTGACATAAGATAGCAGGTTAAATTTAATTTAGTAACCGATGACCTGAAACCACCAATCAAAATAAGCAAAATAAAGACCATTCAAATTCAACATCAACATAATTTGAATGAACTTAAACATTTTCATTTTTTTGATAAAGCATACTAGTTTCTTTCATATTTAATGTTCCTGTATAGTTATCTTTGCATTCTAATGTATTTCATCCCTATGGATTTCCTGGGAATTAGAGTATTCAAATATCACCTTTTTTGGTTTTGTTTTTTAAAGATTTTATTTATTTATTTGAGACAGAGAGTGCTCTCTCTCTCTGTTGAGTGCATGTGGGTGCTCCAGAGAGCATGAACAGGGAGCAGGGGCAGAGGGGAGGAGGGGCAGAGGGAGAGGGAGAGGGAGAAGCAGACTTCCTGCTGAGCAGGGAGCCCAATGAAGGCCTCCATCCTGAGGACCTGAGGATCATGAAGCAGACACTTAACCATCTAAGCCACCCACACACCCCTCAAATGTCATTTCAACTCTACTTCGTAAAATATGATGGCTCCCAAATTTATGACAATGCATAAAATAGCTAATAAAAATGTTTTCAGATAGGTATAGAAACTATCTAGTAGTATATGCTATACATAAAAATACCCAGCTACCCCATGGCCCCACCTTATAAAGGGCACGTGATATAATGAACAGGTATTATATAAGACTGATGAATCACTGACCTCTACCTCTGAAACCAGTAATACATTATATGTTAATTAATCTAATTTAAATAAAAGTTAAAAATGCCCCCCAAAACCCCAATATATTGTAAATTACAACTCACCTAGGAGTAATAATATATCAGCATTATTTTACTATCTTATTTTTTTAGGACTTAAACTGATAAATATAAGAAGCACTAAATTCTCTAAATCTCTCTAGATATGTGTGCATATGTTTGTTACTCGTTCACTAGGTTCTTGTATGTACACACACATACCCCAAGAATAATCTTTTGTATTAAAAATTGGGAAAATCCTCAAATCCAATACTTTTTCAAAAATATTTTTACTTATGACAAAATAATGTTTTATTCCTACGTCAAGCATGCTTTTGACGGCAAATTCATATCTGCAGCACTTACTTGTGTCAATGCCAAAAAAGTATGTGCTAAAGTGCTAACTCTTTAAAATAGGCAGTAGTCATTTTTGTGTGCTAATTACAAGCCTTATTTTCCAAATACTAATCAATCTATAACTTTGAGCTGAATAAACTTACTGAAAAGTACTACAGTAGAGAAAAATAAAAGAACCTTAATGTGAGTATAACAAAACTTTTTAGTGAACTAATTCATTTTTAGTGAAATTTTTTCCAGAAGTGAGGAATAAATAATTTTATACATTATTTTGATCAACATATAGTAACGTCAAAAACATTTCTTCAAAGCAAAATAAAATACCTGGAGATATCTCAGCAAAGTGGGAGCAAGAAATGATGAGAAGGAAAGCTTTATGTTTTGAAGAACACTAGTAAGGTTGCTGTTTGGGAGCTGCATATTATTTGAAATTTACATATTTTTTTTTTAGTTGATTAATTTCATTTGCTAAAGACACATTAGAAGTGTACAGAATCAAAGAATTCTAGAATTAGGGGAAATCTTGGAGTTGGGGGTGGGAAAGATTTTTTAGAGAAAGTAAGAGGATTCTAATATTTTTCAGGCACCTACTATGTACCAGGCACTTTAAATTCCTCCCCAACTTCCCATTAACACAGGGAGCTATAAGGTTGGTATTATTACCTCTGTTTCAGGAAACAGAAGTCCCGAGAGATTTATTACCCTTGGTGGGACTGAGATTTAATTCTAACTCAAGTTGTTCTAAGTCTAGAATATATATCTGTTCACCCATATGAAAGAAACTAATGTTTATTTAACCAGGCAATTAATATTCATTAACACATTCCATCCTAAAGTTGCTAATATTCCCATATGACAGCTGAGGAAACAGAGACTTAGTAAAACTAATAAATCTGTCTAAAGCTACTTTAGGTTGGTCCCATGTATATTTTCTAATATAACTCATTTGTCTGTTAGAGAAACCAAAGTCCATATGAGTTACATGACTTGCCCAAGGTTGAACAGATGGCAAGTTCAGAGGAGAGATTATAAACTGGGCCTATTTGCTTCAATGTATCATACTTTTTTCCCTACACTTTGTCATTCAAGACACACACATTTCATCACCGCCTATTCTAAGAGCCTCCTAAATGATGTCCTATGAAATCTTCCCCAGCTAAAATGACACTCAAACTTATTTGACATAATAATGACATCACTCAAACGTTTCCAATTTCCTAACATTAAAACTTTTACTCAGTTATAGCCTGGGAGGAAAAAATACTATGCTATAACCAGTCTTGGGTGAAGTCTATTTAGGAAAGGAGGATACAAAATTACCCTCTTGTTTTGCCAACCCAGAAGGCATCCACTAAGGTGGGTTCCTAGGGGCTTAAGAATAAGTAGGCTGTCACTGGGACACCCAAAGATAGCTAGAGGCAAATGGCAGTGATCAACTCTAGCAGAGTGGGTGTCCTTGTGGATTCTGTGAGGAGAAGGGAATATGGCTCCTCTGGGGAACCTCTCATAGTACAGCTATCTATATCTGGAGGTAGGGGTAGTCACAGTTGGGACCAAATGAGAGGCAGCCTGGAGTTTCTTGTAGATTCTATCTTTATTTCTCAAGTCCTCTTCTATGACTTCATCATCTTAGACTTCGTAACTCCATATGGTATGCTACTCTACACTCTAGGCTCATTAATACCATCTTCAACATCATGACCCTGCTCCTCTTACCATCTCCTAACTACACTGAGTTTGTATTGAGATTCATTCCCTCAGAGCCTAAAATATCAGTTAGCTCAAGAGATATACCAAGCCCGAAACAACTCCTACCAAGTAAAAAGCACTTGAAGACTTTGCTAAATGATACTTTCACTTTCACCGGCATTTGAGGGACAACGTTCCATTTTGATTGTACTTTAGAAATTTTCAGGAATTTTGGCTCAGGTTGAAAAATTTCTCACAGATCAGAAGATAAATGGTATTGCAGTGGTATAGCTAAACAGAAAGGTCATATGGTTCCATAGGAGGCATTCTGGTAGTCAAGTCAGAAGAACTGGATTCTAGACTAGAACTCTACAACTTTATTACTTTCTAGTGTTCCTGGCCATCTATTTACCTCTCTGAATCTCAGTTTCTGCCTGAAGTGCCATGTAGTAAGCAGATATGCAATAAAAAAAAAAAAAAAAGACTATCAAGCTGATCTTGATGACACAGTAAGAACTCTAACTAGCCAAAGTCAAATGCATTATAGCTCCTCCCTCTACACAGTGCAGCTGACCACAGTCCTAACAAGAATAATAGAAGGAATCCACTATACAACATGAATTTCACGTCTTTTCACTTTATTTATTTTTTTAAGTCTTTTCACTTTAAAGTCTAACCATTCCTCATTTCTTCTAGTCACTCTTCTCTAATCACTAATCACTCTATCACTAAATATCAAGTATGTGTCTACACATACTTGAGGGGTCCACAAACAAGTAGTAAAATGTACTTACACATAGGAAGTGTAAATAACTAATTACCAATGTGGTTAAGTCCCCTAAAAGAACAAGAGGAGGAAATGCCTTACTTTGCCTGAAGACTTCAAGGGAAAATGTCACAAAAGAGTGCCAGCTGAATCTTTAAAGGATAATTTGATTAAGGAGCAGGCCATGAGGCATGCAAGCACCTTAGAAGAAGAAAAGGAAGTAACATAAGCAATGGCAAAATGGCAAGAAAGGAGACAATACATCTAAGAAACAAGTAATTTAGTGCTGTTGGAGGGCAGATAAGGTACAAAATAGTGAGACATACAGGTAGAAGGGCATAAGTCCAATCATGAAGAGTCATATATATCCCATTAAGGAGCACAGACATTATCCTATAGGCATTTGAAACCCCAGAGAGATTTGACACAAGGGAATAACATGATGCAAATGCATTTCACAGAAATAATTACACTGTAGAAGGGAAGTTGGACTAGGAGATATAAGAGAAGGAGACCTGAAACAGGGAAATGAGAAAATCATGAGAACCTAAATAAGAGAGGCAGAGACACAGGCAGAGGGAAAAGCAGGCTCCGTGCAGGAGCCCGACATGGGACTTGATCCCAGGTCTCCAGGATCAGGCCCTGGGCTGAAGGCGGCGCTAAACCGCTGAGGCACCCGGGCTGCCCCCCCCCCTTTTTAAGATGTTACTTATTTATTCATGAGAGGGGGGGGACTTAGTTTAAAGTGGAAATATTCACTTAAGTAAAATATATAATCACAACTGTGGTAAATACAATGAAAAACTGGCCTTGATGAAGAAATGACTGAGTTGGAAGAATGAGTAAGAATTATAAAGCACAGATCTTGGGGAGTATGACTGTTTCAGGTAGAGAGAACATTTGCAAAGGCCCAATGATGGTACATTAGAAGAACTCACAGATGATCAGTGTAGTTAAAAAACAAGGGACAGTATAACAAGACAACACTAAAGAAGTAAGCAGAAATCAGACTATGCAGGGTAGGTTATGCTAATGATTCTTGTCTTTATTTGGGATTTAAACAGAGAGACTACTTGAGCATATATGTTTGGTTGTTTGTTTTAAAGAATTATCCTGATGTAGTATGAAGCGCAGACTTGAAGAGAAGTGAGAGTGGATACGAGAGCCCAATCTGTAGGCTTTTGCAATAATCCAGATTCAAGAAGTTGGTATCTTGTATTTGGGTGGTGGTGGTAGGGATGGATAGAATTGAATGTATGTGAAAGATATATAATGCTAAAATTATGTATCTCTCATGGAATCAGGGAACTTTAGAAGGGGACCAGGTATGGCTGGGGAAAAATACAAATTTAGTTTTGGATATATAGAATTTAAGGTACTATGGTTAATTCTAAGAGATGATAAAAAGGCTTTTCTGGAACTGACGTGGGAGGACTGGCTAGAAATATAAATTTGTTAATCACCATTACATGGATGTTAATTTAAGCAAGCTATAGGCATGATGAAATGCCTAAAGAGAACATACAAAATGAGCACATGGAACTATGCCTTAACGATCTCAAATATTTAATGACTGGGTAGAGAGAAGGATGAACTTCCAAAAGAGACAGAAAAGAGCAGAGGCAGGGGAAAAACCAAGAGAGTATGGTATCCTGGGAGGCAAGAGAAGAGCATTTCAGAAAGGAGGAATTTTCAACAGGATCTAACACAGCTGAGAAGTAGTACTGAAAATAGCCCAGCAGTGGAAACTACTGAAATGCCTGTCCCATTAATAGTAAAACAGATGAATAATGTGGAACATCCACATAATGGAGTATTGTAAAGCAATAAAAATGAATCAAATATAGCTACATATAAGAATATGAATGAATTTCATAAACATAAGATTAAAAGAAGGAAGAAAGGAAAGGAGAAATCAAAGAATGAATAAAGGAGACAAACAGTATATGCTATACGATTCCATTTATATATGTTAAAAACCAGACAAAACTAATTTAGGGTCTTATTTTTGGATGAAGGGGACCTGAGAGGGCCTTCTGGAATGCTGCAAATGTTCTCTTCCTTAATCTGGATGCTGAATACATGAAAGTATTTACTTTGCAAAAATGCATCAGACTGTACATTTATGATTTGCATAATTTCCCAAATGAATGTATTTCACTTAAAAGGTTTGATTTTTTTGGTCTTAACACTGTTAAGAAATCAAGTATAGCCACAATGAGGATTGAGAGGCTAAGTTGGTTTAGCAACATGGCAGTGAATGGTACCTAAAGAAAAGCTATTTCAGTGAAGAAATGGGTTGAAGGTGAGAGTGGTGTGAGGAGAGGAATCAGTGGAACAGAAAAAAAATGGAGATGGTAAATAAAGATAACTCTTTTTGAATTTTGGCTGCAAAGAGTTGGAGAAAAAGTAGTAGTTAAAGTTAGGCAGGATTTGTTTTTATATGTATATGTATATTTGTTTTTATGGTGTGTATAAGTGTGTTTCTTTGATGAGAGGTTTTTATATGTATATTTGTTTTTATGGTTTTTGTTTTTATGTTTCTTTGATGAGAGGTTTTTGTGCACAAATGTGGATAGAACATCCAGTACAATGAGATTAGTTAAAATATTGAAAGAGATCACTGATAATGTATAGTTTTGAGAAGACAAATGGGAATGGGGTACAGAGCACAGGTAAAGAAATGATCTTATACTCAGCCTACATTAGAAACAAGGTTTTCTGACTTCTAAATTCAGTGCTCTTTTTCTATACATAGTTACCTGATTTAAGTATGTGGAATTAGGCTACTGGCAATATTCTAATGTTCAGTATAAACGAGCTTCCAAGTTTTAATCCTGTCTCTGTGGATTTGGACAAGTTTTTAAATAACTAGCCATAGTATCTTCCATGTTTAAAATGGAAATGGCATTTAATATCATTTCTGGAGTTTTATGGATCAACTGGTAAACCCTCAGCTTTAGAGGTGAAAAGTCTAGAATGATATTCTCTCCTTGAATGTTAAAAGCTTGTTAGTAAATAAAGTTGTCAATGGTCTACAGATCAATGAATCTAAAATAAAGAAAAGGAGAACCGGTAAATGTGATACACACAGTGGTCATGCTTCACAGTAAATTATAGAAAGATCTAGTTTCCATTTTCTACCTCATATTCCATAAAAGTAGAATTACTGACACAAACATGGCATGCTCATCTATGAACTGTTCCACAGTGAACATTTATACCATGGTGAAGAACACAGGTGGCAGGCTTTCACACATGTCCTGTCATTCATCTACTTCTGCTATTACGAGAGGCATACAAAGTGGTAAGGCTATGAACTCTATTTTACTTGGGTTCAAATACCACTGCCACTTATTAATTACGATGTCATATGAATATGCCTCAGTTTGTTCACGTGTAAAATGGGACAAATAATAAATTCCACCTCCAATGGTAGTTAGAAAGATTGAGTTATATTATTATATACATTGCTAAGACTACTTTGTGCACTGTACTTTTATAGTACTATCTATTGCTATTATTATGCCCAGACAGATCTAAGATGAGCTTAAGGCAAAGGGACTAATCTAATTGGACAAAACAGATTCTTTAAGGAAAATATCTGAACGTTCATAATAGGTGAAGTTGGAGAACTGTGTAGGGAAGAAAAAATAAGAACTTCCTGGGGGGATGCCTACGTGGCTCAGTGATTGAGCATCTGCCTTCTGCTCAGGGCATGGTCCTGGAATCCCCGGACCGAATCCCACATCAGGCTTCCTGCAGGAGCCTGCTTCTCCTTCCTCTGCCTATGTCTCTGACTCTTTTTGTGTGTCTCTCATGAATAAATAAATAAATACAATATTAAAAAAAAAAGAACTTGAGATTCAGGGTTCATAAGGAAATCCCTTATGGTACAGTGTAAAGAGGTAGCCTTTTAGAGTCAAACCTAGGCCAGGATCTTTCTACCAGTTCTTCTCTGTGCATTGTTACACAAGTCACTAAATCACTCTGAGTTCAGTTCTTTCATGTATAAATAAGCAATAACATCTACCTTTCAGGACTGATTACTGGGAATATTAGGGATAAAACATAAAAAGTACCAGCAAGGTGCTTAAACAAAGTAAGATAAATGGATATTGTTCCTGTTATTACTGTTTTCGTTAACAACAAAAAAAAATAATAATTATAGAGGTGAAAAGAAATGGCTGTATTTCATCTAGACTTTTTTTTTAATTTCTTAGCAGTCAAGCACAAATGTACTCCATTTTTAGCTATAACAATTTTTTTTATTATTATTAAGTAATCTCAATGCCCAAAATGGAGATTGAACTCACAACTCTGAGATTAAGAGTTGTATGCTCTACTGACTGAGCCAGCGAGGTATCCCAGTTGTAACATATTTTTTATTAATAACTAAACTTCAATCTTTGAAAGTTATTTTAAATGTTCTTACTGCAAAATGGTAATTTTCATTAAATTATTTTTGAATTTATAATCATCTGAAAATCGATAAACATCACGATGAAACTTCTGCTTCTGAATTCAGGGAACAATAATCATGTTAATAAAAAGAAACAATTCCCTGAACATGATAACCATTTTTAAACATGGAATCATTACATTTTCTGAGAAACTGTTTATACCCTTTTTCCCTATCTTATAGTTCTTATTTTTCTGGTTTGTTTGTTTGTTTGTTTTTTGTTTTAGTAAAATTTAAGCTGACAGGGCAGCCCAGGTGGCTCAGTGGTTTAGCGCTACCTTCAGCCCAGGGCATGATCCTGGAGACCCAGGATCAAGTCCCACATTCGGCTTCCTGCATGGAGCCTGCTTCTCCCTCTGCCTATGTCTCTGTCTCTCATGAATAAATAAAAAAAAAATTTTTTTTTAATTTCAGCTGACATTTATCAGTTTTAAAACATTGTGAGGATGATATGATCCTAAAGACTTTCTTAGTGCATAACGAAATTTTGAGAGTGATTTCCCAGTGGAAATCACTAACCACAGCACAGAAAAGCATATCATATAATAATACAATTCTTATAAATCTCTCTTCCCTTTTATTTAATATATCAAAGCAGATGATTGATTAAGCTAACTGTAAAACAGTAAGAAATGCAATGAACACCATGTGGTAACACATTGTTAATAAAGGTCTACTAAATATCATTTGAAAATGTCATATTTATTTGTCACTAGTCTGAAGCTTACCCTTTTTTGTCTGAATTACAAATATTTGAATTTTATGACAGTCGAGTTTACATCTGCTCTAAATGAGATTGAAAGGTTAGAAACAAGTAACACAAATCAGATCTCCAGCTCTTCAATTGCACAATCCAATATTACCAATTAGATGTTTTAGGCCAAATTTTTCTTCTAAGTCCTCATCCATGTGCTATCCATATGCTTGTTCACCTAGCATGGTTCACTAGCAATTTACAAATCAGGGAATACATCTCTTCTTTTTCATCTCTTCAGATTCTCTAGTTACTTACTTCTATATTCAACTCATTCAGCTTGCTTCCTGTTTACTGGAAAATTACATTTTCATTTTAGGGGTAAGATGTAAATGCTTAATACCTTCTTTCAGATTTGCATGGTTTAATTCAGGTTAGTGTTCCTGCTTCTTGGTGTTTTTTGTTTCTTTGGTTTTGCCTCTTTTCAATAACATCAACTACAGAGACAGTGGCTTCAGCTCTCACAGCTTCTCATACTTATCCGTTGTTACTAGAGTTTTCCTTCTTCTAGAATTAAGACTATTAACTCTCTTAGCTTCCAGAGTCTATGGAAAAAACATGGCTTCTTAGGACATCTATGTTCTTACCAAGTAAGATTCTATTTTCTCCAGTGATTCCTTGATCTGCCCACCCCTTTCCCATACCACCACTCTCTATCATCACAGTGTTGTCTTCTGAACTTGAAGCAATTTATATAAGCTGCTATTCATAACACATTCATTTTTAATTATTCCACTGCTGAGAATACTGAAAAGAAAGTAAAATAACCCTGACACTATCCAAATATAGCTCTTTGCTTCTAAAACAGCAAGATGTTGAGGCAATGGTTTCAGAATTATTATTTTTTTTAATTTTTTTTTAAATTTATTTATGATAGTCACAGAGAGAGAGAGAGAGAGAGAGGCAGAGACATAGGCAGAGGGAGAAGCAGGCTCCATGTACCGGGAGCCCGACGTGGGACTCGATCCCGGGTCTCCAGGATCGCGCCCTGGGCCAAAGGCAGGTGCCAAATCGCTGTGCCACCCAGGGATCCCGAGGCAATGGTTTTAAAATGAGAAAATGATACACAGAAATGAAAGATAACTTCTAAACTTTGAGATGGAACAGCTAGCATGGTTCACCAACAACTTAGAAGTCACTTGCATTTATTTACTTAGCAAGGCCTAACTATATCATCACTAATAGTTTAAAATATCCAAATTAATTTGTTACATATAGTTGGAAAACACATATTGGTTCTTTAAAGTTTTATTTGTAGCATCAGTCCTGTATTTTCTAACCTGTCATAATTAATTCCATCCCCTTGCACTTTGAAATCTCCACAATAATAAGAACTTTATCAGGCTGGTGTTGGTATGAAGTGGCACAGCAAACTGAAATCCCACCGGGAGCAGTCCACAGACTTCCCTTCTAAGCAGCAGAAAGCTGTTATCATTTTCTGAATTACAGGAACTATAAAAGGACACTCTACTCAAGCTGCCGCTGAATGTCACCTGAAAAGCAATCACAAAAGGGCTCTGTCTTGGCTTATCTCTGAGCTCTGTCACTACGGCAACCAGCAGGGAATAAGTATCTGTGGGTCTATGAATTTCAGAATCCCATAAAAGCCAGGGCTAAAAAGGCATGTGCAGCCTCTCAGAGATTGACTGCATTAATACATTAGCAAATACTGTGAAACACTGGATAAATGTCAGCAATTATGGAAAAAGCGTCTAATAACGATATTCGTTGCCTGTCAAAACCCCGTGAGGTTTGATATGTAACTGCCACTCAAAGCTGTCTGTAATTTTATCTCTTTTATACATCTGAATCCACAGCATTCAAATTTGTACTTTGAAAGTAATAAACTGTAAAGCAGTTCATTCCGTGTTGATCACAACTGTCAACAAACAAAATAAAAGAACAAAAAGATTTCATTGACTGTGGGAACAATCAGTACCAACAATCTCTTGTAGATATTTATAAAAAAAAAAAACCCTATTATACATGTAGAATATTAAACAATGTCATGATGTGGGCTAGCAACTGATACGACTATTGATTAAGTGACCTTGAACTCAAAAAGCTACTTATCATGCATAAATTTTCATTTTAATCCTTCTCTTTCTGTTTGAAAATTTAAAGGAATTTAGCCAATTGAACACAGTTGCAAACAGCCTTTTTCTTTGCACATTAAAAAATGCCATGGAATCTCTACTAGCTCTGAAACAGGTTACAATACTCTCTTCACTACCTTTCTCAAACAGAGAATTATAGGCAACTGATTGTTTAAAACCCAAGAGTCTAAAAGCACAACTTAACAAGCTGGGAATGCCATTCTCCAGATTCATATTTCTATTGCTCAAGAAAATGACTTATTAAGGAATCTCATCACATATGTTACAGCTGTTCAAATGCAATAGACAGCATGTTAACTTGCAAACACAAATGCCAGAGATTAAGTAGTGCACATATGTATTATAAACAACCTTCCGTTTCTCAGTTATAGAATAGGGTCAAGTACAAGGGTTCCAGTAAGATCTTTCTTAGTAACAGAGGAAAAGAGCTTGGTTTCTTGAAAAAGAGCAGGGAACCTCTGAAGAAAAGTAGTAATATGTATTAGAATACTAGGCTAGCAAGTTTTATTGCAGTTTAGAGCCAATCACTTGACTTTCCAGAATTACATTTAATATAAATACAAGAAACATTTACTGTTTACTTTGTACCAGGGGTTATGCTAGGCACTTGAGACACAAAGATGAATAAAATCTGCCTCCTGCCCTCACAGAGTTCATAGTCTTATAGAGAAAGGTTTTTGTAAACATAGAAGTTATTTACAACTACTCTAGAGCTAGTTAGAAGGAAAAAGTGGTTTGGAGTAACACTAAGGAAAATCTACAGTAATACCAACTGTATTCTTCTGTACACTATTTCTATAAAAAATTATTTACTTATAATCTAGGGACTTGGCTCAAATGAGATCATGTATATGAGATATGCTTTGTAAACTAAAAATCTCTATGTAAGTATCTCTTAATATGTTTACCTAGTACTATACTAAGTAACTATGGGTAGCAAAATAGAGTATTGTTGCACATTCCCTGCCACATTAATCATATGGTTCCTATGCAAGAACACATATAAAACCAAAGTGCTACAGTGAATATCTAAAATTCAATTATACTCAGAGGCACATAAATGCGAATCTAATAAAAGAAAATAAAGACAAATTTTGTTTCTCTGTTTCTGCCTTTTATTGAATAATTGTTAACACCTCAAACCAGTATTACTTCAATTCTGGAAAAAATTTGACTGGATATTTAAAAATTGAAACTATTTTGGGAAACATGGAACATATAATAGCATGGTACAAGATTAAGTACATGGCATCAGGGAGGGAACAGATTTGGAGTTGAACACTGGTTCTGCATTTTGCCTTCTCATTTATCAGTTATAGTTTTAAATCAACATATTCATCATAATCCACTATTAAAAAATAAAACAGACACTCGAGTGGGGTCAGTGAGCTAAACGACTAACTCTTGATTTCAGGTCAGGTCACAATCCCAGGGTTGTGAGATCGAGCCCTGTGTCGAGCTCTGCATAGGGCATGAGCCTGCTTAACATTCTCTCTCTCTCTCTCTCTCCCCTCTTCCTTTGCCCCTCTCCCACCATTCCCTTCCCCTCTCAAAAAAAAAAAAAATTACTTAGGAAAAAATCACTTATTGAGGCCCAGTCACCTGTAATAAAATGTACTCATTTTAAGTGTACAGTTCAAGGAGTTTTGACATATATACAAACTATTGTAACCACCACCACAATTGAAATACCAAAAATATCTATCACTTCCCAAAATTCCCTTGTATTATTATTTAGTTGTTAAGACTTCTTTATATAACCTGGATGCAGGGCCTTTGCCAAATATATGTTTTGCAAATATTTTATCCTAGTCTTTGACTGCTGTTCCTTTTATTCCTAAATTTTATCTACTGAAGAGCAAAAGCTGCAAACTGTGATGAGGTCAGCTAACCTTTTTCTTTTATGGTGAGGGATTCTAGTGTTCTAAGAAATTTTTGCCTACCCTCAGGCCTTAAAAGATTTTCTGTATTTTCTTCTACCAGTTTTACAGTTTAACTTTTGCATTTAGATCTATGATCCATTTCAAGGTAATTCTTGTGTATGGCAAAAAAAAAATTTTTTTTTCTTGTGTATGGTTGAAGCTGTCCTTACTGAAATCACCGTTTGTTTTAAAGAAGACCATCCTTTCTCCATTGCACTATTTTGGTATCTTTGTACAAAACTGATTGATGACACAGACACACCCACACCCACAGATAAAGACCTATTCCTGAATGCTTTATTTTATCCATTGATCTATATGACTATCTTTACACAAATACTACGTATCACATTGTCTTGAGTACCGCATTTTTTTGGAAATCAGGCAATGTAAGTCCTCCAACTTTGTTCTTTTTCAAAACTGCTTTAGGAATCCTAGGTCCTTCATATTTCTATATAAATTTTAGAATTGACTTGCCAATTTCTTCCCCAAAAAAGCTATTGAGATTCTGATTGGGAATGCATTAAATTCACAGATTAGTGTGGGGAGAAAAACCACCTTATTTAGGTCCAATCTACGACCATGAAATTCTCCACTTCTAGGACCTTATAGGCATAACTCATCTTATTGTGCTTCATTTTATTGCACTTAACAGATAATTCTGGGGTGTTTTTTGTTGCTGGTGGTGGTGGGTTGGTTTTTTTTTTTTATTTTTTTTTAACAAATGAAGGTTTGTGGTAATTCTTCAGTGAGCAAGTCTACTGATGCCATTTTTCCAATAATAGTTTCTCACTTTTTGTCTCTGTTGCATTTTGGTAATTCTTGCAGTATTTCCAACTTTTCCATTATTATTATCATTGTTAGGGTTATATATGATCAGTGATCTTTGATGTTACAATTGTAATTGTTTTAGGGGACCATGAACCACACCCTAATAAGACAGTGAACTTAAATGTTATGTATATTCTGATTGCTCTACCAATCAGCTTTTCCCTATCTCTCTTGCTCTCCACAGGCTTCCCTATTCTGAGACACAATATTGAAATTACACCAATTAATAATCCTACAATGGGCCCTGAATGTTCAAGTGAAAGCAAGAGTTCCATGTTTCTCACTTTAAATTAAAAGCTACAAATGATTAAGCTTAGTAAGGAAGACATGTTGAAAGCCAAGATAGATTGAAAACTATGCCTCTTGCGCCAGTTAGCCAAGTTGTGAATGCAAAGGGACAATTCTTGAAGGAAACTAAAAATGTTACTCCAGTGAACACATGGTGAATGATAGGAAGTGAAACAGCCTTATTGCTGATATGGTGAAAGTTTGAGTGGTCCAGATGAAAGATCACACTAGCGACAACATTCCCTGAAGTCAAAACCTAACCCAGAGCAAGACCCTAACTCTCTTCAATTCTGTGAAGACTAAGAGAGGCGAAGAAGCTGCAGAAGAAAAATTTGAAGTCAGCATAAGTGAGTTTGTGAGGCTGAAGGAAAGAAGCCATCTCCATAAAATGAAATTGCAAGGTGAAGCAGCAAGTGCTGATGTAGAAACTGCAACAGATTATCTAGAAGCTCTAGCTAAAATAATTAATGAAGGTAGCTGCACTAAACAAGATTTTCAATGTAAACTAAACAGCCTTTTATTGGAAGAAGATGCCATCTAAGTCTTTCATAGCTAGAGAGGAGAAGTCAATGCTTGGCTGTAAAGCTTGTGCAATGGACAGGCTGAGTCTTGCAAGAGGCTAATGCAGCTGGTGACTTTAAGTTGAAGTCCATGCTCCTTTACCCTTCTGAAAATCTTAGGGCCCTTAGGAATTACACTAAATCTTCTCTGTCTGTGCTCTTTAAATCAAACAAAGCCTACATGAGAGCACATCTGTTAACAACATGGTTTACTGAGTATTTATTTTAAGCCCACTGTTGAGACCTGCTGCTCAGAAAAAAAAAAGATTTCTTTCAAAATACTACTGGCTCATTGACAATGTTCCTGGCCACCTAAGAGCTCTGATGGAGATGTACAAGAGTAATGTCCTTTTCATGCCTGCTAACACAGCATCTATTCTGTAGCCCATGGGTCAAGAATTTCTTTTGACTTTCAAGTTTTATCATCTAAGAAATCCATTTTTTAAGGCTATTGCTGCCACAAATAGTGATTCATCTGAGAGATCTAGGCAAAACAGATTAAGTACGTTCTGGAAAGAATTAACCATTCTAGAAACCATTAAGAGCATTCCTGATTCATGAAGAAGTCAAAATATCAACATGAACAAGAGCTTGGAAAAAGTTGATTCCAAACCTCATGGAAGACTGAGGGGTTCAAGACTTCAGTGGAGGAAGGAGAAACTGCAGATGGGGTGGAAAGAGCAAGAGAACTAGAATTAGAATTGGAGTCTGAAATTGTGACTGAATGGCTACAATCTGATGATAAAACTTGAACAGATGAGGAGCTGCTTTTTATGGATGAACAAGAAAATGGTATCTTGAGAAGGAATCAACTGGTGAAGATGATATGAAGATTGTTAAAATGACAACAAAAGATTTAGAATACTACATAAACTTATCTAATAAAGCAACAGCATGATTTGAGAGGATTCACTCCAATTTTGAAAGAAGTTCTACTGTGGATAAAATGCTATCTAACAGTATGGCATGATATAAAGAGATCATCCATGAAAGAAAGACTCAATCAGTATACATCAAATTTTATTGTCTTATTTTAACCAATTGCCACAGCCACCTCAATCTTCTGCAACCACCAATCAGCTGTCATTGAAATCAAGGCAAGATCCTCCACCAGCAAAAAGATTATAACTTACTGAAAGCTCACATGATGGTTAGCATCTTTCAGTAATAAAGTATTTTTAAATTAAGGTATGTACATTGATTTTTAGACAAAATGCTATTGCACACATAACAGACTACCGTATGACATAAATTAACTTTCATGTGCAATAGGAAACAAAAAATTCATTTGACTCACTTTATTGCAATATTTGTTTTACTGCTGTGGTTTGGAACCAAACCTACAATATCTCCAAGATCTTACATATATTTAGTTAGATTTATCGGTAAATATTTCATGTTTTGGGGTGGAATCATGAATAGTATAATATTTCAAAAACTCTATTTACAAAATTTTATTTGGTGCTATATAGTAATTTTAGTGTTTTTTGTTTGCTTTTTTGGTATATTAATATTATAGGCTCTCCTTGTTAACTTCACTTGAAACATTTAGTAGCTTTTTTTGTTGATTATATTGGACATACAAAAAAACAAACTACTAAACACTGTGTATAAGAATAAAGATAACTTATATAAATTACAAATTCCATAAATTACAAAATATGCTATTTAATTTTGTTTTGGTTAGATATGATATACTTGATTGCAGTCCTCTAAAATTTATTAAGACTTGGTCAAGTTGGTTAAAAGTGTTGCTCAAATCTTCTATACCCTTATCTGCCATCTTCCTGTAATGGCTGAGAAAGCAATGTGAAATCTCTAGGTATAATTGTGAACCTGTCATTCTTTTGGTCTTGTCAGTTTTTATTTTATTCATTTTGAAACTATTGTTACGTGAATACATATTCAAGATTGTTATATCTTCTTGAACTGCCCTTTCAATCACTATGAAATTTCTCTTTTTAGTCCTGGTAATATTTTTTATGCTGTACTTTGATTTTTTTTTTTTAAGATTTTATTTATTCATGAGAGACAGAGACAGAGACAGAGACAGAGACAGAGAGAGGCAGAACATAGGCAGAGGGAGAAGCAGGATCCATGAAGGGAGCCCAACGTGGGACTCAATCCTGGATCATGCCCTAAGCCGAAGGCGGTGCTAAAACTGCTGAGACACCAGGGCTACCCTGTACTTTGATGTTAATCTAGTCATTATAGCTTATGTTAGTGTTTACAAATATTTTCCCATTTCATTTATGTCTAACTTATTACTGTCACATTTAAAGTATGTTTCTTATAGACAATATAGTTAGTTGAGTCTTGCTTTTTAACACTCAGTTTGATAATCTTCTGCCCTTTAATGTACAGACCATTTATATTTACTGTAATTATAATGTGGTTGGATTTAAATCTTTCATCTTGCTATTTGTTTTGTACATATCCCATTTTTTTCCTTTTTCCTAACTTATTCTGGAAAATGTTTTTAGAGTTCTTTTATCTCTCTTAATAGTTTATTAACTACATTTTTTGTTTTTTTATTAGTTGCTCTAAATATACAATATGCATCTTTAGTATAATAGACTATCTTCAATTTATTATATCACTTCATGTATAAGAAGTAACCCTACAACAGTACAATTCTATTCTGTCTTTCATGCTATTGTCATATATTTTATTTCTACATATATCCAAAAGTCAATTAACATTTTTTCTTTAAATAGTTATCTTTTAAAGAAATGAAAAACAGAAGGAAAAATGTCTTTTATATGAAACCACATTTTAGCATTCTGGTGTCATCTTCCTCTTGCCTAAAGAATTTCCCTCAATATTTTTTATAGTGCAAGTTTGCTAGCACCAAATTCTCTCAGTTTTTATTTTTAAAAAAGTATTTTTCCTTCAGTTTTGAAAGATTATTTTCACCTGATATATAATTCTAAGTTGTCATTTTTTTAAACTTTCAGTACTTTAAAAATGTCATCCCACTGCTTTTTGGTTTGCACTGTTTCTGATGAGAAATCTGAAGAGTCTATATTTGTTTTTTTATTCTTTCTGCCTTGAAATTTATTTCTCTTTATCACTTGTTTTCAGCAATTTGATAATGATATTCCTTAGTGTAGAAATCTTTGTGTTTCCTCTTAATGGAGTTCGTTGAGCTTTTTGGATCTAAAAATTTTATAGTTTCCATTAACTATGGAAAAACTTGAGAGATTATTTCCTGAAGTATTTTTTTGTCTTGACCTCCTTCCCCGATCTTTTCTCTCCCTTTAGGATTTCAATTGCATGTATGTTAGACTGCTTGATTTTGCCTTAGAGGTCACTGACACTTTGTTCATTCATTGTCTTTTTTTCTCTCTGTGCTTCAATTTAGATAGTTTCTATTGTTACATATTAAGTTCACTGGTCTTTCCTTTGGCAGTTTGTAATCTGCCATTAAGCCATCCAGTAAAACTGTCATTTCAGGTATTATATTATCTCTAGAATGATGTTATTCCATTTTATATATTCTTTATATATTCTCCCCTCCTCAGTAAGTTCATGTTTTTAAATCCTTGAGCATATTCATAATATTTATAATAGCTGAAGTCCCTATGTACTAATTTCATTATCTAAGTCACTTCTAGATCTATTTCTTTTGACTAATTTCTCTCCTGATTGTGGGTTAGGTTTCCCTGTTGTTTATACGTATAGTTAACTTTTGACTGGTTCTGGACTCTGTTTCTTAGTGGCAGTTATTTGTTAATCAACTTGTTCCTTTTGAAGGTTGTTTTTAAGTGTATAAAACTTCAGTCTTAGAGTAGTCTTTACCCTATGGCTTGTTTATTCACTCTATTAAGGAGTGACACTTCTGGTGGGTAATTCCTGAATGCCCCACGTATACAGTCACTGAGTTGTCTCTATGATGGCTGGTGGGAACTCAAACTATTCCCAGTTCTGTGTGAGCTCTGAGATTTGTTTGCCTTACAGTTCTCAGTTGTTCTTTTTCCTAGAAGTTGTTCTTTGTCCAGCCTCCTGGAATTTCACCCTATGCATGCACAGATTGGTATTCAGCTAAATACCAGAGGTATAACACTATGTAGATTCCTAGATGTTTTTCCTTTGCAAGTACTCTACCTTGCAAAAAGTCTAGCTGTCTTGACTTCCCTAAACACATTGTCTCTTCAAACTCAATAAAATATGCAGGTTCTGGTTAGTTTCTTCTTCCTATTCTGGGATCCAGATATTGCCTCCAGGCAGAATGTAAGACCATAGGGCTCATTTGTTTCTTTCTTCAGAGTCCAGCACTACCTGTTGTCTAACATCTGAAAATAGTTATATCACATATTTTATCCAGTCTTTTAGTTGTTTATAGAAGGAAGAATATTTTCATAGCAGTTACCTTTCCATGGGCAGAAGCAGTAGTCTACAGGTTTGGGATTTTAATAGACTGAAATCAAGATTCATAGCATCAGATCATATAGTGCTTGTAAATTTCCTGTTGGGGGTTGTCTTGCTTCCATGTGTTTGCCCTAATATGTCCCTTGAATGTTTCATCTACCCTCCCGAATTTCTCACTCTCTCTGTTCAGGGTATAGACCATTTCACAACTTTTCATTCCTTTTAAAATTAAACTTTCTTCTGCTTTCAAAGCTTTTCTTTCTGGCTGTTTAGTCTTTGCCTGTGTTATTTGTAAAAGACTCTATATGTTAAAAAACAAAAAAAGACTCTATATGTTGACAAGGGGGCAATGAACGCTCTGAAGCTATGGAGACTCACCACCATTAGAAGCAACATTATCTATAGATTGCCTAAATTTGTCAGACCTAGGACAGGTCAACAAAGTAATTTAAATAGCATAAAAATGACCCTGAAGCTACCCAAAGAATGCTTCTGATTCTGCATGTGTATGTGATATAAAGAAGGTGCTTACTCAAGGGAAAAGGAGTTAATGTTTGTTGAATGCCTACTAAATACCAGACATTACACCAGGGGTTGGCAAACTTTTTCTGTAAAGGTCCAAACAGTAGATATTTTAGGCTCTGTGGCCATGTGGTTTTGTTGCAACCACATATCCCTGTGTAGGATGAGTAAAAGAAGCTATATACAAATGAGTGTGACTGTGTTCCAATAAATCATTATTTATAAAAATAGATGTTGAGTGGGATTTGGGCTGACAGTTATAGTTGCCAAACCCTGCATTACACTATGTGCTTTACCTGCTAGGTAAAACCATATGAAATTGTTAATATTCAACCATTTTGTTCTTAAAAAGTGGCAATTTCATATGTTTCAACCTGTTATGTTAATACATTTAATCTTCACAATAGACTTTCAAGCATGTCAATATCATCCTCATTTTGCAGATGAGGAAACAAAAATTCGTATCTTAAGTAACTTACCCAAATAATAGCAATATGGGGATTCAATGAACTTGGGTTGCCTTGCTCTGACACACACACATGCACACACTGGTACAAATCAGCTTGGTGTCATCCTGGCCCCCCCTTCCCCAACTATGTTATTCTATTTGTCACTAAAGAAAATATTGAGTTTTGATAATTTAATTTTTATTAGAAAGAAAATAAACCCAATTCTCAGTTTATCAAGTTATTATAATCATATAAAGTCATTGTTTAGTTGTTGTCATAGATGTCAACTTAGTGGAGCTTTGAATAATTCAAATGAGTGACTGTATAAAACACTATGTTTAATCCTTATAGGTCATACAAAGATGAGGAAGACAGTTCTTACTCTCAATTTTTAGAATTTATAAAAGAGAGGAACACAAGAATATAAATTAAAATGCAATCATATATCCCTTTCTCTGGGAAGTCATTTTCTCACCACTCGTGTCAGCAAAACTGGTTGCTCCCTCTTCAATGATCCCTCTGTATTTACATAAACTTTAATTGTCATCACTTATACATTTGTCTCACACTGTTATTTTGCAATCCCTAAGGAATGAACCTGAAGAACAGGACTTTATTCTTGCAACTTTCAGTGCCAGCATGGTTACTGGCCTATAAAAGTTCTACAAATGTCAAGTGAATGAACAGATAGATGGATTTAAAAAACAGTAACAGCCAAAGGTTAACTATGTCAGATATTATCTAGTATTGACTACTTTAATCTTCTAAATAAACTTTGGAGTAACTGTATTTATAACTACTGACTCCATCTTCACAACACCTCTAGGAGTAATTATCTGTATTCTATAGTTACAGAGATTGACACCCAGAGATGTTAATTGTTTGTGGTTATTCAGAGCCAAGTGAGAGAAATGAAGGAAGGAAAGAACAAAATGAGGAAAAATTAAAATAACTTATAGAGAAAAACAGAGGGGCACCTGGGTGGCTCAGTCAGTTAAGTGTCCAACTCCTGGTTTCAGCTCAGGTCGTGATCTCATAGGTTATGGGATCGAGCCCTGTGTCAGGCTTTGTGCTAGGCAGGGAGTCTGCTTGGAGGTTCTCTCCCTCTATCATCCCTCTCTCCCATGCATGTATGCCCTCTCTCTCAAATAAATAAATAAATCTTTAAAAAATTAGACCAGAAATATAAACTAATTTCTAAGAAGGGTTGGAGAAGGTGGCATGGGAAGAGGCATAAGCAGTTTTTTAAAGAAAAGTCTCGGAGGAAGGAAATAATTGTTGTAGGTATTCCAGGTGGAGGGAACAGTATTATTAACAGGTACAGAGTAGGAAAGAACGTCATGTATATTTCAGTAGCAAAAAATGAGTAGTTAGCATAAGCTGAGATATATGTTATCATATTCAATCATTTATTCAAGAAATATTTATTGAGCATTTTTCTGTGCCTATATGGGAAAATAAACCTGGAAGAGAAATTTCAGAGCAAAGAATGAAGGGGTTTGAGTACCAGCGTAAAAATCTGCACATAAATCAACAAGTATTGGGCTGCCATTGAAGATAAGTAAGCAAGGCTGAATGTGATTCATTCTGTACTTCAGAAATGTTAATTCTGCAACAATGGATGGAATGACATAAAGAGGCTTATGAGTTTACTTAGTAGGTAACTACAGTGTAGTAAGTATGTAGTAACTGTGAGAGTCTATTCTGACAGCAGCTCCTATAAAGTGGAGGGGAGGGATCCAGTGGCAAGGGAGTGTTCATCATTTGACACCTGCCAAATCTAGTCCATCAGGGAGAAGTTACATAAGAAAATGGTTCCTATCAGAAGGATCAAAGTCAATAACATATCTACATTCACAAATTCTTTTAAAACTACAAAAAGGAAGGAGGAGTGTGTGTGGTTTTTACTTTATGTTATTAAAAATCATTGTGTAATGATTCTGCTTACAAATGATCTCATTTTCAACATGAAAGTATTTAATAAGCAGCTTTGTGATTCCTAACACATGCTTAAAGAACTGATTCTAAAATTTCTAATTTCTCAAGAGGCACCTGGGTGGCTCAGTTAGTTGAGTGTCAGACCCTGATTTTGGTCCAGGTTATGATCTCAAGGTCCTCAGACTGAGCCCTACATCAGGCTCTACACTCAATAGGGGGTCTGCTTGAAGATTCTCTCTCCTTCTGCTCCTCCCCCTGCTTGCTCTCTCTTTCTCTCCCTCAAGTAAATAAATCTTAAAAAAATAAAAATAAAATTCTTCATTTCTTAAATTCTGAGTTAGCAGTCCTTTAGCCAATGATGGAACCACAGAAGTCCACTAATAAACTCAAAAGAAAAAAAGGCACACAATAAAAAAGTATTAAACCTGAAGGATTAAATTATATTCACAGCCACTACTGTGCCACCTCTATCTCACCCAGCTCCATCTGAAGGAGAAGGGGGGTAAGTAAGTCTCCCATAAAGCAGAATGCCTGCAAATCCACCAGTGCTAAAGCACTGAGGAAGCAACTGGATATAAAAGCTGCTAGCGAGAATGTACTCTCTATTGGAGGGGCGAAGAAACCTAATTGTTACAGGCCTGGTACTGTGGTATTCAGTGAAATTAGAAGTTATCAGAAGTCTGCTGAACTTTCTGATTCGCAAACTTCCTTTCCAGTGGCTGGTGTAATAAATTACTCAGGACTTCAAAACGGATCTGTGCCTCTGGAGTGCAGGTATTGGTGGTTTGCAGGAAGCAAGTGAAGCCTATCTGGTGGGCCTTTCTGAAAACATCAATGGGTGTGCTATCCATGCCAAATGTGTAACAATTATGCCAAAAGCTAGTATGCTGCACATACGGAGAATGTGCTTAAGAATACACTATGATGGAAAACATTTCATTCTTTAATAAATAGAATTTCTCTTCTTCCTGTTATTGTTAATTGAGAATGTTACAAAGGTTTTTCCATCGGGTCAAAAGATACCTAAGCATATGACTGCAAGTGGAAAAATAGGGGACACAAATCAGGTATTGGCAGTTTTTCCATTTTCATTTGTGTGTGAATTTTTAATATAAATGCAGGGACATAAAGCATTAATGCAAGTCAAAATATTTCAGTAAACAAGTTTCAGCAGTTCAACTTTATAACAAGAATGATAAATAAACCTGTTAAATTTTTCTGCACAATGCAAACATTTGGATTTTTTTAAAACAAGTAAACTTCGTATTGATGGCTTAACTAAATGGTGTCTGTAGCATTTTTATCATACAGTAGATCCTTTCCATTCACTATACTTTTCTGAGTTGTCCTACATGCAAGTACATGTTTTTACTGTTGTCTTTCTGTGCCATTCCTATAAGTTTTCTATTAAAATACATTAAACTATTAAAAATTAAAAACAAAAACAGAAGGACTTTTCTTCCTTTCTATAAGTATTATTAAAACTTGGAATTTTAAAACCTACATATATTCAAATTGTCTGCATTATAATAAATGAGGTGTCTAGGCATAATTCAGTGTTAAAATTATTTCTACTCTCTGGAAACCAAGAGCGTCCTTGTTAAAGTGTAAAATGAGATTTCGCCTACTTGCAACTCCTTGTTCTCACAGCTGAACTGTCACAGCATGAAAACATTCCCCTACTGGTGCAGCTTTAGATACCTATTTCCCTGGTGAAAGAGTGCAAAAGGAACTGAAAGAGTTATTGACAATTCATACAGTATCCCATACCCCATTAGAGTACAACTACAAGCAAAGAAAATATTTCAACTCTGAAGGGAGATGGGACAACAATGTTTTAAATGATTGTTGGCTTCACTGAGAAGCATTGAAAATGTCAAAAGAGTGTAGTCTATCAAGTTGGTAAGAGACTCAAGATTATTCAAGAATCTAATTATAAGAAGTCTATTTCTTTGTCCTGTTTGCTAAGTCAAAGGTTAATGAGAGTACGCTAAAGAAAACATCTCCTGTGTTATTGCAAAAAATTTCTCATGCAACATAAAAATGTAAATGAAGAAAGCATTTTAATCTAGTTCTCTCCATTAACTTTTTAAAAAATAGCTTTTGAGGTATAATTTACATTCCATAAAATTTACTCATTTTTAAGTGTTCAATGATTTTTATCAAATTTAGAGTTATGCAACCTCGTCACAATCTAATTTTAGAACACTTGCATCATCTCAAATCCATTAAATTCTTGATCTAAGATATTCCCATAAATTCATGGAAGCCACCAGTATCTAAAGTTACTATATATTCAAAGCCACACAAATATCTGCAATTGAGCAGGAAAAGTGCAAACTAACCTCACTTTTAATGACCTTTATAATCAATCCTCTACTCTGGCACTGGGAAGAAGATGTTCAGGTGCTTTCTCTGAAAGTTAAACCATTCTAAGTATTAAGTTATGGCACACTGTCTTGGAAAGAAATTAATTATATTTTTGTTGGTAACACATTTCAGGCTGTTTACACAGCTGACATTTCTCAGCTGTACCCAATTCATGCCCTAAGCTGTGAGGACGATCTTGTTTTGTAGCAGATGCCTCCACTTGAGTGATTTAAATAAGTAAAAAACACCAGTGCCTGCAACAATATAGATTACAAGCACCAGATTTATGAGTTTTTATAATCCTAATGAAAGAAAGGTTTCATGACATTTCTTTGGCTGGGATCTCCTTAGAAGACTACAGTTATAAGCCATTTTTGCCAAAACCTAAATACTGGAGCTAGTGGATCTGCTATGGCACCAGTTAAAGGCAGCCTGGCCCTAAACATCTTTGTTGTATCAAATCATGCAGCTCAAGGCAACATCCTGCCAATGTGGCAACATTTGCTCTGGGGAGGTGTGGGCAGGCATCACTTCACAGGTTCTGGGACAAGGTGCAAATATGAATAATGAGGCAAAAAGAATCAAGTCTCTTAATGGAGATTCCCGCTTGTGTTAGCTGTGACTTAGATACAGTACCAGGCAGTATTATAGTCTCGAATATGGTGAGTTTAAGCTGCTTTCCATATTCTCCTATAGGGAATGAAATTCCATTAGAACTCTGGTAAAAAATTAAATGTTCTAACAATCATTAAAACATGGGCCTCATAAAAGACTGTCAACTCAGTTTAATTTTTTAACACCTAAAACGTATAAGGCACAATGCTGCAAAAGAATTCAGCACTGAATTTTTCACTAAGTTTACTTATCACTCTTGGAACTTGCATCTGAAAAGCTTATTTCAATCTGGCATCTTCAAGTATGGGGTCTCAAAGCTTTTGAAACCCTATGAAGTCTCACATTTCTGGACTAAATCACCTTATGTTCTTAAAATTATTTTTGCTTTAAACTTTGTATTATAGGAAATTTCAAATATATACAAAAGTTGAGAAAACAGTATAATAAATTGAATTTACACATCATCCAGCTTTGACAATTATCAACACATGGCTAATATGGATTTGCCTATCTACTTACTGTACCAACTCCACATGTTATTTTTTTCCACAAGTTATTCTGAAGCAAATCTCAAATTCCATTTCATTTATATAACCCAGCCAATTCTTGCATGTGATACTTACGTGAGCTAGTATTATGTTAATATTAATTGTAATAGTGACTCATTTATTGAGTGTCTACTATGAGCCAGGTACAATATATACATGTTATGTGTATATATATACATAAACACTAATCATCCGCATAACAGTACTGCAAATTAGTGAGATAACTAAAGCTCAGAGATTTTAAATGACATGCTCAGATCTTATTTTCTTCTATTAATGTTATTATTTCTTGTAGCAGATTATTAGACAATGCTAAGAACATTTCTGGTTTCTCCACGTCTCCCCAGATAAACAGAAGGCTATCATTTATGAACATTATTCTTATTTTTGTAAAAATAAATGTAGCACATTTTCTGTCACATGTGTAAAGTTTTTTCCAACAGGGAAAAAAAAAAATCCAAACTAAAACCAACAACCACAGCCCTGCCAGTTAGCCATGGACAACCAGCCAATAATCCTAATGATTTACTATATCAACATTAAGATCAGTTGCTTAGAAATAAATGTGCCTATACATAAATAATTTTTTTCCTGAAAGGTTCACTTAAAAAAAAAAATGTTCCTCTATCTTCTGATTATTTTTAAAGTTTTATAACCTATAATGCATTTTCCAAAAGCACAGTGTTTAAATCGTGGAGTAATTTAGACACAGATATCATCTACATAAATTGTTTAAAAATGTTTCTATCTTCCATAAAATGTATCACAGTTATGCTGAAAGAGAATGAGTAATTATTATCCAGATAGAAACATAGTATTTACTAGAAAATACAAAAAGGTAATTCACTTCTTAGCTATAATCGTATGTGGGTGTTTATTATTAAAAGGTGTTCACAAAGTCTCAATTTCTTTTTAGCCCTATTTATTACAAACAGTGGACTTAATGTCAACATTCTTGAAACATTCTCAATTTTTCCTTTTTTTTTTTTTTCTTTTAAAGGGTATCTAGTTAGAAAAAGATTATGGGTAAAAGTGGCCAAAATATAATTTCAGCTGGCCTCCTTATATGATAAAATTATTCTTTCTTGGAAAAGAATAATCACTGCAAACAGAGAAGAGATAGGAAAGGTTTCAAAATTTATAATAGGATAATCATTGTAAATAGATTTAACAATAGGTAAATATGACAGACTAAATCTTTTCTCTAGCTTTTAATGGTGATGAAAATTATGGGTATATTTAAGAAGAGCCATTAATATTTCTGTAAAAATTAACTTTTTAAAAAGGTATCAACTGACTATGGGAAATGTAGTTTTAAAATTAAATCTAATGATTAGGTTGATTTTGAGACATTTATAATTTAGGGAAAAAAAATTTTGTCCTTGGGATATTTCACTAGGAACGTCTAAATATATTCTTCCCATCAAGGAAAAAAATTAAGTGAAAGCAAGCAATATCAAACTCCTGATATTGATACTACATTATTACCAAAAGAATGTTGATATACTTGGTTTATGATATCTGCTTTGCAAGTGAATTCAAATTATCACAACTCCTTATTTTCACATTATTTGATTTATAAGGTTCTTTCAATGGAGCATTCAACACATTTGATTCTGCTTATTATCAGAGCCAATTAGACTGAAAGTGGCAAAAGAGAGAAGAGAATAAAAAACTGATAACTCAACTGTCACTTACCGAGTCATCTGTGGCAGAAGTTGGCCAGCCCTCCCATAATTGATGGCGAACGGGGATACTCGTAAGGTCATACACATTTCTCTTTACCTACACAAAGAAAAAGCACAATTAAAATAAGGTTTCCATATGACTTAGGATCATTGCCACTTACATGATGTATTTCCTTTTCCTTTTCTCTTCTGGATTTGAAACCAAAATTTGAAACTCGGAAAACAAAAGTCAGAAAAATTTTGTGAAAAATTCTAAACCAAATTTGAAAGCAGAGATCCTCAATGAAGGCTAGATGAAATGAAGGTTCAAGAAACATCTCCCTCTACCGATTGTTTTTATATTCCGGGATGACTTTAAGCTTCTTTTCAGTCAGAAATCTTTAGGTACACAGTTCATCTATGATAGACTATAATTATAAATGTTAATAATCTATTAAGTTTTTAAATGACTCAAGATGTGCAATAAACAAAAGATGTACCTCAAGTTTCTATGTGGGAGAGAGAGAAGATGGTAGTTTTTGTTTGTTTTGTTTCATTTTTTGGAGAGGGCAGGAGGAAAAGCCTGAAACTATATTATTTGCTGTAAGTTTCAAAGATATAAAAACTTAATAAAGCAGCACAAGATTATTTCTTTGATATTACTCTAAATTAAAAATTATTTCAACAGATTATTAGCTAAAAACCATCTGTTAACATACTATTTAGGCTCTTCCTGAAAATAGAGTAATGATACCTTTCAAAATACTGTTAAAGATGAAAAACTACTACTCTCAACCAGCAACATTATACCTTTCATTTTAAAAGGACAGGAGGCAAGTAATTTCTCCAAATAAAGTGTTGGAAGGTTAAACTCTATGTTACCCAGTAATTAAGAGGTGTCATATCTGTCTTCAGCTTTACTTATAAATAGGATACAGAAATTCTATTTCATTCTGAATGTACAAATTTTAAAAAATAACAAGTCCTATGAATTGAGAGATCACTCATCTTAAACTAACTCTTCCGGTTAGTTACAGGATTACCCTTGACTGTAACAAGTAAAGCTAATATTGAAATGTTGCACATAATCCGTTCTATGATGCCACTTCGATATGGAAAACAAGCAGTATTCATTCATGTTTTAAAAATGCAGAATCCTAAAGTATCATGTTGTCCAATTACAGCATCTTGTATCACATTACTGTTTATTAGACATAAACACATCTAAGTTATCCTTCCAGTGAAACAGAGATATATATTCACTGTGGAAAAGGAAAAGAAGAAAAGAAAAGAAAGAAAAGAAAAGAAAAGAAAAGAAAAGAAAAGAAAAGAGAAAAGAAAAGAAAAGAAAAGAAAAGAAGAAAAAAGAAAACAAAACAAAACATGGAACTCAATCTATTTTTTATCTCTAATGTACACCTGTGAAAAAAGACTAAGTAAGTGAGAACTGAGGAGCTTGGGGGCATGGCTTGATCCCCACTCAATTCAAACAAACAGCTTTTCTTCAGAGGGTCTTAGCAAGGGCCAGTCTACCATGCAGTATTTTGTTTATGGTCAGTTTTATTAAGTTTGGAAATTTTCATTAATTATTACCAACTCAACAATTTAACCAAATGCAGAGGGCAAACTTCTGACCACTTCCACTAGCCAAACTACTCTGTCATGCTAAACACTAGTGCTCTTAAGGAGAAAAGTGTTCCATAAACTCAAAGCATTATATTAATAAAAGAAAGGGAAAGGTCAGAAAAGGGAGTATGAGGAGACTTTAGGTCTCAACAAAAAAATTCCCTTGAATTATGTTGAATTATGTTGTCAAGATATACCCAAGCTTCATCGGCTATTTTTTGGGGTGAAAAAAGAAAGGCAAGACAAATATTTACATCTGTTAGAAAGGTGGCAAGCCTACCCCAGCCTTGAAGAGTATATACAAATACTATGTGTTGGGTATATAAACAAATAACTCTGGAGTGGGATTCTTTAAATTCCACCTTAATTCCAAAACACAACAATATGGTATTATGAAATAAACAGTATTTTTCTTCTTCCATTAACTCATCTGCAACTGCACTGAATTGAATAACATTCCTGTGCTATTCTAAGCCTGAAAAGCATGTTCTGGCTATAGTGTTATGTTGGTATAAAGCACAACGCCAGACTGATGTGCTGAACAAAAGTGATCAAAGTTAGAGTAATGTTAGCCATTGCACAAGTATTTGGCTTCATTGTTCTTCCCAGAATGACATCTGTTAAGCAACTTGTCATAGAATAAACTGGTTAATGGGGACAGAACTTGGCTGAGACAGTACAACGTAAAGCATATTAGGCAAAGCAATTGGCTAATGTTGGATTGTTCCAATGGAAAAACTAAATTGACAGTTTCTGAGATTAAGTGAAAAGAATCGTGTGTTAAACCACAATCACTAAACAACAATTTAGGTGAAAACAAACTAGTCTTTCAAAAATAATTCTATATTTTATCAATGCTGTAACCATAGGCATATTTTACCATCATATGAAAGACAGATAAGTGACACAATAGCAAAAGTACAAAATGAGTGATGGTTTTACTGATGGAGATATTCAAATTCCATTATCTTCATTGACAGTTTTACTTAATTAAAATTTTACGTCACAATCTTGCAGAGAAGGAAAAAATCCCAAATGTACACAAAAGTAAAAATGATTCTTTTAAAAAATTAGTATTGTAGGAAACCTGAATAACAAAATATAGCTGTGTATAAAATGATGCAGATGAATTTAAGGTCATCATGAATCAAATGAAGAATAAAGAGAGGGAAGAAGGAAGGAGAAACAGAAAGAAGACTGAGATGCTGGGAGGAGAAAGGTAGGATTAAAGGGAAGAAAGAAGGCGAAAGGGGCTGGGCAGGAAGAGAGAGAAACTGAGAGACTGATTTCAGAGATTTGACAGTACTTAAGAGACAGAAAGAACACACACACAGGCTAGTATGTTGTAGCTGGCATGCCCAGCTGCCATTATTGTGCTACTTCTGATGGAGTTTTATCTTCAGAGATTTGTGTTAAACTCCAGTTAAGGACAAGTGGCACTTCATAGGGTAACATTTCCTAAGGGCCTTTTTGTCTTACACATTTTCTTTGATCAGCATTGGTTCAATATCATGCTGAATCTTTCAACTCTGGTTATGCATTAAGCTCTAAATCTATGAGATTTCAGGCTGCTAAACTATGCAAATGTTTCAATTAGTTCCGAAGAAATTTAATAAATGCTTTGATTACCAGTGAACAATAAAGTTATGTTGCAAACTATACTGTATATGGATCAAGCATTCTAGATTAACAACAGACTTTTCAGTTTGTTTTGTAGATTTTCTAAAAGATTAGTTTCAATTCTTCCCATTGCTTCAGATGAGACCATTATTTGTGACTAAGACAAAAAATCATATTAATTTGAAATAGTATAGGATTAATATTACTAATTTATTTGCTTTTTATAATTAATAAACATCTGTTTATTACACTATAATTAACGTAAAAAGCTAAGCAATGCTCTCTACTTCAAACCTCATATTTCCTTATGTGGAATTTTCAGTGATAAACACAGCACTGGGGAAAAGACCATTTTATTATGACCTGTTCAGTATAAAATTATATAAATAAGATCTTCATCTCCAATAAAGGTTTCTTTTAAGTTCCATAAATTTTCAAATGATTTTATTTTTTAAGTTAAATTTTACCAGAATTTCTTGGAAAAAAATTCTTAGGAAGTTATGTTCAAAAGCTAAAAGCTAAATTTTGAGGTTCAGATTAGCCTCAAATGAGTTGTTTATAGCTATTCAAAATGAAATATATATATAAAAAAACTTAGTAGAAACTTGTTAGCCTTAATAAAATCATTCTTTGCATGCTAAATGATGATCAAACTACTGAAAAACATTTCAGGGAACTTTAAATGTCATTTCAGTATTATCCAAGTGAAAGCAGATTCTGACAGTAGAAAAGGCACAAGGTTTGAGGTATTATGGAATAATGAGAGGAGAAACTAGATTTGTAGGCCTAATTTTGCCCTGCTGTTTTGGTGGGCAAGTTGGTGGAATCTCTCTGAGACTTAATTTATTCAGTATTAGAAGAGCATAAAACAAGATCACTTCTGATTTTCAAAATTCTAAAATTCTATGATACTACTGGAGTTAATCATAGAAACAGGAAAAGAAGAGCTAACTGTAACAAGCAAGTAATGTGGGCAAGTTTATAATCATTTAATGTTAGAACATGGAAGAAAAATAGTAGAGTTAATACATCAAAAAGGAAAATTGCAAATAATTTCAGATAAGAAATACAGATTTGTAATGAGCATTAGGTGAATTTTTTTCTTAGATGAGAAAAGTCTTAGCTTTTGCTTTTTATTACACTAAAAAGTCTAAATTTTTTTAAAAGGCTAAATAACAGTTTCCTCTCATGAGTTCTCATTTAAAAATAAAGCTGGTCATGTTGGTTTCTCAAATAACTATTCCATCAACCAAATGTTATCAGTGAGGCTATGGTTTTGCCAGAATACTATTAGCTAAGTGATACAGTTGTAAAGTTCTATTAATTTATGTCAACATCTTTAAAATTTTTGAAATCTGGCTCAGGGCTCTTCATATATCAAACATCTTAATATAGCAAAAAAAAAAAAGAAACAAAATACTTAATTGTCATGGGATTAGAATAGCTATCAGTTTATGAGCATTCTAATTCCTAAATTTTCTGAATTAAGAATACTATGGCAAATTACAACCCTTACTCAAAAGCATCCTGAAACAGACATCTATCTTATTCTCTTACCAATCTTAGAAGAAAAAGGCCTTTGGTCCTATTAGAACCTGAGCTTATCCAAATTTTAATTATATCAAATTCTGAACTCCAAGTACTTCACACTATCAAATGATGCTCTGGCTAGGAGTTTGCTAAATAATAACTGCACTGAACAAATAAGTTTTTGTGTGGGGGTGTTTAAATCAAAATAAGGCATACAGACTAGGCTTCCTTCCAGTTTCCTAGCAATCTTTGGTGTTCTGAAAGGCTTATAGTTAAGAAACCAATCATTCCTGATCCAGACTGGGTTTTGAACACATACTTCATATCTAAGGACTTTCCTTTTTCTTCTTCTTTTTTAAACATATTATATACTCACTGCACTTGCAGATGGATTTGTTTTACTAAGATGCAAGTTAAAACCCTTCTAAAAATCCTTCCTGAACAAAAACACTTGAAACCGGATGGTGCAAGGGGAATGAGAAGGTGGCATCAGTAATCAAATGTTAATTAGCAAGCTTTTTTCCCTCTTCCCTCAGGGCTGGCCTGTGTTGGAGAATTCAAATCAGAAATCAATGCTCCAAGTGTTTAACTATTACTTCTTCTCATTAACCATTTAAAAGACTCAGCAATTCTCTCCTCATAAAAACAGTAACTCAAGACATTTCTTTTTCTCAAATACCATCTTTCCAGAAAACAATGAAGATGTTGTTTGAAGAAAACTATAAAACTGAAGTTGCTTTCAATCAGGCTTTGAACTGACTGTATTCTGCTCTTTAAAACATCTTTTGGCTCTAACTGAATTCTTCATTCCAACAACTGTAACTAAGTTTTGTTCTGTATACCATCCTTAAAAAACTTATTCCACCTCTTACTTGTCAGTAAAGAAGTTTGACAATTGGCATTTTAAGAGATTACTGGGAATGATGACAATAAAGCTAATCAAATATGGAAATGCATTTGAGTGCATATACTTGGAAATGGACTTTAGCAATCCTGAAAACCTGGCAAGGATAAGATTTAATACTGTCATTAGAAACATGAACTAATGATCATAAATTTATTAAAATAAATTCGTATCTTTATCTAAAGGTTAAGCCTAGATTTTAAAAGAGAATTCCTACCGTGCTAGGAAAATGCCTATAGATGAGTAAGGCTGAGTATATTTCACAAATGGAAAGATGCTGAATTTGAAGAGCTTTCTAGAAAAAGATGTTTAGAGAAATTATGCAGTTGCAGAAGTTGAAACCATAAACAACAATAGAATAATTATTTTTCTACAACACGGTTCTCAAAGTGTGGTACCTGGAGTAAAGTATTAATATTTTCTGAAAACTAAAAATGAAAATTTGGAGGACCTGTCCCAGTCCTAGTGTGTTGGAAACTCTGGAGCCTAGCATTCTGTGTTTTAATGAGCTCTTTTGATAATTCTTACTATGCCAAAGTTTAAGAAGCACTGTTTTAGGATGTATGAATCATAGGCTTTTCCAGGTAAGTATGCCTCTCTAGTATATTCATTCTAAAGTTCTTTGAATTTGTGCCTAATGTAGACAATCATTTTTGAGAATAAACGTGATTAATAATGATTTGTTACTGAAATTCTAGACATGCTATAATTTTATTTGAATGACAAAGTGATCATTGTTAGTTTAAGAAATTAATGAGATACCCGACTACCTCTTTACTACAGACTTTATAGCACTGAAATAACTGAGACATTATCATTGAAAATCTGTATTATTCTTCTGTTTTTCTGTCTTAAGTTTAAGTGCGATTGCTTTCCGGCTATACTATATATTTGGGCAATACAGTAAAACTCCAAATCCACAATAAATGATCTATTGGTCACAATAAAAAAACAAACTTGGAAGATATCTGTATCCATCAGCTGAATTGGAAAATATTCCTAAACATCAGAGAACCATGCTTGAAACAAATGAAAAGCTAAACAGTTTTTTGTTTTGTTTTGTTTTTTTGTCACTCTCTTAGGCAAGCTGGAACAAGACCCAAAGGAAAAATAGCAAGAGGTTAACCTCATTATCAGTCAGTCAAGACCTTGTCCTACAGGGCGATATCTCCTATCTATACTTTATGGAAACAGTAAGAGAGCAAAGTTTTTCCAACTATTTAATGGTCTAATAGATACAAATGTTTTTTAATATCTTCAATGAATATATCAGGTTCCTCAAAATATGCTCTTAAAGTTTCGCTTTTAAAATAAAGTAAATCAATTGATTTAAAATTACTTCCACAACAGAAAATACCAATTAAGTCGAGTCAATCTTAGAAATAACTGAAACAATCATAAGAACATTTTTAGGAGTTTTACTTTAACTTAACCATTTTATAAGGTTCAATTTTATGTATTACTTCAGAGGTTATGTAAATTGAGAAAAACCTGTACATCAGAAATGTTTTGATTTTTAAGTCTGAATTTTAGCAGACAATCTGATATGTCAGAAGCAGTTAATGTATAAGTTAATCTCAAGGATATGTGTAAAACCAAATATTTAAATACAAGGATATTCATTGCACCTTATCTATCATCAGACATATACAAAATTGGCACAATTAATATTCAATAGTAGTATAATTAAATAAATAATTAAATAAACAAAATATACTTCGTCCATTAAAATGCTGATGTAGAACCAGAGTCAGCAAAGCACAGCCCAGAGGCCAAATTTAGTCTGTTATATTTGTAAATAAAGTTGTATTAGAACACCATCACTTCCATTTGTTTATATATGATCTGTGGCTACTTCTGAACTACCATGATGGCAGAGCTGAGTAGTTGTAACAGAGGTTGTATGGCCTGCAAAGCCTAAGATATTTATTATTCAGCCCTTTACAGCAAAAGTTTGCTGTTCTTGATGTAGAAGAATATTTACTAACATTAAAAGTTGGTACATATTAGGGACTCCTGGGTGCCTCAGTGCATGATCCCGGGTCCAGGGATCAAGTCCTGCACTGGGCTCCCTTAGAGGAGCCTGCTTCTCCCTCTGTCTACATCTCAGCCTCTCTGTGTCTCTCGTGAATAAATAAAATCTTAAAAAAAAAAAGTACATATTAAAGAAAAACCAGGTTACAAAATTATGTACATTTCTTCTTGTTATTAAATTACATCTATATATACATATACTTATGTGTATATTATATTATACATTATGTATGTGTGCATACAGAAAAAAGATATATAGTAGAGATAAAATTTGTTCCCTCTGTATCATGGGGTTATGACACATTTTTATTTTCTTTTTATCTTTTCTACATTTTTATTCTGTAATAAGAATTTTGTTTTGTTTTTATTCAAAGTAAACACATGCCCTTTGAGTCAGACAGAACAACCTAGTTTTCATTTCAGCTGTGCTACTAATTATAAGTAACCCTGAACAAAGGAAAGGGGAAGGAAAGAGAAGCAAGTGAACATTTACTGAGTATCTTCTATAAATCAAGAACTAGGCTTTATGTTAACATATCATCCTCACAAACAACATTTACATATTATCTTCATTTTACAAATTGGAGCTCAAGGACAGTAAATAATTTACCTGAGGTGACGTGACTCCAGTTAATAAAAGGTGAGATAAGGATTTAATTTAGTTCTCTGAAATTCTAAGTCTTACTTACTCTGAATGAGACCAAGAGAACCTTTTCACACCTGTTGTACTGCACCAGGCAATGCAGAGCAAGTTACAAACAGTAGATTTTTAAGTGTGTACTTTTAAGTACTATAGATGAATGACAACACAGATTTTTAAGTGTGTACTTTTAAGTACTATAGAGGAATGACAACTGCCAGATCAAGTAGCAACTTGTTATTGTTTCAACAATTGAATGTGGCCTTCACAGTAAGAGGGCAGTTCCTGGTGTCACACACAGCTGGGGAAGAAATAGCAAGATAAAAAATTTTCAAGGAAAATAAATCAAAGCAAAAGGAGAACTGTTAAAACAGTAAATAAACTATAAAGTGAGAGGTAGCAAAGGCTCTTTCTCTTATAAACTTTTGCTCAAAGCCTTCTGAGTTTCCACCCTATGCTAATGTAAGAGTTCTGCCTAGAACAAAAGAATATGAGGACATTCACACTATGGGCCTGCTTCTTCTACTTTGCCAATATACAGTATATTATGCCCTACCTTATTCTACTTTTTCTTCTCTCAACAGTTGGGCACTCTTGCCAACCCCTCTTTTATGCTTTTGATTTGAACAAGTGAAAATATGGTCAAGAATTTGTTTTAGTTACAACCTCTACAGGTTTTAATGTAAAATTGTAGGGCAATGCCATTAATCTATCCTACCAATTTTTTTTTATAGAATTGCATTTTCTTTTAAATTTTTATCCCTCTCTCTCTCTCTCTCTCTCTCTCTCACACACACACACACACACACACACATACACACAGAAATTAAACTACTTGCCCAAATGTCATTCAGTTAGTCTAAATCAGAATGATAATGCAGATTTTTAAAGTTCTTAATTCATTTATTCTTTCCTTAAAAAAAAAATTTTTTTTTTTAAAGAAAAGATCATTCCTTCTATAGCAAACTTCCTTCTATAGCAAACTTCAAATTTATAATGCTGCCAATCATACTGTTTTGGGCAAAGACCCATCTTTACATTTCGATAAAGACTGTGTATCTTTTATCCATTCTGGTAGCACCACACTGATGCTCAGACATGATGTTTATGTTTGCTTTGCTGCTTTCTGTTGCCCATCCAGGCCTTTGCCTTTCTCTGAGATGCTGAAAAAAGTGGTGGGAACCATCAGCAATGGAAGCTCGGTCTATAATCAGGTCTCTTATAATTTTATCTTTTCTTGTTAACAAAAAAATGCAAAAAACAAAGACAACAAAAGGACTTAGTGTTGGGGTCTGCCATGAATACTAAAGTGGCCTGGGGGTGTGGCTCATCAAGTGAAAATAAACCATTCAAGTCATCCACATCAAGGAGAAAGTTTGGGAACACTAGGCCAGTGTTTGCATTTGGGGCCCTGGAGTCAGGAGAGTTACATTTCCCTTCACTCTGCTTAACCAAGACACCAGAGACAACCTATTTAACCTCTCTCCTTCCCAAAATATTAAGTAATCTCCTCCAAAGAGAGTAGCCCTGAGTGATATTTAGAAGTGCGTCCAATTAGGTTTTCCTATTCTAACTTGCTACTTTCCAAGATCAGCTTTCAGTATTACTCTCTTCAAGAGATATATGGGAGGGCAGGGAGGATATCTTAAGGAAAGTAGCTGCCTTGACTAAGAGCAAAATTGTAATAAGAGGATGGACACCATAATCACATACCTTGTTAATTTTAGATGAATGAGATAGAGTTGGAAACTTGTTCCAAATGACAATTTAATTAAAACTTATCAAAATGAATTGACACTATAAACTAAAGTCTAATACTGGACACCAAACCCTAATAAGGACTGATGCTGCCAATGCTCAGAAGCTCTATACAACTGGGTTTTAATTAAGGCAGTTATAATCCCAACCCAAAGATTTCACTGTTAAGGCTGGCTCTGAAATGTAAATATAGCCATTTTATAAAGAAAATAACAGGAAAACCCTAGCATTCCACTTAATGTATTAAGACCAGAAAATGTTTTTTAAAAATCATGATTCATTAAATAAGCAGGCATTCTAAATAAACTGTCTGAAGTCTCCCGTTTTTTTTAAAAAAATTACTCCTATTTATTCATTAACAAAGCTATTCCTTAGCTCATCCCTGCCATAACCTACTCTATTCAAAACCATATGGGAAAGGACATTAAAAAACCGCCACAAACCATGGACTTCTGGTATTAGTGCTACACACTGCATACCCCTATTCATTATTCTACCTCCCTTGTTTAATCTATCATTAAGATTCAGTGACCCTACACTAAATTTAAAGCAGATCCTTCCTTCCTCCCATGCCTAAATTCACATACTTTTCTAGTTGGGGATGCCCTCAAGTATTAACAACTCTACGGGGTTTCTCTAATCTCAGCTCTGAACTATGTCATGCTATAGAACCAAGAAATTGCTGTTTTACATCTCTAACTATGGAGGCTTCCATATAAAAGGACCATATAATTTACTTAATAAGATAAAGGGGGAAAAATCACCATTTAATAAGTATTTTTTTTCATTGTATATGGTAAAAGAGGTGCATGGAGACACTGTCATATGCTATGTTGTCTTACAAGTTAATAATACCTAGAGGCATTACTTCAACTGTATTCATCACAGACTCAAGAGTTGTAAATAATGGTGAAAAATGTCAGGTTGACTATCCTAATGAATGGAAAAACAAAGGAAAAAAAGAACAAATTGATTTAAATATATAGTTGATAAAACAACCATTTTGGGGGTAAGAGATTTCAAGAAACTAGCAAGGTAGTATCTCTAGAAAATACTAAACTTCATTTTCAGATTATAAACAAAAAATCCAATGTACAATGTGGCAAAATAAAGGGTAAGGAGTTGTGTGTATGATGCTCTACCAGTGCTAACAGAACTTTCTGTGATATAGAAATGTTCCATATCTGTGCTGTCCAAAAGGGTGGCCACTAGTCCTATGTGACTACTGAGCATTTAAAACACAGCTAGCTAATGTAATTCATTAAGGAACATAATTTTAAACTTTATTTAATTTTAATCAATTTAAATTTAAATTGCCACATGTGGGTAGTACTTACCCTATTGAACAGTATATTAAGACTACTTAAGGAAGTAGAGAACACAGAACAACGTAAAAACATACCACTGATTAAATATATACTTCATCTCATTCTCATTTCCTTATAGTCCTTGTGACATAAAAACAGAAATAATGTGCTAAATTAACTTTTCACACAAATACTTTTGTCTTGTTAATGATGTTAAAGTAGCCTAGTAAGTATCAACAGGAACTATCTGCTTTACTATTCTGAAATTGAAGGAACAGTGATAGAATAAACATACATAATACCTTACTTGAAAAAAAGAAAGCAGTAATGGGCTATATTATAATCATTAAATATCCAAGGTAGTCAAATATTTAGATAAAAATGTAAATTTGATTAAATAGCTGCCACAATATTTAGGTCTATTATTCATTTATTCATTCACAAAATGGTTACCTGGGAACAATAACAATGATTTAGATATTACTACAACAAATCATGCTAACTGTACATCTGGCAGTTTTTCATTTAAGAGAGTGATGATTCAAAATTAATTACTTCTTTTGGGGCCAAGATTTCTTTTTTTTTTTTTTTCAATTTTATTTATTATTTTTATTTTATTTATGATAGTCACAGAGAGAGAGAGAGAGAGAGAGGCAGAGACACAGGCAGAGGGAGAAGCAGGCTCCATGCACCGGGAGCCCGATGTGGGATTCGATCCCGGGTCTCCAGGATCGCGCCCCGGGCCAAAGGCAGGCGCCAAACCACTGCGCCACCCAGGGATCCCTGGGGCCAAGATTTCTAAAGATTCATAGAAGCAGAACTGTTAAGAGACAGATATAATAGATGCTCTAACCATTACCAGTCTCAAACTCAATTCCTTATTGATTCAATACATTCTTACTGAGCATCTACTACTTCAGTGATTGTAATACAGCAAAGAAAGTGCTGGTTGAACAAGATACAGACCTCTATACTCCCTTGAGGAACTGCATCTGTTTGGTAAGAAAATATGTGAGAATAACTATAATATACTTGTTATAGAATTCTTTTAAAGGTAAATAAAAGGACTGAATAAATGAATTTTAAAAACGCAATGGGACCAGAGAAGAGAGTTAAGAATGAAATATGAAACATTTCTCCTCCTATAAAAAAGCAGATCATCTTTTTATTAATGCTAAAAATTAGGGTGACATTAAAAAAATAATTTTAAAGAAAGCACATAATTTACTTCTAACAAAGTATTTGGAGAATTTCTCAATGTATTTTATAACAACAGATAAACCTATTCTAAGTTTAACAAATACATTCATTAAGTGCTAATAATTCATGAGCATTCATAAAGCTGTACAGCCAGTCAAAAAATATCTACTGAGTGTCAATAATGAGGAAGGTACTATTTTGTAGTAGCGACTAAGAGACAAAGTATCTGCCTTCATGGAGTTTAAATTCACTCTATAATATGTATATGGCAGGTGGGGGTGGGCAGTAAGGAAGGAGACGGAAAAGAAATAAGTAAATACATAAACATGATCATTTCATATTAAGTTTTATGAAGGATGATATTAGCCTCCTACAAGTCATTCTCTATTTTAGATTAATTGAATCTTGAATGAGAAGGAACATATCCCAGAAAGAGTATTCCAGGCATTGAAACATGAAATGCAAAGGTACTATCAGGTGCTTTAGATACACATATATACTCTTGAATTCTTACTCTTAAGTTCAATGCAGCTTTTATTCTTTTTTTTTTTTTTAACAGAAAAAGCAACTGAGGATTCGAACTCTTAATAAGTAGCAGAAACAGGATTCAGAAGGAAATGTATGGGGCTGAGGCACTTTCTCTTTTTCACTGCACCATGATACTTCTCCCAAAACTAGAACTAGAAAAGTCTATTCTTTATCATTAGCTTATTACTGCCCCCTTCTACATCCCTTGCCAAAGAAATGTTACCCACACAGTTCTCTTACTTGGCTAACTCTTCCTTCACAGGTTGGGTCATGCATTAATTCAACTAGACTAAATAATCATAAATCCCAAATTACTGTCAGGTACAAATTAATAAAGTTTATTATACTAAAAGCTAAATTCAAAGGGATATTTCAGAGATTCTGATCAAAGATACCCCGTCTTCACACACAGTTGGGTGTTGTTTGTACATTTTTGCTCAAATGAATAGATATTGTCATGCATTCCAAAATAAATGGCAAGTGCATTTGATCATATTTTATTTTTTGTCATGTTTCACTGCATTATGCCAGTACTTAATAAATTTGAGGATATCTATTCTTGAAAATTGTGGCAGGTTGGCAATCACATCCAATGAAAGCCAGTTATTTCAGAACATCATTCTCTGATACCCCAACACTACCACACCTTCTAAATTGAAAAGGATGATGGGAACAGCTGTTGCTAAAGCACAGTTAGACCTCTATCATCTTGTGTATTTAAAAGTAAATCTCGTAAACTTCCTATACCTGTATATGTTTATGGTTCTCTCATTCATCCATTTAACCAAGATTCTTGAGCACTTCTGAGGTTCTAGCCTCTGATAGTCACGACAGCAGCTTTTTCAAATCCAAATGTTCAGAGCAGCCAGATAGTTCACAAAATGTGTCAAATGTAATGGGCAAATGGCATTTACCTTTAGTTTTGAGGGAGCAATACTGGGGTCTTGAGGACTATGGCAAACTGGAGAGCATGCCTCATCCGATGAGGCAGCTGCTACTCCAGAACAGCTGATTGTTACAGAAAATCTGAGGTTCAATGTTGCCAGAATTGTCTCATTCTTTGAGAGAAGTCAGAAGCCAGGAATCCTGTTTTGTTTGTTTTTTAAATATTAAGTCTCCTAACTTTTAAATGGCAACCAGTTCAAATTTAAAACTCTCGGACCAAACAAAAAAGTCTTGCAGTTGGCCAGTTTGCAACCTCTGCAGGAGAGATACAAAGATAGATAAAGACACAATATTCTTGCCTTCAGGGAAGTGACTGCCCTGTGATATTTATCCCTAGAAACAAATATTCATGGTACAGTGTGATAATTATTATGATAAAGATATCAATAAAGTATTCAGAGCACAGAGAGAAGACATAAACAGCTACAGCTACCATTTATTGAGTGCCAGGGCACTTTGATCTACACATTTTGCATATGTTACGACAGTTCAAGCTCACATCAATCCTGTGGGTACAGAAAGGGCTTAATATGTGCTTGAGCTGGATTTGAACCCTGTTTTTTGCAACTTCAAAAACCTGCGGGTTTTTCCCTACCATATCACACTACACATTGCTCCAAATAAAAGTCTTAGTTTCTGAAGATCAGTCATATAAAATATCTGAAAAATAAAACTAATACTTTTGCACCCAATTCATTTCAGAAAATAGAAAAAATTTTAGATATTCTTTCCAATTTAATAATCATCCTGGCAAATACTTATACAGCACATATTCAAGATGTAAGCTTTAGACATCAACACTTGAGCTGTAGTACATCTTTGTATTGTGAAGTTTTATTAAAAATGCTGAGATCCCAGAGGGTTAAAGAACTGTATTTACTCAATATGCAATAAATTTATGGATCTGATTAATTTAGCAGACATTCAAATAGCACTTACTATGGCCGAGCACTATCCTAAGCACTTTTACAGATATTAACTATTTTCATAAATTTTCTTTTTTTTTTAAAAAAACACTTTAGGGACACCTGGGTGACTCAGTTGGTTATGTGTCCAACTCTTGGTTTCAGTTCAGCCCATGATCTTGTGGTCAAAGAATCTGAAGAATCAGATTCTTTCTCCCTCTCCCTCTTCCATGCCACCCCCCCGCCACTCCCTGCCCTCTAAAAAGTAAATAAATAAAAATCTTTAAAAATGTATTGAGGTATGACTAAAATAAAAAAAGTTGTATATATTTAAACAACTTGATAAACTGGAGACAAGTACACACCCATGAAAACATCACAATCTAAGCCATAAACCTATCCCTTACCTCCAGAAGTTTTCTTCTAACCTATTTATTCTCATTATTACTATTATTATTTGGTGATAAGAACACTTAATGTCTATCTTTTCAGCAAAGTTTTAAGTATACAATTTAGTACTATTACTACAGCCACTATACTTTGCAATATATCTCTATGATTTACTCATCTCATATAACTGAAACTCTGTACCCTTTCACAAATACTTTCTCATTTCCTCCTTCTCCCTAACATCTTGCAACACCATCCTACTTCCTGCTTCTATGAATTTGACTATTTTTTTAAGATTTTATAAAAAAAAAAAGATTTTATTTATTTATTCATGAGAGACACAGAGAGAGAGAGACAGAGACAGAGACAGAGACACAGGCAGAGGGAGAAGCAAGCTCCATGCAGGGAGCCTGATGTGGGACTTGATCCTGGGTCTCCAGGATCAGGCCCCGGGCTGAAGGCGGCCCTAAACCACCGAGCCACCCAGGATGCCCCAAATTTGACATTTTAGATTCCTCATATAAGTGGTATCATGTAGTATTTGTCCTTCTGTGCCTATTTCACTTAGCATAATGTCTTCTAACTTCATCCATGTTGTTGCAAATGGCAAGATTTCCTTTTTTTAAGGCTGAATAATATTCTATGTATATAAATCATATTTTTGTTACCCATTCATCTGTAGATGAGGCATCTGAGACACAGAGAGGATATGTAACTTAATCAGGATCACATAATAATAAGTGCCTCTCTATATTCCATTCTGTGATACACATGAAAAAGCAATAAATTATACACTACAATATATACTTTGTTTATAGTAAAACTGTGAATCAAGTGTTTCAGCATGGTTATAGTTCAACCATTACTATATGCACATTAACTAATCACTTTGTAATTCAATAAATACCAAAGTCACTTGGTTTGGAAATTGTAATACTATCAAGGTAAATCAATACATGCAGAAAAATGCCTAATTTCACTAGTAATTAAGAAAATGCAAATTGAAAAAATATCATTCACACCTTTCAAATGGGAAACAACTAAAAATACTAATATAATCCAGCACTGGTGTAATATACATGCTCACACAGCTAGCTGGTGGGTGAAGAAGGTAAAGCTTTTCTGAGCAGGTGAATTTGGCCATATCTATCAAAATAAAATGAATGTACTTTTCAACCTAGCCATTCCATCTCTGGTAGCTATCTAAGAGAAAACCATACAACTCACAAAAAGGGGCTGTCATGTTTTTATTTTTTTAAGGCTTCTGAGATCCTGAGACATTTACAATGGAAATATTATTTATATACTTTCTGAGTAATTAAGAAATAGTAACTACTACTATGATGACAAAACTGTTGTTACACTTTTCAATGTCAACCTGAGTATACATAATTATTTCATTTTATTTCATATTACTAAGTTTAGAAAAGTATGAATTGTGAAACATATCTAGGCCGGATATGTAAACTACAAAAGGAAAATATTTGTGTTTGGGGGATAATTTAAAACTAGCTGATATAGCCACTACACATTCAAAATTAACACTTGATGTCAGGGCTTTCCCCTGCTCCAGGCAGGTTTAAACCCACCTGTGCCACCCTTAAGATACCCCACAATCTAAAAACTGCATCAGTTAAAAAAAAAAATTAAAAAAAAAAAAAAAACTGCATCAGGAATTTCCCCAATCTCTCATAAGTACAAACAGCATTAGCCTCATAGGCAAGTGTATAGGGACTGAGTAACCAGGCAACAGTACACTATTGAAACCACAATGTCATTTTTTCTTTAACTCTAGGGTCAAGTAATGCCAAGCATATATCTGAGGGCAGGTTCATTAGTGTTTGACTACGGTACTTTAGGGAATCCTTTTTTCCTCTATCTTACACATTTCACAAAACACCATTTTTATGAGTAAAAACACAAGGAAGAAGGCAAGAACTGGACACTCTGATAAAGTAAAACTAGTTGCTTTTTAAAAAATATATTTTCCTATACCAGATTGTTTTATCTACCAAATATGATCATTAACACAAAGTACATTGTTTTGTAACTGCTAAATGTGGCAATCAAATTACTGAGGAAAAGGAAGCTAGGTCCTTTTTTTAAAAAGGTGGTCATTTTGAATTTCAACTTCACACATTTTGAATTTTGAATTCATTCATTTGAATTCATTCATTTTGAATTTCAACTTCATTCATTTCTTCATTCAATTGTTAAATGTCATATAATTTATAGTATCCCTATTAGAGGCATTATTTCCACTTTACAGAGAAAGATGACACCTGAGAATTTGCCCAATTTATATACTTGCTCCTCTATGCAGATACTTAAACAATAAAAATGTAACATTTCCAAAACTAAACTATTATCATGCCCAGTCCTCCCTCTTTTAATAAATGGCACTACCATTCAGTCAGGTCAAAAATTTAGGCATCATCTTTCATTTTCCCCTTAATCTCACTATTCATTCCTTTTAATTCATAACCAAAACTTTTAGACTATCATTGTCTCTCACCCGGAGGAGTACAATAACTACCTCAAAAGTCTAGGTGCTTTCACTTTTGCCTTCTGCAATCCATTTGACACACAGTAGCAAAAACAGTATTTTAAAAAAAACTTAACTAGATCATGTAATTTTTCTACTTAAAACCTCTAAAAGCATCCCACTGCACTTAAGATGACTTGGTCCCCACTTCTCCAAATTAAGAACTAATAATCCTCTCATCCACCAAGTTATTTGTTTAAAGATGAATTATGTGACCCAAGCTGGGCCAGTTAAATCAGTATCAGGAATTCTACTATAACTATAAGAGAGGCAAATTTCATGAAAACTACTAAATTAGCAGCATAAACTCAGTAGCTTACTACATAAACTACTTTATGTAGTAGCCACCGTATCAGCACTTGGGAAGATATGGACTGAAAATAAAGATAGTTAAAAGAAGATGGAAGCAAAAGATAGCATTTTATACTGATCTGTGCTAGATATATCACTTGTGTTTATTCATTATTCAAGCATTAAAAACTTACTATATGTCAAGTACTATGCTGGGAAGACCCTGACAAGACTTGAAAGTAAAAGAAACTTTTTTCTAGATATATCAGAAACAGAAAAACGGTATTTCCCTAAAACACAGTTACTTTCATGCTTCTGTGCTTTTTCTCTTGTCCACTTGGAAAATTCTTACCCATTTTTAAACATCCACCTCAAATATTACCTCCTGAGAAGGCCTTTTTTTAACATATAGGTAAAGCCAATCCAGTCCCTACAATCTTTAATAGACTTCTGTTACAGGACTTACTAAGTCATCTGTAATAAACATGGGTTTATCTCAGAAGTCCACATGCAAAAAAAAAAAAAAAAAAAAAAGTCTACATGCAAATTATCCTTGTGCTGTAAGCTATTAGCATAGTGCTTATCAAATGGTAAGAGTGCTATGAATATCTGTTGGACGTAGAGGTCCATATTTCTTTTACATAGGGATAGCTTTATACAAATGATTCAAATGTAAGATATTACATTATTAGGTATCCAAAAAGTTATAAACAAAGAACTAAGAGGAAAAAGCCATTTTATCTTCATGGAAGATAAAAGAAAGCTTTACAGAGGTGACATCTTTGAGCATGGACTTTAAAAACTTCCTAGATATGGACATGGAATGTAAAAGCAGTCAGAGGAGAAGAGAGCATGAATAAGGAAAGGTGCAAGAAGTTGCAGAAGTGTGTGTCTAAGAATGCAGGGCAGTTCTGAGTGGTTGAAGATTCTGGTAATTACGAGGAACAAGGGTGAAGTTGGCTGTTTTTAGTTCATAGCAACACTCAGACATGAAAAGAATAATTTTTAAACATTTTTTTAAAAGAATAATTTTATTACTCTGTAGATATTTAGGATATGGAATTAAGTACCTAATGATGTTGAATTAGACTTTAACTTGCCTCAGAACACTGTATGATATAGTACAGACAAGTAAGTAAGACATACCTACTACTCTCCTCCCGAAGCTTACAACAAAAAAAGAGCAATGGACACAATGATAAACAATTTTTATGCAATCCAAACCTTAATACATCTTAAAATATTAAAAATCTGTATTCAGTGCTGAGTAAGTATTAAACATTGTGTTAAGAGCTCTAAATGTACTAAGAAAGTTAATTTTTTATAGCAAACCACTGAGATATGTCCTCTTTGCAGAGATGAAGAAAATGAGGCATGGAGAGGCTAAATAGCCTCGCAAGATCAGATTTAGTAAGTGGTAGATCTAGCATAAAGTGTCTCCTCACAAAGATAAAGAGAGTGAGTTTGAGTGAGATTTTCTTAAAGGCAGCAAAATTTTGTTGTAGTTTTTGAACTAGGTGCTTGGGTTACGCCAGGGAATAAAATAGGCATGGTTTTACTCCCATGAAGCATATATTCTAATGGGAAAGACAAGTAAGCAAAAACATAATTACAATTTGTGACCAGTCCTATGAAGGAAATAAACTGAGTTTAATGACGGAAACCAACAAAGTAGTGGAGACCTAGTTAGACTGGAAAATGGTGGCAGAGAAAGTCTTTCTAGGATGACACTGACCATGAGACCCAAACAATGGGAGCCATTCATACAAAAGATGTTCCAGATTGAAGAGTAAGTAAGAGGTAGGCAAGAGCCTTATGCACTTAAGTAAAGGAGGCAAAGTGTAATTCTCAGCAAATTCTATCTTATTTCTATCAGTTATATTTCAATTTAGTATTACCTAAAGCACACTTTAACCAATTAATAAAAGCACAACACTGTGCAGTTAAAATGTAAAGCACATAGTAGGTAAACTAAATTAAAATATTGGTAATTGTTATACATTTCCACATAGATTTGTATGTCACAGATATTCTAAATGCAAATACTAAAAAATAAAATAGTTTCTGTACAAGCATTTAAGTAGAGTCTTAATGACACATGTTGACAGTTAATACATTTAATAACAACATCATACAGACTGACAATATATACTATTTCTGGTAAATTACCTAAACATGAGTAAATCCTGGAGCCTAAAACTTACACCTTTGCTTTACAATAAGTAATATTTTGCCTTGAGATAAAATCTAGCTGAAAAGGAAAACCACTTTTACTATGATGTATCTAGTATACATAGTAGGTGCTCACTAAAAGAAATAATTTTTGTTTCATATTTAATTAATTACAGATACAAACTTAGGAGATCTTAAAAGATTAAAATAATGGTTTCCAAGTTGAAGAAATATTAAGCTCTGATAGTGTATATAATGAACTGATAACAGGAACAGCTAATTAATGTTTCGTAAAACTAGCATTCAAGTGTTACTGACAATTAGTTTTATCACTAAATATTAATTATAATTTTTTAAAGTTTGTTTCTTTTTATCCTTCAGATAAAATTTGTATTATAGAAAGGATACCTTCAAACAAGTCATAATGCTCTATCATGTCATTAAGGAAACACTGAAAATCCATCACAGATTTTAAGTACTTTAGAACCAAAAGTACCCATGAAATCATCTAGGAAAAACAACTACTCAATGCAGTATTCTCCAAAACAAAAATCTCTCACACATATTTGGAATTTTGAGAGAATTTCTATCCCTCCACAAGATGCTCATATCAACTTAAAGTACTTCTGATTTTCCCATTCTTATATTTAGAACGCTTAAGCACAGAATTTATATGAACCAATTATATGCAGTCTACTGGAAGTTATTCTATATGGTAACTTGAAGAGTTCCTTCTATAAACTTTATGATCATGTAATATCGATCACTGATGCTGTATTCAGAATTCTAATTATTTTTATAAAATAAAAAGTTAGTTGTGTGCTTCATTTCTACCAAAATTTGTGATGACCTTAACTTGGGAAAATAAAAAGTAGTTAATTTTTTTCATGTTTTGATTTATTACAAATTTCAAATGCTTATTAATCTGGAAATGATCCGACAATATTCTGGAACACATACACACTTGACAACAAATACTAGCACACTATAAATTTTTAACCCAAACAGGAATCTCCCATTTTTTAGAATAGCTTCTATCTCTTAACTTTTCCATAGAATAAGCAAGGTTTTATTAAAATGTCACCCCTGTGACATTTTGAACCAAGTATCTTCAGTATCTGCAATGCACAATTTTCATACAGCAAAAAATTTCAACGTGCAACTGAGTAGCTGATACTGAAAGATGTACCTCTAGAGATAGAGTGCACTTGCACCTAATTAGAACTGTTTGAAATTTTTCGCACTTTCAATAAAATCAACAAATATGCATGTTGTGTAATGTCATTTTCTGTGTCTTGATTTTACCATCAAAATATTTAACCTATTGTGTAAAGTGAGAGCAGAACTTCAGAAATAAAAAAATGTGGGTGATTAGCCTACTTACCTCTTTGGGTACAAGAAGGAACCTGTTACCTATTCAATACATACTGGTACATCTCAGCCTTTTTTTTTAAGTAAGCTCTATGTCCAACATGGGGCCCAAACTCATGACCCCAAGATCAAGAGTTGCATGTTCTACTGCTGAGCCAGCCAGGTGCTCCCATCTCAGCCTTTTGAAAGGAATCTAAAGTACTGTATGTAACACCATAACTATGATGTATAGAATATAAAAACTGTTTATTTTCTTCAAAATTTAAAGGAAATTAAAAATGGTTTTGAGTTTAGATGGCAATAGATGGCACATGGAATGGCCAGAAAGCACGTCATTTTTTAAAAAAACTTACATGATTATAGGGGATATTTTAGAAAAAAATAAAATATTCAAATAATTTTTAACATTATTTTTAAATTTCATTTGATATAAATGTCATTTTTTATAAAACTGACAGTAATATTATTAGAAAAAATATTTCAAGTTGTTTTAATACAGTAATTTTTAGTAATATTTGAAGTTCCAAGACATATTTTCGTTTGTAGGCATTTATATCATCTATGACTAGAGAGAATTAATCAGTTAGTTACCTCTTATAATGTGAAAGGAAATCTTTCAGCTAATTTGAGATAGTTCACACTACTGGCTTCCAACTTGGAAACTGAAAGGTGAGTCAGTCAGTTAAGCAATGGATGCCAAAAACTTAGTAGGCAGCAAAATCATAGCAGGAGTAGCTTAACAAGGTGATAATGGACAGAAATGCCATCCTTACTGTGCTATTGAAACATCTGTGTTTAATAGCCTTGATTTCCAATAGACACTTTTTTGGGTTCAAACTCTAAAGCAGAAAGAAAATTGCAGACCATGACAATGGGCCATTTCTGATCTTGGTCTCAAAAAATACACTAGATTCTGAAATTCAGTCTCTCCCAGCAGGAGTCAGACAGTAGAGGAATAAGGCAGCCGATATATTCAATCACTTATTTATTCATTAATTCTGCAAAGTGTATTCCTATCATAGGACAGGCATTGAGGCAGAAATGACTGAAGGAATTCACAATCTACTGTGGGTTAGAGAAACACAATGAGTAATGGCTGGTAAATTGGTTCTCCTAAAACAAAAAGCCATGATTTGGAGAGTTTGCCAATTTACATGGTGTAAATACTCCAATTGAGGCCAATTTCAAACTATCAACAATTTATCAGGTTCACAAAAGTCCTGAGTATCTAGCAATCAGCTTTCTTGCACTGACAGTAGTTAGCTCCAGCACTATACAACTAATGACTTCAAACAAAATTTTGCAGTTAAATCCAATAAGTGCTATAACAGATGCATGTTAAGCACTATGGTTAGAACAGCTGAATAGAATTCAATTTCAACACATGCTTTTTCTCCTACATTCTTTTTCCCCTTTACTGTTTAAAGTATTCTGTTCAGTTCTGTAGAGAACATAAAGATCAGTAGGACATAGCCTCTCTCTCCTCAAAGAGCTGAACAATGAACTAGGACAAGTATATAAATGAGCAGATGAGGCACAGTATCACTAAGTGGCATATAAGGGCAAAATGAAGTAGTAAGGAAATGTTACATTTTTAACAGGACAAAGAACTGTAGAAGATTTCCTGAAGGATATGTCAGCTGAGTATGGCCTTTCTTCCTGAAATTTATAGGGAGAACAGTATAAAGAGAAGTGATCAAACAGAGGAAGAGTTAAACCTTTTAAAATATAGTGATACATGTTCAGAGACAAATAATATCACTTAGTAAAGTCAGAGGTAAAGAGTATTTTAGTTATTAAAGTTATATTCACCTTTACTGTCTCATTTTCATTTGCATAATTAAATAATACCTGTTAGGCAAGTAATATTACCACTGCTAATCTTCCAGATGAGGAAAGAGTCTATATAGTGAGACGAAGGAGGGTAAGGTAGGCTTACTTCTCTGAAGAGGCCATGTGAATGGATTACAGATTTAGGAAATGAAATAAATAAATCATACAATGGCGAAAAAAACAATGACTTTATTGGGGACTCTTATAATCTGCATTAGTACCTATATTTACTTATATATTTTTCAAACATTTTTATTTTTTTTAAGTAATCTCTATACCCAACACAGGGCTTGAACCCACAACTCCAAGATCAAGAGTCACATGCACTACTGACTGAGCCAACCAGGTGCCCCGTATCTCTATTTATATAGCAGGAAGAGTGACTACACTCATCAAGTCCTACAGTCACATCCTCATCAAGACCATTGTTGGATCCCTGGGTGGCGCAGCGGTTTAGCGCCTGCCTTTGGCCCAGGGCGCAATCCTGGAGACCCGGGATCGAATCCCATGTCAGGCTCCCGGTGCATGGAGCCTGCTTCTCCCTCTGCCTGTGTCTCTGCCTCTCTCTCTCACTGTGTGCCTATCATAAATAAAGAAAAAATTAAAAAAAAAGACCATTGTATCCCACAGCTTCAGGAGGTGCCATTTTCAACCTACACAGCCATATGCAACAGGACTGACACTAGCAGATGTTATAAGAATACCTAAACAAATTAAAAGCAGGGGCTTGATTAGGTATTTGTACACCCATGTTCACAGCATCATTATTCACAATAGCCAAAAAGTGTAAGCAACCTGAATGTCCCATCAACAGATGAATGGATAAATAAAATGTGGTATATACAATATTATTTAGCCTTAAAAAGTAAATTCCAAAAAATGTTATGACATGAGGGCATTATGCTAAGTGAAATAAGCCCATCACAAAAGGTCAAATACTAACCCATTTATGTGAGGTACCTAGAGTAGTCAAATTCATAGAGACAGAAAGTAAAATAGCAGCTGGGGTAGAGAGAAGATTGGGAGTTACCGTCTAAAGAGTATGGAGTCACACTGTGGGAAGATGAAAACATTTCATATTTTCATGAAAGATAATGTTATCATGTTATCTCATGTTATCATTAGAGATAATGTGTACAAAAACAAACTTGTATACATATAAATAAGAAGATTTAAATTGACTTTCTTAATTTATTAAACACTCGGAATACACATGAAGATCTATGTTTAAATCACATTATATTTCTCATTATGTAAAATTTTATGCTTATAATACATGTAAATAAACAATTATTAAAGATATTTAATATTTTAAATGCATTGTGTTACATAACTGGTAGGTTATGTAAAAAACAAAACAAAGCAAAACAACAAATAAAACCGTGTACTCATTAGCAGCCATACCAGTGGTTCCCCTTTCTTCCACCATGTGTTCCTGGCAAACACTTACCTACTTCTTAATTTTTTAAAATAGACTTAACTTTTTTTAGCATAGCTTTAGATTCACAATAAATTTGAGCAGAAGGTACAGAGATTTCTCATATATTCCTTGCCCCCACAAATGCATGCCTTCTCTATTAGCAACATCCCCACCAAAGTAGTCTATTTATTACAATGGATTAACCTACATTGACTGACGCATGATCACCCAAAGTCTATAATTTATATTAAGATTCACTCTTGCTATTATAAATTCTGTGAGTCTGAATGACATGTATCTACCATTACAGTAGAGAGTAGTTTCACTACTAATCTATCTTTTGTCTCTATACATTTGCCTATTCTAGGCATTTCATATAAATGGAATCATTTAATGTGTGGCTTTCTGTGTATGGCTTCTTTCACTTAGCATAATTTTGAGATTCATCTATGTTGTAGCATATATCAGTACTGCATTCCTTTTTTATGACTGAATAATATTCCATTTATGGATATACCATATTTTGTTTATTCATACATCAGATATGTTGGTGGATGTTTGGACTGTTTTTATATTTTAACTAATAAGAATAATGCTTCAGTGAATACTCACATACACACTTTTGTGTGAACATGTTTTCAATTCTTTTGGTACATGCCTACAAGCAGAATTACTAGGTCATATGGTAACAACTTTTTTAGCTTTTGCAGGAACTGCCAAACTGTCTTCCAAAGCTACTGCATCATTTTGCATTCCCGCCAGCAATATCTGAGGGTTCTAATTTTTCAACATCTTATCAACATTTGTTATTGTCATCTTTTTTTATGCTAGCCATCCTAGTGATATGAAATGCTATCTCATTCTGGTTTTGGTTTGCAATTCCCTAATGACGAAAGACGTTGAGCAACTTTTCATGTGCATACTGTATCTTCTCTTGAGAAATATCCATTCAAATCCTTTACCCATTTTTAAATCAGGTTATTTGTTTTTTCATTGTTGCGTTTTAAGAGTTTTTTATATATGCCATATACAAGTTTCTTACCAATAAGTGATATAGAAATATATTCCTCCATTCTGTATTTTCTTCACTTCACTGATGATATCCTTTGAGGCATAAAGGTTTTCTCATTTTTATGAAGTCCAATTTACCTATTTTTCCTTTTGTTGCTTGTCTTTTTGATACCATATCTAAGGAAACCATCACCTAACCCAAGGTCACAAGGACTTATTCCTATGTTTTCTTCTACAAGTTTTATAGTTTTAGCTTTTATATTTAGGTCTTTGAACCAACGGATTAATTTTTACATATGATGTGAAAGAGTAGTACAATTTTCTTTTTCATGTAGATATCCAGTTGTCTCATCACCTTATGCTGAAAACACTATTCTTTCCATATTTAACTGTCATGGCAACCTCGCTGAAAATTAATTGACCTTGAGTGTAAAGGATTTATTTCTGGACTTCCAATTCGGTTCTACGGATCTACAGGTGTATCCTTATGGTGGTGGTACCTTTATAGTCTTGATATTCTCATAGAATTTTAATTCACTTACCACAGGTAAAACTAATGGCACTAATATCATTTACTTTTATGTAACTCAACATTTAAAAATCTTATGTATTAGAAAGGCTTGCTAGTTTATGCAATTCACCTTTAAAGTCTTCTTACATCATATGTATTCAAGGTTAAAGTCTACTTTAAGATAAAAATATAATTCTTTATTATTCGAAAAAAAATTTCAATTCTAAACATTCAAACACCCTGACAAGAGAGGCCTCTATTTCAACCTTGAACATCTTGAATAACACCTTAACTATTAAAGGGATATCTACATTCCAGAGTGACTGATACATACACATATATACACATATCTATACACTGTGACCACCTATTGACCAGTTTTGTCTCTCCCCCATCTCCACTTCACATACAAGGTTCAACTGAACATATGAGATTTCTAAATTCACATGTAACGATCAAATTTTAGAAGCAGGAAACACCTCTGAAACCATTTCCGATTTGTCATAAATGACCCAGATCCAGAGTAGTTAAATGAATTGCCCAAACTCATATAGCTAAGAAAGCAAAATATCAGATATTAGAATCCAGGTTTCCCAATTTCTTTTCAACTACTAGATGGTGACTCATGTAAATATTTGCTCATTCAACATTTATACAATGCTAGGTACTACATTTAGTGCTATAAATATGAAGATTAAATGACTGAGATCCTACCCTCAAGAAGCCTACCACAAGAAGGAAAATAAACACAAAACAAAAGGATAGACATGCTGCAATAGAAGTATACAGCAGGTTCAATGGGACGTAGGGATTTTACACATACTTTAAAGTACCAAGACATTTTACATTTTCACCAGCAAAAAGTTTGAGTCTCTGCAGTTATGCATCATAAAAAAGTCAAACAAATTCAAAAGAAATACCAAGCCACTCAGGGCCAGATGATCTTGCAGCATGGTAACAGTAGAAGATTAGAACTCAGATTCCCTACACCATAGTATAATGATCTTTCCACTATCACATGCTAACTAATTGTCACCTGAGAAATAGTTTCATTAATATCTGTGATTGCAACTCATAGATTCAGAAAACAATTTTTAAAAACCAGTTATAACTTCACTTACAAAGAAAACACCAGGAAATAACTTGGCAGATATAACAACTTAAGGATGACATAAATCTATTTTAAAGTTGGAATTTGTGGTGCCTGGGTAGCTCAGTGGTTGAGCATCTGCCTTCTGCTCAAGTCGCAATCCTTGGGTGCTGGGATTGAGTCTCAGACCAGGCTCCCTGTGGGAAGCCTGCTTTTCCCTCTGCCTGTGTCCCTCATGAACAAATTTTGAAATCTTAAAAAATAATAATAAAGTTGGAATTTTATTTTGTACTTTTTGTGCAATCCATCTCATTTTTAACAAGTGAGAATTTATATAGCCAAATCAGAGAGATCCTCTCATAACCTCTTCAAAAAAGTATCTATTTATGTCAATGTTAATACTTGAAATGCTTGAAATATTCAGAAATACTTGAATGACTTCACTTTTGCAAATGCCTTCATGTACAAATAATCTCAATGAGTTATAGATTCTTTTTTAATTCAGGCATTCATTAAGCTTAATTGATTAATTAAGTGGTAGGTCCAGAAATAAAGAGATGAATCTGATACTTTTCCTGTTCTTAAGGTGCTCTTAGTCTAACAAGGGAAAAAAATAAGTAAACTGATAACTGCAAATGAGTGTGGCAAATGCTAAGTCAGATATGTATTCACAGGGAGAGGAGAAGTTCAGGAAAAAGAAAATTACCAAAAATTTAACTACCCAGATTGAATACCCACTTGCCCCAATATCTGACTTCCAATTACTTTTGGCAGGTCCAACAAATCAATTTGTCTCCTTCATAGGACAAAGACTGCCCATACGTGAGGTCATTCAAAAAGAATATATTAAAAACCATCATTGTCTCTAAAGCTAGTTCCTGGAAATCTAGAATAACTTCTGAGCAACGGAGGATATACATATCAATAACAAAGATGACTAATTTGAAGGCATGGATATTCATTTAAATTTATGACATGTAAGCATGTTAATATATCAATCACTTTTAGTCATGCTCTACATATTGCTCCATTCATTATATATAAACATTATGGTTACAGTATTTGAAATTACAATTACCAACAGAAATTAGGGCTTATAAGACATTTTATATATTTCTGAAATTTCAAATTCCAAGCAAAGTGATCCATGTGCATATCTGTTATCAGCAACAAAGATTTTTACCCAACAAAATAGCAGCTTTAAAAACACCTTAATTAAAAAATAAATAAATAAATAAAATAAAAAAATAAAAACACCTTAATTAAAATTCCCTTGTTTGCAACGTGAAGCATAAGAGAAATAACTCCCAATTCAACAGAAATGAACTGATGTTTAACTGATATTTTATTATAGTAATAATTATTATTAGGCATTACAAACATACCTCTTAGTGGGAAATACTTTTTTTTTAGGCAAATGCAGGCATGTAAATAAATGTAAAGTGCTTTTGATAAAAGGATATGAAAAGCACTAGAAAAAAATGGCAACAGCATAATTTGAATTTAACAATATACAATCTGTAACTTTAATGTTCCTGAAATGCAATTTTTATAAAGTTGTTAACAAGAATCAGAAATGCACTATCTCATTCATTACTGTTTTTATTTAATATTATTTTGATAATTTTTCTTTCATAATGATTATAGGATCTCTTCTATATTAACTGCACTATCATAAATGTGATAACAATATACTTGCAAAAGAATTATGACAAGTATTAAATCGATGAAACAGAAAAAAATCAAAAAATGGAAGGAGGATGAGAAAGTCAACTATAAGACAAGATTTCAATTTATCTGAAATAAAGCTGTAGTTTGGAATATAAATCTTTAACTTTCTTATTATGTTGTTAGGAGTTTCCAATGGTGCCATCTTGGACAGACATCCACTGGACTAATATTTAGAACAGGCTTAGCTCTATCAGAGAAAAGAGAATTACATAAGTGGATAGAAATTAATGCTCTGGAAATGTGACATAAAAGGTCTAGCGGGTATGTAAAAATCCTAAAGCTGTGTATCTTTAAAATCTATAAAACAGAAGGTTCAGTCTCTTTTATAATATGGTTTCTCTCTTTCTAGCTACCTGCTTTTCCTTTTTTAACTACCTATGTGCAAAGCAAAGCAAACTTTATCAATATTATTAAATATTCTCCTCACGGACAACTTGAAAAAAAACTCAGAATATATCAAATAAGAAGTCATGGTACTCTCTAACATGATCTCTAACATTGAAACAAAAACTACTGATGCAGGACAGAATCTTATTTAGAACATTTTCTTGTCCTCTCACTCCACTGGCTAATCCTGGGCTTTCTCTGGAATCTATCTTATGTTGCACTTCAAAAATACATACTTAAGATTTACACTTTCCCAAATGGAGGTTATTTAATCCTAAATATCAACCTCCCACACACACACACACACACAAATATAAGCCCCACTGTCCTTTGTACAGTCTTTGTTTTAAAGGGAGAAAATATTTTCTTGGATAACCACAGTCATTTCAGTAGCTTAACTAGAAGGTTCCTCTCTCATCTTCTAGAACTGGTCAAATCAAATTTATTTCTTCACTGTTTTGTTTTCTTTTTTTTTAAGTCTCTACATCAACCCCAACAAACATCCGGCTTTTATTCTTATGCCTTCAATTACTTTCAATTTGTGGGCATTTGACTTTCCTGGCATAAAGTTTCTAGGAAATTATTCTATAATCAGTATGTAGAAAAGCTGTAGCCAAACAGAAAAATATTCCTTCCTTGACTTGATCTACCTGGATACCATACCTCTGGACAACCCAGGCTAAAACTGCTGGCATTTAAAAAAATTCTATTTTGTACTCCAAGTGCAAATCTAATTTGTTTTCCACTGTCACTCATAGGACTTTCCCAGCATTACTCTTCTCCAAAGTACCTTCTTCCTTCATTTCCTTCATCCCTTTCCATCAAGTGTTCATGTTCAGTATTATTTTTCCCCCTGCTCTCCCTCCACCCCCATGCATAAGCTGTAAAATAGATGTAAAGCTTGGTGTAAGTCCAAAAATTTTATGATCAAAATACATACTTAGCAAATTGTTTGGCTAAATCTTTCATGTATGATGAAAGATTATTACCACAATTCATTAGCAAATTATAGACTTTGAAATGTAGGCAGACAAATATTTGGCCCTGTATCAATCAATTTGGACCAGCTGGGTAGAAATTCACACAATCCCAGGAAACCCGGGAAGTGAGGTGCTCTTTCATTTTTCATTCACTTGAAACATTAAAGAAAAATTATCATTCTATAAAAATGTCCACTTCTCAAGATTTTAGCAGAGCCATTTTAGATTGAGTTTTATTTTCAGTCGATTAATACTTTAGTGACCAATAAACTGATCATTTTTCTTGCAATCAATTGCAGGAAGAACAGTGCCTGTGTATATTATAGACACCTTAATATTTGACCATTATACTCCCGTTTAAAAGCTTAATATTGAATAATGGTTCTGTTGCCCTAAATCGGGGAAGGGTATACTTCTACATACACTAAATCAGCTTGGAGACTAATTTTGCAGTTATTCACAATAAATATCATTAACATTCCTTCTCTGAGCCTTTCTAGCCTAGTAAGGTGACCCTGTACAAAGATTCTGATTGATCCTATGTCTGCCTGTTTTGGTTAAGCTACAAGGCTGTATATGGGGACAGCTGCACTTTGGGAGCAACTTAAAACAAATTTCATCTTAGTGGCATCTAATCCAGTGCTTGGTACAAGACGCATGGAAAAGTCAGTGTCAAAATTAAACAATGCCGGCTTTGCAATGAACAGATGCTTTTGCCTTGCAGCTGTAAAAACCTTAAAACAATCCAGTACTCTACTGTCTGGTCACGCAATGATTACAAAGCAAGGAATACATTTTGTCATTTATAAAAAATGTTTGCTACAAGCTTTTAAAGTCTTTTCTTTTAAAAATATTTTTTTAAAAAAGGAATGTATTGAGAGTAATAATAAGGCAATATAACTCTAAACTGAGTTATAGGGTTTTTAAGTTTTATTTTTCCATACTAAGTATGTTTGAAAAAGAACTCCTTGACTAGGCAATATTAAGTTATACCCAAAACACATTAGACAAAAGAAAAATGATCATAAACAGATGTTGTAAGGGGTTATGACCAAATAATCTTTGATATATAAGGATAAACATGTAAATAATTTTCAACATGCAGGCCTTAATATACCTTGACTCAATCTAGGTTATGTTTATGAGCACTCTACATTCACTTATCCATCCTTTCATTTAGTTCTCTCTCTCTCTCTTTTTTCCCTCTCTTTGCTGGGGATGGTTCAGGAAAAGAATGAGGTTATTATTCTTATTTTATGGCTGGAGGATACTTAAATGTTAAAATATTTCTCAGCTTAAGTAACATCATACCTATCAAGTCTATAAAAAAAAATTGTAGCCTTTTCCAACCCTCCCCTACAGGACACATGGTCTCTGGCATTCAGGAATCTAGGGTTAATATTTTAATACTGAAATAAACTCTTCTGCATGAGGAGAAAGGCTCCAACTACTATGCCTATGAAACCAAAGAATCAGCCCTACCTAAGTAAGTGTACCATCATGGTCAATCCATGTCTGCTAACTGAAGTTCTAGACTTAAAGGTAGTTTTTTATGGTACCTACAAGAAAGAGAATCTACTAGTCTTACCTTCAGTTTAAACAGTCCACTGCAAAAAAAAAAAATTTTTTTTCAGTAAGTTTTCCTAATCATTCATATTTTTTCTAGAAATCCTTTTCTCCCAAAGGATATCAATTCATTAATACCTCATTGCTTATAAATTTCATTATATGTTTTGTTGGTTGAAGGTTTGGGGATTCCCTTTATGTTCTTCCCCACCTCAAAATTTATATTTCAATGAATGAAGCCCAAAGTAATGACATTAATAGCAAATGAATCTAATTTTATTTTAAATATCACAGAAGGCATGTTATGCTACCCTCTTTATTAAAAGTCTTTGAAAAATAAAACTTAAAATGTTTTTGTAGTTGTTCTTACATTACTACATTTTATTTCCTAAGAATGTAATTAACATACGTTGATATATAAGTGCTTATTAGTGCTTCATGCCTTTTAAAGTATAAATTTCTAGACATTCATTTAAAGAGATGGGCCAAACTTAGAAACAGTCTTCTCTATGAATTGTTAACAATTATCTTTAAGTTATATCTTATTGGCATAATTTTATTATATTCTTTGCTAATAACTATAATAAAATGAACTTGAATTACAGTGTTAAGCACACCCTCAAACAAAAGTAGACTATTTCAACAAAATGTATCACAAGAATTAAACTTAAAAGTATAAAAACATACAAAATTACTGACATGCCCTAGGTGTGATCCTTTGTATCTTAACCCACATTGCTTAGAAGAATTCATTATTTTACAGTGTCCATATTCCAAATTACAATTGTACATAAACAGCTTGAAGGATAAGAATAACTATAAATTCACACAAATTCGGTTTGCTCTATTTTCTTGTTATGTCATTACAATTTTGGTTAACAATCAGAATTATGCTAACAAGAACTATGTGAAAATATTTTGTCTGGAAGTGTATTCTAATTTAAGGTTATTAATTATACAATTCCATTCACATTTAATCGACTTTAATATACTATATATTTTTATGGGACTGGGTAGAAATTTGCAAAAATGGTTGGCTCAAATAAATGGTTCTCTATTAAGTGCATTTTATCCTTTTGGGTTCACTCAGTAACAGCAATATATTTTTAAAGTATATATTTTACTCAAAAAATACATAAGTAAGTCACAAACCAAAAGCTAACAGATGTGTGACTTCTAATTAGTTATAATAATCTCTGCTTCAATGCCATTAGAATGAGCCTTTCTTTTCTTTTGAAAACTAAAAAAGCTTTCCTTTGAATTTTAAACTGTCAGGGTGCTTCAAAGTCAATGTACAAAATCTGCTTTGATTAAAATTTTAGACATCTACAGTGATAACTTTATGAAAGGAAAATATTAAATTATAATTATCCTAAACAGACACAGTCTTGTGAAACTAACCCTACATTCATGTTAAAACACAAAGAGTTGAATATAATGAATTTGATTCATCCTCGGACACAAAGCTTCACCACAGTAAACTCAGTCAACTGTTGCTCTTGCGCCTATATTCATGGTGCTTAAATAGCGCACTTTAAAACAAAAAAAACTCCAATTGGCTTTTCATATATCCACCCTCCCCAAAAATAACGCACTTGAAAAACTCAAATGATATGAAAGGCTTCAAGGCCTCTTTTCTCCCTTTCATAGCCCTTTTTTTTATTTCTGTTTGCAGTAATCTGCCTTTCTCTTTCTCTTTCTCATTGCTACAGAGCAAGCGAGGAGGCTCAGAGCTTTGAAAAGGGGGCTCAGTGTGTAATGGGTCCACTAGAATTAATTTACTTGCACCAAATCCATTGAGCACAGAGGGGTTTTTTTCCTCTTCTCTCTCTCTGTCTCTCTCTCTCTCTTCTCAAATCATTTGGAGTCGAACGCAGCCCCCAGCCTTTGTAATTCTAGTAAAGCACTTAAAGTGCACAGTAGGTGTTCATGAGGACCATCTGGTCAAAAGCAAAACAAGCTGCTGATTTTGCCTTTGAATAGAATGAAGCAAGTGTGAATTAGTCTCTTCAATTAGCACTATTACAACCTGTCAAGTGCATATTGTAAAACAGGATTATTACAGTATTGGTCACCAGTGCAATTATTTACTCTCTGCCTTTTCTTGCATATAAAAATGTCTTATGTTTATTAGTTTCTGATAACTGAACATAATTTCTCTTAGCCCAGACATTTCAAAACTACCAACACACAAATCACAGATTATGAAAGCTAAGATGATGTTAGGATACACATATCTTAAGTAACAAAGGACTAAAGCATTGCCCTTAATTCTTAACAAAATTTCATTGTTTCTATCCTCTTGAAAAGTAGGTGAAGAAATAGACCTAAAATGGGGGGAAAATTTTCCCATAGAGATTATTCTAAAATAGTTTTGGAGAGAGAAGAAGACTTGTCAGCTCCAATTGCATGGTAAATATTACTTAAACTTATTTCCTAAGGGGATGATTTATTAAGAATCACAGGTAACCTCAATATTTATTAGACAGTCATTAGGAATTTGATCACTTAAAGTGGTATGACTTCAACAGATTATAAAATGCAACTTGAAACCAATAATATACATGCATATTTAAAAGAAACTTGTAATCTCCTTTTCTAAAAGCTGAATAAAGGCTTCATGGCCCAATTGCTTAAGAAATTATATCTCATTCTTGCTAAGATGTCATTTGTGATTTCAAATTGTAAAAAATCAAACTATGATATATGCTAATTAAAATGGGTTCATTGTAATTGAGTTTATACATGCCATTTACCGTGAAGTAAATTTATAAACCACTTAAACTTTTAATTAAATAAGCACACAATTTAATTTACCCTCTTGCATACGCATATTCTCAGCTACTCTACTCTTCAATTCTGTGCCAGCACCCCCCCAAACTGGAAAACAAACAAACAAACAAACAAAAAACAACTATACTTAAAACATTTACAGAAAGGTCATGTTAGTTAAGTAGTTATAGTCAACCCAATACCAGAAAATTGCTTATTATTACAATCAGTAAAAAAACAAAAAACAAAACCCCAAAACTACATATTTAATACTGTTAATGGTCTCCAGCATCAGAGAATGGTTTGAAATATGCTAATCAAGTAAATTCAGAAAGTATCAAGTAGAAAAACAGGCACAAAAACCTAACAAAAGTTTCAAATTTGCAGAATCAAAACTAGCCTCATAATTTCACAATTATTTAGCCAAGATTATTTTTAAAGACTGGTCTGATTTATGTATTTAGTTCACTTCTTGTTGCTAATTCAAACTATTAGCTTCTCACTTGACAATCACTAGTAACAGTAGTGAAATATTTTACTATTCTATGCAAGATATATCTTTATAGGTCATCAATTTTTCCCTTTCATTCCCCTTAAGAACTAAATCAACATTAATAAGAACAGTGAGAATTTTAGAGTAAAGCGAAACTTGGAAGAGGATTTAAATAATTCCAATAGCTATTCATCATGCTTCTCGCCATAACAGATAAGTAATACTCCATGATTCCATACCAAGAATGCTTAGGTTTCTTATCATTGTTATTCTGGGTCATGTGTGTATTCCTTAAGTTTGTATGACACCTGCAAATAAAAGTGGGTATTTTGCCTAAAAGAAGCTTTTGCAATAGTAATATGGACAACAAAGAATTAGTTTCCAAGAAAAGTTGGCTTGATTTCAGGGACTTCATATCCTTTTCCACACCTGGGTTTAGGATTTTACAGTAGGCAAATCAATCTTTTTTTCCCTTAATTTAACCAATCCCAAGTGCATTTGTAATCACAGATCTTAATAGTATTAGACAGTATTACTAGAATCTGTATGATTAACTGTTAAAAATCTGAATTCTCAATGTAGAAAATTCAGTAAAATAAGGTAAACTCACTTAAATTTTCAAAGAAATTCACTGTTTTAAAGTGTGGCAAGTAACTACTTCAGGACCCAAAATGGTGGAAAGACAGATTGTCACAAATAATTGTCATATTACCTGATAATTTCACAAACTATTTGTTGAAATGGAAAATGAGAAAGGATTTTTATTCTCATGACTACTTGCAACTTTCCAGTCTGACCTTTTTTATACTATTACTGCCTTTTCTTCAAATAGAAAGATAATGTAAGTGGAATGATTTGTAAAGAGCTTAAAATACCCCTCAATATCTAACTAGCTTAAATTAAAATCCAGGGCACCCAAAGGACATAAGTCATGCATTGTGAGGCAAGAGACCACAGAGCCAGAATGAACAAACACTTGCACAAGTATCGGTTTATCACCACTAACTTGCATGAACATATGGTCAATGAAGAGTTTATTTGAAATTCAAACTGCATCTAAGTTCTATTTTCTAATTCAATATTTAAAAAAGTATATTTTGTCTAGTTAAAAGCTGAAATCATCATGTCTTTTTCAACCCTATTTAATGGAAATTTCTCTTTGAGGGAAAAATATTACAAAAGCTTTTTTTATATACACAAGACTTTCAAAATTTAAAAATACCAAAAAATGGGCTGATTTTTCACCTATAACAAAATAGTAATTCCTACCCTGGAAAAAAATCAGGGGTTATTTTCTTCCTTTCCCTCATATATTGGTCAGAATTCATTCTTGGAACTATTAAACAATACTGAAAAGAGACTTCTAAAACTGATGACAGAAATTAATTTATAATTTAGGATATATGGAATCATTAAGCTTCCACATTAATAGCAAAAATTCTAACATTTATAAAATCATACTGCAAAATCATATCAACTTTGTATTTTTATTGTGTTGCAAACTGACTTTCAATCATACAACAAAAAAGGCATATACTTGAGTGTCACTGTGGGTTGCATGGCTGTAGCATAAGAGCATCTATTCCTCCTGAGTCATTCCCTTGGTCTCCAAATATTCCAGAGGTTGAAGAAGAAAAATCTTAGGATTAGGCTTACAGAGTGTGATCCTAGGCCCAGAGATTATAATACATATTCTTTTTTCTAAATTGTACAGAATAAAAGGGTCTACAAGCACCTGTCTCACAAAAAGCACTGATACTAGAAATCGCATTTATTTTGTCCTGGCACCTAGCATTTCAAAATATTATTTTTAAATTAATTAATTTAAAAGGGGGTGGGGGGAGAAAAAGAAGAAACCAAACTCTTGTGAAGAAATATATAAGAATATCTATCTCTACAAAAATATTTCTGGGACATTTGAAAAAGGTTTACTGTTTACAAGTCCTTGAAGCTTAAAATATATTTGATAATCTAAATAGCAGGCCATGGAGAACAGTTTCAGCCAACTGTGGCGCACAATGGCACATTTACAGAATTTTAAATATTTCTTTTAATAATTGATGTAGTCATTTTGAATCATTCTGCATAGGATATCAGGTGTGAGCAGATTGCATTAACGCTGCTTAAACATTTCAACTTGTCAGTATGGCCAACTCGATTTCGGAAATATTTGCAGTATTTTCCCATCGAAACAGTAATAAAGGCAAAATAAATATATGCCACTACTTTATAATCACCGAACATTAATGAATATTTTATGTCTTTTTAAATCTCCCTGTTTAATTTAAAAGGGTGAAATTAAGTCTCCTCCCTGCAATATGCCAATTATCTGTAAATCAAACAATAACTTGGCCATTATGCTCCTTTTTGTTAATATAAGAGAAGCTAATTTGAAAACACCGAATGACATTTTGACTATCAGTTTAATAGTCCTTTCTGCCCTCTTGTGGGAGAAAGTTGAAACACACTCAAACTATAGAAATGTTCAAAAAAACTGTAGAAAAAAATAGAAATTTTGGTTATAAAATTTCAATCAGAAAGAAAAATAAAACAGTGTATATTTATCCATCATGCATTATATTAGTCTTCAATTCAAAAAAGTAAATCAACAACAGAATGAAATTTATTTTGTATTATTTTTGCTTTTCTTGATTAAAATGGAGTTGTTACAAAAATAAATTTCCTTAATTACATCCAGTATATAATTTAAATTTTACTACCATGAAGTTACCAGAATAAATATGCAATAGAGTCATAGTTAAGCATTATTTCTAATGTAAAAACAACAATGATTCTCCAAGGAATTAAAAATTTAGAGACTAGAACACCCATTATTATAGAGGTTAAAATGAAATGGCAATCAATATGTTTAAAATCCTGGGGAAAAAATAACTCAAACTTACGATTCAAACTTGGGGCCAAGAAAAATATTAAAGATTTTAATTACTAATCAACAAACTATTCAAGTGATAAAGAGAGAAAATAAACTTCAAACAATGAGCTACTTATGCCAAATTCAGAAGTTGAAATTCATTGACAAAACATCCAAAAAGGAAACCATTAATATTCTAACCACTACCAAAACAATTCATATATGTCTGAAAAATGACTGGGTGAAATCAACTCATTCTTTCAATATGATATTAATAATTATCTTAAGCGATGTAGTCCAGGAAAAAATTTCTGAAATAATTCAAGTTAAGCATAATTAATTATCTTTATAAAAATTAGACAAACAATTGTTTTCACAACTAATAAGAGGTAATGTGTCATAATCATCATTTCAGTGTTTCTAAACATAAGTACTGTCAAAGCCTTATACATTTTTCTGCCATGGAGATAAACTACTGGCTTTCAAGTGGGTGGGGCCACAGGCAAAAAGGTACCTTAACTCTCTTGGGGGCAGTTCATTTTTGAAACAGTGGCCCTGGTTGGCCACACTGAGGAAAATATTGACACTATAAATAGACTCTTCTCAGATATTCCAAGCTAAAGACTGACAGTCTCCAAAAGCACCTCACGAATATTGCCTAACATTGGGATTGAGCTACTTAAGAAAATCCTCCTGAAACTCCTTTTGGAAAAAAGACAGGGTACACAATATAAATAATATATTTGAGAGCAACCTTTCAAATAAAATATAAACATGTTCGAAAATGCATGCTGTCAACAATTTCCAAATTAATATTTTGAATCATTACTAAAAAAACCATAAAATATATTATATAACAATGAGTTATTTTTAAGCAAGTTTTCAAGTTGACTATTTTAAGAGTTATCAAGAGCTCCCATTTACAACATCTATCTTTCTAGGTCAAGTCATTTAATATATCTACAGTAATCATTGATGCTCCAGTTAATTAAAATTAAGAACCCAATAATGAAACATAAAGAGAGTTTCCAACTAGAACAGATAAGCCCTCTTTAACAGGGTCAACATTAGCTATAATGAGCTACCTTTATTCCTTAGCTGTGAGACATAACTCACCTCTTGAATAGTACTGCTTCCTGAGAAGTTCAGGTTGTACTCCCGCTGGACTTCTCGGTGGGTGATGATCAGCATGAAGTTTTGATTTAATGACTCCTGCAGGGCACTGAAAGGGTTGAAAGAAAAACAAGGAACTCTGAGATGAACATGTTCTAGCTTGCTTTACAGCTAGCTGCAAAAACCCCAGGAGTACCATAACCTCCACACAGGCATGTCCGGGCCCAATGTTATCATCTTTGCAGCTCCTAAAGGCAAGAGAACATGCTGAGAGCAACCAAGGGGAGCTAATCTGTTAACTCTTTCTCTACCAAGGTGTTTTTAAACTTCAATTCTAAACATTTTGCATACATAAGAATTTTCTAGAAGATATATGCTATTGTCTAAGTATTTCCTCCAAGAGAATCAAATTTTTCAATTATATAAAATTCCAAATATGTTACTAAGATGCATATTCAAAGGCTTTAGTTCAAATCCAAGTGAAATGGTTTTAGAAGAACAGAAATATAAAACTCATGAATGTTGTATTAGATTAGAAATATGGTTTTAGTAAAAATTCAGAAGATACTGACATCTACTGAACTTTAATTGCTATATCAAAATTACTTCAAAATGTCTGTGCTTTCACTTAGGAATCAGAAATACATAGAATTTAGAAATTGGGGAATTAAGAGCAACATTAACCAAAAAATGTTAGAAAGGTATCAGAACCATGAAGAGTAAATGAAATTAAGCACATAAACTAAGAAACCTAAGTCATAGTTCTATTTGTTTATGACAATATTAATTTGTTTAAGCATTATCAACACTGAAAATAAAAATCTGCCTCTATTCTGTATGAATAATCTATACTGGCAGCCTTGAGTATAATTGTGCCATGCTTATGGAATTGGGAAAACAATTTCAGTATGGTATACAGTTCTAGCCTCCGTTACTCCTCCTTTGCTATTCTGTAACCATGTGATAAACATACATAAGATTAGGATTAGGCAGTTAATCTGTCTGTCCCGTTGTCTCCTATGGAGTTCCTAGATTAATTACAGACTAAAAATACCTAGGAAACAGCAATACATAGCATGAAATATTATTGATCAAAATCAAAGGAAATGATACCAAATTAAAAGAGTTTAAGTAGGATTCTTTGTCACTGTATCCTTAGCACTTAAGCATAATGCCTGTCACAGTGTAGATAAATATTTATTGAACAATGAATAAATTGTAAATTTCCAGAAAAAGTCTTATTCATCTTTGTATTTCACAAAGCAATACTGCTTTCTGGAAAACTACTAGGGGATTAAGATTTTGATTTTGATTCATGTAGTTATCACATTAAGTCAATGTCTGCATTATTCCATGTGCGAAAGAAACCAACCCAAATAAATGCATAGATTCTGTCCATTAAAAACTTCTCAGTCTAAGAAGGGTAGACAGATACATAAATAGCCAAAGTAAAATGTAATAGGTACAAAAAAAAAAAATAGGTAGGAACAGGTTGGGTGGGGTGGGGGGGTGAGATAATGAAAACTGAGAAGGAAGCACTTAACTGTCTCAGTGAAAGAGGGAAATGGTTAGGGAAAGCTTCAGAGGAGAAGAAAGATATAAGTTGAAATATAAAGGATAAGTAGGACCTTTGTGTTTGTCATTTGTAAGGCATGAAATTTTTGCTTCATTTGGGAAAGAGAGAAGGGTCGCACTTTTTAGACAAGGAAATAATAAGTAGAACAACACAGGACATTCATTCACTCAGTTGACATGTATTTATTGAGCACCTATCTAGGTTCTAACTGCCAGGGATACAGTAGTGAACAAGAAAAACATGATCCCTGCTTTCATGTAATTTACATTCCACTAAAGGAGACAGAAAATAACCAAATAAATGTTTTTTAGAGAATACTAAGTGTTGTGAAGGAAATAAAACAGATTACAATTAAAAAGTAACAGAGGGGCAGGATGAAGGGAATTATTTTCAACATAATAGTTAGGGAAGGCATCTCTGAGGAAGTGCCATTTAAGTTGAGGCTGGTATGATAAGAAAGAGATAGCAGCAGTCTGAGCATGTAGGTCCTTACAGACCATAGTAAAGAACTTGATATTTATAGTAATTGCAAGGGGAAACCACTGGAGGTTTTACGCAGGGAAATAGTTAAGAACTGACTTACGTTTACATGTATACAATATTATTCTGGCTGCCTGGGCTATGGTGAATAAAATGTAAAGGCAGGGAGAGTTAGGAGACTTAGGAGGCTAGTCCCAGCAAGAAGTGGTGACTTGAACTACTAGGGGCAAAGAGGGTGAAGAGCTGTCAGGTTCAGATGTCTTTTAGAGGTAGAAGCCAGACAAATTACTAATGAAATGAGAGAAAACATATTCCCAAGTTTCTGGTCTAAGCAAATGGAAGGAGGGAATTACATTTAACAAGGAAAACTGGGGTAAGAACAGGTTGGGTGGGGAAACTAAGAGTGAAGTTTTGGATATATTAAGTTTAAGATGCCTATTAGACATCTAAAAAGAGATCTCACGTACAGTTGTACACAGGTGATGGTCAACGAAGCCAGCTTACAGCAGAATTCATAGCACAAAGACCGTATTTAGATTTTGTGGGTGAAAGAAATAACCTAGAGAAATACATTGCTTAGAGAAAAGGAGAGAGGCCGGGATGGAGTCCTACACATTCCAATCATTTGAAATCAAGCAGAAGAGTCAGAGCAAAGGAGAATGATAAATGGTCAGTGAGTTAAGAGAAAGATCAAGAAAGTCTAGTAACTAGACTGCAGTAATTGTTTCGATTAGGAGGGCATGAGCAATTATGTCAAGTGATGTTGAGACATCAAATGCACTAAGGTCAGAAAAATCACATTTTCAGGAAATTGTGAAAAGTTCATTATGACTGCATGAGAAGAGAGTAATGAGGCTCAAATAGTAGGTTGGGTCAATGTTCAATATCTGTATATTAAGTTAATTTAGGGTCAAAGCGGCAAGTAACAGAAAGCCTACTTGGAGTTTCAAGGCCTTTCACAGGTAGACCTACTTCCCAACTATTCTCTAAAATTTGACTTTTGCTCTAGAGCTTGGCTAACTTCTACTTCTCATGACAGAAACATCACATCATACTCAATTCAATTTCTGTTCATGTTGTTCTCATCTTCCACAGCTACCCCACCAATACTACACAGCTTTCAGGCCAACTCATGGTCTACCATTTTTATTTATTTTAGACTCTCTCTTCTCTGAATTTCTCTATCATATAATTCATTTAATACTTAGTTATAGTATATTCTGTACAGTTTGCTTTGTTTCATGTGTAGAAGTCCTTAATTCAAGACTATTAGCCTTTTGAGGATAAATATCTTATTACTCATCAGTATTTCCCTTGGCAACTAGCATATTAAAAAGTGATATAACTGAATCCTATAAACAGTTATAGAATAGTTTTGCAAAAAAAAAAAAAGAATAGTTTTGCATGTTCTGAACTGCATATATATGGAACTACTAATTCTCATTTTTTGAGTCTGTGAAGTGCCACTTTATTCACAAAATGTGGATCAGAAAAGTTATGTAATTGCCCAAGGTCATGCAGCTACAAAAAGATGAAATCCAGTTTCTAAACTATCTTTAATTCCATGTTCTTTACACATCAGTATCCTACCTCCCAAAATGGCTAAGCTGCTTTGGAGATACAAAGATGAAGAGTTCACAATTAATTCTTTCTATAATTATTTGATTCTATTATTTGTAACAGTCAAGATAGACTATTCAGAATTTAAAAGACACCTGAGGACTGTGAAGAAAGACAGAACTTTGAAGTAATTTGAAGGATGGACAGTAATTTAACAAGTAGATATGCAGAATGATTTCAGGCACAGACCAATTTGAGCAGAGATGGAGACCAGAGAATATAGAGAAAAGTGTAGAAAGCAATGAGGAAGAAGTATAAGAAGATGTGAAGAAAGGTTTGTAAAAAAGAAAACTTAAAAAAAAAAAAAAAGAAAACTTTAAAAAATTAAAGACCACCAGTATGGGAGCTTGAAAAGCAAGGCTCAGAATTCTGCAAGTCTTGATTATTATATAGATCCTCCTTTATCTTTACATGTGAATCTACATACATCATTAATACTTTTAGTGCTTGCCTTTACACAATTGCTTAGGTATGTTTCTGATTTTGACTGGCAGACTTGTGCAATAACTTTGCAAAAAGGTTTGCCAGGACCAGTATTAACTGTCAGACTACTTTGGAAGAACATCACTTTTGGGGCATCTGGGTGGCCCAGCTGGTTAAGCGTCCAACTCTTGATTTCAGCTCAGGTACATTACAGAATTTACTGTAAATTCTCAGTTTCCTCTTCAGGAAAAGGATAATAATCCTTCATAGAACTATGAATACTAAATTTTAGAAAGCCAAGTGGGAATTTGCATTGCATGTTAGTTTTAAGTGGTTTCTCATAGAACTTACTGGAAACAGAATACTTTTGAGGGGTACCCATGCTTTAAAATCTTACAATGATAATGAAACATTAATAAAAGGATCTATGGGTGTTTCTGTGGCAGTAATTTTTCATGTTTTAATTCCATTCCTCCACAAGAGTTCATAAAGAATAAAACTTTTTTGATGCATTGAACACAATTGTATGTAATGCCTAATACTATCCAGACTCACTCACAATGTTCTTTTTTATACAGGTCTTGCTTGGGATTGATATAGTGTAGTCATGCTCCTTGTGAGAATTGTTCATCTGGAAGAGTAAGCTGAGGGTACTACCTGTGACCTCAGACTCCAGCCTGACTCATTCACTTAGCAATTAACAATGATGACTAGCCCTTAATGAGTTCTACTACGTATCAGGCATTAAGAACTTCACGTCAACTTTATGAAGTTAGGATTATCATTCTTCATTTTATGGAAGAGAAAACTGATGTTACTCTACTTGCCTAATGACACATACAAAATACACAAAATAAGTAAAAGTGATCCAGGTCTAACTCAAGATTTGTCCTCCAAGTCCTGGGGAAGGGAACCCAGTAAAATCACAGTTCTGCCTTCACTGAATTTATTGAGAGATTGGCAGACAAACTTACAACTCATCTTTAATACTGTTTGCTAAGAACTCTAATAACCACTTCTCCTAAGATGCTAAGGAAATAAAGAAGAAGAATTCCTAAATTTAACCACAGTGGCTTCCCACAGAGGCTGGCATGTGAACTGAGCAAGTTTTGTTTCTTGGTTTTCTCAAAGGGTTTGGGGAGGTGGGGATTGAAATAGGGCTAAAAGCTGTAAAGAATTTACTGTGGTGATTGGCATAATTTGCAAAGGCTTTATTGCTAAAATATTATCTAGGCAACTGATTCTAGCTATAACTCAGCAGAATGAAGTGAGTCCTCACCTTAGCTGTTGCACCTAGGAGCAATTTTCTAAGTGTCTTCTAATGGTTGATTAGGATAGTTAGCCTCAGTTAATTCACCTTCAAGCAGCTTCTCTTTTACCTTCAAAATGCAAAGTCATTCATGCTACTTCAACTTTTGACCTTTAGAGTGGCTCTGAGGATGACTGCCAACCAAAGTGGGTAGGTGAGAAATAACATGAAACGATTTTTTTAATAGTATGTTTTCTCTTCAATTAGAGGTAGAAGGATAGGTATAGGCAAATGTACAACCTTCTGGAAAACAATTTGAATTTTCACCCAAAGCAAGAAATGGTTTCAATAGAACATCTATTCTCATTGTAAAGTTTTAAATTTTTTATTCATCATGATTTTCCTTTCGGTTAAAAATATTTGCATTTACCAACAAGAAGATGATTTCGTTTCTATAAACAGACAAAGGCTCTTAAAACTTACCATTACCCTACCTTCAAACTCAGAGTGAAATTAATGTTTAAACCATAATAAGAATCACATACACTGTTCCAAGCTTTAAGCTAGTGGCTATTTGGCAAGCCCGGGTGGCTCAGCGGTTTAGCGCCGCCCTCAGCCCAGGGCGTGATCCTGGAGACCCAGGATCAAGTCCCACGTTGGGCTCCCTGCATGGAGCCTGCTTCTCCCTCTGCCTGTGTCTCTGCGTCTCTCTCAATCTGTCTCTCTCATGAATAAATAAATAAAATCTTTAAAAAAAAAAAAAAAAGCTAGTGGCTATTTGCAAAAAAAATACAATACAGTATAATACAATGAACATTAACATTTTTAAGCAATTAGTAGACATAGTGCATGATATTTTCATATATACCATCTCATAATTCCCCTAACCAGCTTCTTCATTTTAAAATTGGTAGGCAGAAGGGGAGTCTCGGTTGCAGGGGGCGGAGGGGGGTGCGGGGCAAATGCCTGGGTGGTTTAGTCAGTTGAACTTCTGAGTCTTGATTTCGGGTCAGGTCATGGTCTTGGGGTTGCAGGATCAAGCCCCACATCAGGCTCCACACTCAGCACAGAATCTGCTTGGGATTCTCTCTCTCTCTGTCCTTCCCCTCACTCACATTCTCTCCCTCTAAATAAATAAATAAGATACTTAAAATTGGTGGGGAGGATACAAGAGCAGGAACTATAGCAAGGAAGCAGGCAGGCAGGCCAGCTGGCTGGCCACTCAAAATTCTCAGTATTATAACGAAGCATTAATATTGAAGTCACCAATGCAATTCTAGAAACAGTTCCAGTAGAACATCTTTTCTCTGCTTTCTTTTTTGTCCACAAGTCTTACACTTCTAGTGACCTTTCATTAGCAGAATGTCCATCTCTGCCTGGGAAGATTCTATTCCAATTTAACTATGAACATTTATCAGATAGAGAAGCCATCTATAAAATACCTGTGTTCTAATAAGTGCCAATTTCATTTTAATTCACTGGGTTGGTTTAACATATTTTTACATTACTCTCCAGTTTTTTTTATAAGGGGAAAATAACATATAGCAAATTTTAACACATAGGCCCCAGTAAATAAATTTGAAGCCACATTTTATTTTAAGATTTATTTATTTATTCATGAGAGACACACAGAGAGACAGGCAGAGACATAGGCAGAGAGAGAAGCAGGCTTCCTGAGGGGTGCCTGATGTGAGAATCAATCCCAAGACCCTGGGATCATGACGTGAGCCAGAGGCAGACATTCAACCACTGAGCCACCCAGGCGCCCTGAAGCTACATGCGAACATAAAAAGCCATAAATTACTAGACTTTGTGATCAGGTATTGATAAAAGTAACATTTTGAAATAATGAAGTATAACAGTCTAACTCAGTCTTGAGTTTATTTCACATTGAGAGAATACTTTAGTGATCCACTTATGCAGAAAGCACATGGCTATTTAATATGTATGATGCAGTGACTTTTCAAGGTTAACTTAAAGCTGCATTATGGTAATGAAACAATCTTTTGAGCATCATGTAGTTATATACCTATTGTTAATTCCTGATTAAAATGAGGAATGGCTTTCTTCCTGCCAAATAGCAGGCCCATTTCATAGGGTAGCACAAAAGTAGGCAAAGTATCTTGCATCAAGAATAATAGTAATTTTTTTTTTTTTTTGGAGAATAATAGTAATTTAAGGATTTCCTTTCCAGCAATTCCTTGAATCAAGAATCCTCTCTTAAATTCTTAGGCTACCAAAAGATTTGGCCAGGCTACACCATAGCCTAACTATTAAAATAGTTACCAGTTCTAAGGGAAACACTGTTTATACTTTATAGTATAAATTCATCAAGATTAAACAACGGAACTAGGAAGCACAACAAATTCAGACTGAGGTTTCAGGAATCTTATGCCCTGAATGTCTGTGTCCCACCCTTCCTCCCCCACACCCCACTTCCACTAAATTCACAAACCAAAAGCCCTATCCCCACTGTGATGGTATTTGCAGGTAGGGCCTTTAGAAAGTAAGTTTAGAAAAATCATGAGGGTGGGGCCCGTAATGTAATTAGTGTCCTTAAAGCAAGAGAGATAAGAGCTTTTTCTCTCTCTGCCAAGTGAGGACACAGCAAGAAGGCAACCACCTGTAAGCTCTCTCCAGGAACCAAATCTGCCAGTACCTTGATCTTGAACTTCCCAGCTTCAGAACTGTGAGAAATAAGTATCTGGTTTAAGCCACCCAGTCTATGGTATTTTGTTATAGCAGCCTAAGCTGACTAATATAAGGGCTTTTTAGAGTTTCCGCATTCATAGTAGCATGTAAACAGCTGCTATCAATTGAACACAAGCTTCTACATGGATATGAACCATATATATAATATTTTATATTTTAATATTTATATATTTTGATATATTAATTTTAACATTTATATGATATATAAGTGGATGATATATCCAAATTTTAATATTTATATTAAATCATATTAATATTTATATATAATATATAATGGATATGATATATCCAAATTTTGTATATATATATGTATTATACATATATATCTCCAAATTAAAATCTCACTCATTAAAATCCATGGTAGAAAACAACATGCTTTTGTCAAAACTCATATAACTGGGAGAAACAAGAAATATGCATTTTTGGTTGGGGTATGGGCAAAATGGGTTAAAGGGAGTAAGAGATACAGGCATCCAGTTATGTAATGAAAAACAGAAATAAAAAGAACAGTGTAAGGAACATAGTCATCGATATTGTAATAGCATTGTATGGTGACAGATTGTAGCTACACTTCAGGGGAGCACAACATAATGTATAAACTTATGGAATCACTATACTGCACACCCTGAAACTAATGTAACATCCTGTATCAACTACACTCAAATAAAATTTTTTTTAATTGTAAATAAATTTGTAAAAAACAACTGTGCACTTATTGTATGTAAATTATCTCTATAAAAAATATAAACCATAAAAATATACTTGAACAATCTGATAATTACCATTCTTAAAATTAAATGGGTCCCAATTTTTTTTAAAGATTTTTAAAATTTATTTGAGATAGGGAGAGACAACATGAGTGGGAGGGGGCGGGGGGGGAGTGCAGAAGGAAAAGCAGGCTCCCTGCTGAGCAGGGAATCCAACAAGGTGCTCAATCCCAGAACAGCAGGATCATGACCCAAGGGGATGGCAGATGCTTAACCAACTGAGCCACCCAGCCATCCCTGGGTCCCATATTCTTAATTTCAAAAATACAACATGTTTTTTTAATCAATGTAAATGGAAACCATGGATTTGTTGCCACTGCTAGTTAATAATACTGTATGTCCAGTGACACATGGTTTGTTGACAGTGAAATCAAACTTCTCAAATCAATGTTGTGTATGTACTTACATACACACCACTACAGGTATCAAAAATATCTCCTGTTTCATTCCTGCTATGTATGCTATTTCTTTTCTTGTAATAGATATTTAAAACAAAAATATCATTGTAAAATAATAGGCTTAAGGGGTTCATTTCCAGTAGATTTTATTTCTTAAAATATGATCTGAATTTGAAACAAAAACAGTAATTTCTTTCAAATTACTGTGAGTTTTTATTAGAAAAATGTAAATAATAATCTTGGAATATGCTATTGCATTTCCACTAATATTTTATATCTTTCCAAAAGGTCTCTTTTTTGTTTCTGGGAATATTTTATAACCTACAATGATCTTTTTATCCTTTCAGATATATCAAGATTTTAAATTAAAAAGCATCACACATGGCAATTTAAATTTCCATTCTAAACTTAAAGAGTCATATGAGCTCTTGTCAACAAAAGACCAAATTTACTATAATTATGGATTATTTACACTAAAACAAAATAAGAAATCAATATGTAAATGTAATGTTTGTTGTAGCTAATGCAGGCAGCAATGACAGATTAGGTTCAAATAGCAATCAGTTTGGAAATCTGGCACATATGTAAATGAGTTAGGGACTTGATGTTTACATTTGACTGTATTTCATTCAGGATTTTTAAATTATCTCAGGAACACCATAAAAATAAAATGTTAATCTTTCAACTATAAATACAACTTGAGCCCTCATCGTAACTGAAGCTAGGATTTGCTCCTGTCCAGCTAAACTAACATGATACTAATAACTCTGAGCTACAGATTACATCATTCTTAATTAACACTCTGCTACAGTTGTTAACATCCTCCAAGACACATCATGTTATCATCACCACAAGTTTTGTAACAATCTTAAAACCACGTTTAACGAAGGCTGGCCTCTTACTCTGCAGCTACTTTTAATTGCTTTTTTTGCTGGCAATTAAATATGTCTAGATAAACAAACATTTGGTTTCACATAATTTTAATAACATTTTTCATGATAATTTCAAGTTCAGGTGTCTTTATGTCTATAATTACTGTTTATCAATATAGTGATATACTGGATACAGCAAACTGTATTAACCAAAGTATATAAGATTAATCAAAATGTGGTAATTAGTGGTGATAGTGATATATTGTGATCTATCAAGTAGTTTATAGCAAAACTGTCAAAACATAATTCTAGCCATGTAGACAAAATGGAAAAAAGCAAAAAAAATTACGTTTACAGATGTATTGATTTTTGTTTCATGAATTAGTGACCAAGACTCTGACTCTTCATTAAATCAACTATAGAGAATACCTGCAATTCCTTTTCAAAGTGTGATGTTAACAAGCTAATCTCAGTAGTCACCAACCTATCAATAGTCAGTAAACTGTATAAATGGGTTTGGTACATCAATCCAATTAGATGTGTTGGGAACTCCATCAATGCTTTAATTGGAGACAAGTTTCTTCTTTCATTCAGGATGCATAACTTCAGGGAAATATCCTCTTCTTAAAATGAGCCACTTTTCAGTAACCCCTTATTAAGAAACATTTACAAACCTATATTTCCTAATTTTACTTTTATAAACTCTAATAATGATACTTGCTAGAATTAAATTCAACTTGAACAGAGTCACAATAATGTGCCAGAAACATTGCTTACATTCATTTATTCTCGAAAAATGATGAGTTAAAGAATGATATATCAAGCAGCACCTGGATGGCTCAGTAATTGAGCATCTGCCTTTGGCTTAGGTTGTGATCCCAGGGTCCTGGGATGGAATCCCGCATTGGGCTCCCCATAGGGAGCCCGCTTCTCCCTCTGCATATATCTCTGCCTCTCTCTCTGTCTCTCATGAATTAAAAAAAAAAAAAAAAGAGATATATCAAATAGATATCAATTATAATGATTACAATACTAGTAAAATATTTTTACAGGTAACTATCCTTTGTAAAAACAACAACAAAAAAGTTATTTTGTAAAACATTTTGGAAGAAAAAATTAATTGATTCATTCAGAACATTTACTTACATACATGAAGTTTTCAGAAAACTGTCACATATAGGCCATTTAAAGTCTCTCTCTCTCTCTCTACTACACTGCTAAAATCTCATGAATGCTTATCAATAAAAAGCCACCATGATGAAGACATACTCAGGGGCACCCAGCTGGCTCAGTCACTTAAACATCTGCCTTCAGCTCAGGTCATGACCCATAGTCCTGGGATCAAGCCCCACTCATCTGGCTCCCCCTCAGAAGGCAGACTGCTCAGAAGACAGTTTCTCCCTCGCTGGTGCTCTCTAAAGTGCTCTCTTAAATGAAGAAATAAAATCTATAGATAGATAGATAGATAGATAGATAGATAGATAGATAGATAGAAAGAAAACACACTCCTAGAACACCATTTCAAATGACATCTCTCAGCAAATTATTTAAAAGTTAAATTCTATTGTGTTTCTTTTTCCTAGTTGAAAATAAAAATACTTAGCCAAAAAACTCCCCCATTGAAAGCTGTTTGTCTCTTCCTAAAAGAGCTGCATCACTTTGTCTTATCCATTTAAAGGATTTTTTGAATGTCTACTTTACGTGTGAATTAGGTTGAAATGAGACTCTATGTTGAGGATCATACTCACTCTAACCTTTCGAACAGTGTTCAGAAGCACTACAAAGAATGTTTTGGAGTTAAGAATTCTATGACAGCCAAGTCCTGGCTCATCCATTAACTAGCCCTGTGGCCTGCCCAATGCTCACATGTGCTCTTTTTTTTTTTTTTTTAATTTATTATTTATGATAGTCACAGAGAGAGAGAGAGGCAGAGACACAGGCAGAGGGAGAAGCAGGCTCCATGCACCGGGAGCCCGACATGGGATTCGATCCCGGGTCTCCAGGATCGCGCCCTGGGCCAAAGACAGGCGCCAAACCGCTGCGCCACCCAGGGATCCCCTCACTTGTGCTCTTATTTAATCACATTACTTCTCTCCAAAGCCCTAGTAGGCCAAAATTATCAACCTGAACATTCTGGGTAAAGAAGCCAAGGCCTAGACTATTTAAGTTCTCCTTTCTGTACCTTAGTTCTTCCAATCATAAAATGGGACTGGATTAGATGATTGCTTTAGCTCCTTCCAAAGAGGATATTCTTGAGCTTTCCTCTCATTCTAAGTCAGAGCTCTTGTAGATGTGACTCTTCTTGTACTAAGGAAATATACCAAAAACAGAAATAGTAGGATACATCCCAAGAGTGAGAAACATTACAAGAAGTAAAATTGTGCAGAGATTGTTAGGTGTTGGGGAAATAGAAGTAGGATGAGAGTTATTTGGAGGCATTCTCGGAATGTCCTTCAAATAATTGAATCCCACAAATTATCTCTCTTAGTTTGGGTAATGGAGGTAGATGAGTGTCTAGGAAGGTCTCAGTACTGGGTGGGAAAGACTGGAATGAGAAAGAAAAAAGGGGGATCCCTGGGTGGCTCAGTGGTTTGACGCCTGCCTTTGGCCCAGAGTGCGATCCTGGAGTCCTGGGATCGAGTGCCGCGTCGGGCTCCTGGCATGGAGCCTGCTTCTTCCTCTGCCTGTGTCTCTGCCTCTCTCTGTCTGTCTCTCGATCATAAATAAATAAATCTTTTTTAAAAAGAGAGAGAAAGAAAAAGGTATATGATGTTTACATGAGTATCAATACACCTCTTAACTAGAACCAAGGCTAGGAGCACAGGTGGATACTTATTACCACAACTGCTGGATGGTTACAAGGAGCTAGAGACAGAAGAGGAATACTTCAATCCTTCCCTTATCATACCATGCCTAATGGGTATGGTGAAGCACATATCAAATGTGGCGTTAGAGACGTCAAGGATCCTGAGAAGAATGTTTCATCTGCTTTTCTTCAAACTTCTGCCTATGCACATAAGGAGTATACTACTTCTGCCCACGCCACTTCTTCACACAAAGGATGTCTTAGTAAGAAAATTTACAGCATTTCCCCCTAATCTAAACTTGTTTCTCCCAGAGAAAAGACAAGAGACTACTGCAATTATTCACAAGGTCACACTGTACTAGGTTACGCTTCACAGAAGGCAGAGACTAAAAACCAGCAGCTTCTCTTTCACTTTTTACAGCCTAGTGCACTGAATTCCCTCCCACTTCTTATCCTCTGTGGTAGATACATCTGAACAAAGCTTGTCATTCATTCCTACTGTGACTGGGTTGGTGATGCAAGGCCTACTGTACCAGGCCATCAGGTTCTGAAGACCCAGTCATAACTTTTTCTATAGGCTACCTGAGTATGTGGGTCCTAAGATTTAGATTTGCAGTGAAAGGTAAAAGACTCTACCCAGGATTCAAGTCTAAACCACATGTTCTATTGGATGCTTGTCTGGCCATTAAAGCAGTTTTGTTTTCTAATTTAAATACTAATTTTTATGAGTATAGTCCACTGATTAGAACCCTAGAGGAAAGGAAGAATGAGTGGCACCACAGACGCCTAAGAATCTAGAAGAATCTCTATTTTCTTGTAGTATCTGAAGCCCAAGCAGAGGAGCGACCTGCCTATCTATGGTCTTATGGTGATTCTGTGACACAGCTGGGGCTACAACTCAGACATCTTGACTCATTATTCCTTAGTTCCTTCCACAGCACCCAATGGAAAATATAATACCCTACTCCTGCTTAATTCAAGACTACCATCACCTGCTTTCCCACCAATGGTTTTTCCAAGGATTAAAAAAAAAAAAAAAGTGAGCCATATATATTAACACCAGTAGTATATTCAACTCACAAGAGTCCAAATTAGCACCCTGGACTTACCCTTGCTTATACAATAGCAATTAATTCAAAGATATAGTTAACAGCAACTTCATGACTCAGACACAAGAAGACCATATGCTTGAATGCATGACCAGAGCTCAAAAACACCTTCACAGAAGTCATTAAAATATTAACAGGAGCCATCCTCCCAGTATAAAAGGTCAAAGTTCAATAGCAAGACTCAATTACTAACTGTAAAAGGGACAACTATATAAAGGATACCTTGTTCTGTCACCTTTCCATAAAATGAAGAAAATTCATATAACTAAACTGGCAGACATTTTCATCACTTATTAGAACAAGATCAAAGCAAGCTGAAAAGACGACCTTATTACCAAGACATTCTCTAAGACCTTTTCTAGCAAGTGATCACTAGTAAGACCAAATTCAAAAATATACAACCTTCTCCAATTATATTTATTAATGACCTGAAAGCTTCACCACTATTTCCCTTACCTACAATACTTTTTCTTCTGCTCTTCACTTGAATGGCTTCTCAACCATTCACATTTCAGCTTAAACAGCACGTCTTCAGAAAGGCTCTTCCTGAGCTTACAACCTACAGTCACCACTCAATTCTTATCATGTCACTCTATTTCAGTTTTCTAGAAAGCATTTATTACCACCTTATATTTTTTCTTATTTTTTAAATAATTTGTTGCCTGTCGCCCCACCTCTACATATACTATATTGTAAACCCCATGAAAGCAGGTACTGTGTCACCTTGTTCCTCACTGTATCCCTAGTACAATCCCTAGAACAATAACTTAATTGTATCCCTAGTACAATCCCTAGAACAATAACTTAACACACTGTAAGACAGTACTCAATTGACATCTAGTAAATAAGTGAATAACTGATATCCTGCAGGAATAACATTTGGGTGGACTCTCAATTTATCTGAAAAATATTTTATGATAAATTTAACAGTTAGTAAAACAACCAACAACCAATGGAGAGACTATGGATGCGTGGAGCAAAAATCACATTCCTCAATTAGTCATGAAACTTTTCATATTCTTTACAACAAGGACTTGTTGTTAAGGGCCTTTTATGGGACTCCTGGTGGTCTCAGTGGTTGAGCGTCTGCCTTCGGTTCAGGGCGTGATCCTGGAGTCCTGGGATTGAGTCCCATATTGGGCTCCTTGCATGGAGCCTGTTTCTCCTGTCTCTGCCTCTCTCTCTCTCTGCCTCTCTCTGTGTTTCTCATGTTTAAATAAATAAAAATCTTAAAAATAAAAAAAGGCCTTGTACATACATGTTACTTCATGAGCTGAGGGGGATACTCATTAATAATGTTCTTGCTAGGGATGCCTGAGTGGCTCAGCAGTTGAGCGTCTGCCTTTGGCTAAGGGCGTGATCCTGGTCCTGGGATCGAGTCCCACACTGAGCTCCCTGCACGGAGCCTGCTTCTCCCTTTGCCTGTATCTCTGCCTCTCTCTGTGTATCTCTTATGAATAAATAAAATCTTAAAAAAAAAAAAAAAAGAATGTTCTTGCTTTTCACAGCTCAAGATCTGGCTGAAGAAGATAGCCAACCAGAAATAATACTAAGGAAACTAGTCTCAGAGAGGAAAAATGTTGTCTGACACCAAACTGTAGGGCAAATACAGAATGACTAGCCTATGTGTTCTATTAAGCCAGAGTTCCTTCCATTATTCCATATTTTGATGAGAAAAACCATGAGGAACATCGGACAAAAATAAGGCTAACCTCATGCCAAGAAGTGAAGATTGTCTAGTTCATTACATTTATGAGACATTTTTAAGATCTGTTCCCCAAATATGTAATCTCTGTTCTGCATGATGCTTCATATCCCACCACTAAAACTTGACTCCTTAGCTATGGTCTTTAAGAGGCAAGTATCTTTAGGAATGTGTCATTTTACAATATTTATTCTACAAATATTTCTAAGTACCTAGTATGTTTTAAGCACTCTTTTAGCTGCCAAGGATACAGCAATGAACAACAACAACAAAAAAGTCCCTGATTTCTTGTAACTTTACACTGTGATGAGGAAGACGGACAAGAAATATGAATATGAATATACTGAATGTATATGAATGTAATGTATTGCAATGATAAAGAAAGATAAAGGAAGAAAGTAAGACAGAGGGATATTTTAGACAGGAGGATCAAGAAAAGCCTCTCTGAGGATATGATATTTGAGTAGAGGACTACTCTAGTAGAAATGACCGAGTTGATTACTGGTGGAAGATGATTCCAGGCAGGGGAATAGGCGAATGCTCTGAAGTAGAATCACACTTAGAATTTTTAAAGAAAAGTAAGTAGGCCAGTGTGGCTGGCAAGCTATGCGCCAGAAGGAGAGTAATAAGAGATGAAACGAAGAGGAAGGTCAGAATAAGATGATGCAAATTCTTTAGAGGTCAGAGTAAGGAACCTGGATTCTATTCTAAGTATGATGAAAAGCTACTTGAGGGGTTTGAGTAGGGTAGAAACACAATCAAGTCATGTTTTGCCAAAAAGAGCTATTGGTTCATTTAAATCTTAGTAACAGGGCAGCCCAGGCGACTCAGCGGTTTAGCGCTGCCTTCAGCCCAGGGTGTGATCCTGGACACGGGGGATTGAGTCCCACATCGGGCTCCCTGCATGGAGCCTGCTTCTCCCTCTGCCCGTGTCTCTGCCTCTCTCTGTGTCTCTCATGAATAAATAAATAAAATCTTAAAATCAATCAATCAATCAATCTTAGTAACACCATTTGAATTTGGAGATGCCATTTGAAGGTGGTGGATTAGAGACAGGGAAAAAAAGAGATCATTACATGGTAAAACTGAGAGGGGGCAAAGAAAAGTTTGCTTATTTTTATTATCTCTGGTTACAAGTTGAGATAATTTTTTCTTATACTATCTTTTTCTGGTTTTGGTATCAAGATTCTATGAGCACTATAACATAAGATAGACAGCAATCCCTCTGGGAAGAATGTATTTAAGATTGGACTATCCTATTTCATGAAGATTTAGTAAGACTTCATCATGGAAATTCTCTAGGGTAAGAGAGGAGGAAGGAATGATATTACTCAGCCATTAGAAACGACAAATACCCACCATTTGCTTTGACGTGGATGGAACTGGAGGGTATTATGCTGAGTGAAATAAATCAATCAGAGAAGGACAAACATTATATGGTCTCATTTATTTGGGGAATATAAAAAATAGTGAAAGGGAATAAAGGGAAAAGGAGAAAAAAAGAGTAGGAAATATCAGAAAGGGAGACAGAACATGAGAGACTCCTAACTCTGGGAAACAAACTAGGGGTGGTAGAAGAGGAGGTGGGAGGGGGGTGGGGGTGACTGGGTGATGGGCACTGAGGGGGGCTTTTGGTGGGATGAGCACTGGGTGTTATTCTATATGTTGGCAAATTGAACACCAATAAAAAAAAATTTATTTAAAAAAAGGAATGGTATATCAAATTTCTGACTGTTAATTCAGTTTCTTTAATGGTTATCATTTTTTCAGGTTATACTAATTTTAGTACTTTTTATATGGAACTCTCCATTTCATCTAAATTTCAGATTTTTATTGGCATAAAGATATATATTTTATTATTATATATATTTTTGTTTTCAAACAATGTATTAGTTTCCCTTTTGTGTAATATTAATTTAATAGTTATTTTATTAATTAAGAAATCTCTTCTGAATCTACAGCTAAGTCCCCTTATACATACTTGATATTTTTCTTATTTTTTCCTGGTTTGACTTTCCAAGCAAAGAGTTATTGCTGTTGATTACCTCTATCAATAATTTCTGCGATTTTATCTTTCTTTCCTTCTATTTCCTTCTGACTCACTCTGCTACTTCTCTAATTCCTTAAGTTGAATAACAATTCAATTGTTTTCTATCTTTTCTGTCTTCCAATTAGTGGACTTAGATTACACATTTCCTTCTAAATACCACTTTTTCAAAGTTTTAGTATCTAGCACTCTCGTTTACATTCACTTCTAAATATATCTAGTAGTTGCTATTATGATTTCGTTTTGACCCATAATTTTTATTTATTTATTTATTTTTAAAGATTTTTTTTTTTTTAATTTATGATAGTCACACAGATAGAGAGAGAGAGAGAGAGAGAGAGGCAGAGACACAGGCAGACGGAGAAGCAGGCTCCACGCAGGGAGCCCGATGTGGGATTCGATCCCGGGTCTCCAGGATCGCGCCCTGGGCCAAAGGCAGGCGCTAAACCGCTGCGCCACCCAGGGATCCCCTGACCCATAATTTTTAAATAAATTATTTGTAGTATCCAAATATATGGAGAATCTCAAAGATATCTTTTACTTACTTCACCTCTAATTTTAATGCATAATGGTCAGAGAATAAGGTCAGTACAATAGTGATTCTTTGATACTGGCTTTGAGTTCTAGTACATAGCCAATTTTCATCAGTATTCCATTTGTGTTTAACTCAAGCTATTCAAATCTTCCATAGCCTGCAAAGATATATTTCTTAATTCATTAGTTTCTGAAAGATGTTTGTATATGATTGTGGTTGATCTCGTTCTCCTTATAATTCTGTCAATTTTGCTGGTTTGTGCATACAAGTTCACAACTGTCCTATCTTCCTGATAAACTGGCCCTCATTGCTATTTGCCTTAAATTCAATTTTATGTGATAGTAATATTGCTACACATTCTTTTAACTAATATTTGGGTAGAATATCATTTTCTGACCCTTTATTTTCCCTTTTCTACGCCATTTCTTCAAAAGATGATTCTCTAGTAAACAACATACAGTGGACAATTCTTAAAATCCTATTTGAGAGCTTTTATCTTTAATAGCAGAGTTTAATATTTACTGAGATTTTAATATACTTGATTTTTTTTCTGCTATCATATTTTCTGTTCTATACTCTCCTTGTTTTCCAGAGCTTCTTTTTTCATACTATTGCTTGCTAATGTATTAACTAAGTTTTCCCATTCTCTTTTTTCTTCTAGAAGTATTCAGGTTATTTTTCTTTACCATTATTCCTTTTAGTTAAAATATTTAGTCTGTATTAGAAAAAACATAAATCTAAAAAAAGAAAAAGAAAAAACATAAATCTTAGTATAAAGTTAATCAGAATCTCTAGCATTCTTCAAGTAAGAACCTAAATGAACTCCCAATAACTACTCTTTCTCGGTCACACTACCCTGAACTTAGTTTCCTAATCTGCAAAATGTGGTTAATAATATTTATGGTTTACTGTGAGAATATAATAATATATATGAAGGACTTGGCAAAACGCTTGTCTTCATAAATGGTAATCATTTTGTCACTGTCACTGACCAGACACTTTAACTTCATATTTCTTTAACATTCTTATTCTTGTAACTATTACCTATCTTCTATTTCAGTATTATATGTAATTTTTACTTTGTTGCCAACTTTTACTGTAATAGCTCTAAAATTAGGAACCCAGAAATTTTGTCCATTTCCTTCAATCTTCTATCTTTCCTACTGTCCCTAAATCTGCTAGCTAACTTCATTTCAAATATTTAATTCCTGGACTCTACTCTGTCTCTCTCTGCTATGGACTGAACTGCATTTTCCCCTTTCCCAACCAGAATTCTTATGTTGAAGCCCTAATACTCAATATAACTATTTGGAGACAGTCTTTAAGAAGTAAGGAGGGGGCAGCCCCGGTGGCGTAGCGGTTTAGTGCCGCCTACAGCCCGGGGTGTGATCCTGGAGACTCGGGATCAAGTCCGACATCGGGCTTCCTGCAGGGAGCCTGCTTCTCCCTCTGCCTGTGTCTCTGCCTCTCTCTTCGCTCTCTCTGAATGAATAAATAAATAAATCTTTAAAAAAAAAAAAAAAGAAGTAAGGAGCGATGCCTGGATGGCTCAGCGGTTGAGTGTCTGCCTTCAGCTCAGGTCCTGATCCCCAGATACGGGATCGAGTCCTGCATCAGGCTCCTCACGGGGAGCCTGCTGCTCCCTCTGCCCGTGTCTCTGCCTCTCTCTGTGTGTCTATCATGAATAAATAAATAAAATCTTTTAAAAAGAAGAAGAAGAAGGAGGAGGAGGAGAAGGAGGAGGAGGAGGAGGAGGAGGAGAAGAAAGATTAAATGAGATCATAAGGGTGGGGTCCTAATCCGACAGAAATGGTGTCTTTATAAGAAGAGGAAGAAAGACCAGAACTCACTTGCTCAATCGCACACACCTGCTATCTTCTTTCTCTCTATCTCAGCCATGTGAAGACACTGCAAGAAGGCAGTTGTCTGCAAGCCAGGAAAAAAGCCTTTCCAAAAACCAAACCTTGCTGGAAACTTAATCTTGAAACTTCCAGCCTCAAGAATTGTGAGAAATAAATGTCTGTGATTTAAGCCACCCAGTCTATGGTATTTTGTTACAGTAGCTCAAGCTAAGCCACTACTGTACCCTTTTTGGCCAATAGCTCTTTTTTGGTTTTACTTTTTCAAATTTTCCCTATCAGCTGTCTCTTTCTCCTAATATTTTTAATTCTCCAGTCTCTTGTCCCTACTCATTCCTCAACTTCTTCCCTTCACAGTCAACTTTTCTGAAATAACAGTAACTCCAATTCCTCATTTCTCCCATATCCCTTAACATCTACTATAATCTGGTTCTCATGCTTATCTACCAAAAATAATCTCAACAAAGTCATCAATTAATATGCCAAACTCAATGACCTTTCAAGTAATTATCATTCTGGTGGAATACACTGACTATTTTGCACAACTGTATACTTGAGACCAAAAATATAGGCCCTAGTACAGATTTCTAAGGATTTTCTCACTTCTAGACATACGACTTTGAATTACATATGGACATACACACCAGTGAAAAGCTCCACTGGCAACTAGGTCATGTGGGTTGATAAACAGATATTTGTGTCATCTATACATATTTGTTTATGATAGACAGAGAGAGAGAGAGAGAGACAGAGACACAGGCAGAGGGAGAAGCAGGCTCCATGCCGGGAGCCCGACACGGGACTCCGATCCTGGGACTCCAGGATCCCGCCCTGGGCGAAAGGCAGGTGCCAAACCGCTGAGCCACCCAGGGATCCCCATCTATACATATTTGGAAAATGAAGTACTAAGAGTAGATATAAGGGAGAAGTTACAGTAGGAGAGACTGCTGAGAACAGGACTCAGGAACACCAACTTTTACAGCATATGAAAAAAGTAGCTTACTGAATGAATCAACCTAAGTGGTAGAGAGAACACTAAAAGTGATATCTACACAAAATTTCTATAAAGAGACAAATTAAGATAAAGCCTAATACTTTTAATGAATAGGTTATAAGCTACTTGAGGACAGAGCTTATTTGTATTCAGTATGTAATCAATAAATCTTTGATAGACTAAATCTTATAATATGAAACACGCATAATTAACATGTTTTCTCTCTTTGCTAATTTTACTATGACTTATAGTTTAAAGTTTTGCCATTGAGGTACTGTTTCACCTATTAATTAGTGAAATGTGATTTATTAAAAGGTGTTTTTAAGTGATTTTCAACTGTCCTAAAGGTTGATTAAAAAGACTGTTCTTATATTCTCAGAAAGCTTGATACTCCATTTTCTGAAAAACACACTGTAAAATAATTCTAAATGTAATTATAGACATGCATATCATAGTTTTCTGCTCTTAGTGTTTTCTTTTTTCAGAAATTGTAAATATAAAAAAAGACTCAATTATCAGGCACCCCCTAGTGGCAGTAAAATAAAGAAAAAAAATTTTTAAAGGACAGGGTTTAAAATGTAGTGTTCTCTAGATATACAATTCTCCCCAAACTTTGAGGATAAAATGGTTTGTCAGTAAACAATTTAAAAGCATGCTATTTTATATCTACATTTTACTAAATGATTAAATATACACAGAAAAAAAGTAAATCATACACTAAAATTTCATGAATATTCCTGAGAATTACAGTAAGTGAAATAATGTATATAAATGGCCTTCTTCAAAGAGTATATAACAATTACAAGATTGAAAAAAATCTTTCTGGGATCCCTGGGTGGTGCAGTGGTTTGGCGCCTGTCTTTGGCCCAGGGCGCGATCCTGGAGACCCGGGATCGAATCCCACGTCGGGCTCCCAGTGCATGGAGCCTGCTTCTCCCTCTGCCTGTGTCTCTGCCTCTCTCTCTCTCTCTGTGACTATCATAAATAAATAAAAATTTTAAAAAAATCTTTCTAAATAACTGCCTCCAAAAGAGGAGGCATCTTTAGAGTAAAGTCTTGTAAATTTCTGTTGTGAATCCAAAAGCTATACTAGATGGAGAGTCACATGCAGACTTTAGAGTCAGAAGTATTTACTATTGGCCTTGAATGATCCAAAACTCTTTTAGACACCTCAATTTCCTCATTTATAAATAGACACATCAAAATCAACCTTCATCCTTGCAGGGTTAGTCTAAGAATCAAATAACAGTTGAATAAAAAGGATTACTAATGGTATTTATTAGCATAAACAAATCATTTTAATTATTGTGCTTTGTAATTTATACCACTCCTGCTACTGAATTTTTACAACCACTTTGACACTAAAAACAATGCTTCCCATTTTATAATAAATGAAACACCTAGGGTCCCTGTTAAACCGAGGGAGTAATCCAGGATTTTTCTCATTATACTTATACCTTGGCATCCTTTGTCTGGAGAGATATATTATAATCATAATACTTTACTGACTTGGTTATAATAAATTTTGTTTAGGAGTGACACTATAATACCAGTGTTGTCTAGTTCATTTAGAAAAGATAGATACTTAATAATGAAAAAAACCTAATGTTTGCCAATGCACTGGAATTGCAATGGCAGAATCCAGCAGCAGGACCTCATCGTAGTTCTGCACTGCAGCTAACAAGCAGGTTATTATCCAACTCCCCTCCATTTTCCAGGATACGTTGACTCATCTCAGAGAAAAATAAGCAATAAAACCAATTAAACATCAAACCAACCCCACCTAAATAAAATATATCATTTCTTCAAAATCCCTAAATTTGAGATGAAGAAAGGGATGGGATATGTGTATGTATGTGTGTGTGTATACATATATGTGTACACACATACGTATATATATTTCAGTAGGACATTGTTTTTAGATTCTACTATATGGTTAAGATGTTGAAAATTTATTTTCATTTGTTGAAACAAAAACTTAAAAAGCACAAGTTAAAAATAATTATAACCATTAGCATTTAAGGTTCTGCATGGATTTTGTCTCCCATGAAATCAAAATTCAGATATACATCACCAAAAAAAAAAGGGAAAATGATCCCTAGTTTTATAGAAAAATATATTAAATTGATACACTAAAAGAAAAACAACTTGGATTTTAGTTAGTTTTTAATAAAATGTGCATTAACATGATTTTTCATTAAGGGGAATTTCTACATGTCCCTTCTTCCCTTTTATGTCTTCTGTTTGGCTTTAAATTTTTGGTCTTACTGTTCCAACAAAGAGAACATAATCAATTTAACTTGGTAAAAATCCATTAAGCCAGGCTGGAAAATGGTGGCAAAGTAGAAGGACCCTAGGCTTGCCTTATCCCAGAAACACAACTAGATAATCATCAAATCATCCTAAATACCCCAGAAATTCATCTGAAAACAACTGGCAGAACAAACTGCTTTGGTACAAGCCAAATTTAATTTTTTTGCTACTATTTACCTGTAATGTCATGATCTATAATAAGAAATACACATTTGGTCTTCCCCACACAAGAGCTCCCTAAAACCCTTGGAATATTCTAAATGATAAGAGTGATTTAGGTGACAGGAGCAAGGAGCTTTTTATCTGTGACAAGCCCCTTTCAGCCACACCTGAGTTTGTTAATGAGTTCATGACTTTGAGAAAAAAACCCTCAGGATAGGGGAGGGAGGGACTGGTTGCCAGGGAAAGCAAGCAAGAGATTAGAGGGTTGGAGCTTTCAGTTACCTGCATTCTCCCTGCCTCCACATTTGTAGGGAGGGCAGAGGGGCGGGAGGTTGAGTTAATCATTAGTAGCCAATAATTTAGTTAATTGTGCCTATGTAATAAAGCCTCTATAAAAAACCCTAGCTGAAAGGTTTTGAAGAGCTTCCAAGTTGGTGAACAAGAATGCATCTATGTGCTGGGAGGGTGGCACACCCCCAAACTTTATAGGGACAGAAGTTCTGTGCTCAAGACACTTTCAGATCTTGTCCTATAGATCTGTTCATCTGGCTGCTCATTTATATTCCTTACAATATGTTTTGTAATACAATGGTTAATAGTAAGTAGAGTACTTTCCTGAGTTCTGTGAGCTCTTCTAGCAAATCATCAAACCCAAGAAGGGGTTTGTGGGAACATCCAATGTATATAGCCAGTTGTTCAGAAGCACAGGAGACAATCTACACTTGAAATGGTGTCTGATGTGGGAGCAGTCTTATGGAACTAAGCCCTGAATTTATGGGATTATATGCTATCTTCAGGTAGACAGTATCAGAATTTATTTAAATTGCAGAACATCAAGCTGGTATTGAAGAATTGCCTGATGTTGGGAAAAAGAACCCAACACATTTGGTAGTCAGAAGTGTTCTGTGAGCAGTGTAGTAGAGAAAAAAAAACAACAAAACAACAAACAGGATTTTTTCCCCCTTCTACTACATAATGATAAAGATACTTGATATGTGGTAGGAAAAGTTTGACAATTTCCCAAGTTAAGGCACACAGATCTCTCTACTACACAAAATCATCAAGTAGTATTAAAAGAGGTAAATGTGTATAAAAGCTATGAAATTCTAAAAACAACTTAAACATAGTTCTGGAATAATATTGTACTCAAAAAAATTATTACTCTATCACCAGCATCATTTACTTTAGATTAATTTGCCTCACCCAGCAATGTCATATATAATTTAATGTTAAAATCATTTAATCATTCTATAAATGTCCTGAGGTTCACTGTGAATGAAAAAAAGAACGAGATACTTTATTCCAAAAAGAGATAAAATCTTAATAAAAATGTATCAGTGCCTTTCAAGCTTTAACCTGCAGTGCCTAATGAATTTTCCTCAAACGTATGCCTTCTTTAGCCATGGGAGAAGCTTGAGTTCCATTTACTCAATCTCTTCCTTCCAACATTAATTAGTCTTTCCCCTTCAAACAAAACAGTACCATTTTTGACTATTTTTTCCATAATGGAGTTTTGCTAAAGATTTTCTTTGTAAAAAAAATTCCACCACTGAAATCAAACTATCCAAACCAAATAATCTGAAATTTTATATAGTTAATAGTTGTTGGTAAATTAAAGCTTCAAGATTTTTATTTGATCTCATTTTGGTATTTACATACAGCTTAAAGCAACTTAACAATCAAGCTTTTCATTTCAGATTCCCAGGAAAAAGTAAACACCTTACCCAGCATGACTAGATGATGAAGGTGGTGGCAAGTCTGGTGTAAGGACATAAAGACTGTTGTTTTTTGGCAAATGTAGCGATTTTAAGACCGTCTGAAAAAGAAAAATTAAAAACAAAAAAATGACTGCTGATTGTACATTATTCATTTTTTCCCTAAAGTTCTTAAGTTTTTTCAATATTGTAGTTCACTTTTTGAAAACTTTGACAATTTCCTAAGCAGAATATTGCAGAACTAATGAAAGCAAGTAACTTATTTCTCCTATATATATATCATAAATAAGCATAAATATGAACATTAAAAATAAAACATATTCTTTAGCTCATGATGAGAGATAAATAGATAACACAGTTAAGAATCACTAATTTCTTCATTGAAGAAGTATATCCTTGAAACTAATATGCACTTTGTGCCAGGATCATTAGAGCAAAAAATAGCAATGTAGGTTTTTTTTTTTTTTTTTTTTGCAATGTAGGTTTTCAGAGATCATAAGACCTAGAAAAGATCATAGTGAGTACCTCAACCCAATGACTTTATACATGAGGAGATGAAGCCTGAAAAGGAAAGTAACTTGGATGAGGTCTCTAGTAAGTATTACCTAGGTCACTCAACTTTTACTCCAAAGAAAACTCTTATTCCAGAGAATTTTTTTTTTGTTAAAATGATTCATCCAGGGTGAATAAACTACCCTTGGGGTATATCAAAACTACATCTTGAAAATCATACAAAAATTCAGTAAATTTTGTGGCTGTAAAATTCCTGCATACCTTTCAAACTTCTAACTCGATGGTAAATACTAACATAGTTCAAACCTTTTTTTTAAGCTGGGGTGGAGCCCAAAAATGGGGCCCAAACTCATGACCCTGAGATCAAGACCTGAGCTAAGATCAAGAACTAAACAATATCTGACTGTACCACCCAGGCGCCCCTCAAACTTTTTTTGACAGAAAAATGCATTAAGAAACACATTTTACATCTTTATATCATAATCCAGGACATACATATTTATTCAATAGATATTTACTGACCCACCTACTCTGTGCCAGGACTACTCCACACACTGTGGATATAGTGGTGAACAGAATAGTTTAAATCTCCTAATCTTATATAGAGCTTTATTTTATTAGGATTAATAAAGTTATCTAAATAGCTGAATATTAAAAAGTGATGATTTTTTGGACTAAAGATAGATCAGGGAAGGAGGGGTGATAAATATGGAGGTGGGAAGTTATGTCATTTTAAACTTGGTGATCAGGGGAGAGCTCACTTGAAGAATGTGACATTTGAGTAAAGACTTTTAAAGGGTGATGAAACAAATCATGAGACTATACAGATAAAGAATATTTCAGGCAAAGGAAACACAACCAGCACAAAATGTGCTTAAAGAACAACAAGAAGTCCATTGTCACTGAAGTCAAATGAGCACTGGCAGAGATAGGTCAGAGAGAGAACATTCATGGTAGGGACAAGAAATGTGTTGAGCTACAAGCTCTGACTTTTACTCTGAATGAAATGAGAAATTATTAGAGTAACATGATTAGATTCACATTTAAAAAGAATCACTTTGTCAGCTATGTTGAAAACAGATGGAAAGGGACTGGCAGAGGAGGGCAGAAGCACAGAGAAGGCTAATGGAATATACTAAGATAAGGGTGATAATGGCTTATGTCTGTGTGATGCAAAATAAAAGTGATGCAGTAAAAGTGATGCAAATAGCTGGATTCTAGATATATTTTGAAGACAATGCCAAAAGAATTTCTTGACACACTGGATATAGGTTATGAGAGAAAGGAGTTGGTAATGGTCCTAAAGATTTTAGACTGAACAACTGGAAGGATTAAGTTACTATCAATTAAAATGGGAAAGACAGGATAAGGACTTCCATTTCAGGCAGGTAATACACATTTTGAAATGTGTATTAGGCATTTAAGTGGAGAAAATAAGCAGCTGGATATATCAATCTGGAATTCAGGGAACAAGTCCAGGGTGGAGATATAAAGATATAAAATTGTGCATATAGGTACACTTAAAAGTCATTACGCTGGATAAGATCACCACTGAATTTAGTAATGTGGTCACTTCACTGGTGACTTTGACAAGAACACTAGCAGTTCTCTGTTTAGACAGGACTCAGGAGACATGGGGAGAAATGGATTAGAGATAAGAAATATAAACAACTCTTTAGGGAAAGTTTTGTTATGAAGAGGACTAGAGGAATGGAGTGACTGCTGGAAGGGGAAGCAGGATCAAGAGAAAAATGGAAGAAATAACATCATATTTGTTGTTACACTCTAGAGGTAATAATCTATTAAAGGAAAATATTGATGATACAGGAAACACAGGGAAGAATTAAGAGTAAAGTTCTTGAGTAGGCCAGAGGAGATAAAGAATATAATCCAAAGCAAACATGGAGGGTTGGTCTTTGAAAAGAGACTGGATAGGCCATTTAGAGTAACAAAAGAAGAGTATGTATATAAAATGCAGTTAAATAAACAGAGACCAAGGTGGGAGCTTATAGAAATTTTCCTGTATTGCCTTTATTTTGTTAGTGAAACAAAACAGGAAGTCAAGTTATCAGCTGAGAGTGACAATGAGGGAGAGGTGCTTTAAAGGTTTGAAGAGACGATAAGTGTAACATAACCATTTAGGAGTGTGGATAAACCAGGTAAATACAGTGATTGCCTAGCAACATTAAAGGACTCTCTAAAGATCATAATTATGAATTTAAAGATACACCAACACCATAATTTTATATTTCTACAGCCATATTTAGCTGTAAGGCACAGAACAGGTGGAGTTGGATTTATCAAAAAAAAGGATTTTTTTTTTTGTCATTCAGGATCCATAAAGCAAGAGTTGAGACTATGCACAAGAAAGTGAGTATAATGATTAACTGTGGGATTTAATCCACTGTAAGGAATAGAGGACATGAAGGAGGTAGTGGCATGAACAGATGGCAGAAACAATGGATTGGGAAGATTGGAGGCCTAGATATGTGGAGGCCGAGAAAAATCAAGGCCATTCCACCTCAAGTTTAGCATTAGCACAAGTACAGCCATCTTAGGTCCCTGTGAATAAGAGCTGAACTTTATAGGAAAAACTGCAGAATGTCCTCAATGTCCTTGCAGGGAATCCCACATCAGAAAGACAACAGAATCCACACCCGTGATAGAAAGTCCCATATTAGAATGAGAACAGAGCTCAATGCCCTTGAAAGCCCCATATCAAAATGTAAACAGAACTTGAGAAATTCCTCCATCCCTTCTGAAAATCCCCTAGACCAGCCTATAAAAAACCCAGCTGTAACCCACTTCAGGGTCCAAGTTCCTGCTCCGCTGTGTCACTTCACTTCGGGGTCCAAGTCCCTGCTCCGCTGTGTCCGGTATACTTGGACCCAAGCTCGAGCTGGCAAATAAACCCTTGTGCACTTGCATTGGTGTCGGCTCCTTGGTGGTTTCTTGGATTCGCAATCTTGGGCACAACAGATAGTGTTGAAGGATTGGTGAAGTCAAGATGCCAAAGAAAATGAGCTAGAAAGATAAGAAATGGTAAACAAGAAACGGAAGCCTGAAATTAAGATTTGAGAATTATAATTAAATGATAGAACCATGGGAAGATATAGCTGATACAGAGTGAAGAAAAAGATTTCTGTAGGAAAGAAATTCAAGAAACTAAGCCAAGGTATTAGAAGTACCACTTACAAAGATTTTAAACTAAGAATTAAGACCGCAATTATAGACCAGGACTTAAAAATCATCAGGAAATGAGGGAAGATGACCTCAATAAGTAGGTGATGACCTTTTGACATGAAATTCAAAGCTACAGATCTTTAGAGAGGAAGAAGGACTGATAAAGGTCTGGAAGTGGAAGAGATGTACAATAAGGATACATATTTTAACAGATAGTCCAGTGGTATGATAGCTGCTAAAGAAAAGCAATTAACACAGAGAAGCCTATAGAGAAACAACGTCCTCCAGAAGACAGGTTTTAATCAAAGGAAGATGGTGAAGCGAGCATGCAGGGAAGAGGCTGACAACAGAAGGAATTTGGCTAGTGATAAAATTAGCTCCACAGAAGTAGCGAACAGATTTCAGGTATTGTAGATGAAAAAGGATAGAGACAGAGATGGCCTGTGCAGAAACTATGGAAATTCGAGTGAGGGTGATATGAGAAACTTCAACTCCTTGCAGTGACTGGTATAAACAGTGGGCAAAGATGTAATCAAATCAGTCCTGGTTTAATCAAATAATAATGTCAAGGCTGATAGTGTTGGAATGCAAGGTGTAGTAAATATCTAGGAATCTCTGTTAACCCCGCAGATGGAAGTAGAGACAGGGGCTGATCTCACCCAAGCACAGAGTATGAGGAACTCATTCTTGATCCCCCCACAAGAAGGTCCATCTTACTAGGTACACAGTCTTACTTCAAGGACATTGGGACTTAGTATGACCCATATTAGCTATATGTTAAATAAAATACTTAACCTTATTACTTGCAATATACTCTGACATCTTCTATTTCTTCTTTTTTCTTAATGCTGGCTACAACCCACTCAGTTCACTACACAACTTATTAATGGTTTGTAATTCATGATCTACAAAAATACTGTAGTGGGCTTTACTCATAACTTCACCTTTAAGTTCCGAATCTTTTTTTTTTTAAGTCCCGAATCTTTATGTCAATGTGTATAAGCCTTTTTGAAACTGATCTGTGTTACCTCTACAGAGTTAAGAGTTAACATGCAAACAAAACACACACACATATATATACATAGAAAAATTATTTTTACCTTTCTATTTTTCATTATTTTACTTGGTGGATTACTGATAAATGTTTACTCTTACCACTTGGCCAAATCACTACTGTTCTTTTGCCATGCCACCACCCAAAGATTTTCCACTAAATCTCCCCCAAATCACATACAGTGTGACTTTCTTTAAGTCATTCATTCATTCATTCTACAAACATTTACTCCAATTCATGGAGATTGCTGGGATGGGAACCTAATTTTACACAGAAGCCTGTTAGAAAAAGTAATGTTTAAACTGAAATTTGAAGGATGAAATAGAGCCATCCATGTGAAGAACTGGAGGTAAATCGTTCCAAGCAGTTGAAGGTACAGGTAGACTTGGGTCTATTAGAAAAATTAAAAAGGGGTTTCTATGGTTGCATCATGGAGAGTGAGGGTAAGAAAGGCTGAAGATGAGGTTGTAGAGGTGAACAGTGGATAAATAATAAAATGCTTTTTGAATGATGGTGAGTAGCTTGAATTTTATTCAAAGTGCAACAAAACACAGGAGAGTGATATAATTCAATTTATGTGCTTTTTTAAAAGACCATTCTGGCTGCTTGTGGAGAATGTAAGGATGAACCCAAGAAAGGAAGCTGGAAAACAATGATGAAGCTGTTACACTGGTATGGACAAAAGATGCTAATGGCCTTGATTAGGCAGCACAATAAAAATACTGAAAAGTGGCTATAGTTGAGATATATTTGGAGATAGAAGCTATAGGACTTACCAAAGGATTAGGTGTTGTTTGAAATGGGAAAAGACGGGATGCCCGTATTTTTGGATTCAGCAGTGGCTATACAGTGCTACTGTTTATTGGGAAGAAACTGGTAGAGAAATGGCATGGGAAGGAAAACCAAGAGGTCCATTTTAAACATGCTAACTTAAAGATGTCATAAGGCATACAAGTACAAAAGTGAATTACCAATTTGGATACATGAAGTATACAGAGTATACAGAGTATACACAGAAGTATAACCTGGAAATACAAATTTTGGAGCAATCAGAAAATTAATGGCATTGGAATAGCAGAAATCACCTTAGGAAAAGAGTACACAGAAATAAGTGACTGAAAATATTGTTGGTAACAAAAGACTATGTTTAAATATTAGAACAGATAGCTTTAAGAACATTTTCAAAATAATTGCCCTTTTTTTCACAAACTATTGAAAATGCCATGTGCGACTGATTCATATCCACTGGTTTCTCAATAAATGAACAAATAAATGATATATTTCTGCCAAGGTTGTTGATTACTCAGGTAGCATTTCTTTTTATTTTTTAATCTATGTTTCAATTACAACAGCCATGTAGCCCCATGGGTCAGCAAACTATGCCTATGGGACAAATCTAGCCCATTGCCTATTTTTATATGGCCTTATGAATTAAGGATGATTTTTACATCTTTAAATGGTGGGGGAAAAAAATCAAAAGAAGAGTATTTCACAATACGTGAAATTCTATAAAATTCAAATTTCTGTGTCTATCAATAAAGATGTATTGGAACACAGTCATGGCTCACTCTTTCACATATGGCTATGGGTCCTTTCACGCTACCACAGCAGAACTGAGTAACTACAATGGAGACTATATTTTGCACACCTAAAATATTTACAACCTGGTTCTATATAGAAAAAGTCTTCTGACCTCTAAAATAGTACATCACTAACTTGTAGCTTAATTTATAAATCTCTTGCAAACATGAAATTCATTTAAATATCTTATTGAAATACTCCAAACATCTCCACAAACCAAATGAACTCACATATAAATATTTATAAGCACAATATCTACCAGAAGTAATTGACAAAGAACTGAACCAAAAGTTGAAGATTCTAAATTTATGCCTAGATATTTAAATATCAAGTTAATAACCATATAAAGATTGTGTAAGTATCTGATAACTATTTGCATTTCAAACACATAAAACTTTAGAGTTCTTTCATTTCTTTCCATCCTTCCCCTCTCTCTCTGTCAAGACAAAGAAAGAGCATGTGAAATATTTAATACCTGAGGCTGCTACTGGGTCCTCGAGAATAGCAGCTACTGCTTTATAATTGTAACACTTTATGAAAATTCTGAAGTACAATTCATTCTGTGCCCTTGCCACTACCAGTAAACAAAGATTCTACCATTAAATTTTCCAAGTTAAAAAGAATGTCTTATTATTATCTTTTTTCCATAATCAATATCTGCCATACATACACATTGTGGATGACTCCTTTCAGGCCAGTAAGTAATTGTTCAATAAATTACTATTCTAGGGCACTTACTGACATCCTATGATGTTTGATAAAAAAAGTAAAAGTTCTCAAAAGAGTGCCAAACTAACTCCTATATAACAGAAATAGGAAAAACATGGCATATAGTGTTTTCATTTATATACCTAGCTAATTCAAAACTATTGCTGGTTTACCACGAAAATGTTTTAACTTGAAGAACAGTTTGTTGATTCTTTAAACTAAGTTACTATTACCAAAATCCACTTGTCATATGCAACAAAACTAATAAAAACCAATTTTTATATATTGTTTATTCAACTGCATGACCTAATTTTCTTTTATTTCTAGGCAATTAAGAAACTCACACTGTCTTCCACATCTCCGGTCTTCCAGCCTTTCAACAGCATTTTAGACACAGGAATCTGAAGTTCATTTTCTAGAATCTGTTTAATCTCTCCTGTATAAATACGAAAAGACAATGTTACTAATAAAATAACACAATCAACATTTGTCCATATCCATGGCTACCACTAATATTAGGCATATGGTACACAGTCAATGACATATGTCTGATGAATAAATAAGAAAATTTTCCATAGTCCAAACTTCAAATCTTGAACTAAATGTTGCCCCTTTGAAGGACTCCAGTTTTAAGATTAATTATGAAAAAGACTCTACAATTAATTAACTAGTTAATTGCATAGCTTTTTAAAAGAAACAGATACCAGGGAATGGGGGTTTGAATATAAACAAATATTTTAAATCAATCAACTGACGATACGACTATATGCTCAGCATATGGTAGGAATAGCAGGTAAAGTATAAAACTTGAACTGGTATAGTATAAGCAAAGCAGATTGTGGAATGAAAATTTGGGTTGAAGTCTTATTTTAAAGAAATTAAATATCTATTCTTAGTTTTTGTATCATAAAGTGGATAATAATATTGCCTTTCTTAACTATTTCCAGGGTCTAAGGATAAAAGGAAATAATATCCGTGAAAGCAGCTGAAAAAATAAAGCCAACGTATATAATCTAGAAGACAATCTAAATTTTGTTAAAAAGACAAGCAACCGAATTTCAGAAAAGAAAAAAAAACTGTGTTGGATAAATAAAGCTTTAAGAAAAGAGATAAGACTTAAACCCAGCCAAACCAAAAGTTATTCTATTCAGTGAAGACAAAAGACTTAAAGGTAAAAGGCAAAAATGAACATGATGCTAACGAAAAACAGTGAGGAATCAAAATCTTCCCAGTACTCCACAAATTATTTTTCATAAATCAAGTCTACTTACAAATCAATCAGCTGGGCGCCTGGGCAGCTCATTGGTTAAGTGTCTGCCTTTGGCTCAGGTCATGATCCCAAGGTCTTGGGATAGAGCCCTGCATCAGGCTCCCTGTTCAGTGGGGAGTCTGCTCCTCCCTTTCCTGCTTCCCCTACTTGTCCTCTCTCTCTGTCAAATAAAATCTTTTTAAAAATATATAAGTAAATTAATTAATTAATTTCTGGAACTACAGTATATTAGATCAGATGAATCAGAATGTATAAGTATTGCACATATCTACTTTTATTAGGTTGTTGCTAGTCTATATTCTTTTTTAAGATTTTGTTTATTTTTAGAGAGAGCATGTGCAGAAAGAAGGGGAGAGGGAGATGGAGAGAATCTCAAGCAGACTCATGCCAAGCGCGACATGGGGCCCAATCTCACAACCCTGAGATCATGACCTGAGTCGAAATTAAGAGTTGGACACTTAACCAACAGAGCCACTGAGGCGCCCCTTGTCTACACTTTTAGATTAACATATAATTCAACCCCATTTTACAATAAGTGGTTGAATACTGATAAAACTGATTATATTATATACTAAAAGAGGAAAAATAACCCCACATTGACAAAGGAAAAGAAGGGGGGAAAAACTTATGCTACCCAAGTACTATGGAAACACAGTTGCCAAAGTAGGTACCGCCACAAACACTTCACTGCCTTAGTGACACAGTCTTACCTCCCCAAAGAAAATTCTTATCTGAGCACTTCTGAAAGTGATTAATAGATTTTACAAGCACAAATTTTTATCAACCTTGACCTTCAAAAATGTCACTGCTGACAAAGTAATGTTCTGTTTGTGGAAATGGTAGAATAATAAGCCATATTTTTATATCAAATACATACAAATATTGCCTTTTCGTTTATGGCTAAGGTTGGTATTTCTAGAACTGTACTTGTCTAGAACTAAGCTTATGCTCTTGAGAGTCTGCCCAGTGTTTTCCTCTTAGAATCTGATCTTCACTTGACACCTTCTACTTAGATTCTTGGAGACACTCTTAGCATTCATAACCTAAAAGAAGTTTCTTAAAGAAATACAAAAAGAGATTTTAAGTTGAAGTTGCAGTTACTCTTTGCAGCAAGCTTCGGTAACATATAAAACAGTCTAATTCTACAGGTAGAGAGGAATAGAAAACAAAACCAGAATCTTGATAGCAACCTGAGTTCCTCATATTTTAAAAATTTATTTTCTGTTGGTTTCAATTTCTTCTTCTGTAAAGTGGGGATAGTATTAGTGCCAACACTTCATTGAGTTGCTACATTGAATCACATAAGGCATGGTAAATATTCTATATTAATATGTGTCTAATACACAAGGGACTCAAAAATGTTGGTTATTTTGATTTGTGTTAACTAAGGTAATACACACATAAATGTCTAGCACAGAATGTAACCAGTATAGATTCTAAAAACAGTAGTTATTGTTTCAGGAATATCCAAAATAATCTAGGTCAGTGAAGTACTAGAATGCAGCAAGTTTTAGAGCCAGTATTTGTATATGGGTCTGCATGACACCAAAAATCTTAGCCCAAGATAACACAAGCATGCTAGTATGTTACTTGGGAAAATGTGAAGATATGCAGATGTCATCAAGAACAGTCCACTGAATGTGCAAACCATTTATCTGATAAGGAGTTAATATCCAAAATATATAAAGAACTCACAACACAATAGCAAAACACACACACACACACACACAATCCAATTAAAAATAGGCAGGGGTGCCTGGGTGGTTCAGTTGTTTTAAGCATCTGGCTCTTGATTTCACCTGAGGTTATGATCTCAGGGTCCTGGGACTGAGCCCCATGTTGGGCTCTGAACTCAGCAGGAATCTGTTTAAGGATTCTTTCCTTCTTTCTCTGTCCCTTCCCTTATTCTCTCTCATTCTCTAAAATAAATAAGTAAATCTTTAAAAAAAAGGGGGGGGGGCAAAGGACTTGAATAGATATTTTTCCAAAGAAGATATACAAATGGCCAACAGATAAATGAAAAGGTACTCGGCATCACTATTAGGGAAATACAAGTCAAAACCACAATGAGATATCACCTTGTGCCTATTAGAATGGCTACTACTAATATGTTGAGAGATAACAAATGCTGGCAAAGATGTGAAGAAAAGGGAACCCTTGTGCACTGCTGGTAGAATTGTAAGTTAGTACAACCACTAGGGAAAACAGAATGGAGGGTCCTCAAAAAATTAAAAACAGAACTACCATATGATCCAGCAATATATCCAAGGAAACAAAAACACTATGTCAAAGAGATATCTGTGCTCTCATGTTCATAGCAGCATTATTTACAACAGCCGAAATATGGAAGTAACTTAAATGTCCATTGATGGCTGAATGAATGAAAAAGTTGTAATATATGTATACACTTCAATTTTATTCGGACATAAAAAAAGGAAATCTTGCCATTTTTTTGACAACATGAACAAACCTTGAGGGTATTATGCTAAGTGAAAAAAGTCAGAAAAGTATTTATACTTGTATAAATAAATATAATACAATAATATATATTATATAATTTATATAAACATTATATTTTATCTCACTTTTATGTAGATCTAAAAAAAAAGCACACAGAAAGAGCTCAGACTTTTTAGTAAACACAAGTGGGGAGTTGGGAATTGGATGAAGGTGCTCAAAACTTCCAGTTATAATATAAATAAGTACTGGGGGGACGCCTGAGTGGCTCAGCAGTAGGGCATCTGTCTTCGGCTGAGAGGGTGATCCTGGGGTCCCAGGATGGAGTCCCACATCAGGCTCCAAGTGAAGCCTGCCTCTCCCTCTGCCTATGTCTCTGCCTCTCTATCTCTCTGTGTCTCTCATGAATAAATAAATAAAATAAATAAGTACTGGGGATAAAACATATAACATGATAACAATTAACAATACTATATGGTATATTTTAGAGTTGTTAAGAGTAAATCCTAAGAGTTCCCATCACAAAGAGAAAACTCTTTTTTTTTTTGTATTTATATTAGATGATGCATGGTAACTAAACTTATTGTGGTCATCACTTTACAATATATGCAAGTCAAGTCATTACACTGTGCACTTTAAAAGTATACAGTGTTGCATATCAATTACATCTCAATAAAACTGCAAAAAGATTCCACTGACTCCAATAGGATATTTTTTTTAAAACCCAACTTAGATAATTTACATATAATAAAATTCACTCTAAGTTTTGACAAATATATACACCACTGTAACACTACCACAATTAAGATAAAAAACATTTCTTATATCACGAAAGGTACTCATACCCCTTCAAAACAAAAACCTTCTCCCATCTAACCACTGATCTTTCTTCTCATTCTAAAGATTAGTTCTGTCTGTTATCTTTTATGTCTGGGTTCATTTGCTCTGCATAATGTTTTTGACATTCATCTACACTGTTATCTATCTATACCAATAACCAGTACTTTCTCATTGTTTAGTAGTATTTCATTATATTGTAAAGTAGGCAGCTTCTGAAATGCCTTCCAATGCTCCCCACCCTCGTGGTATTCATGTCCTTTGTAATTCCCGCCCCCATGAGTGTAAGTTATATCAAGTTACTTCTAATGAGAATATAACAATGGTGATGGGATGTGACTTTGGAGATAGGTTACAAGACTATGGTTTCCATCTTGCTAGCACACTCTCTCTTGACCTTTACTTGTTCTCTGATGATACCAACTGCCTTGTAAACTGGTATATGGAGGTGCAAATAGTAAGGAACAGAGGGCAGCCTCCACCCAAGAGTGAGTGAAGAGCTGAATCTCTTGGCTGAACAGCTCACATGGAAATGAATCTTGTCAGCAACCACATCAGTGATCTCAAAAGTGTATACTTCCGTAGTTGAGCCTTGAGATGACATATTGATTGCAGCTGGTAAGAGAACGGCTAAGCCATGCCTGGATTCCTTATCTACATAAACTGTGAGATAACAAATGTTTTCTTAAATCACTAAATTTTGAGTCATTTGTTACACAAGAACAAATAAAATACATATGGATATTGCACAATTCATTTATACATTTACCAGCTGATGAACATCTGCGGTGTTTCTATTTTTTCCCTACAGCAAATAAATCTACTATGAACATTGTGTAAACTCTTTCATAAATATGTGTTGATTTCTCTTGAATAAATATCTAAGAATGGAACTGCTAGACTGTATGATTAACTTTGCTTTACAAACTGCCAAATTGTTTTTCCAAGTGATTATACCATCATGCATTCCACCAAAATTCCAGAGGTTACATATCACTATTAACAAAAAGAATTTTCTTTTTAATTTTCACCATTCCAGTGGGTGTAGTTTCTCACTGTGTATTCCCTGATGATTAATAATAAGTAATAACACTGAGAATCTTTTTGTGCGCTTAAAGGCTATTTGCATATCTTCTACAAAGCATTGGATAGATGTGTTACAAGTGGACCTTGCATTGTTCTTGATCTCAAGAGGGAAGAATTTAGTCTTTAATTATAAAGTATTATATTAGTTGTATGTTCCTCAGCAAAGTGCTTTATGAGGTTGACAAAGTTTCCCTCTATTCTTACTAGTTATGAATTTAGGATTTTTTTTACACAAGAATGGGTATTAAGTGCTTTTTTGCTCCACCTACTGAAATATCAGATGAATTTTCTCATTTATTGTTCTAATACGGTGAATTACAAGAACAAATTATAGGCTGTTAAACATGCTTTGCATTCCTGGATAAACTTGCTTGACCATGAGGTATATTATATACACATGTATTTTATTATATTTTACTAAATTCAACTTGCATTTTTTTTTTTTTTAAGATTTGAGAGTGAGCAAGAGAGCACATGAGCGAGAGTAGGGGGCAGAGGGACAGAGACACATAGATTCCACAGAGCAGAGAGCCCAACTCGGGGCTTGATCTCATGAACCTGAGATCGTGACCTGAGCAGAAATCAAGAGTCAGATCTTAATTTGACTGAGTGACCCAGGCACCCCAACCTGCAAATATTTTGTAAAGGATTTCTGCCTCTGTAATTGTTAGAAATACTGGTCTGTAGTTTTCTTTTCCTGTAATGTCTTTGTCTGGTTTTAGTATTAGAGTAATGCTGGTTTCATGAAATGAATAAGGAAATACTTTATCTTGTCTCTATGAATGATTGCTAGTCTTTCTTCCTTAAATATTAGACAGGCTTTACCAATGAAGCCATTTAATAATATTGGGTTTGGTTTCTGGGAAGGTTTTTGGGCAAGTTTTTGATTGTCAATTCAATTTATGTATTTGATGCATACCTATACAGATTTTTAATTTTTCTTCTGTCAGCTATAATTTGTACCTTTAACATAATTTTCATAGCTTCTTAAAGTTTGATATATCTTTTAAATTTACTGACATAAATTTGTTCCTGATGTTGCCTTATAGCCCATTTAATGTCTATAGGTTCCTTTCATTTCCAATATGAATAACTCGTGCTTTCTTTCTTTTGTTCTTATTAATAGTAGCAAATGAATTATCAACTTTATTCATCTTCTCAAAAAAAGCTGTTTTATTTTGTTCATTTTCTCTACTATATATCCATTTTCTGCTTTATTGATTTCTGTTTGCATCTATACACATGTATAATTTGCTTCCTTCTATAGCTACTTTGGAATTATATTTGTGCTTTTAAAAAATTAACAGCCTTATCATTGACATGAAATAAGCTGCACACATTTAAAATCTACAATCTCATAAGTTTTGACAAATATATCCAAAAAGTGAAATTCATCCTAATCAAGGTTGTAAATTCACCCCCTTCAGGTTTTTTTTTTTTTTTTTTTTTAACGCTCCCTGGTAATTCCTCTACACTATCCTTACTTCATCCTCAGAGAACTGCTTTGATTTCTTTAACTATGACTTAGTTAGAATCATCTATGATTTTATATAAATGGAATTGCAGAATACATCTGTTCAATTTGGCTTCTTTCACTCAGACTAATCTGAGATTCTCCCACATTGTTATATGTAACAACAGTCCAGTTCTTTTATTACTAAGTAGTATAACATTGTATAAATATGCAACAATGTGCTTATCCATCCAATGGTTTATGGGCATTTGGGGTTATTTACGGTTTGGTGTTTTTACAAATAAATTGCCATGAACACGTTTTGATAGATATGCTTTCATTTCTCTTGAGTAAATACCTAGAAGATGACTGGACACTGTATAATAACTTTGTGGGAAACTGCCAAACTCTTTTCTAAAGTGGTTTCTATTGTGAGATCTTCAAATTTACTAATCTTTTCTTTTTCACTGTCTAAACTGTTAATCCCATCTGGTAAATTTTTCATCTCACACATCATGGTCTTCTTCTCTGGACACTCAATTTGGGTCATTTTAACATTTAACATTTTTTTCAATGACTCATAATTTTAAAACTTTCCTCTTTTTTATTTTTATAATTACAATATACATTTGTTTAAAGTAACACATTTGCAGCTCAAATTGCTCTAAATTGCATGTTTCATGTTTACCCAACTTCTTAAAAATATTTGTAGGACAGCTGCAACCACAGATTTCAAATCCATGATTATTTCTTTTCCCATTTCTTCTCCTTACCAAATAACTTCCTTCAGATATGGTTCAAGAAATAATTTGTCCTCTTCATATTTTGTCCTCTGCTCTGTAGGCAATATCTGCTGCCTCAAAGTCAGGGCCAGTGCTCTCTTAATGCGAAACATCCTGTTATAAAGGTTCTCAAGAAGCCTTCTTATGGCCTCTTTCACATCATCATTCTCATATACCATCTTGCATTAAACCCCAATTTATTGAACTCTGCCACCAAGGCAACCACAGGCCTGCTCACATTTTTTACCCTTTTCCTCTCTTTTAAATGTAAGTATGAGAGTTATAAAAACTATTTTAATGTCCTTACTTGCTAATTCCTTGGTTTTTTTTTTTTTTTTGAAGATTTTATTTATTCATGAGAGACACAGAGAGAAGCAGTACATAGAGGGAGAAGCAGGCTCCTTGTGGGGAGCCTGATGTGGGACTCGATCCCTAGACCTGGGACCATGCCCTGAGCCAAAGGCAGATGCTCAACCACTGAGCCACCCAGGCATCCCTTTACTTGCTAATTCCAAAATTTATGTCAATTTTAATTGTTTTTTGATTTCTCTCTTCATTATGGGCTAAGTTTTTCTGCATCTTTGAATGCCTGGCAATTTTTATCAGATGCCAGACACTACAAATTTTACACTGATGAGTACTAAATGTTTTTTTATTCCTATAAATATACTTTGGTTTTGTTCTAAGATGCAGGTAAGTTACTTGGAAAGTTCATTGTGCTTGGGTCTTGCTATTAAGATGTCAGTGAGTATCATCCAAGTAGCAATGAATCTAAAGCTAATTATTCCCCATTACCAAGGCAAAAAAGCCTTGCATACTCTATCCAAGCTTCATGAATTATGAGGTTTTCCTATCTAGTTTGTAAGCACAGATACTGTTCCTAATAGTATTCTTTCTAAGCATTTTTGGTGGTTTATTTAGCTATTTTAGGAGTAACAGTAAATCTTATAAATATAAGTGGAAGGAGGGGAGGGGATACTTTTCCCATTTCTTTTTTTTTTTTTTAACATTCAAGTTTATTTTTTTTATAAATTTTTATTTATTTATGATAGTCACACAGAGAGAGGGAGAGAGAGGCAGAGACACAGGCAGAGGGAGAAGCAGGCTCCATGCACCGGGAGCCCGACGTGGGATTCGATCCTGAGTCTCCAGGATCGTGCCCTGGGCCAAAGGCAGGCGCCAAACCGCTGCGCCACCCAGGGATCCCTACTTTTCCCATTTCTTAGTGGAAGTGTTGATCATTGCTTTTAAAACTTTCTTCTTTTATAATTAAGAATTTGAACCATAAATGTCCCTCTCAATACCACTCTGTCAGCATCAAATGTTGGTATGCCATGTTTCCATTTTAATTTAGTTCAAAATATTTTGATTTCTTTTGTGATTCCTTCTTTGACCTATGGTTTATTTATAAATATGTTGTTTAATTTCCAAATATATCAGGATTTTCCAGACTCTTGATTTGTTAATTCCACTATTGTCAGAGAACATACCACACATGATTTTTTAACCGGCTGACTATATTTTTTGCCTTAATGAATGCACCAACCGCCCATGAAAAGAATATGTATTTTGCTGGGATTATGAGTAGTCTACATACTTCAAATAGGTCAAATTGGTTGTTGATATATTGTTCATATTTGCTATTGTTCTGAACATTTACTATGAGAAAGGAGTGCTATAATCTCCATTTACCACTGTGGATTTTTCCATTTCTCATTTCAGTTCTATTAGATTTTGTTTCATATACTTTCAAACTGTTATTAGACCTATACACATTTATGATACTATGTGTTTTTGATGACTGTGATGAGTTGCCATCTTCATCACAAAATGTCTCCATTTGGACTTAATGATATTGTCTAGTCTACCTCATTTAATATTGTAATACAATAACATGTTACTAACATTTCATACCCTGGTTAGTATTTTCCTATATATATTTTAATATTATACTTTATATTTAAACTGAGTTTCTTGTGCATATATATTTGGTTTTCCTTTTTTATCCAGTCTCACAATCTCTACCTCCTAATAAGAATGTGAGATAGGGGTGCTGGGGTGGCTCAGTTGGTTGAGCATTCAACTCTTGGCTTCTGCTCAGGTCATGACCTCTGGGTCGAGAGACTGAGCTGTGTTGGGCTCCTATCTTGGTACAGAGTCTGCTTGGGAGTCTTTCCCTCTTCCTTTCCCGAAGATTCTGCCTCTCCCCAGATGTGCATGCACATGTGCATACTCTCTCTAAAATAAGTGAATAAAATCTAAAAAAAAAAAAAAAAAAATATATTTATATTAATTATAGCTATGGTCCTATTATTTTCTATTCATCCTATCTTATTTTTCATGGTCGCTTTCTACCTTCATTTGAATTTATTATTTTTAGGTTTTCCATTTCATTTTAGCCCTTGACTTAATAACTATAATCTGCATTTCAATGTTTTCAGTGATTGCTCTTGGGTTTACAATTTGAATTTTTATTTATTTTTTAAGTACACTCCACGCCCAGTGGGGAGCCCAACACAGGGTTTGAACTCATGACTCTGAGATCAAGAGTCAGACGCTTAACCGAGTCACCCAAGTGCCCCAATATGCATTTTTAACTTCACACAGTCTGCTTTCAAATAATATAGGACTTGTCTTACAAAAGTATACTCATATTCTCCTTTCCTATTCTTTGTGGTATTGTTTTCATACATTTACTTCTATCTAAATCATAAACCCAATATACTGCAATTACTTTCACTTTTCAAATGTCAATCTTTTTTAAAATTTGAAAATAAAAAAAAGTTTCATATGTACCCAAATATTTACAATGTCTGGTGTTCTTCATTTATTTGTGTTCATCTAATTTTCCACCTGTTGTTTTTTTTTCAACCTAAGGAACTTCCTCTAACATTTCTTGTAACTTTTGAGGGAAAAATTATTTAAGTCTTCATTTCTGAAAGATACTTTTGTTGGATATAGCATTAATATTTTATTTCTTTAGCACTTAAAACTATCACTGATTATCTCTGGGCTTGCACCACTGATAAGAAGTCTACAGTCATTATTTTTAAGTGTTTTCCTATGTGCAATGTGTCTGTTTTCTCACCTCTACTTTAAAATTTTTTGTACTACTCATTTTTAGCAATTTTATTATGATATGCCTTGATATGGTTTCCTTTGAGTTACTCGTGATGGAGTCACAAGCTGCTTATACTTGTGAGTATATATTTTTCATGAAATTTGGGTATTTTTCTGTTATTTCTTTTAAATTTCCCCCTTTCTAACTAGTCCCTCTAGTTTAGGAACTTTAACCACACATACATTAGACTACTCTCTATGTACCCCAAGAGTCACTCACACAACATTCCACACCCACCCCTACTCCTACACACAACAAAAACACAAATAGAAAATATTTTTTTGCTGTGTGTACTTCACTTTGCAATTTTTTATTGCTATGTCTTCAAGTTCATTGATCTTTTCTTCACCAGTATCTAACCTCTCAACTCCTTTTGGGTAAATTTTCTTTTTTGCAGATGTTATATTTTAATTCTGGGATCTCCATTTGGACAATTTTCAGTATTTTTCATTTCTTTCCTCATTGCATTCTAGATTTCCTTTAAACTCTTAAGAATAGTTATAAAATTGCTTTTAAATCTTCATCTCCTAATTCTATCATTTTTGCCATTGATGTACTTTTATTTTAAAATTTTTCTTCAGGTTATGGGTTACATTTGGCTACTTCTCATGTCTACTAGTTTTTGACTAAATATCATTCATTATGAAAATTACATCAATGAGTGTCTATATTTAGTGGTTTGCCTTTGAAGAGTGTAGAAGTTTATTCTGACAGGCCTTCAATTTTTACACATATCAGATTGATCCTTTTTAGACTCCTTTACAACACTTTTTAGGGTAGATCTAAAGCAGCAATTCTCAAAAGTATAGTTCACAGACTCCAGGGATTTCTTGAGACTGATTGTACAGAAATAATGCTAAGTAAAACTGCTGGTACTCTACCACAAATCAAAGTAGTGATGCTAAGGAGCACCTGGGTGACTTAGTTGGTTAAGTGTCTGACACTGGATTTTGCCTCAGGTCATGATTTCAGGGTCATGAGTTCAAGCCCCATGTCAGGCTCCTCACGCAGTGCAGAGTCTGCTTGAGATTTTCTTTCTCCCTCTCCCTCTGCTCCTTCCTTCACTTGCATGATCTCTAAATAAATAAAATCTTAAAAAAAAAAAGAAAAGTAGGGACACCCAGTGGCACAGTCAGTTAAACATCCAACTCTTGGTTTTGGTTCAGATTGTGATCTTAGGGTCATGAGATTGAACCCTATGTTGGGCTCCATGTTCCACCCACTGTCTGCTTAACAACTCTCTTCCTCTGCCCTTGCTCCCTGCTCTTGCTCTCTCTCAAAATAAATAAATAATAAAAAATTAAAAGTAGTGATGCTAAGCTGAACTAGTAGACATTGTAGTCACTGTATTGTATCCTTAACCACAAAATACTTGCATTTAAAAAAAGCCATGAAATAACAAAAAATATTTTTTATTAAATCTTGGTGCTTTTAATATTATGTATGATGAAATTGGAAGTACTCATAAGGCATTTCTGCTACATACTAAAGTAAATGGTTTTTCTGAGGAAAAGGACATGTTTACAGTGTGAACCAAACTTTTTTCACAGAACACCATTTTTACTTAAGCAAATGACATCATGCCATGTTATTCAGACTTGACATTTTCTTAAAAAGGAAAAAACTAAGCCCATCAATTCAAGGAAAACAAATGACAATTTTCTGTCAATGACAAAATTTGAGCGTTCAAACTAAATTGCAAATTTTTAAAAAATTTGTATGTATCATTATGAGCTCTACAACTTCCCCATACTTAAAATACTTTTCTGTGAGATCAGTGATATTAACAAATGTGATTTACTGATATAATGCCATCTACTAATACTTGGTTGGTCTAAGTGAACCAATATTTTCCAAATGACTATTTCATAGATTTTAGAAAATCATACACTAAAACTGAATATTCCAGTGAATTTTAATACAACAATACCAAAATTCTGCTGATGTGGTTTCAGATTTTACATTGCCACTAACCTTTAAGAAATTATCACTCCCCAGGTTTTGGTTGTAGTAGCAAATAAGAATATCAAGTAAAGCAATAAGAATATTATCTGAAAAGGCTATTATGATACTTCTCTTTTCTCTAATTATACATCGGTGACACCATTTTCTTCACATACTCCAATAGAAATATTGCAACAGAATGAATAAAGTAGCAGATCTAAGAATCAAGCTGTCTTCTATAATAAGTAGACATTGAAAATTTTCAAAAAATGTAAAACAATGCTCCCTTTTTGGGAAAATTAATTATTTTTCATGAAGAATTATATTTATATCAACATGTAATGACTTCTCTTTTGTTATTTACTAATTATTCAATATTTTTAAAATTTCTCAGTTTTAATTACTAACACAGAAAATATTCCTCTGGAGCCTCTACTAACTGTCCTATATGTTTAACAGTGTCTCCTCTGGCTGGAAGGAAATTAATAGTCTCCTAACCTTACCCGTGAGCTCAAGGAATTGTTCAACTTAGTGCAGATTACTATTCAGCTGAAGATTTGAGGGGAGCACAATCCAGACTCCTGGAGTTTTACTCCTGCAGCTCTCTTCTCTCTAATATTCTGCCCAGAAGACTCCAGTCATCTCAGCATCATGGATCTCTGAGCTTTTTTTTTTTTTTTCCCCATCTCAACAAGACTGTTAGGTACTGCTTGAGTTCCCTTTCTGTAAACAATGGTCTAGAAATTTCCTTTACGCAGAAATCAGAGGAAACTATTGAGCTGACCTATTTATTTCCCATTATGCAGGGATCATAGCCCTATTACATTGCCTGTTGTCCAATACCTAAAGATAGTTGTTTCATATATTTTGTCCAGTGTTATGGGTACTTTCAGTGGGCACCACACCAGTTATTCCTCCAGGGGCAGAAATAGAAATTCTTATAATTTTTATTTCTCAAAGTTACTGCCAACAAAAATCCCAATGTTTTCGTAGGTTTGAAAAAAGTTTCATAAAAACTAACCAGAGGTGTAACTCATGAAAGCATATTCAGCTACTATTAGGCATATTAATTCTGTTTTATAAATTAGTGCTTACCTTTACATTGGAAATTATGATTTGTATTCATGTGGTTTTATATTAACATGAACCATAAATTATTTCATCTAATAATTTGTTCTATACATCAATAAGGATTTTACAAATACTGCTACAAGTACAATTATCTTTACTTTTTTTAAAGATTTATTTATTCATGAAAGAGAGGGAGAGACATAGACAGAGGGAGAAGCAGGCTCCTTGCAGGGAGCCAGATGTGGGGACTCGATCCCAGGACTCTGGGATCACACCCTGAGCGGAAGGCAGCCGCTCAACCGCTGAGCCACCCAAAGCATCCCATTTTCTTTTTTAAAAAGATTGATTTATTTGAGAGAGTGACACATACACACAACATGAGAGTGGGGGGAAGGTCAGTAGAAGGAGGAGAGATTCTCAAGCAGGCTCCCTGCTGAGCACAGAGCCTAATGCAGAGCTCAATCCCAGGACCCTAAGAATAAGATCATGACCTGAACCAAAATCAAGAGTCAAACACTCAACTGACTGAGCCACCTAGGCACTGCATTTTGTTGTTTTTTTTGTTTTAACAGCAACATTTCTCTAGTTTTCCAGTTTCTGTGAAAACAAAGCTAAAAAAAAAAAAAAAAAAAAAAAAAGGAAAGAAAAAAAAGACTACCTCAAACATTAGTCAGCAATCAGTCTAAACAGATTTTGGCCTGGTCAACAGAGAAATAATTGGCAAGAGGTCATTTAGTCTGCTGCACTATAATAAACTATAAATAGATTTATAAACACTTTATTTGCCATTTAAATACCTAATAAACAGATATTTTATATAGTTGTTTTTATCTTCCTTCAGATTCCAAAGTTTTAACAAATATACTGTCTACAGAATTTACTTTCTTTCAAGGTCATTTGGAAGGAATATGTAGTTTTAAACCTTATAATTTGTAAAGGCAACTAAATATGGGAGGAAGAAAAAGTGGATTCTATCAATACAAAACAAATTAAAACATGGTTGTTAATACATTCCGATTATTTCCTCTTACATAGGAAAATGTGTAGTGAAAATTGGATACTGGGACTGTATTAACAATATCCAAGTAGAATACAGCATATTTTTGCAATGCTATGATCACTAGGATAAAAAGCATTATCCCAGTTTGATCACTAAGTAACTATTATTAAAGTAAATTATAGGCCTTCTCTGGGCCTCAAATTCCACATTAATTTTTTAAAAAGCTATGAATACATTTCATATTAATGACACTTGTAATGCTACCTGTTGCCATTTATTAAAGTTGAAAAATGACAACACAAGGTGGCGCCAAAAAGTTAAAACTGCCCCCAAAGGAAAAATGATTAGCCTGTTTCAGTAGACACAATAAGGAAATCAAACCCATCACCCAAAAGAAACAAAAATATCTGATAATGTCAGATAAACAAAAATGTCTGATAATAAATCACATTTTTCCCAAGCACAATCCTCAAAACTTAATATCTTTCCCCTTTATTTCCTTGGTATTTTTGTAAGTCAGAAATCTTTTAGTAATTCCAATCACTTCATTATTTCAAACATTTTAAGCTATTATGCCTACAAATATTCACTCGAACTATGAAAGCTATTATTTTGAGGAAAATCAGATTAAGATTCTGTATCAGAAGAAGAAGCACATTAGACTTTTAAGACTAGAAAGAACCCATCTCAGAGGCTGTTTAAAACTGCTCTGATGGGCAGACCGGGTGGCTCAGTGGTTTAGTGCCACCTTTGGCCCAGGTCATGATCCTGGAGACCCATGATCAAGTCCCACGTCAGGCTCCCTGCATGGAGCTTGCTTCTCGCCCTGCCTGTGTCTCTGCTTCTCTCTCTCTCTCTCATAAATAAATAAAATCTTTAAAAAATAAATAAATAAATAAAACTGCTTTGAAATATGACTTCCCCAAGAACAAGTAGGACTTTAATGGCAAAGACTACAAGGCAATGCTCCATTGCTTCTCCCTCTATACCACATTCTGTCCTCACAGATTCAAAGATGCAGTTCCTGCATAACTTGCTGCTCAAACATATAAATCTGAACAAAAATATCATTAATATAACAAATATAATTATCAAAATAATAATAGACATGTGGATATTTAGGGGTTCTGAGACAAAAGGATCTAGAAAATGCTGCTCATCTTTATGAGGTTACTTATACTGTGTCACTGCGTCCTACAAGAACTTGAAATTACACCTAATAATGCATATAAACACTCTATCAGACTACTTTAAAAGCTAATGTTGTGTCTGTGAGATTAAAAGGCATAAGTCCTTATTTTCCCGCAAACATCAATGTTCCCTGAATGTTGAAAGAAACCTAAAGGTTATAATTAATAAGAAAGAGATGTATTTAAAATAAGTTTCTGGGACACCTGGGGAGCTCAGTGGTTGAGTGTCTGCCTTTGGCTCAGGGTGTGACCCCAGGGTCCTGAGATCAAGTCCCATGTCAGGCTCCCTGCAGGGAGCCTGCTTCTCCTTCTGCCTATGTCTCTGCCTCTCTCTGTGTGTCTCTCATTAATAAATAAATAAAATCTTTTTAAAAAATAAAATAAGTTTTTAGGGAGCAAAATTTCTAGTCATCTATGAAGCATACTGGTCAATAAGGATTATCAAGTAATTTTCATGTGACTATTTGCTATTTACCTCTCTGCTTCTTGTACTATAGAGCCTTTGCCTGAATAAAGACACTCTGTGTTTGCCATTCATACAAGAAAATTGTTTTAGGTTTAGTGGAAAACAGACTGGACTGAACATCAAAAGACATTCACCGTCTATTGTGGGGTCTACTAACTACTATGGGACCACAGCAGAGCAGCCTCCTGAGTTTTAAGTTTTCGTATCTGTAAAATAAAAAGCAGCTAAACTAAATGGCCTCTAAGGGCTTCCAGATCTAAAACCTCATATCCATGTTGTTTCTATTAAGTGTAAGGCATTAAGTTTAGCACTCTGAAGAATCCAAAAGCTGAATAAATCATAATGGAAAGGGATCCCTAATTACAAGCATAAAAGGAAAAGCTACAAAGAAGTTCAATAACATCAAAATAAAAAACTTCCTTCTCGGGATCCCTGGGTGGTGCAGCGGTTTGGTGCCTGCCTTTGGCCCAGGGCGCGATCCTGGAGACCCAGGATCGAATCCCACGTCGGGCTCCCGGTGCATGGAGCCTGCTTCTCCCTCTGCCTGTGTCTCTGCCTCTCTCTCTCTCTCTGTGTGTGACTATCATAAATAAATAAAGAAAAAAATATTTAAAAAAAAAAAAAAAAAACTTCCTTCTCTCCAAAAGCACAATAAAATAAAAATGTAAATTGGGAAAAGATCTACAAAACAGATAATGAAATGATAATCTCATTTATTGTCTTATAAATAAAAATTTTTAAGTCCGTAGAAACATATAAACTCACATATAAAAGAGCCAATAAACCTGGTGAATTATTAACTCATTAGTAGTGAAAGAATGGTGAATTGAAATCAAAAGATATCATTTATTTCCAAACTAGCAAAGCTCTTTTTTTTCTTTTCACCACTATCCATGTCCAGAACATACCCATCACCCCAAACTGTAACTCTGTGCCCATTAAACAATAACTCCCCATTCCAACCCCACCCCACCCCACCACCGGTAACCACTATTCTACTTGTTAGAATTTGACTATTATCAGTACTTCCTATAAGTGGAATAATACATATTTGTCCTTTCGTGTTTGGCTTATTTCATTTAGCATGTCTTCAATTGTCATCCATGTTGTAGAATACTGCAAAATTTCATTCATTTTTAAGGCTGAATATCTTATTGCATGTATATATCACATTTTGTCTATCCATTTATCAACCAATGGTCCCTTGGGATGCTTTTGCTTTTTATTTTTTATTTTTTTTAATATTTGAGAGGGAGTGTGAGAGAGAGCAAGCACATTGCGTGAGGGGAAGGGGCAGAGGGAGAGAATCTCAGATTCCCCACAGAGCAGAGCCCAACAAAGGGCTTGATCACACGATCATGACCTGAGCAAAGTCAAGAGTCAGATGCCTAACTGACTAAACCACCCAAGCATCCTAGGATGTTTCTACTTCTTGTGTTCTTCTGTAAATGTCCCTGGTTTTATTTCTTTTGGGTATATACTCAGAAGTGGGATTAATATATTATATTGTAAATCCATGTTTAATTTTTCAAGGAGTCGCCATACCGTTTCCTCGGTGGCTTCATCATTTTATACTCCTACCAGCAATGAACAAGGGTTCCAAATTCTCCATGTCCTTACCAACTCTTGTTTTTCCCTACTGTTTTGATAATAATAATCCTGATAGGTGTGAAGTGGTATCTCATTTTGATTTTGATTTGCATTTCCCTAATGATTCACGATGTTCAACCTATTTTCATGTGCTTGCTGGTCATCTGTACATCTTCTTGGGAGAAATCTCTACAAGTCCTTTGCCTATTTCTTTCTGTTTTCATTTTTATTTATTCCTAACTTAATTTTTTATTAAATTTTTTATTTAAATTCAATTTAATTAACATATACTGCATTATTAGTTTCAGGGGTAGAATCCAGTGGTTCATCAGTTGCATACAACACCCAATGCTCATTACTTCAAGTGCTCTCCTTAATGCCCATTACCCAATTGTTCCATCCCCCCATCTACCTTCCCTCCAGCAACCCTCTGTTTGTTTCCCAGAGTTAAGAGTCTTATGGTTGGTCTCCCTCTCTGTTTTCATGTTATTTTATTTTGCCTTCCCTTTCCTTATGTTCATCTGCTTTGTCTTAAGTTTCACATATGAGTGAATGCATAATGGTATTTGTCTTTCTCTGACTTATTTCATTTAGCATAATATCCTCTAGTTCCATCCATATCGTTGCAAATGGTGAGATTTCATTCTTTTTTGATGGCTGAGTAATATTCCATTATATATACACATTATATATATACAATTGTATATACATTGTGTATACACACACACACACACACACCTTCTTTATCCATTCATCTATCAATGGACATCTGGGCTCTTTCCATATTTTGGCTATTGTGGAAACTACTGCTATAAACACTGGGTTGCATGTGCCCCTTTGAATCTCTGTATTTGTAACCTTTAGACAAATACCTAATAATGTAATCACTAGGTCATAGAATAGCTCTATTTAAAACTTTTTGAGAAACCTTCATACTGTTTTCCAGAGGGCTGCACCAGTTTGAATTCCCATCAACAGTGTAAGAAGGTTCCCTTTCTCCACATCCTCACTAACATCTATTGTTTCCTAAGTTGTTCATTTTGGCTATTCGGACAGGTGTGAAGTGGTATCTCACTGTGGTTTTGATTTTTATTTCCCTGATGCCAAGTGATGCTGAGCATTGGCCAGCTGGCCATTTCAATGTCTTCTTTCGAGAAATGCCTATTTACGTCTTCTGCCCATTTCTTGACTGGATCTGTTTTTCTTGGGTGTTGAGTCTGAAAAATTCTTTATAGATTTTGGATACTAGCCTTTTACCTGATAAGACATTTGCACATATCTTCTCCCATTCCATAGGTTGCCTTTTAGTTTTGTTGACGGTTTCCTTTGCCATGCAAAAGCTTTTTATCTTGATAAGGCCCCAATAGTTCATTTTTTATTTTGTTTCTCTTGCCTTTGGAGATGTGTCTAGAAAAAAGAAAAGCTGCTGCAGCCAATGTCAAAGAGATTTGCTACCAGCATTCTTCTCTAGGATTTTGATGGTTTTCTCACATTTCGGTCTTTCATCCATTTTGAGTTTATTCTTGCATATGAAGTAATAAAGTGGCCCAGTTTCATTCTTTTGCATGTTACTGTCCAGTTTCCCCAACACCATTTGTTGATGAGACTTTTTTCCATTTGACATTCTTTCCTCTGTTGAAGATTAGTTGACTATAGAGTTAATAAGGGTCCATTTCTGGGTTCTCTATCTGTTCCACGGACCCGTGTGTCTATTTTTGTGCCAGTCCCATACTATCTTGATGATCACAGCTTTGTAATACACCTTCAAGTCTGAAATTGTGATGCCTCCAGTTCTGGTTTTCTTTTCCAACATTCCTTTGGCTAATTGAGGTCTTTTTCTTTTTCGGACTCCATACAAATTTAAGGATTGTTTGTTCCAGCTCTATAAAAAATGTCTATGGTGTTTTGATAAAGATTGCACTGAATGTGTAGTTTGCTTTGAGTAGCATAGACATTTTAACAAAAAATATTTGTTTTTCCAATCCATGAGTATGAACTGTTTTTCCATTTCTGTCTTCCTTGATTTATTTTATAAGTGTTCTACAGTTTTCAGAGCATAGATCCTTTTACCTCTCTGGTTAGGTTTATTCCTAGGTATCTTATGGGTTTTGGCACAATTGTAAATCAGATCAATTCCTTGATTTCTCTTTCTTCTGCCTCATTGTTAGTGTACAGAAATACAACTGACTTCTGTACACTGATTTTGTATCTTGCCACTTTGTTGAATTCCTGTATCAATTCTAGCAATTTTGGGGTGGAGTCTTTGCCTATTTTTTTAAATTATTTTTTATTGAGATATAATTGACCTATAACATCGTGTAAGTTTAAGGTGTACATGTATGATTTGACACATCTGTATACTGCAATTTGATTATCATTGTAACAACTCTATCAGGTCACAATTACTTCTTTTTTTGTGGTGGGAACAATTTTAATTGGATTGTTTGTGGATTTTATTGTTGGTGAGCTGTAGTTCTTTATATATTCCAGATACTAATCCCTTATCAGATATATGATTTGGAAGTATTTTCTACCATTTTGTAGGTTGCCCTTTCATTCTGTAGATATGATCCTTGATTCACACAAGTTTTTAATTTTCATGAAGTCCAGTTCACTTACTCCTTTTGTTTCTGTGTTTTTGGTATCACATATAAGAAATTATTGCCAAACCCAAAGTCATGAAGCTTTTTGTTACAAGAGTTTTAGAGTTTGAGCTCTTTTTGTTTAGGCCTTTGAGTTTTGTTTCAATATCACAAACTGTTGTCAAGAGTATAAACCATAAGACTTCTCTAATGAATAATTTGGTGGAATATGCCTAAACCATGGAAATGGTTGTGCCCTCTCAGGTAGACTTGCACCTCTAGACATCTATATTAAGAAAAATAATCACAGAGGTTCAACAAAATTCACTGAAACATATTATAGTGAAAGATCAGGAATGGGAGGGAACTCAAACAGCAGGAAAAAAGTGATCCAACCAATATATCATTGTTCAGGCTTTAAAAATTGTACTTCAGGAGTATTTTAAAGTATGGAAAATGATCATGATATAATGCTACAAGTAAAAAAAAGTTGATTATGAAGCATCAATTTTATAAAATATAAATTTATACAATAGACATAGAATGAAACTGGAAATAAATGCAACAAAATGTTGACTGCAGTTAAACAGAATTATTGACTATTACTTTTCATATTTTCGTGTTTCATAAATATTTTACTGTAACACTGGAAATGAAGTTTTTATAAACAGAGAGAAACAATTTCTATCTCAGGACTCAATAAACAAAGGGTGAACTAAGCAACTAATATCTATTGAAAGGCTTTCTCTTAAGTGCCAGATTTTAATCGTGTATATTGAGTGGCATAGGGAACTTGTTACAGATTTTAAGAAAATCTAGTAAAGAACTGAATGGGAAACAAAGAAGATAAAATCTATTAGCAGAGGATATTAAAAGAGAAGACAAGAAATAGTGAATAAAAGCATAAACAGTCTATGTTGATAATGGAAAACATGGTAAGTACATGTTACTTTTTTTTTCACTGACGACAATTTATTATAATCTGTTGGCAGCACAAAGACAGATAATAAAACCAGAACTATGTTTCCATAGAAGTGGATGATGATATGTAGCCATTCTATGGGAACTGTGTGCATTTAATCATCATCAGGTTTTAGATTTTTTATTTTCTTCTTGTGCCGCTTAATTTCTTTCTGCAGACGCTCAATCTCCTTTATATGATGACTGATCACATCTTCATGGTGTTTCTTCAAGGCTGCCAGTTGTTCTCTAGTGCGTGCTCGGAAGTATCGTTCCTCTTCAGCTTGCTCTTTCTTTCCAAAGGCCCCACCTGCCTCCCGGATCGAGCCTGTGGAGCCCGGGTCCTCTGACCATTCGGAGCCGAAGCCTCGGGTTTGCAGGGCCCTAACACCCCCACATGCCCAGCCACACCCGCTGTGCACCCCAAGTACATAAATTTTTTTTAAGTTATAGGGAATAAAGTTTATTTTGGCAGATAGTGTTAAACAAAATTAAAGTTGCATACATTAGTAACATAACTCAACATCCTTAATTTGGTATAAGTGCGACATTTTCCTGTTTTCCTGTGTTCTGCTAAATCACCATAACCTAAACTGCTTTATAAAACTGATACGCTGAAATTTAGCTATACTGTTTTCGCTTACGCTCTGATTCCAAACAAAACTTTTCATAAGCTTCTTCTATCTCTGGGTCCATCTCATCATCAATATCATCCAAGTATGGACCACCAGCCCCTGATAAATCTGTCCCATTTTCTTCATAATCTGGAAAAAAGTCTTCTCTTTCAAGTAACTCTTGATATTTCTCTTGGTAATCTGGATCAGCCGCGGTGAAAGGAACACCATCAGAGGTATAAAATGTTGGTTCATTCATAAAATAGTTAGGATCATTTTCCGGTGTTGCTTCTCTGTATGTTGAAGTTGCATGGACTCTACCCCAGTTACTTGACGGGAGTTCTACAAGCTTCAAGAGCATCTGTTTCACATCTCTGCTGCAATTTGCATCTACGACAACATTTTCAATTCTCTGAATAATTTCTTCCATATCATTCTTTCCTTTCTCCTTCCAGGCATCTTCCAAAACTGACCCTGTCAACTTCAGTAATTTTACCACACAAATTAAGTTGTCATCCATAGGATTAGAAAAGAGGGCATTCAGCAACTCCTGAAGACCAACCTGAAGAATATCTGCTCTTGTAACCTGTCCATTTGTTCCCTTGATCTCCAGGTTAAGGTAATGTTCTCCCAGGAAGAGGACAAACGCGTGGAATAGTTTCCGAGTCACTTCGTCCCCTTTTGCAGCTTGATCTTTAACTTCATATTCAGTTAGACATCTTTGAAGCAGCAACTGGTGAAAGTTGCCACTCTGTGGGCTAATTGTCAGATGATGGGACAGGTAATTACAGAGGCGAGCTCCCATGTAAGAGAAATTTGGGATAGATGTGGCCTGTTGATAGATGAGTTCTACAAGTTCTTGCAAAGCATCATCTGTTGTAACCCAGCCATTCAGGGTCTCTGCAAACTGTTCAATTTAATATTTTTTTTATGATTTACAAAGCTTTTTTAATTGTATTATTTGAGATCATATACATGACAACCCAGAAAAAGGAAGATGCTTTTTCCATTCTGCCAAAAAGAAGCTAGGGTCCAGGAATGTTAGATGTTCAAAGAAATACACTTAAAATTTAAAAGGATTCAAATCGAGGCTAACAGACTTGGAAGTCTCTCTTTTTATCTGTGCTATACTTTCTTTTAATTTAGGTAGAGACCCAGCAGGGCCCTAATCACAGTACAACAATCAGTAGTACACTTCTTCCTTTTAAGAGTAAAAGGAAGTCATCTAGGCTTCTACCATTGACCACCCACGTGAGGGGTACATGAGTCCACTGGGGTTTTCTCTGGGGCTGGAGGCACAGAAACAGTGGGCATGGTATTAGGGAGTGGCCCCAGGTAAATACTGACACTGTGGATGAGATTCTATCAAAATGTCTTCAAAAGTGTTCCTAGTATTTTGCTTTCCTAACGGCAATATATGAAAGTTCCTTCCATCCTTGCCAGGCCTTGGTATTTAGTCTTTTAAATTTAGCCATTCTAACAGTGTTTAGTTGTATCTCATTATGATTTTAGTTTGCGTTTCCCTAAAAACTAATGGTATTAAACACCTTTTCACATGATGCTTTCTACCTATAGTTTCTTAAAGTTTCTGTTAGAATCTCTTGCCCATTTTTTATTGAGTATTCTTTCTTAAGATTGAGTTTTGAGAATTCTTTAGATATTCTGGATACAAGTCCCTTATAAAGGGTGTGTTTTGCAAATACTTTCTCCAAGCCTTCTGCTTATCTTTACATTGTCTTAAGAATGAATGTCTTCCAGGGTGCCTGGGTGGTTCAGTCAGTTAAGAGTCCAACTCTCGGTTTCAGCTCAGGCCATGATCTCAGGATGGTGAGATTGCACTGTGTGTGCATCAGGTTCCGAAATCAGCACAGTCTGCTTGAGATTCTCTGCCTCTCCCTCAGTCCCTCCCCCTGCTTGCATGCTCTCTTTTCTCTCAAATAATAAAATCTTTTTTTAAAAAAATATGAAGGTTTTTCAAAGAGCAGTATATATAAATTTTGATGAAGTTCAGTATTTCAATTTTTCTTTTATAGTTTGTACTTTTTGTGTCCTATTTGGGGAAGAAACAAACCATCTTTGCCTATAACCCAAGGTCACAAATATTTTCTTTCACAAATTCCACAGTTTCATCTCTTACACTTAGGTTTGTGAATTATTTGGTGTTTATTTTTTTTTTAATTTTTATTTATTTATGATAGTCACACACAGAGAGAGAGAGATTGGCAGAGAAACAGGCAGAGGGAGAAGCAGGCTCCATGTACTGGGAGCCCAATGTGGGATTCGATCCCGGGTCTCCAGGATCGTGCCCTGGGCCAAAGGCCAGCGCTAAACCGCTGCGCCACCCAGGGATCCCTATTTGGTGTTTATTTTGGTATGTGGTGGAAGGATTAAGCTGCTACCACTATTGCTGCTACTTTTGTTTGTTTTGTACTTTTGTTTTTTGTATTTTTTCATTTGGATGTCCAATTATGCATTTGGAAGTCCATTTGTTGAAAAGACTATCCCCACAGAGTTGAATTAACTGGGCAAGTTGTAAAAAGCTGACCAGGTAAATGTAGGGTCTATTTCTCGATTCCCTACACTGTCTCAATGACCTACCTGTCTATCTTTCTTTGCAAAAAAAATAAAGATATTGCCATGGCTACTGTCTTAAAATCAGTCTTAATGTGGTATGGAGACATCCAAGTTTCTTCTTTCTCAAATTGTTTTAACTATTCTATACCATTTGCATTTTAAGTATTAGAATCAACCCATCAATATATTTTATTTTTAAAAAATTGGAATTTTTATTAGTATTATACTGATTTTATAGAGTAATGTGAGAAAAAGAGACATTTTAACAATATTGAGACTTACAATTCATTAATATAATACTCTGCTTAGTTTTTAAATTTGTCTTGTTTGCATATTTATTGCTAAATTTATCTCTAAGTCTTTTAAATGACACTGTAAAAAAGTATTTTTTTAATTTTAGTTTCCAACTGTTCATTGCAGTGTAAAGAAATATCATTGATTTTTGTATATTGACTTTGTATCTTATAAGTCTGCTAAATTCAATTATTCCTAGTAGCTTTTTTGTAGATTCTTGGGGCCTTTCTACATTGATTATTCTGTCATTTTTGAATGACAATGTTGCTTTGAATAACAATGTTAACAGAAGTGGTAGGAGTGAACATTCTTGCTTGTTCTCAATCTTAGGGTGAAAAGATTCAATCTTTTTACCATTAGTATTCTAGGTGTAGAATTTTTATAAATTTTTTTTATCAGGTTGAAGAATCTACTTTTATTTCCAATTTTGGAATTTTGGACACTGAATTTTGTTAAATGTTTTCTATATCTGTTGAAATAATCATCTGGTTTTTATTTTTTAACCTGTTGATAAGGTACATGAAATTTTTTTCAATCACAGGAGTGACATGATTATATTTATTTTTTTGTGAGATAGAGTAATACCAATCACCATCTCACTGTGAGACTCTGAAACATCATGAAAAAGTAGTTCGAAAAACTAATATAAGGTTACACTAAAGGAAATGACATGCCTCTGGGGTGCCTGGGTAACTCAGTCAGTTAAACATCTGACTATGGCTCGGGTCATGATCTCAAGGTTCTGGGATCAAGCCCCATGTTGGGCTTCACACTCAGCAGGGAATCTGCCTCTCCCCCTGCTCCTCCTCTCCTCTGCTTATGTTCTCTCTCTCTCTCTCTCTCTCTAAGTAAATAAATAAAATCTTTTTAAAAAGTGACATGCTTCAATCAAGGAAGAAGATAGATCAACTATGGTCTCTCAACCCAAGGTGGGCACTCATGTAAGTGTCACACTGTATGTGCAGCAATGACCTTCTAAAATGAATCACAGTTCTAAAATAGAAAAGTTATCTGAAAGTGATGTCTCAGCAAATATGACTAAGAATAACTAGCATCTATAGTATGCATTTTTCAGTTTTATTAAGATATAATTATTAGTTCAAGGTGTACAACATAATGATTTGATCTACATGTATATTACAAAATAAGCAGCACAACATAAAGTTTAGTTAATATCACTTACCTCAGTTATAATATTTTTTCTTGTGATGAAAACTTTTAAAAGCTACTCTCTTGCAAATATAAATACAACACTGTTAACTATAGTCACCATAATTTATACACTGCATTCCCATACAGTATGTATTTTAATTTCAATACAACTCTATGCAATGGTTGAATGAACTAAAGATGTTTAGCCTGAAGAAATGAGAGAAAAAACAGTACTGTCTTTTAATAGCTGAAGAATTGTCGAGAAAATACATTTAACTTGTAAAATCTGTCTCTGAAATAAGAGTGAGGTCAAAGGAATGGAGCTTACAGGTGGCAACTCAAAATAAGGAAAAACATACAACTGATACTTCTTTTTTTGTATGTGGTCGGTGTATAAAATTTTTTATTTATAAAATTTCATAGTTGCTGGACAATTGAAGTAACGTCTTAAAATTAATAAGTTCCATTGCTAAAAGTATTTAAGCATGCGCTAGAAGACCCTAAGACAAATACATGGAAAATAATGCTTAATTTGTGGCCACTTGTACTAGACAGTTTTTACAGATCCCTCCACAATCATTAATCTCCATGAATCAGTAAGTTGCTTATTTTCTTTTGTCAGTTCTCACAACTATAAAGTGGGGATATAGTTTTTGGCTATCTCAAGGTAATGTGAAAATAGTAGGTCAAAGAGTATAAAAGGGCAGAGGCAGGAACTAAGATAGGATCACGGGAAGGAAGCATAGCATGAACCTGTCACTAGTGGAAAAGAAGAGGTTCCACTGAAGTGAATTGTTCAACTAGCTGGACTGTAACCCCAACTTCCTGCTCAAGACTGCAATATACCTCATTATTCCACCAGATACCCCATTATCATTCCTGCTTCCATGCTTTCCTTGCCTAGAATAAACTCACCAACTATGTTCACATACCATATTTTGGTTCATATTTCATAAGTTGGTCCCTTTGAAATCTTTTCTGATTACCCTCATAATCCTATTTATTCCCTTCCCATACTCTCAAGACACCAGTTAAAGCTGAATCTTTCTTTTCAATATTCCTATACCACTACCTACTTCATAACAGAAATAATTATTTAATTGGAAAGATCATGAGTTCTAGATTCAGTTTAAAACTGAATTTGTGATTTAGGAATTCTCCGAGCTTCAGTTTATTTGTCTTTGGAACAGGGATAATAATGACTGCCTCACGGTATTATTTTAAGTGTTGTATAAGAACGTAGTACTGTGAGAAGAGTGGCTGATGTACAATAAGTAATATGGTTATATGTATGTGTGTGTGTCTGTATTTAAAAATGAACAAATGAGTGAGTGAACGAATAGATAAAAGCCCTTATTTTCCACATCTACATTTCCCTCTTTAAAGTTTAAGACAGGGGATCCCTGGCTGGCCCAGCGGTTTGGCGCCTGCCTTTGGCCCAGGGCACGATCCTGGAGACCCGGGATCGAATCCCACGTCGGACTCCCGGTGCAAGGAGCCTGCTTCTCCCTCTGCCTATGTCTCTGCTTATGTCTCTGCCTCTCTCTCTCTCTCTCTCTCTCAGTGTGACTATCATAAAATAAATAAATAAATAAATAAATAAATAAATAAATAAATAAATAAATAAATAAATAAATAAATAAAGTTTAAGACAATGGAGTATTCTGGGATGAGGATTCCCTTATTTTATGCATAATCTGAAAACTTAGCATAATATTAAACTCAAAGTAATCAACAAACATCCATAATAAAATTATTCTGATTACACAAAAGTCTTTTGGGATTTATGTCTTAATTTTCAGCAGTAATTGCTAAATATGAGACTTTAAGAAAGTAAAGTGTTATTTACTGTTAGAGCCATCACTATGTGTTTTATTCCTTTAAAAAGGAAAAAAGTCATCTGAGAGACTTTCGAAGGAAGATAATAGGGAATTATCAAAGGAAGAGAAGACTGAAAGATAAATGGCACAAAATAGTATGTTAGAAAACATAAATATATGCTTCTGATCTTTTGACTTGAAGATAAGACAACAGAAAAATGACATGAATGATAAAAGTAGTTGAGGGGGAAAACTATTTTTATTTATTTTTTAAAGACTATTTATTTACTCATAGAGGACACAGAGAAAGAAAGAGAGGCACAGACACAGGCAGAGGAAGAAGCAGGCTCCATGCAGAGAGCCTGACATGGGACTCGATCCAGGGTCTCCAGGATCATGCCCTAGGCTGCAGGCGGCGCTAAACCGCTGCACCACTGGGTCTACCCGGGAAAACTATTTTTAAATAAAACTTAAAGACTTTATAAAATGGCAACCTTACACTCTATACCAAACTGCTAACAGCAGAGACTTAAGAATGAGAAAAAAGAAAAATACTCCTCTATTTAAAAAAAAAATTTTTTTTACTGAAAATATATTACCTAGAAATGTGAAACTAAGTTAAAGATACATTTCTAATGCATAAATATAAGTAAACTATGCACAATAAGGCCCAATTTGAGATGCTGCTTACTTAGATATTGAAATGATCTTACAGATAATTTGGGGAGTGCACAATTGTTGTCACGGAGACCATAAACATCAATTTGCGGATGGAAATTATTTAATTTTTTAATTATCCTCTTGTCTTTTCATGCTCACAACATATAAGGCAAACAAGATTGCTATTCTTTCTCTTTTCACATGCATTAATAACAAACAAAAAACCCTCACTTATATGGTGTTTATTGTTCATAAAGGGTGTCTGAGCGCAGAGAAGTAAAGGCATGTGCCAGAAATTACACAATCTGAGTTTTAGAGTCAAGACTGGAAAGAAGTTCATAGATTCCAGGAAAAAAAACTGATTTGAAATAACTTAAACTACTTTTTAGGCTCAAAATGGACTTGCTAAATGCTTTAACTCTTTCCATACTCAATCTGATTCATTTAAACTAAAATGCCATCCAATATAATAAAAGCAGCTTTAAGAAAGTAGATTAAAAATGGAAAAGAAAATGAAGCAAAGGTTAAACTAATGACAGACCTATTTTCCTCTTTTCCATTTCAGAAATGAAAATAAGGCTATGTTTTGCTGACAGTACTGATTCAACAAAGTTTATTGAACAAATATCTGTATGTTAGGTTAAATCCAGTGCTAGATCTTATAGGCATAGAAAGACACAATAATTCCTACCTTCAAGATCATACTACTTCACACTAGATAGTATTTTATAGAAGAATCAAGGTCTTAAAATAATTATTTAAATTTATTTAAGAAAACCTAGAAGGATTTTATAATAAAATAAAACTGTAGAAATAAACAAATAAATAACATACTAAAAATATTAACAGACCAATACAATTACCACTAGGTGTCACTATGATATAAAGTTGGTGGCTGCCTTTATACATTGTTGAGTCTTCCTGATAATAACATGAAAAACTATCTTATTTAGCATCTTTTTGCATTTTAATATTTATAAATACACAGAAAAATTAGTATTTATCCAACTCCGTAACTTGGTCTATATATAAAAAATATTTAACAATTATATTGCAGGTCACATAAACTTTACTGAGTGTATTTTTAAATTTTCCTATGATAAATATTTTAATATACATACAAACATATAGATACGCTCATTTATTGATCCATTTATTTTCTCAACAGATACTGCTCTGTGCTAAGCACTGTGCTTGGAGAATTTATAGAAGAATAAGACCTAGTCTGTGAGTTTGAGAAGTTAACATTCACAAAGAAATTCCGAAACACAAAGAAAGAATAAGATGTTTTAAAATAAATGAATGAATCAACTTAGGCCCATGGAGGTTAGGAAAAGTGGAAAGGATAGATATTTACATGGAACATTAAAAGATGATTATGAGTTTTCTAGAAAAACTAAAATAAGGAAGGGCAAATCAAATAGAATATAAGAAATAAGGAATCACTGAAAGATGTAAAAGATTTATATTCTAGATACAGCACTATAGGACAACTATGTAGAATACAGACTAGAGGAATATAGAAACAAAGAATAGAAATTCAAGGAATTATCTTAATAATTCATTAAAGAAATTAGCTCCTGAACTATAACTGAGGTCATAAAAATGAAGGATTCAGTGATATTGTTATAAAACTAATAGAACTTAATCAATCAAATGCAGTGAAAGAAGAAAAAAATCTTCCATCAAGTCCCAAATATTCCTACACACAACTTCTACAGTGATGCATATTAACAAATTTAACAGTGAATACAGAGAAGATGCATGACATGATTCTCTGGCATGCAATTCATCATAACAGAATAACTATAATCTAGAACAAATAAAAAACTAGAATTAGAAGAAAGAAGAGAAGCTGTGTATCTGTATCCAAAAACAGTATCTGTATATAATTTCTTTTGAATCACATTTTATTTACAATATGTTTGCAACTATTTTAATTGTTACTTGTTTTCAATCAGAATGATAACTTGACTTTCTACTCTGCCATTCTTGGGCACAAGTCTGCTTTTACAATGAATTATAAAGCCAACATATTAACAAATATGATATCTGGAAATTCTATCACATGTTTTTACAACAAAGCTTTAAAGCAGTTTCCTAGACTACCCTCCAAACTCAGATAAAATTAAAGTGTAACATTAACGTATATAAAGAAGCATTTCTGATCACCATTTCTGAAATAAGCAGAGATTTCACTCCAACTGCATGAGCCAATGAAAAGGGTGGTTCAAGTAATCCAATTACTTCCACCATATACCAAATATTCCATCAACAAAAAGAATCAGGTCACTTTGAAATGAGACCTAGTTAATTACTCAGCCACATGCTACATAATATCAATTTAAACTTACTTATTATAATACTTCTTTCCAGTTTTTTTTAAAACAGATACAAATCTGGGATAATTTTAAGTAAAAGAAAAAGTGTGATATGACACTGAATTCTTTCCTCTATAATAAATATATTCATCACTAAACTAGGAAAGTAAAAGCCAGTAAAATGCTATATAAAGGGTTCCCTACTAATACACCAAGGTGCCTTAGCAATATTATTGAAAATCTATATGAACAATAAGCAGAGTCAATTCTAATTACTATTGTAAAGATAAATAAAACTATTATTCAAATATCAGTAGAGAGTTTTGGTAATTTTAGGATTATATATACATTTTAAATATCAACAAAGAGAAAATTATATATATATAAAAAAAAGAACCAAGCATATTTTGGAGCTAAAGAATATAATAACTGAAAAGTCATTAAAAGAGCTCAACAACAGACTTAACCAGAAGAAAGACTATGTGAACTTGAAGACAAGTCATTTGTAATTATCCAATCAGAAAAGAGAAAAAAGAAAAAAAATGCAAGAGAAAGAGTGAAAAAAGACAGAAGATAAATGACCAATATGTGCATTATGGGAGTTGCAGAAAATAAGACCAGACAAAGGGGCAGAAGGTTTATCTGAAGAAATATGGCTGAACACTTCCTAAATCTGGGGTAGGAAACAGAGATGCAGATTCATGAGGCATAAAGGATCCAAAAAATAATAAATCCTAAAAAGTCCATATCCAAAAAAAAACCATTAAATTCAAATTGTCAAATTAAAAGACAAAAAGGAATTTGAAAGCAACAAGAGCAAAGCTCATCACATAAAGGAAGCCCCCAGTATCAGCAGATTTCTTTTTTTTTTTATTTTCTTTTTTTAATTTTTATTTATTTATGATAATCAGAGAGAGAGAGAGAGAGGCAGAGACACAGGCAGAGGGAGAAGCAGGCTCCATGCACCAGGAGCCTGACGTGGGATTCGATCCCGGGTCTCCAGGATTGTGCCCTGGGCCAAAGGCAGGCGCCAAACCACTGAGCCACCCAGGGATCCCCATATCAGCAGATTTCTAACTGAAACTCTGCAGCAGAGGGGGTAGGATGACACATAAAAGTGCTGAAAAAAAAAAAAACTGCCAAAATGAATACTATGTTCAGCAAAACTGTTCTTCATATATTAAGGAGAAATAAAGACTTTCCCCATTTAAACAAAAACCAAGAAAGCCCAACCCTGGACCTGCCTTATAAGAAATGCTAAAGAGAGTACTCCAGTCATAACAAGAGGATACTAAATAGCAACACAGGAGTATAAAGCTGTTAATGGTAAACATATAGACAATTATAAACACCCAAACAAGTATAGAATACTGTAACAACAGTGATTAAACACTTAATCTGATATAGAGGTTATAAGACAAAAGCATACAAAATAAGTATAATTATAAAATATCAATAGTACATAATACAAAAAGATGTAATTTGTGACATCAATAACAAAGGGAGGGGATGAAGACTAGTTTTATATATGACTGAAATTATCAGGTTAAAACAGATTATTAAAACTATAAGATGCTTTATGTAAGCCCCATGGTAACCACAAAGAAAACAGCTAGAGAAGATTAGAACATACAAAGAAAACTTCTATCTTTATAGAAGATAAACAAAAGAAAATGAGAACAAGAATAAAGCATGACACTAAAAAAAAAAAAAAAAAAAACAACAAAGAGAAAGAGGAAACAAAAGCTACAAAGACAAAGGAAATAATCAACAAAATGGCAATAGTAAGTCCTTTCCTATCAGTAATTATTTTAAATGTAAATGGATAAAACTCCCCTAACAAGAGACACACTAGCTGGATTTATTTTATTTTTTTAAGATTTATTTATTTATTTATTTATTTATTTATTTATGATAGACATAGAGAGAGAGAGAGGCAGAGACACAGGCAGAGGGAGAAGAAGCAGGCTTCATGCTGGAAGCCCGACATGGGACTCGATCCCGGGACTCCAGGATCGCACCCTGGGCCAAAGGCAGGCTCTAAACCACTGAGCCACCCAGGGATCCCCGCTGAATGGATTTAAAAAGAAAATTTCAACTATATGGTATCTACAAGAGATTCACTTGAGATTCATGTACACATATGATGAAAGTGAAAGGACAGAAAAAAAATATTATATGCAAATAGTAACCGAAAGAAAGCATGGTGGCCGTAACTACATTGACTAAATAGACCATAAATCAAAACTGTCACAAGAGACATAGGACATTATTTAATGATAAACGAGTCAATTTACCAGGAAGATACAACCAACAATTATACACATATGCACCCAAATCAAAGCACCCAATATATGAAGCAAACAATGTCAGAGCTGAGGGGAGAAATGCACAACAACACAACAGTAGTTGTGTTTCAATAATGGGTGAAACTTACAGAAAATCAATAAGCAAACACAGGGCTTGAACAATATCATAGACCAAATGGATCTAACAGACATACACAAAACATTACACTGAAGAGCAGCAAAATACACATATTTCTCAAGCACACATGGAACATTCTCCAGGGTAGACACCACGTTAGACTATAAATGAGTCTTAATAAATTTAAGAAGAAAGAAGCAGAAGGAAAACCACTATTGATTTTTAGTTTCATTATACTGTGGTAGGAAAACATTCTTGATATCATTTCAGTCTTAAGTCTGTCAAGACTTGTTTGTGACCTAGCACACCTGGGTGGCTCAATTGGTTAAGAATCCCGCTCTTGATTTCCGCTCAGGGCATGATCTCAGGGTCATGAAATCAAGCCTTGCATTCAGCTCCATGCTCAGCAGGGAGTCTGCTCGAGATTCTCTCCCCCTCCCACTCCCTCCATGCATGCTCTTTCTCAAATAAATAAATAAATCTTTAAAAAAAAAAAAAGATATGTCATCTATCTTGGAAAAATCACAGATATGTGGCGATTAAACAACTTATGCCTGAACAACCAAAAGATCAAAGAAAAAAATCAAGAGAAAAATTTAAAAATATCTGGAGACAAATGCAGACAAAAACACAACATACCAAAATTTCAGAGATGTAAGAAAAATAGCAAAGTTTATAGCAGTAAGTGTATACATTTAAAAAAGAGAGAATAATATGAAAGATCTAATAAACAACTTCACATCTCAAGTTAACTAAAGAAGAGGAACAAGCTAAGCCCAGAGGGAGGAAATAATAAAAGATTAGAGCAGAAATGAAAAGAGAATAGAAAAACAACTTTTCAAAAAATCAGCAAAACTGATTGATATTAGAAAAGATAAAGAAAACTGATAAACTTTTAGCCTAAACTAAAAAAAAAAAAGAAGACTCAAGTAAAATCAGAAAGGAAAAAGGAGGCCTTACAACTATGTCACAGAAATCAATATGAATAGACTACTATAAACAATTATATGCCAACAAATGGTATAACCTAGTAGAAATGGGTAAATTCATAGAAATATATAATCTACAAAGACTGAATCCAAAGAAACAGAAAATCTAAACAAATCTGTAACTAGTAAAGAGACTGAATCAGTAATCAAAAGCCTCCCAACAAAGAAAAATTCAGCACCAGATAGTTTCAAGAGTTCTATCAGGGATCCCTGAGTGGGGCAGCGGTTTGGCGCCTGCCTTTGGCCCAGGGCGCGATCCTGGAGACCCAGGATCGAATCTCACGTCGGGCTCCCGGTTCATGGAGCCTGCTTCTCCCTCTGCCTATGTCTCTGCCTCTCTCTCTCTCTCTCTCTCTCTGTGTGTGTGACTATCATAAATCATAAATAAAAGAAAAAAAATTTAAATAAAAAAGAGTTCTATCAAACATCTAAAGAAAAATTAATGTCACTCTTTCTTAAACTCACCTCAAAAATTAGAGTAGAGAATACTTCCAAATTCATTTTGTGAAGTTAACAGTACCCTGATGTCAAAGTCAGACAATGGCACTACACGAACAAGAACAAAAACTATAAGCCAATATCCCTGATGAATATGGATTCAAAAATCCTCAATATTAGAAAACCAAATTCAATAGCACATTAGAAGAATCATATACCATAACCAAATGAAATGTATGCATGTGAAGCAAAAAGAGCTTAACACGTGGAAATCAATGTGATACACCATATTAACAAAATGAAGGGAAAAATATTACATGATCATCTCAATAGAAGCAGAAAAAGCATCTGACAAAATTCAAACCATTTCCTGATAAAAATATGCAAACTGCAAACAGAAGAAAATTACTACAACATAATAAAGGCCATATATGAAACGTCCATAGCTAATATCACACCCAATGGTGAAAACTAGAATCTTTTCCTCTAAAGATCATGAACAATGCAAGAATACCCACTGTTGCCACTTGTATTCAACAGAGTATATGAAATCCTAGCCAGAGCAATTTATGCAATAAAAAGAAATAAAAGACATCCAAATCAGAAAGCAAGAAATAAAATTATCTATGCTTCCAGATGATATTACATGTAGAAAACCCTAATGATTGCATTTAAAAAAACAAAAACTCTGCTAGAACTAATAAGCAAATTTAGGAAAGTTACAAGATATAAAATTAACATACAATAACTAGTTATATTTCTCTGTACTAACAATAAATAATCTAACAAGGAAACTAATAAAACAATCTCATCTACAATACTATCAAAAAGAATAAAAATACACAAGAATAAACTTAACCAAGGAAGCAAAAGATCTGTACAATGAAAACAACAAAACGATGCTAAAAGAAAGTAAAGAAGAAACAAATAAATGAAAAGACATCACATGTTCTTGGATTGAAAGATTTAATATTGGTAAAATATCCATGCCATCCAAAGCAACCTACAGATTCAATGTCATCCCTATCAAAATCCCAATGGCATCTTCGCGGACATTTTTGCAGAAAAGTGTGTTAAAATTCATATGGAATCACTAAAGACCCTATTATAGCCAAAATAATCTGAGAAAGAAAAATGTAGTTGGGGGCCTCATATCCCGAATTTAAAACATGTTACAAAGTAATAAGATAGTAGGTACTGGCATAAAGAAAAATATATAGACAGAATAACAAGCCCAGAAATTAATCCATGCATATAGGTCAAATGACTTGACAAGAGTGCCAAATCTACACAATGGGGGAAGATAGTCTTTTTAACAAATGGTGCACAGAAAACACCATGGATATCTAATGCAAAAGAGTGAAATTGGACCTTTAGCTTATTCCATATTCAGAAATTAACTCAAAATGGGTTAAAGATTTAAATATAAGATCTGAAACTATAAAACTCATTAAAGAAAATATAAAGCAAAAGCTTCGTAACATTAGTCTTGGCAATGACTTCATGGATATGAGACCAGAGGCAAAGACAACAAAAGTAAAAATAGATAAGTGGGACTAGACTTTTGTGCAGCAAAGGAAACAACCAACAAGATTGTAAAGAAAATAACTGCAAAGTATGTATCTTAAAAGGAACTGGTATTCAAAATATATAAAGAAATCCTACAATTCAAAAGCAAAAAAGTAAATATTCTGACTTAAAGATAGGCAAAGACCTTGAATAAGCATTTCACTAAAGAAGATATACAAAAACCAACAGGTATATGAGAAGATAATCAACATCACTAATTATCATGCAAATCCAAACCAAAACCATAATGAGATATCACCTCATACCTGTTAAGAAGGCCATTATAAATCAAAAACAAAACAGAAAATAGTAAGTGTTGACAGGATGTGGAGAAATTAGAACCTTATGCATTTTATATTGGTAGGAATGTATATCCATTGGATATTCACTATATCCAAGAGGTGAAAAAAACCTAAATATCCACAGAGGGGTGAATGAATAAAGAAAATGTAGTATATGCATAAAATGGATTATTACTCATTAGAAGAGGAAAATCCTATAATAGGGATCCCTGGGTGGCTCAGCGGTTTAGCGCTTGCCTTTGGCCCAGGGCGCGATCCTGGAGTCCCAAGATCTATTCCCACAGTGGGCTCCCAGCATGGAGCCTGCTTCTCCCTCCTTCTGTGTCTCTGCCTCTCTCTCTCTCTGTGTGTCTATCTCTATCATAAATAAATAAATAAATCTTAAAAAAAAAAAAAAGGAAAAGAAAAAAGAAAATCCTATAATATTCTACACAGGGATGAAACTTGAGGATATCATACTAAGTGAAATAAGCCAAACACAGAAGGACAAACACTGTATGATTCCACCTATATGATATATTTAAAGTAGTCCAACTCATCTCAGATGAGTAGAATGTAGAATGATGATTGCCAGGGGCTGGCAAAAGGGGAAAATGGGGAGTTGTCATCCAATGGATACAAAGTTTCAATTATACAAGATGAAAATCTTCTAGAGATCTGCTGTCCAACAATGTACATATAGTTAACAAAACTATATTGTACATTTAAAAATTTGTTAAAAGGATAGGTATCATATTATGTACTTTTTTACCACAATTTTTTTTTAAAAAGGAGTTAATAGGAGAATATATGGGAGGCATGGAACTGAGCATGGGAAAAAATGGACTAAAGAAATTTGGGCAAAGGAAGGTACATTATAAATGCCTTGAGTGGGCTCATAACCTATTCAAGGAACTGAAACAAGTCCAAAACAACTTAGGCATGGTGAACAAGGGCAAAAGTGGTAACAGATGAAAACCAGAAATGTAGCAGGGACCTGATCAAGCAGGGCTTACAGGCCATGGTAAAAGATTTTCATTTTATCCTAAACCAATGGAAAGTTTCTAAATGCCTTTTAAGTAAGGGAATAACAATCTGATTCGTGTTTGAGAATGATCAATCTTTTAACAGTTTTGCTTTTCTCTACAGCATACTTCTTCTCTTTCTTTTCTCACAATCCTGAGATCAAGACCTGAGCTGAGATCAAGAGTTGGATGCTTCTTAACCTACTGAGCTACCCAAGTGCTCCTGTAGTGTACCTCAATTAATAAATTAAATAAAATTAGGAAAGAATCTTCCTAATAAAACAAAGGCAAAATTTTCAGAAATATCTGGAATTTAGATTTATAAGTCAAATAATCTGAATCAAATATTCATTCAACACAGTTTCTCTATAGAAATCTGGTAAAATCTGTCCAATAATGGCAGGCATACACTTTTTTTTCAAAGTTTCCTTTGAAAGGACAACATTGAAAAACTTATACAACTAGGTAGGAGAAGAAGTAATGAAAACATGTCTTATTTCTGATCTCTCATTAACCACAGTATGAAAAATTAATGAATTTCAGCTATAAAGTCCAATAAGCAATATACTTAAAAGTTTGATTTGCATCTGCCCTAAAACAGCATCTTATACCATTCAAGTGGAACAAAAGAATTATTCTTAAACTTGCCTCAGTAACAACACAGTATTTTAAAATGCAGTATAATTATCTGTATGGAAAATATCAGTTTCAATTGTCTTTTCTCCCTTCTTATTGGCATTCAACTCAAAAGAAAAGAATATAAAGAAATGTTTACCTAATAAATTCTCTATTTATGAAGGCTTTATACTAGGAAAAACCTTACCAACAGTACAGCTGTCTTCAAGTACCACATCAACATTTCTGTCCCTGTACTCAACCCTGAAGTCCAGCATCCGAGGTTGCCTTTCTACAATTTGCCTAGATGGCATTACAGGTCGAAATGCTGAAGAGGAAGAAGGAGCAGGAGCTGAAGCTGGGTGACTTGGATCAAATGCAGGTCCTGGTATAGTTTCACCTCCATAGTCACTGAAATATTGACATAAAAAGAAAGATTATCATCAACCAAATCCTTATAGATTACCACTAAGGACCCATTCCATACTTGGCTTGTGTTGGTCTTCCAATCAAATTTACCTACCTGTGCATCAAAGCCTAACTAAAGTTTTACTTCCTCCATAAAATCTTTCCTAGTGACTGAAAGCTACATTACTCTCCCTCCCAACCTTGCCTTCCTATGTCTATTGACAGTATCATACATATCATCTATCATTTAATCAGGTTTTTGCTTTATGATGTTAGTAAAACATTAATTTCTGTTAATTAAGAACAGTGTCTTCTACATTCACTAATGAAAGTGAATTCATTCACTAATGAATGCTCACTGAAGCATTATCTGATTAACTCTACTTTCCACAAAACTCAGAAATTTACCATCCTTAAACCTCTATTCTTTTTTTCTTTTTATAAAACAGAGGCAACATCTATCCAAAACCATCTTCTAATTAGCTTTACATTATGGATTATGAATTTCCTTTCCAGTACCTTCAATATCTCCTGAATTATTCTTCTGAATACAACAGCCTCCTAACTAATCTCTCTGAACGTACCCTTGCTCCTGTGCATGTCATTCCATACCACTACAAAAATGAAATTATAGAAATATCTTCATATCATTTTCTTCAATATTCCCCTCTTCTTCATACAGAACTACATGTAAGTCTCTATATGATCCAAAGCCTACCTACCTTCCTATCCTTAGCTTGTGCTAGGCTATCTCCTCCAATCTCTGTATGCTTCCAGGCACAACAAGCTTTCATTTCTTCCATCTCACCTTGATCCTTCCCATTTCATAGCGGAACACAGACTATTCCTTCTAAGACTATTCTTTCTCATCTCATCCCAATATTCCAACTTTCTTCTAGCTAATTATATTCACACTTCATATCTCAGATTGAATGTTTTTCAACTCAGTGCATGTTTTACTACCTCAGACTGGTTCTAATTCCTCATCACTACCAATTATAATTGGTATTAATCATTTGATATTTAAGACTCCAGGAGAATATAAGTTCTACAAGGTCAAAGTTCACATTTGTGGTTTTCTTTTTTAAAGATTTTATTTATTTATTCATGAGAGAAAGAGGCAGAAACAGAGGCAGAGGGAGAAGCAGGCTCTATGCAGGGAAACTCATTTGGGACTCAATCCCGGGACTGTGGAATCACGACCCAAGCCAAAGGCAGATGCTCAACCACTGAGCCACCCAGGCATCCCCACGTTTATGTTTTATGGCTGTATACTCTGCCTGGAGCTCAAGATTTTATAGAGAAAGCACTTAAATATTTAACAAGCTAAAGAGTAAAGGAATAATTATTAAAGAACTTGGGTTTTCTCTCAATTTATCATATATAGTCACTCCTCCCCCCCGCCCCCTCACTAGGAGGAATAAGGAAGAAGAGAACCAAAGGAATGCTTCCATTGAAACATTATTATTGTATATATGTTCCACCACCACCAAAACTACTAGCTGAGTTTTAAAATACCCCTAAATCTGTGGGAAAAGAACAGATTAGGAACCCAAACAGGAACAATAAAAAGAATGACCAAAAACACACAAATAAGCACTATTCATACAATGAACCAAGAAAAAATATTTACCTTTACTTCACACTACTGCTCTGATTAGTGCTTACCAAATTTATATTAAAAAGTTGATTTAGTGAGTTGTGATCATCTTTTAAAGAAGACGATATGATAGGACAGGATAGGATAAGATACAAATGATCAGTACATGGTACTTAATAGTTAAGATCAAGTATTGTTTCCTAAAACTTTTGATTCTGATACATTCTTGCATATGTGTTTGGATTCCATGTATTTCTAATTGTAGGTCATAGCCAAAAAAGTATGAAAATAACGAGTTCAGACACTCTAATAATCACTGATCCAAAGACAAAAAAACCTACACTTTCTCCTAGCTGTTAGATTCAAGAAAAGTTATCTTAAAAGTAAGACATGGAAAAGAAAACGTCCAAGCAGGAAACATCACTGTTGGAATCCAAAGTGAGCTCCTAAGTATCTATGAACAGAATATGCGCAATGATATTTCAGATCTCTAAATTTTGTCACTTCTCAGAAGCTCGGAAATATAGCTAAAGTTAATAGGCTGGTCCCTGACTTAATGTTTTCTTAACCCCGAATTCATCCTTCTGTGGTCTATTCTATGATGCAGATTCTGCAAAATTCTATTTGTCCTTTGGCATATGTTTCCCCAATAGATTCTGCAAATAGGATACTAGATAGAGATAGATTGTTAGGAGGAGAGAAGGAAAGCTTTCCTTCTTCCTATTCACATATATTTCTATTAGTATCATACAGCAGCTTTCAGTCTCCTGCTTTTTTCAGCGTTCATATAACCAGCTTCCTGACAATCCCTCAGACACAGACAGCAGCTAGACTGTATGCCTTCTAAAGTGGCCTGATCCTCATTCAGGTCCAAGGGGCTGCTTGGAGCTCTGAAGTTCTATTAATCCCTTTGATCTGGACCTAAGAGTGGTAACTTCCTGAAGCAGTTATACAGAGGTTACTTCAGTTTTACTTTTTTTGCTCCACACCTGTGTAACCAATCCTACATTAAACTTGAAATACCCAATTTTTGGGAGGTGGGTGGGGGGGTGGGTAATGGAGGTATCCCAGAAAGAGGATTCAGGAATTAGTTTGATTATGTCCTTGACCTTCAATACACTGATGAGCTACTTGCTAATGGAAAATGGGATACCAGTGATCATGCACTAGCATAATGATTAAATCATCACTTATAATTCATTATGAACACATACCTATTAAAACAAGTGCCTAAGGGGACAAATGGCTATTTGACTTGGCCCTTATGGTAGTCATAATGACAGTAAAGACTATGAGCTGGCTGCTTTTGACTCTAATGGAATGCTTAACAGAAGAAAATGACACACTTAGGGTTATCAACTTTCAGTTTAAGCCATGATAAGAAAGCTTCTGAAGTAGCACTTTCTCATTTCCTGTCTCCCAGGTATGATCCTACTGAGAATCACATGCAAATTTAACTTTTCAGCTTGCAGCATTACAGTGAAAGTTGAGTATATATACTTTCTAAGTATCTTTTGTGAAAATTACAGCACTGTTTTAGGAGGAGTGGTATTCTACAACGTGGAATGGGGATATCCAAGTGGACTCAGATGAAGGCAACAATCTTGAACCCATGGAGTTCCTGTGAACCTTCTTTGTAAGCAGAAACAACTCCTTATTCCATGACTAAAGTTATCCTCCTCTTGCTCGAAAACTGATAATGCTCTTACTAAGATCATTGCCTTGAAAAGGAATGCCTATTGTCAAAACCTACCCAAACCATTTCTTATTGCCTCTAAAATCAGATCTAGGCATTCTCCAAGAGAGTAAATACAATGTCTTAACTCAGAGAAGGTTATTTCCAAAAATAATTATTTTGATAAAGAGATAAATTTATCTTTTGATAAAAATATTTTGATAAATTATACCAGCAAAATCCTAGGGAATATGTAAGAAAATGAATTTGAAGTGAATTTGACCAAAAGAGTTTTGATACAGCCAAATATATAACATGTTTGCTTAAGCAGCTGTAAGTACCTCTAATAGTTTGCTTATCGACTGAATGAAACTTAAGTTCCAAAGGAGTCTACATTTAATGAGGATGAAATACCCAAACTTTCCTGGCAAAGTATAGAGGAAATCCAGATGCTTAGAAAAATAAGAATGCTCAAGTGGATTTACCATATACAATCCAAACATACATATACTCTCCTACTACATCATCCATGAGGTCACAAAGGACATTGCACTAAAGTATTACAAAATACATTAGTAAGAGGAGTTTGCATTCTTAAAAAAACTGTAGCAGTTGTCTTCCATGGGTTGGGAATAACATGAGGAGATGACACCACTGAATAAATCTCCTTAATGAGCATGGTATCCCAAAGTGCTGAGGTCAAATGGCAGAATTTAGTAAGAAAAAGGTGGAAGCAATTACATTAATGGACAGCACAGACAAAAAGTGACAATCAGAAGATTTCAACCTGCAGAGATCTTTAGAAATGGGCCATAATTATTATTTTTTCCCAAGGGTGGGGGAAAGTAAGCAGTGAGGGAGAGGGGCAGAGAAAGAGGGAGAAAGAGAATCATAAGCAGGCTCCATGACCAGCCCCACTGGGGGCTCAATTTCACAATCCTGAGATCACAACCTGAGCTGAAATCAAGAGTCAAATGCTGGAACGCCTGGGTGGCTCAGTAGTTGAGCATCTGCCTTTGGCTCAGGTCGTGATCCCAGGGGTCCAGAATCGGGTCCTACCTCCAGCTCCCCACAGGGAGCCTGCTTCTCTCTTTGCCTATGTCTCTCCCTCTCTCTCTGTATCTCTTACGAATAAATAAGTAAAATCTTAAAAAGAGAGAGAGAGAGAGTCAAATGAGCCACCCAGGAGCCCCAGAACATAATTATTTCTAAGAAACCAACTTAAAAGTCAGTTGATAAAAATATTACTTGATCTAAAAACATTAGACCCCTAGACCTGATAGCCTAAAACCTAATGTCTGTAACCACAATGGAGAGTCATAGTCACTCTCAGTTTCCAAACATTAACTGTTTCACGGACATAGAGCTCCTGATCCCCACAAAGACAATACAACAGAGCCACACATGTAGCACTTTCTGAAGTAGTAGTAGCCCCCGTGTATATTGGAAATTTTCTTCTAAGACTTGCCCTAGGAGGCTGCAGTCATTAACTAGGGTGTCTGTATACTGATAAAAGGAAAATATCTAAATTTTTAGGAGATTACTAGATGCTAACTCTAATTCCTGGGGATATAAAAGTAGAGGACTGTGGTGGTAAAATGAAGTTTGGGCCCAAATCCATTCATACTATGTTCAAACAATCTGTCAACCTACCCTACAATTTATTTTCTAGATTCTAAATGTATAATTCAAAGAGACATACTTCAGTAACTGGCAGACAACACATACTGCCTTCCTGATCCATATAGTTAGGATTGCTATGCAGGAAAGGTTAGTAACAGGAAGACACTGATCTCACATATACTTTTTTTCTCTATGTTAATTTGCAGTCACCAAGACAACCATTTTAATTTTACCCAGCAGGGCAAACAATTCACTGTCTTTTTCAGAAGATTATGTCAACTCTCCCAATCTTTAGCATTAACAATCTAGCCTAGAGAAGTCTTGATCAACTAGACATTCCACAAAACAACATTACATTGATAACAATGTGAACTGATCCTGAAAAGCAAAAGTAGCAAGTACTTGGACACATGTATGACAGAGATTAGAAGATACATGCCACAAAAATGCAGGGACCCGCTACCTTGGTAAGTACTCAGAAGTAAGTCAGGGTAAAAGGCCAGTTGCTATTATCTTGCACTTTCTGTCAATAATAAGAGATAACTGGGCAGCCGGGTGGCTTAGTGGTTTAGCGCCCCCCCCTTTGGCCCAGGGTGTGGTTCTGGAGACCCAGGATCGAGTCGCATGTTGGGCTCCTTGCATGAAGCCTGCTTCTCCCTCTGCCTGTGTCTCTGCCTCTCTCTGTGCCTCTCATGAATAAACAAATAAAAATTTTAAAAAAATAATAAGAAATAACTAAGTTAAATGAGGAAGAAAAGATGTGGACTGGGAAAGGAAAATATGGTTGTGTATACCTGTTCACACCAACCAAAAACAAACTGCTGAAGCATTACAGCCCCTAAACAAAGATATTTCAGAAAGACAGTAGTGAAAGAAAAGTCTCCTAATAGGGAGAACTTGGGATCGTACCACAAGTTACCTTTTCATTTAGAGAAATTGCCTGAGGTACAAATCTATATTGAACCATGGACAGGTTGGTCAGCTGATCAAGACTTGGAAAGAATAAAAGAAAAATTAGGTGGACAAGAAAGTCTGGGTAAAAGATTAGAAAATGGGACTTTCAGAATGGACACAAAATGTGAATATATGCTTCTGAAAGGAATGCTGCCTACAAGCTATCCACTGGAGAAAAAAAAAAAAAAGGCTCTCAATGTGAATAACATGATATTGTTCTGTTGATGTCAGTCAGCTTTTCTCCCTTACTCCCTTAGGACTATCAATGCATTAATGTATAATGTGGCCATGCCAATAGGAGTGGAAATTAGACAAAGGCACAACATCAGTTTCTCCTCAAGTCTGAATCTGGCTAGGGAAACTACTGAGCATCTAAACTGCAAACAACAGTCTAAACTGAGCCCCCAATATGACATCATTCCTTGGGGGTCTGGTAATAGATCATTTCTATCACAGAAAAAGAAGCAATTTGTTCTCCCTTAAAATGACACTTTTCTGGGGGATCCCTGGGTGGCTCAGCAGTTTAGCGCCTGCCTTTGGCCCAGGGCGTGATCCTGGAGTCCTGGGATCGAGTCCTGCGTCGGGCTCCCGGCATGGAGCCTGCCTCTCCCTCTGCCTGTGTCTCTGCCTCTCTCTCTCTCTCTCTATCATAAATAAATAAAATCTTTAAAAAAAATGACACTTTTCTGAATATGAAATGGACTTCCCTGACAGCAATGCTTCTGCCAGCACCACCATTCATGTATTAATCTAAGGCTTTCCTACACAACACTGGTTCTAACCAAGAAACTCATTTCACAGCAAAAGAAGTGTAGTGCTGGTAATATTCATATACACTGTCACCCAGAAGCACCTAGCTTGTTAGAACAGTAGAATGTCCTGCTAAAGACAGCTGGGAGACAACACTCAAAACTTGGCCCTCCACCTTAAAGGATGTTGTATATGCTTTGTATCAGTAACCAAAACACTGTGATATTTCTCATATTGCCAGAAAACATAGGTATGAGAACTAAGTGATAATAGTGGTTTCTCTTACTATGCCGAATAACTTAACAGAATTTTTGCTTCCTGCTACTTTGGGCTTTGGTGATTCAGAGATCACAGTTCCCAGGAATGTAATGTTTCCACAATACTTTCACAGAATTAGAACCTGAGAATGCCACTTGGCCATTTTGTACTCTTCATATTACTGAATCAACTAATGAAATAAGGGGATACAAAGTGAGGTGGGAGGTCCTGATTACCAAGAAAAAACTGGGTTGCTGCTATACAATGGACTATTTCTGGGGTATGGAAAACTATAGCCAAATAACAAAAGCAAGTCAACTGAGGATCCTGACTGTTAGGATGAATATTTGAGATGTCCCACCAAGTAAAGAAACTTGACTGAGTTGCTGGCAAAGGGAATATAAAGAGTGAAAGAAGAAACTGGCAAATACTAACCATGGCCTTATGACCAATAACAGTAACAAAAATGTAGCAGCACACGAGTGTGTGCACAGACACACACAAAATTTTCTTCTTACAGTTTTACATACTAATGTTATTTTATCAACATCAGTGACCTAGCAGTGACATTACTGTAACAATAGCATCCACTTTGTTTTAGCATCAGCCACTGATGTTAGCTTCTGGCTTCTTTCAATTATTTCAAAAAAGCCTCTGCATCCTGTAGAGGTACCAGTATCAGCTGAGCAGGGGCCATGTTGCCAGAGTCCTTCCTTTGGGCTTCAAAATCCTGCTAATTTCAATCTCTCCCAATCACTTTCCCTTTTTCCCCTAATACCAGGAGTGACTTCTTGCCCTTTACTGGTTAGCAGGGGGCTCTCCCAGACAGATCTGTCCTAGAGCAGGCTTCCTGGAGTACCCTGAACTTAGTCCACACAGTCCCGGCTGTGCCCACCCTACTCAGGGATGCTGCAACTGTAAATCTGCTCTTGCCTTATGCTCCTTTCCTCAGTCACAGCAGGACCACCCCACCCACAGGTGGGTCTGGTGATCCAGCTGTTTCCTGAAGTCATTATATCTGAATTGTTTCTGTATTCCCTTTTTGCTTCTTTCAACCTGCTCCACATCTTGGAACTGATTCCCTATATGAAATTCCCTGTGTTTGAAACACCTTCGTGCACTTTTTTTCTTCTTTACCAAACTCTAACTCAAGGAGACAGTTTAACATTTCTAATCATAGCAGGCTATTTGGTGTGTTGTCAGCCAGAGAGAATTTTTTAGTTTTCACTCGAGAATTTTCTTATTGGCTATAATTACTCTATTTCAAGATAAATAATAAATAATAAATTTACATTAGAGTTTTTCACTAGCAATCCAAAGAGAGAGAGAGAGAGAGAGAGAGAAAGAAAGACTATAGTTAATGATCCTATAAATTTTGACTAATGTTCAATAGTATCCATTAAGTACAAAGATATCCAAAACTTCTGACTCCAAAAAAAGTATTTTTAAGACTATGTCTATGAAGACACATTCTATAATTTGATCTATTCACTATTGTTTTCTAGTTAATAATTAAATAGACACTGATTAGTAAAGGAAGCTCTATGGAGAAATCTGTTTTAGATCTAAACCTCAACTAAAGGAGTGTTTTTATCCTCACTCAACTTTCCTCTACAAACCACACATGTCCTTGGAAGGCAACGGACAAAGCACACTAAACAAGAACTCTGTACATGTTTATTTCAGTTTTTAAAAATCCATCCCCAGGAAAAATTTCTAGGTACAAAAACAACAAAACAAAAACACACATGTGTCTTAAAGATAAACTTGTCTTTAGAAAAAAATCAGGGCAGCCCCAGTGGCGCAGCGGTTTAGCGCCGCCTGCAGCCCAAGGTGTGATCCTGGAGCTCTGGATCAAGTCCCACGTTGGGCTCTCTGCCTGCTTCTCCCTCTCTCTCTCTCTCTCTCTCTCTGAATAAATAAATAAAATCTTAAAAAAAAAAATCAGATTCTTGGGGATCCCTGGGTGGCTCAGCAGTTTAGCGTCTGCCTTCGGCCTACATCAGGATCCCTGTGAGGAGCCTGCTTCTCCCTCTGCCTGTGTCTCTGCCTCACTCTCTTTCTCTCTCTCTGTTTCTCATGAATAAATATATAAAATAAATATATAAAATCAGATTCTTAAATGAGCATCAGAGAAGACAATAAATAGAAACTAATTGGCCAAAATGGATATTTTCTATATTAGAAACCTTAGCACTTACATATTTTGAAAACATAATGGTCAATAAGTGAAAAAATGTCTAGTCTTCTCTAGGTTTTCTCAATGAATTAAACAATGGACAAAGAAACATACACTGTATCATCTGGGTCAAAAAAATAAATATGGGCAGCCCGGGTGGCTCAGCAGTTTAGCACCGCCTTCAGCCCAGGGCCTGATCCTGGAGACCCAGGATTGAGCCCCATGTCAGGAGCCCCATGTCAGGCTCCCTGCGTGGAGCCTGCTTCTCCCTCTGCCTGTCTCTGCCTCTCTCTCTCTCTCTCTCTCTCATTAATAAATACATAAAATCTTTTAAAAATTAAATAGAGGGATCCCTGGGTGGCGCAGCGGTTTGGCGCCTGCCTTTGGCCCAGGACGCGATCCTGGAGACCCGGGATCGAGTCCCACATCGGGCTTCCGGTGCATGGAGCCTGCTTCTCCCTCTGCCTGTGTCTTTGCCTCCCTCTCTCTCTGTGTGACTATCATAAATAAAAATTAAAAAAAAATAAAAATAAAAATAATAAATAAATAAATAAATAAATAAATAAATAAATAAATAAATAAGAGTTGACAGATACTACCCACTTAGTCAATGAGGAAAATTATACTACTGATTCATAAAATTCTTAGGAAACATAGCATGTCCTGCCTATTAACACAGGTAATTCATTAGCACTTTCTTCTAACAATAACTATTTCCAAAAATAATGTTTAAATGGCTCTGGACAATAAGATGGACAATAAAATATTACACCAAGATGTAAATAAATATGCACATACTTGATGTTTTATGACTGAATGGCTTACACTTATGACAGCATAAGCAATACAGTTTATGAATGTGTTGTATTAGCAGCATATTGTCTAATAAAATAAGCCTTGGACCAAGGTTGAGGCAGAAGACTCGCTTATATTCCTGACTCCATCAACACATGCTGTACCATCTGGGCCAAGTCACTTCATCCCTTATTCTCTAAACCTGTAAAGTGAGGGATAAGAATATCTGGCTTTACTTACCTTTACTAAATAAGTAACTAAAAACAAAACTATGGGAGAAAGATCTTATACACACGTATTAAATTCCAACTTTTTTATCCAAGGGAAAAAATCTTTTTAAAAAGGTGGGACATGGCTAGTTTGCAGACCTTGAATAGGGCAGAGCGGTATCAGAGAAAAAGCATGGCTTTTAAAAGAAGACAATCCAGACTTTATCATCTACTACACTTGTGACTGTGGGCAAATCTATGTTAACTCTCTAACTTTCGGTTTCCTCACTATGAAATATGAAACTCTTAAGGGTTACACTAAGTATTAAGTGATGAAAATATGTCAGTTACTTAGCACAGTGCCTTAAGCATTTAAAATTGTTAGCTTTTTTGCTTTGGACTTCATGGGCACATTAAAAATCATATTCCCACTTTTGAATTCACACAAAAAACTGATTTCAAGAAAAGCTATAAAGCACAGGGATTGGGCTCTTCTCCCTCCAAAAATAATTCATATTTAAAAAACTTGTTGGTAGCTCTTTCCCTATCGAAGTATGAACTGACAAATTAAGAGTCAGTTGCATTCACAGACTATATTACAAAAGTCAAATTAAAAAACAAAAATCTTTTAACTACCTACGCATGCCATTCCTACTATTAAGTCTTCCACTTTCAGTAGAAGCAAATGAGCAAAGAGCCCTCTTTCATTTTCCCCTAGTTAAGAGGAATTTTCAGTTATGTCAAATCCACAGTGATTTCAAAGCTAAAGAACAAAGTCAGGAAAGGAGAGAGTTGAAGACTATTACTAGATACAACTGATTTTCTTCTGTGCACATATGATTCATTCCTTTAATTAATAAACAAGCAAATAAAACAAAAACTCACTCTGACAAAAGGTAAACCCCAAATATTATAGTATTAGAAATCAGTTTAGTGCTGAATCTCTACTTAGAAAATATATTAATCGAAATGTATCACTAGTGACAGGAGAGATGCAATGTTTCCAGGGATAAGGGAATTTCTACAGTTCACCAATAGCAAAATATTAATTTTAAGATATATCCACTATGTGCTCAGAAACCCAGCAGCTGAATCCACAAGGATTTAACAAGCAAAAATTTTGGCACAAAAGTGAAATAACATTTACTCAAGAATAAAACTGGAACCATATTTAGAAGTCTAAAACTTCCTAAACCAAGAAAAAAATGATCATGAAGGAAGTTCTGGTAATCACCTGGTTTGCTTTCTAGACAAGGGTTTCAGTAAAACTGAATGCTTCGGACCCGCCCCCCCACCCCCCCAAAAAAAAAAGGTACAGACTCTGGAAATCAGCCACATTTACTCTGGATGAAACTCTGATAGTGTTTTAAAAATGGTGGGGAACAGGTCTATTAATTACTAAGGGTAGTATAAGTACCAAAGAGAATTTGCTTCATTTCTAAATATACACAGTTTCCTATAAAGTACAGTCCATTTTGCAGTTCATGGTGAATTTTTTTATGGTTTTGCAACAGCACTTTTCTTCCTCTCCAAAACAACCTCAGTCCTAGTCTACTGTTTCTGTTTGCCTCATCTGCACTTAGCAGATCATGCTTCAGTGACTTAGAAATCCTAGCCACTAAAATTCAAGCCAAAGTTTGAATTGGGGGGGTGGGGGTGGGGATCAAGTAATTAAACTATACTTGGAAGGGAGAATGGTTTTACCTCCTATGACTTTATAGTGTCCTCTTTTAATCCAAACCAGTCTCCAATTTTAAGGAAAGAAAGGTGAGGAAAAGTTATTTCTAATTTAAGGAATTATTTTGTAACTTGTAGTTCTCTTGGCATCATCTGCCAATTTTACCTTCCGGCAATGACACAAAACCATGAAGCCCATTCCACATGTTAACAATGGATTCTTCAGGCGAAATGGCTCAGTGCTCTGGGAGGTTTCATCAATTAAGTACTTATTCAAATTCTTGCAAATTATCATGTACTTAATTTAAAAACCAAAAGTGAAGAAAAAAAGAATGTAGTAAGGTTGGAGAGAACTCCTGGATAGGTAGATGATAACCATGCTCTACAGCTACTGAGATTCAGTACCTCCCATTTTATGAATTAGAAGATGCCCTTGACCAATAAAAAAAAATTTTTTAAAAAGATGTCCTTGAAAAACAGTATCACTCATTCTGAAATAACATTATATAGTTAAAAGTTGGAAACTTTAGGAAATTGATATAACAAAAATGTCTAAAAGAACAATAACTATATTAATGAGCTTCTATACCAAAGATCAAATACCCTGTCAAAAAATTAAACAAAAAAATTAACAATTATTTCTTTTTGCTTGGCTAAATTCTCATCCTTACCATTAAGCACCTTATAACTAACATACCTTTGTAGAATGCCATTTTCCTGGGGTATTACACCATTGATAGCTGCCTGCAAACAAAAAAAACAGGGAAAGCCATTTAAAAAAAAAACAGAAAAATGCTCAGTGATGGGTGAGGTGGAGAACACTGTACAGGGAAATAAGTGTACTTTGAAAAATCAAATTTAAATGAAATACTGTTTCCTTAATAATACAAAATATTCTCTAAAATGTTTCTCTATTTGGTATAATAAAACTGTATTTTAGAAAACTAAAACCAAACCAAATAAACAAACAAAAAACATGCATTTGGTATATAATATCTCCAAATCTTGAGTCATAAAAAGCTTAATTCCACAGTCCTCATTCAAGCAAAACACCCACAAAAACCAATGCTTAAGAATGTCAGAACAAGTAAAATCAGTACCTTAAAGTAATATTTTTAACATTATTTCCTTCTTCAGATTGAGAAGAGTGAGACATAAAAATCACAATGAAAAATTCCAATAAGAATGTAAAAATTAGCTCAGGAATTAAATTCATTCTTTCATGTTATAAAGAAACACATAAGGTTTCACAAATCACAAATGAAAAATTCCAATAAGAATGTAAAAATTAGCTCAGGAATTAAATTCATTCTTTCATGTTATAATTATTATTCTTAGTAAAAATAACATTTAGAAGGAAAAAACGTAGAGGCAAAAACTGTTTGAGAACACAGTACCATGATTGTACCAGGTTATAAAAGGAGGCAGGAACATCACTGGGGAAGTTTCCTTATATAAAACATTTCTGAAGTTGGTCTCTAAGCTAACCAGTCACCAGTTACTTAGAACATAGCACAGAAATGACATGATACCAACATTTTTGCAGGCTACTAAGCAAGCAGGTTGCAACATCCTAGATTATGGGCAGTTTACTGCAGGGTAACAAAGATTCTCTGAAGGAAAAAACTTTGCCTTTCCAACTTTGCCTCTGCATCATAACAACTTCTTCCCTCCCCTTGTCCATCCAAGTCCACATCAAAATGAAAACAGAAAAGAAAAAAACAGTAACATTTCAAAGCTTTATCAGCTGTCTAGAAATCAATTCCCAAAAACAGAGTATTTTGTGAGACATTAACTTAAATATTTGCCAAAAGAGGGTCAAGTTTACATGTTATTCTGTTGAATGGAAATAAAGTAGAGTGTAAGATTTTGAGAGTTGTAATGCTTCACTGGTAAAAAACAAAGAAATCCACAGATTAATATAGACAGTGAATTCCATAGAACCCTGACAACTCTGGAGGTTCATAAATCCTTTGAGTCAAACAAATGCTAAAATGGGTCTTCAAAGCCACAAATTCAATGGAAGCATCCCTGCTTATTGCCAGGTCAATTATCCTTTTTCTTTTGACGGCATTGGTTCCACATACAAATATCCTCCTTTGCTAAAAAAAAAAAAAAAAAAAAAGAGAGAGAGAAGAGAGAGAGGAAAGAAAGAAAGAAAGAAAGACAGAAGAAAGAGAAAGAAAGAAAGAAAGAAAAAGAACAGAAAGAAAAAAACAAGAATACATACAGAATACACGCACCCCGTACTCCAGCATTCACTTCCTTCCTTCCGTCCTTCTTTCCTTCCTTCCGCTTCTTCCTCCCTCCCTCCCTCCTCCCTCCCTCCCTCCCTCCCTCCCTCCTCCCTCCTCGCCTCTCCCTCCCTCCCTCTCCGCACCCCCTTAAAAGAATTTTCAATGGTGTTGGAAAAGAAACAAAATACCACAGTTTGGAAAGATTTTGTTCAAATTTTCACTCGGGAATGCCAAGGTAGAATAGAAAGAATACTAAGGATTTACAAAGTCCAAAATTTGAATCTAGACTCTCCCACTTATTATTTATGACCTTAATATGTTCTATACTCACTGAACCTCTTTGAACCTCAGATTCCGCATCTGTAATAATGAGCTAATACTATATCCTTAGCCAAAATGGGCTTGTCTTTTTGTTCCTCAAAAGCATCAAGTTCTATTTCTTAGGTCTTCTGAAGATACTTTGTTTATTTGAAATGCCCTTTCCTCATTTCTTGTCTGGCTAAATTTTAATCATAGATACACTTTTTCAAAGAATTCTTCTTGCATCAACCCCCATCTACGTAGGCTCACTCTCACATAGAACCTTGTGCTTTTCCCTCAAGGTAATTGATAATTACTTATTTGGTTTTATGTCTGCCCCTCTCCATAGGATGTAGGCTATGTGACAGACCAGACAATAACAATTTTGTTCATTACTTTATCCCTGTTGCGTAGCACAGCACAGACACTAAATGGCAATTGATAACTTGTTAAGCTAATGATGCTAGAGGAGTACAAAAAACAAAAACAGGGGTGTCTGAGTGGCTCAGTTGGTTAAGTAACCAACTCTTTTTTTTTTTTTTTTAAGATTTATTTATTTATTCATGAGAGATACAGAGAGAGAGGCAGACACACAGGCAGAGGGAGAAGCAGGCTCCTCACAGGGAGCCTGGGGTGGGACTCAATCCTGGATCCTGGGATTATGACCTGAACTGAAGGCAGACACAAAACTGCTGAGCCACCCGGCATCCCAAGCAACCAATTCTTGACTTCCACTAAGGTAATGATCTACGGGTCCAGGAATCGATCCCCAGGTTGGGCTCTGTGCTCAGATGGGAGTCTGCTTAAGGATTCTCTCTCCCCTTCTCCCTCTGCTCCTCTCTGCCAAAGTAAAAAATAAACAAATCTTTTAAAAAACAAATACAAAAACAAAAGCCGCTTAGTCAAGACCTGACCAAGGCTCGGAAAACTTTCTAGATGCAATAATGTCTCAACTAAGACTGAAGGATAAGCACACGTGCCTAGGTGGCTCAGTCAGATGAGCACTGGACTCCTGGTTTTTGCTCACGTCATAAGATAGAGCCCCCATGAAGGACTCCCATGGTCAGCAGAGTCTGCTTGAAAATTCTCTCCCTATGCCGCTCCCCCAACTTGTGCACATGTGCACACATTTTCTCTCTCTCTCAAATAAATAAATCTTAAAAAACAAAAAGACTGAAGGTTAAGTGAAAAGTAGCAAGATGGGATAGGAGGCAATACTATGCAAAAGGAACAGTGCAACACTTCTACTTTCATTTTCTTAGTCTTTAGATCATTTTAAATAATGTATTTGTTTTGGGTAGAAAGTCCCTGACCTCAACCTATTTTGTACATAAAAATATAAAATGTAATCCAGAATGAAGGTACAATAAAAGTATAATTTGCTAAAGGAATATAGAATAGGAAGACAGATTTTTGTGAGGATTAAGGGAAGTTTCAGAAAAGAGATGGAATTTGATCTGGACACTGAACGATGAGTGGATATAGAAGCAAAGGAAAATTTCAGATGAGTTCAATTTTGAACAAGTTAACATCAAAGTGACAGTAGGATATCATTTGTTTACCTAACAAATATATATTGGGGAATGGAGATATACTAATGGATGTAACATGGCTTGCCTTCTAGCAGGAACAAAAATATATTCAACAACTAATTTTACTATACACAGCTCAGGTTATATCCAATTGGAGACAAAAAGTAATTTAAAAATGTAGAGCTAGGTTAAGTAAAGCAATATATGTTTAAAGGCAAATAAAAGCGGCCCTAAAAATATTTTAATTTCCTACCCCTATAAGCTGTCTTTGGTGAAGAGAAGTGAGACAGAGATTAGAGTCTTGGGGAATTCATACATATAATAAACAGGAGAGAAAGCTAAAGACTAAAAGAAAAATAGAAGGGTTAGATATGAGAGAAAAGACCAGGAGTATGTCACAGAAGGGGCAAATAAGGTACTATAAGGAAGGATTAGACAAAACTGAAAAATGTGAAAATAGTCTCATATTATGAGGCCTGAGAAAAGATTATTAGACATATTTTTAAAGTTTTTATAAGGGAACCCTGGGTGGCACAGCGGTTTAGCGCCTGCCTTTGGCCCAGGGCGCGATCCTGGAGACCCGGGATCGAATCCCACGTCGGGCTCCCGGTGCATGGAGCCTGCTTCTCCCTCTCCTTCTGCCTATGTCTCTGCCTCTCTCTCTCTCTCTGTATGACTATCATAAATAAATTTAAAAATTTAAAAAAAAAAAGTTTTTATAAAAATTAAATTATAAAAAGCTAAGAAATACATGGGAAATAAAGCAGGTATAACTAACTCTTGAAACAGTGTGAAAGTATAAAAATAGGAATATCAGTATAATGCTCATTATTCTCAGTATAATACACATTAGTTAAAACAGACCATCATTTTCCAGACTTCACTGACTACATCACAGCATTACGATTAGTTTTGGTTTTTTTTAAGGTTTTTTACTTATTTATTTGAGACAGAGAGTGAGCAAAACAGAGAGCACAAGTTGGGGGGGGGGGGTGTGAAGGACTCCCTGCTGAGCAGAAAGCCCAATGTGGGGCTCAATCTCAGGATCATTACCTGAGCTTAAGTCAGACGCTTAGCAGACTGAACCAGCTAGGTGCCCCATGTCACTAGCTTTATTCTTATTAGCAGCCTCCACACCTGGCCAATTTCTAAATGACTGACTGTAGACCAGTAAAACTAAATACTTAATACATTTAATTTATAAGAATTTATAAACAAATAGAAAAAGAAAATATTTAGAATTTTGTGAAAATAGAAATGATAAATACATTTTCATTATACACACACACACACACACACTCAAAAAAATCATATATATTATGAGTTGTTAAAGTTTAGGCAACTCTACTTATTCCACATGTTTGGAAAGCCTGTAAACTAGGATCATAATAATTTTTGTAAAACTGGCTTTTTTTTGAGAGAGAGAGGGTAGAGGGGCAGAGAGAGGGGGAGAGAGGGAATCCAAAGCAGGCTCCACTCCCAGTGCACAGCCTGACACAGGGCTCGATCTCACAACCCTGAAAGCATGCATGGCCTGAGCCAAAATCAAGAGTTAAAAGACACTTAAAAAAAATAAAATAAAATAAATAAAATAAAATAAAAGACACTTAACTGAGCCATCCAAGTGCCCTTGTAATTAATATTGGTTTCATTGTGCCCATTATCCATTTTTTTCATCTCCTGAAAATACTTAAAATATAGAAAAATACTTTCAAAATTAGTATACTTTTGTTCAAGTTGAAATTATTACTCTATGGTATGTCGGAGTCAAATTATTTTCAAAATACACTTTGGACCCACAAAGTATAGTATTTTAGCATTAACGACCTGATCTTGCCATCAAGAGAATTCTTCCAACAAACCCAGACTTCCTTTCCTTCAATCATACTGATCCTTTATATAGAATATCCTCTTTTCACCAGTTCAAATTCATTCATTCTTTTATTCATTGAGCATAGTGTTTTAGGACCAGAGGGGATATAAAAATGGTAAGACATATTCCTCCCAGTTATAGAAACAACTAATTATAATGTGAAATACAATATGGGATCATGAAGGAAGGAATGCCTATTGTTGCCTAATGGAGCTGAAGACCCAGATGTGAATCATTTTCTTCAAGAAAATTTAACTGATTCATACTACCTTTTTCTCAATATTTTTTTAAAGTTTTTACTTAAATTCCAGTTAGTTAACATACAGTGTAATATTAGCTTCAGGTATACAATTTAGTGATTCAACACTTACATACAACATCCAGTGCTCATTGCAAGTGTACTCCCTAATCCCTATCACCTATTTAAGACATCCCCCCATCCATCTCCCCTCTAGTAACAATCAGTTTCTTCTCTACACTTAAGAGTCTGCCTCTGGGATTACTTTAAAAGTCTCAATGATTTTCCATTGTGTTGTACTTACACAGCACTCATGCATCTCATTCATTTGAATATTTCATTCATTCATTCATTCATTCATTCCAACATTAACTCATCCAACAAATATTTAGTTACTCACCTGAAACTATTCTGGGTACTGAGGAAACAACAAAAGTAGTAGATTTAAGTGTCCACACTAAATTCACAAAATCATCCTCCTCTTGTGTTTTCGCTCTGAGTAGGGTCAATAAGAAGTTGTGTAATTCTGTAGCATCAGCTAGGTGTCCTATAATTTAACTCAATTCTGACACAAGCCTACTCCCCCTTCAGATGCTAATCAGAATTTCAGGCTACTATCTGTGCTTCTGACCTACTGGCTATAAATCAGGGGTCCCCATAACACTCTCTTCAATTTAATTAATTTGCTAGAGTGGCTCAAAGAACTCAGGAAAAAAATTTACTTATTAGATTACTGGTTTATTATAAAAGGATGTAACTCAGGAATAGCAAGATGGAAGAGCTGCCTAGAGAATACTATGTGAGAAGGCATGCCGAGCTTCTGTGCTCTCTCTGGGCACACTTCTCCTCCCCACATCTTCATGTATTCTCTGGAAACTTCCCAACCTGTACTACTGGGATTTTTATGGAGGCTTCATTACATAGGCATGATCAATCACTAATTCAATCTCTAGTCCTTCTCTCCTTCCTGGAGGATGGGGAGTAGGAATGATCCTTCCAAGCTTCTAATCATGGCTTGGTCTTTCTGGTAGTCACCCCATCCTGAAGCTATCCAGGAGCCCAAAGTCTCCTCAATAGAACAAAAGACATTCCTATCACCCAGTAAATTCCAAGGGATTTAGGAGTTCTATGTCAGGACCAGAGTCAAAAACCAAATATTATAACAAAAGATACCACTAGATTCTTATCACTTAAGAAATTATAAGGGTTCTAGAAGCTCCTGTGCCCGGAACTGGGGGACAGAGACCAATATATCTTTTTTCTATTATTTCACAGACATCATTAGTATTATGTTAATCAAATGAGCTATAAGAAAATGGTCCATTTTGGGATGAAACTTTCTCAGCTACACAAGTGACATACCGAAGAAAGAAAAGCAGCAGATTTAAGTGTCCGCAGTAGAGTTGTAAAGAAAGATTATGAGATTATGGTGGGAAGCCAATGAGGCCTCAAAAAGATGCTTAACACCATTTTCTCCTCTTTCTTTCTAGGCAGAAAGAAAAATCTTTTTTTTTTTTCTCATAAATAAATGACTTTCTGTAAGTATCTGTAGCAGACTGTTTCCAATAATCTACTATATTTAAATTCTTCTATACATTCTTTCAAATTCCTACTTTCCAAATATGTTAATCATTATAACCCTTTTCTAAGCCTTCTTCAAGTACTCTACTGTATGACTCAAAAGGTGATGACTCTTCCTTCAATTACTATAAACTTCAATAGAGGAATATATAAGGTACTATATGAAGGCAAAAGAGTGGAAGTAATTTGTCAGGGAAAAAAAGCTGGAAGGAGTGAGATTTGAACCAAGTGTTAAAGCAGGGCACTTCTAGGAGAAAAAGCTGAGTAAGAGCACTCAGGGAGAAAAAAAAAGGGGGGGTTTTTTTGGTAAGTCTGTTCAGGAAGTAGAAAGCAGTTTTGTGTGGCTTCAGCAAACGTTTGGGTCAGGAAGTAGTGAGGAGCTAGTTGGAAAGGTAAGCAAGAGTTAGATTATGAAAAGCAGTATAAATACAGGCATTTAAAGTTTTACTTAACCTGAAGATAATGGGCAGGCAACTGCTGCAACTGAAATTTGCCCTTCAGGAACACCATTTTGGTCAGCACTGTGAAATACGAATTGAAAAGAGAAAATTGTTGAGAATGATGCCCAGGCTTCTGGCTTGGGTGACTGAATAGACTGTTCCTGCTCCAGTCCTCCCAATCATCACAACTGGCAAGCAATTCCAAAGATTCCATAGCTCAAGTCAAAATTATATAGTCATTAATCCTTTCCCTCACATTCCATGCCTGACCTATGAGAAATTACTTATTCTACTCCAAAATGTAAAATCTGACCAATCTTTTCTATTACTACCTTAGTTTAAACCATCATCTTTCCTCTGGGTTGGTATTTCAATAGTCTCCAAACTGGTCTCCTTGCTTCTATGTTTGCCCCACTTGCTTACTGCCTGTTCACACAGAAGCCAGCATGATGCTTACAAATGTCAAGTCAAACAAAACCCTTTCCCTTTTCCCATATCAAGAGAACAAAGGTCAAAAATTTCATTCTGACCTTATGAGACTACATTAGCTGGCTCTAGCTCCTTCTCTGACATCATCATCATCATCTGCTATTCCTGAGGTTCATTCACTTACTCTAGTTGCTCTAATTTCCTTAAAATTTCTTGAACAAGGTGAACTATGTTCCTACATTAAACCCCTTATACTTATTTCTTCCCTCTGTCTGCAATGCTCTTTTTTTAGATATCCACATATCTCACTCCTTCACTTCAGTAAGGTTTCTACCCAAAGGTCATCTCAGAGAGATGTTCCCTAGCCATTCTATCTAAAAGAGAACCCCTCTAGCTATGACATTGTATCTAACAAATTATTCATGTATCTTCTTATTTGTTATATGTCTTCCCTCGCCAGAATGTGAGATCCAAATGACTATTTTGTTCACTGATATGTCCTCAACACCAACAACACTGCCTGGTCCCTAGGTAGTATGAGTTAACATACAGAATACATGAATAAATAAATGGAGCATGAGCAAAAGGACAGGCTGGTGAGGACAGTAAGATCTGAAGCCTTCAATTTTAGGTATGTTGATTCTGAAGTATACATGGGACATTCATATAGAGATGTCCAATAGACTGTAAAGAATCTAAAATATGTGAGTTCAAGATACTAACTTTAGAGTCATGAGTCATCTACTTTAAAAGTATTTGGAGGGTAGCCCCGGTGGCACAGCGGTTTAGCGCTGCCTGCAGCCTAGGGCGTGATCCTGGAGACCCTGGATCGAGTCCCACATCAGGCTCCTTGCATGGAGCCTGCTTCTCCCTCTGCCTGTGTCTCTGCCTCTCTCTCTCTCTCTCTCTCTATGAATTAAAAAAAAAAAAAAAGTATTTGGAAAGGGGCGCCTGGGTGGCTCAGTCAATTAAGTGTCTGACTCTTGATTTTGGTTCAGGTCATGATCTCAGGGTCATGAAATCGAGTCCCATATCAGGCTCTGCACTGGGAGTGGAGCCAGCTTAAGATTCTCTCTGAAATTCTCCCTTTATTCCTCTCCACCCCCGAATGCTCTTTCTAAAGAAAGAAAGAGGGATCCCTGGGTGGCGCAGTGGTTTGGCGCCTGCCTTTGGCCCAGGGCGCGATCCTGGAGACCCGGGATCGAATCCCACGTCGGGCTCCCGGTGCATGGAGCCTGCTTCTCCCTCTGCCTGTGTCTCAGCCTCTCTCTCTCTGTGTGTTTGACTATCATAAATAAATAAAAATTAAAAAAAAATAAAGAAAGAAAAAAAGAGAAAGAGAGAGAGAGAGAGAGAGAAAGAAAGAAAGAAAGAAAGAAAGAAAAATGAAAGAAGAAAAGAACAGAGAAAGAAAAGAAAACTCCAGCACCCTACAGAAATCACCCTCACGTAACTTACTGTCACTGCTTCACCTTACCTTCCCTCCCTCCCCTCCCCTCACCACTCCCCTCCCCTCCCTACCGACATCACCGAAAAGAAAAAAAGAAAGAAAAGAAAAGAAAGAATTAATTTGGAAAAAAACAAAACTCCCAATTGACCCAGCAGTCTCACTTCTGGGTATGTATCCAAAATAATTGAAAGCAGGTTCTCAAAGAGATGTTTGTATATTGATATTCATAGCGGCATGATTCACAATAGCCAAGCGGTGGAAGTAACCCAGATGCCCATCAATAGCAATGGATAAAGAAAATGTAGTATATACATACAATGAAATAGCATTCAGCTTCAAAAAAGGAAGTATCATCGCAGGCTATAACATGAATAAATCTTGAGGACATTACGGTAAGTGAAATAAGCCCCAAAAAATGTCAAACTTAAATAATGACAAATACTGTATGATTCTACTCATATGAAGTACCTAGGATAGTGAAATTTGTAGAAACAAAAAGTAGAATGGTAGTTATTACCAGGAGCTAGAAGGAGGGAAAAAAGGTAAAGTTGTAGATTAGTAGGTATAGAGTTTCAGTTTGGCAAGACGAAAACATTCTGGAGATCTATTTCACAACAATGTTAATGTATTTACACTATTGAATTGTATACTTAAAAATGATTAAGATAATATATTTTGTATTTAAACCATATTTTATATTTATTTTTTTTATATTTTATATTTAAAATCATATTTTTAAAGCCTTTGCAAAAGTCTCAGGAACAGATTAAGTTTACCTGAAATGAAGGATAGTGTGAACAAAGAAAAAAGCCTCGTGATGGAACCTTTAGAATTTCAACATTTAAGGAGTATTTAGGAAAAATGAAATCAGAGAAAAATACAACAGAACTATCAGAGAAGTAGGAGAAGATATATATAGACATCTGAGCCTCATACAAATCTCAGTTACAGTTACATATACACATTAACCAAATTTTTAATACTGAGGTTGGCCCTTAGGGAATTCAACAACTATGAGGATCTACAGTCATCAATAGAAAATGGATAAAAAGGAGATGGTATACAAACATTAATTTTTACATATTATTTTTATATATTTTCTAAGCAAAAAAAAACTACAATAACAATTCATGTTCAATTCTCTCTAATCTATAACCTACCATAATTTAACGGGGTCAACTATGGGATTTTTTTTTAATTCAGAATTTTAATTATGTACATAAATAGCAACATGAGAACCAGGAGCTCTAATGCTGGACATTATCTCTAGGTGAAAGGATTTCCGATTAGTCCACTGGTAGTATGGCATCACCCAAGATAACAAAGAAGCCTGGTATAGTTTTTCCTGAAGAAGAAAGCCAATTTACTACATTCAGTACTGACTTCTCTGCCATTTTTCTGTAGAAAATGCATGGAGTTTCCAATGTTTACCTATAACTGATTAAAATGGGAGAGCATGGAGCATTCTACTTATTTCCAGGTGAATTCTTCACATTTCCTGGCTTTTGAAAGTTCTCCTTCTACAAATCTTCTACGACTATGTATCCTCGTAAACCCCAGTCATATAATTTACCCCCCCCCCCCCCGAGCCTGGACAAATACGATGGCTTGTTGCGGATAATTAAGAGAGGCAGCTAGTCCCATGAACCCAGGTGGATACACCAGCTTCTTTATTTTTGACCCTCTAGCCAAAAGAAGTCCAACAATGCCAGCGAAACCAATAACACCAAGTCTTGGAAAAAAGCCAGGAGGTGCATTTTGGAGATACTCATAGCTGTCTAACCCCCATTGAACTAAGCTCTGCATCTCGGGCTTTGTTTGTGAGTACATTTCCTGACACCAACTTGTATATGGCTCGCAGTAATGTCGGAGATGTGAAATGCTTTCTTCAAGCTGGGTCCTTGCTCCTCCACATATTTAGATTGACCCTCAGGAACCGAGTAGAGTGAAAGCTCATTAACCTTCACAGAAGTTTTGAGGTGAGTCCCTTTTAGGTGATGCATAGACTTTAAAGGTGAGCAGACTGGCTGGCCCCACAGACCTCCGAATTACCTTGAACATGTTGCTGACAGAGGTGGCTCTGGCCAACTATGGGATGTTCTATTCCTTGTAGTCTGGCAGATCTGTGTTCAAATCCTAGTTCTATCAAGAGTTTATGACCTGTGTGACTTTGGCCATGTTAATTTGACTACTCTAAGATTTAGTATCCCCATCTACAAAATGTAGTAATACCAACTTAACTCACAAGGTTATTTTAAGGATTAAATGAGATAATACAACAAAGTACTCTACAAATGTTAGCCACCATAATTATTCATCATATGAATATTTCATCATATATTGTTTTTGTTTTAGTCTATTTTGTTATGTACTATATATCACTGGTACATAAACACAAGCTTCATGCTGGGCTAGAAAGACAGATATATTGAAGTTCTGCTCCCAGTAATTCAAATTCAGGTGATCTAGAATGGGGTCCAGGTTTTTTCTTCCCCCCTCACAAGCTCAAGTGATTCTTAAGCACAGCCAGGTTTGGGAACAACTATAAATATTTTAGAGACCTATATAAAATATTTTATTCTGATATTACATATACAATCTATTAATTCCTTCTAAACCATTCATTATTTCATAAGTCACTTAAAGGCATAAATAGCTATAGGCACAGAAGTTATCTAAAAGCATAGATCCTTCAGAAACTCATGTTATTAAATATACCCAAAGTAAGGATGAAGGCTCTTAAGCCAGAAAGCCATTGTTTCCTAGCTCTATCATTTACTAGTTATGCATCATTTAATAGTTATGCAGGGGATCCCTGGGTGGCTCAGCAGTTTGGTGCCTGCCTTTGGCCGAGGGCGCGATCTTGGAGTCCCGGGATCAAGTCCCGCGTTGCGCTCCTGGCATGGAGTCTGATTCTCCCTCTGCCTGTATCTCTGCCTCTCTCTCTCTCTATCATAAATAAATAAATCTTTTTAAAAAAATAGTTATGCAATCTCAAGAAAGTTCTCTCTGGGGCAGCCCCAGTGGCGCAGCGGTTTAGCGCCGCCTGCAGCCCGGGGTGTGATCCTGGAGACCCGGGATCGAGTCCCACACATCAGGCTCCCTGCATAGTGCCTGCTTCTCCCTCTGCCTGTGTCTCTGCCTCTCTCTCTCTAGCTGTGTCTCTATGAATAAATAAATAAAATCTTTAAAAAAAAAAAAAAAAAGAAAGTTCTCTCTGTCTCAGTTTTCTCATCAGTAAAATCGGAGTGATAACCCTCCTTTGTTCATTGGGAGTCTATGAAACTTATTAACACAAACTAAGTACTTAAATGGTATATGATAAATAATAAAATACTCAATGAAGCTGAACTGCTTTTATTCTAACATTTGTCATACCAAGAGTTTTACACTTTTTTTTAAAATTCCAGTATAATTAATGTACAGTGTTATATTAGTTTCAGGTGTACAATACGGGTGATTCAACATTCTATATATTACTCAGTGCACATCACAGTAAATATACTCTTAATCCCCCAACCCACCTTCCCTCTGACAAATTACCAGTTTATTCTCTATATTTAATAGTCTGCTTTTTTCTTTTTGTTGTTGTTGTTGTTTCTTAAATTCTACAATAAGTAAAATCATATGGTATTTGTCTTTCTCTGACTTCACTTAGCATCATGTCCTCTAGGTACATCCATGTTTGTCATACCAAGATTTATTCTTGTTTAAAATCACAAATAATTTTTAATCACAAAATTTTGAAAGGAATGGACACTTAAAAAATAGAAATTTTTCCACTCATAATATTTACCTATTGCAGACAACTTATTTCTGGAGATGTCTGCTCTTTTCACTATTTAAATAATGGTCTACAGTATCATCAAAATATTCTATCATTTACAGATAAGATGTCGAAACATCTTAGAAGTAGAAAAGTGAATAGTTTAACAGCCCTATAATTCTAAACTTAAATTTTTAACCTGTTTTTTCTAAATCAATCTATTACTATTTATTTTTGTAATAGAAAAGAATTATAATTGGCAACCCTAAAAGAGCTCCTAACAGCTAAATATTTAGTTTTAATAAGTAAAACAATTTAAGAAATGTAACTATTCCACAATCTGTTTTTTAGTCAAATGCAAAAAATGTTCACCAAGTCCTTCCAAGTAGGTATCACTATCAAAATAGCTCAACATGCAGTATCAGGACTCATACAGACCAAATCAAAGACAAATACAAGGCAGACCCTAAGATTAATAATGGTACCTGAGAGATTTACCCTCGTCAAACAAATATCTATGGATAAAAAACCAAATAGCAAACTGGGAAAACCATATAGCTAAGATCGAAAGTAACTGGCAATTAAGATCTCATTTACTAAAAGCAAAAATGAGGAAAGGTGGTTTCTGTGACAGTCACTTACTTCCCTTCTCCAAATTCTCTATCCATCCTAAGGAAGCATGGTGGTACTTAGACTTTGGTTAGTGTCACATAAAGACCTACTACAGGGATTCCTGCCTTTGGCCCAGGGCGCGATCCTGGAGACCCGGGATCGAATCCCGCGTCGGGCTCCCGGTGCATGGAGCCTGCTTCTCCCTCTGCCTGTGTCTCTGCCTCTCTCTCTCTCACTGTGTGCCTATCATGAATAAATAAAAATTTAAAAAAAAAAAAAAAGAATGGGATCCCTGGGTGGCGCAGCAGTTTGGCGCCTGCCTGTAAGAATACATTAAGCAGGAGAGGGCTACGTTCTTGGTCATTTCTCATGCGTGCAAGGAGCAGCGTGATGTTCACTGGTTCGAGAAGATCAGCAACATCATTAAGCAGTTCAAGCTGAGCTGCAGTAAATTAGCCGCTTCTTTCCAGAGCATGGAAGTTCGAAATTCTAAGTTCGCGGCCTTCATCGACATCTTCACCTCAAACACGTACGTAATGGTGGTTATGTCAAACCTATTGGTGGTTATGTCAAACCGTCGATCCCTTCCGCAGCTACTCTGATCAACATTCACAATGCCAGGAAACACTTTGAGAAGCTAGAGGGAGTGGATGGCCCCAAGCACAGCCTCCTGATGCGTTGAATATTGCCAAATGCTCTTTCTGAAGATGCTCAATTGCCTTCCCCACCCCCACGTTTTTGTTTTTTTTTAATATTCATAATGTCGTGTACTTAAAAGTGGGCTTTGAAATGTGTGCTGCTTACTACCTTCCACCTTTCTTCCCTACTCCCCGCCCCCCCGACTTTAAACCTATTTACTCAGTTATCCAGTAGAGCTTCGGGATAGCCTTTCTGAAAAGTTGGTATGGTGCAACACTAAAGTAGGTGGTGTGTGTGTGTGTGTGTGTGTGTGTGTGTGTGTGTGTTCTGATGACCTGGTTATAATAGATACACACATTAAAGCCTTTACAGTCTCTTCCTGTATTCCTTACAAGATTGCAAAGATGGAATGTTACTATTTTATCAGCAAGGTATTAAAATGCATTTATAAATCCTTCTTGGCTTCAATCATGAATAAACATTTGCTGCTAGCAATTAAAAAAACAAAAAAACCTGGGTGGCTCAGTAGGTTAAGCATCTGCCTTCAGCTCAGGTTATGAATCTGGGGTCCTAGGATGGGGCCCCGTATCAGGCTCCCTGCTGAGCTTCTCCCTCTCCCTGCTGCTCCCCCTGCTTGTGCTCTCTGTCACATAAACAAAATCTTTAAAACTTTTTTTAAAAAAGAATACATGAAAATGGCTGAATACAGAAAGTGTCTCTATCTCAATAAATGACAACACCATTCTTCCAGTTGATCCAGTCAAAAACCTTGGTGTTATCCTTGACTCCCTCTTTGCCATTTATTCACCAATTCTGATAGCTGAAATGTTAAAACACATTCAGAATTTGATCACATTGCACTGTTGCCATTCTAAGCCTCCATCTTCTCTCTCCCCTACTATTTCAATAGCCTCCTATTTCCTTGTTTTGCCCCTGCTTATCTTTCATGTATTCTCATTAGAGTGGCCATAATGAAGCTATTAAAATGTAAGTCAGGCCATGTCAATCTTCTACTCAAAATCTTCCACTTTTTACTCAGATAAAAAGACAACATCCTTAGTATGTCTTATTTCTGCCTCTCTCCTGTATTATCTAACTTCACCTCCTCTTCCTTTGGTGAGCCACTCCTGTCTTCTTAATGTTCCAGAAAAATGGAAGCCTGATTTCCCACTTCAAGGTATTTGTGGTACTATTCCCCCTGCTAGAAATGGCCTTGTCCCCAGATACATGGTGCATTTGCTAACTTCCTCCTCTAGATCTTCATTCAATTGTTACCCGCCCACCTTTTTCTAGAGAACTATAGAACCTCACCCAACATACTTTTATCTTCCTTGCCTATTTTTTCCCTTAGAAATGATCACCTTCTGACACACACTATTACTTATTTATATCATTTATTGTCTGTCTCCTCCTATGAAAATATAAGCACCATGAAGACTGAGATTCTTACTTGTTTGGTTCACTGCTATATTCCTACCACTGAGAAGAAAGCTTTGCATATAATAAATGCTCAATAAATATCTTCTGGTGAATTTATTAATGAAGTGTTAAGTGAATTAATCTTCATTAAATGTCTTTCTGGACTTAGAAGAATGAAGAGGGAAAAAGCATCTGTTACGTGCAAGAAATTACGTAAAATAATTACACATCATTACATGTTTCATTTAATCCTTACTCCATGAAGCAATCATAATGAAGAAATGACATTCTGTGAGATTAAGTGGTTTATCCAAGATCATACAGAGTAACATTCAAACTCAGACCTCTCTGACTCCTAGAATTCCCAATCTTTTCACCACAAAGCAATTTAGGGGACTTTTTCCTTGACAATAACATAGAGAAAAGAGTACACCTTGTGTTTCAGATGAACACAGTATAAATTTCTGTACTATACTAACAATACTAATATTTACTAACAATGCTAATATCCTTGGATCACTACCTCTATTTTGGAAACTGAGAATACATCTTTGATCTGTGTCTGTATGGGTGAAGGGAAGGTGTTGGCTGGGGTGAGCAGTTGTGGGTGAGGGGAGGAGTTTGACTACTACCATCAATATGATCATTCCTAGAAATGAACTACATTAAATTCCTGAGGCTATTCCAGACTAGAGCTATCCAACAGAACTTTCAGCAATGATGGAAATATTTTATATCTGCATTGGATAATACACTAACCACTAGTCTCATATGGCTACTGATCACTTGAAGTACAGCCAGTGTGACCTAGGAACTGAATTACAATTTAATGATTAGCATAATTATTAAATTAATCATTTAATTTAAATTCAAATACCCATATAAGGGTAGTAACATCTATACTGGATGTATCTATATACACTGTTCTAGACTCTCCATTCCACTTCAGCCATCTCCTTTACGTCACTCACTAGCTCACTTGTAATACTTTGATCCACTTCAGATGATGACACTGCATATAGGGCAAAGTTCTTTTCCCAAAACTGTCCCAAAGGAAAAAGGAAATTATTCTATAGTTGAGTCCTTACAACTAATTTATTTTTGAAGAAAAAAAAGCTGTTCACAAGACATAGGATCTAAAACAACTTCAGGCGATACTAGTTTTGGATACTGAAAACATTCCCTGATGAAATCAGTTTAAAAAGATGGCAAAGAAGTTCAGCACAGATCTCCTAAATTTTATTTTAGTGGTGAGGGATGGGGGGAGAGGAGGAGATAATAATTTCACAATTAGAACTTTAGATGCCATTATAAACAAGCCTATTAAAGATTAGGTTTGAAAGGGTTTCACTGTAGAGCTCAAGAATAGCAAATGAGTTCTTGTGACTTGAGATTAAAATTCCCAGGAAAAGTGCCACATCCAGGTTTTTAAAATGCTCTACAAACCACTTAAAAATTTAATATCAGGGCAGCCCAGGTGGCTCAGCAGTTTAGCGCCTGCCTTCGGCCCAAGGCGTAATCCTAGAGTCCCAGGATAGAGTCCCACATCAGGCTTCCTGCATGGAGCCTGATCCTCCCTCTGCCTGTGTCTCTGCCTCCCCCACCCCTCTCTCTCTCAAGAATAAATAAATAAATAAAACCTTAAAAAAAATTAAAGATCATGTACTCTGAAAAACTGACTTACTTTGGTAATGAGGAAAACACCCATGTTTTAAAATGCATGTGAAGGGTCTGAATAATGTTTCATGAAGCAAGTATAAAAAAAGGATACTCTAAGGCAATATTTTATATTATATAATTTAAAATCTGTACGTATAATTTAAGAAGCTAAGCTTAATAGCTATTTCTTCTACAAGCTTAAAAAAAAGTTTATGTATCCAGGCTGTTCAAAAATATTTTCATTATCTTGTCATTGAGAACCATCTTACATTTAGACATGTACAATAAATTCTTATTTTTATTTTAAAAGCAGCTAGATTCCAGCCAGTAGTCACAAGGTCCAATTCAAGTCTCTCTTCATCCCCCAAGCATTCTCAATCATTTTCACTCTCTTTTTTTTTTTTTTAACTTTTTATTTATTTATGATAGTCACACAGAGAGAGAGAGAGAGAGGCAGAGACACAGGCAGAGGGAGAAGCAGGCTCCATGCACCGGGAACCCGATGTGGGATTCGATCCCGGGTTTCCGGGATCGCGCCCTGGGCCAAAGGCAGGCGCCAAACCGCTGCGCCACCCAGGGATCCCTCATTTTCACTCTCTTAATTTTTATTGCCTAAACCTACTTAAAAACACTTAGTTTATACATATTATATTTTATCTTATAGTATTTATGCTTTTTTCCCTCATCTATGTGGTGTTTTTTTTTAATCCTCAGAGTCTAAGCTCACACAGGCAAGAGCCATGAATTACTTCTTTGCCATTCACCATAGCACTTAGAGCTGAGTGATTTCTAGGAGACAGAGGAAAGGTATGAATCTAGTGCTTCAAAAATCTAAGGAATGACAAAACAAAATTGCCCTCAATCTACTATACAATAGATTTGCAGGACAATAACCTCAAGGTCAATAAATTTGAGCAACTCGTACAAGATCAGCACTACTAAATTGCAGGTTCTTTCCAATTCTGAATTGTTGATCCTTTACTGATTACCATGAGTGAGTGATGGTAAGTAATATATAAGTAAGTCCTCATGTTACTCGAAAAGTACATCTCCCCGAGGATGGGAGGAAGTGACACGAACTGAGGGACATGTCTCTTGGCGTCTCACTCTCAGGGTGACTGACTTTACTGACTGACTTTACTGACTGATTACTTTCCAATTCTGAATTGTTGATCCTTTACTGACTGATTACCATCTGGTATGCACAATGTTAAAAAATTATAACACCTTCCCCACACTACTACCCTCACCCCCTCCTCCACTCTTCTTACTGCCGCCACCAGATGGTATGAAAGGCAGAAGAAAGGAAGATGGAGAAGGAAAGATAGTAATAGTTACTGGCAGTGAAGAACATATGTGTGTCCAGGGCACACAATTTCATGGTAAATTCATTAGTGTCCACTTTGGAAATGTCTTGGGTACTAATAAATAGATAACATAGATTAATATTAAATAGATTAATATTTCTACTCAGAAAAGAATCATAATTAACAGAAGATAAGGGATCACAAATAATTAAGGTCTATCCATAAGCAGTATGAATCATTTCATTTATTATCCTGCCACACCAATAAAGGGAAAAGGTTCCAGGCTGCTGAGAACCAAAAATTGAGTAAATCCAAATCTTTTCTTCAGTGCTTAACATCATCAGGGGACAGGAACAAAATATATAGAGAACATAGTATAGCAATTAATAATTCCAATTCTAGAGCCACAGACTTAAGTTCAGATAAGAAGTCTATCATTGACAAAATGTGTCATTTTAGACAAGTTAATATACAAAATGGAAGGTGATAATAATACTTATTTTTAGAATGGTTTTGAGAATTAATAAGAAAAATGGCTACCAACTACTTAGGATAAGACCTAACGTATGGAAAGTAGCCAATATGCTTATTTTTTATTTGAAGTAGGAGAGGCTGAGGTTTTCCGTTTGGTTTTGATGCTCTGGGCAAAGCAATTTCAGGTAATAAGAGTGTTAGACTGGACGTCAGGAGACTTGAATTTATGCCCTGGCTTTCTCAATAACTTTTCTTTGACCTTGGCCAATTTCCTCATCTCCTTGGGCCTTTATGTTACCAAATCTGTAAATATAAAGGGGCTGGGTTAAATAATCTTGTATTATTCAGCATTCTCCAGAGAAACAGAACTAACATGGTATGTGTGGTATGTATATGTTTGTACAGAGGAAAAGAAGAAAGGAATTGATTTTAAGGAATTGGCTAATCCAATTAGGGAGGCTGGTAAGTCCAAAATCTACAGGGTGGGTCAGACGGCTGAAAACCTAGGGATGAACCAATGTTACAGTTCATGTATGAAAGCCATATACAAAAGAATTCCCCCTTGCTCAGGAAGAGTCAATCTTTTGTTCTAGTAGGCCTTCAACTATTTGGACAAGGCCCACCCACATTATAAAGGGCAGCTTGCTTTACTCAAAGTTTACCTGTATCAGGAAAGAGGTCAAGGTGTTGGATATAAAAGAATGAACAAAAAGAGTCATAGCCACTGAAACTATAAAACTCCTAGGGAAAAAGATAGAGTAAAAGCTTTGTGAGACTGGATCTGGCAATGATTTCCCAGCTATCAGACCAAAAATATCAGCAAAAAAGTCCAAAAGGGGGGGACAGAGGGGAAGGATACATGAAACTAAAATTTCTGTGCATCAAAGGACACAATCAACATAGTGAAAAGACAACCTATAAAATGGGAGACAGTACTTGCAAATCATACCCCTGATCCTACAACTTGGTAACAAAAGATCAAATAATTCAATTTAAAATTGGCAAAGGACTTAAACATACATTCCTTCAAAGATGATCTACTAATGGCCAATGAGCAAATGAAAAGACTCTCAACATCACTCACTACCCATCACAGAAATGCCCATCAAAATTGCAATGAGAAAAAAAAAAAAAAAAAACTGCAATGAGATACCTCACACCCATTAGGATGGCTACTACAAAAATTAATTAATTAATTAATTAATTAATTAATTGAATTTTAAAAAGTGTTGGCAAGGATTTGGAAATATTGGAGCCCTTATGCCCTGCTGATGGGACTATAAGATAGTGTAACCACTGTGAAAAACACTAAGGACAGTCCTCAAAAATTAAAAATAGAACATATGATTCAATGATTCCAATTCTGGATATACATCCAAAAGAATTGAAAGTTAGGCCTCAAAAAGATACTTGCACACGTTTCTCAGCAGCACCTTTTGCCACAAACAAGAGGTGGAGGCAACTCAATCACCACTGATAAATGAATGGATAAGGAAAATGTATTACATACATACAATGGATTATTATTCAGCCTCAGAAAGGAAAGAAATACTGTCACAGTCTGCAACATGGATAAACCTGGAGAACATTATGCTAAATAAAATAAACAAGTCACAAAGAAATACTGTATGAATCCACTTATCTGAGGTATCTAAAATAGTCAAATTCATAGCAACAGAAAGTAGAATGGTGGTTATCAGGCAGGGTCAGGATGGGTGGAGTGGTGGAGGGGGAGATAATTGTTAATCAGTATAAAGTTTCAGTTTTACAAGATGAGAAAGTTCTGGAGATGTGTTTCATAACAACGTGAATACTTGTAACACTGTTGAACTATATACTTAAAAATGGTTAAGATGATAAATTTTGTTATGTGTGTTTTATCACAATAAAACAAAATGCATTTAAAAAAAGATTTCTGAGGCTCCTGGGTGACTCCGTGTTTGAGCATCTGCCTTTGACTGAGGTCGTGATCCTGGGGTCCTGGGATTGAGTCCTACATCAGGTTCCCCGTGGGGAACTTGCTTCTCCCTCTGCCTATGTCTCTGCCTCTCTCTGTGTCTCTCATGTATAAATAAATAAAATCTTTTTAAAAAAATGATTTCTGCCAAGAAAGGATGAAAGAAAGGGAAAGAGGATTAAAATAAATATTCTGAGAGCAGTTTCCTTCCTGAAATGTCAATAATGTATAAATTTTAAACACTTACATTAGCAGATTCTTATATTGGTTAATTGATAGTATTTTTTAATACCGGGTTCTTGTCAAAAGCAGGTAAAAAACAATTAGTAATGAATACATGATAGACCACTTAACTATAAAGGCTAACTGCTCCTTACTTTGAATAGGTCTCCAATAATCCTTCTGTGATTTCTAATATTCCTCAGCACTCTTAAAATTTCTCTCATACCAGACACCTGGGTGGCTCAGTTGGTTAAGTGTCTGGCTTCAGCTTATGTCATGATCTCAATGTTAGGTTCCCTGCTCAGAGGGGAGTCTCCTTCTCCCTAGTCCTCTGCCCCTCTCCCCATGCTCTTGCTCTCACTCTCTCAAATAAATAAATGAATAAATATATGAAATGTTACAGGTAATAAATAAGCAATAAACATATAAATAAATATGTCATCAGTTTCCAACAAGGAAAAGTAACCAATACCAGAATCAATAGAGGGACTTCAATAAGGAAAATTACTTTAAGAATATTGGAAGAACTAAAGTAGTTGAAAACATTATGCTAAGTGAAAGAAGGCTGACACAAAAGGTTAAATAGTGTATAATTCCTTTTATATAATATATCCACAACAGGAAAATCCAGAGAGACAGAAAGCAGATTAAAGGTTACCAGGGTGTGGAAGGAGTGGGGAAAGTGAATGGGGAAGAATTACTTCATGAGTCTGGGTGTTCTCACTGGGTAATGAAAAAGTTTTGAAACCAGAGTAAGCTGGCAAATACACCACACTGGGAATATACTAAAGACCAATGAATTGTGCACTTTTACATGGTTAATAACATGTTAATTCTACTTCAATTTTTTTTAAAAAAGTCTATGTGAGGCAACCTAGCAATAAGCAACAAAAGGAAGTCCCTACTACCCCAACAAGAGTTGAGAGACCAAAGAAGAAAATAATTTAATACAGTCTATAAGCCAAGGCTACCCAGTAAGAATGGAGACCATGGAGAGAGGCTGCCCAGGGAGAGATGGAACTCTGGAAGGAGCCAGAAACAACAAGAAATTGAATCACTAACCGAAGACTCCAAAGAAATAGGAAGAGAAGAGTAGAAATAGCCTAGTATCTCACTCTCCAATCTCTTCACACTGCCTGTCATAAGATGATGGCTGAAAGTCAGATGGCAAGAGAGCTTTGGGGGAACTAAAAAGCATATACGGGTAGCTTATATGGGTGTATATATATACCCATATATATATATATACACACATATATATATATGGGTATATATATGTAGCTTATATGGGTCAGCCCCTTAACTCAGAACAGAGCAAGAGACAGCTGGGAAATTGGCAAATGATGAGTACAACCATAAACTAAACTAAGCAATACAGAATAAAAAAAACACAGTGCTATGACAGAAATATCTGTGATCAAGAAAAACCCTCTGAAGAGGTTAAATATTTGTTTATTCATGAGAGACACAGAAAGAGAGGCAGAGACATAGGTAGAGGGAAAAGCAGGCTCCCCATGCATCTCAGTCAGTTAACACATCTGCCTTCTGCTCAGGTCATGATCTCAGGGTCCTGGGATTGGGCCACAAGCCAGACTCCCTACTCAGCAAGGAATCTGCTTCTCCCTCTTCCTCTCCTGTTCCCCCTGCTTGTGCTCTCACTCTCTCTTTCTGTCAAATAAATAAATAAACAAATAATAAAATAAAATAAAATAAAATAAAATAAAATAAAATAAAATAAAATAAAATAAAATACAGGAAAGGGAAAAATAGATGTTTCAAACAAACTAAACCTGGAAGAGTTTGCCCCCATGAGATCTGCACAAGTTCAAACTCTATATACTATAGTAGAAGGAAAATAATCCCAAATTGAAAACAGAAATGAAAAAAGGAAGAAAATGGGAGGAAATGTAGGTAAATCTAAATGAAAACTGACTGCATAAAACAATGGTAACAGTAATTTATGATGTTTAAAATTTTTCTACAAAACTAAAGTACCTAATAATAAACAGTATATAAGATGAGAGGAATATAAATGGAAAATAAATAGTTCTTAAGATCCTTACAATGTATTAATATTAGAATTTGAGGAGTCAAATATCCATTGTCTAATTTCCAAAGAAATTACCAGAAGATTTTTAAAGACTATATAATTACCAAATGGGAAGAGGAAAGGCATATGAAGGAGTAACAAATATAACCAATGTAACAGAAGGAGGAAAACAGAACATTTAACAAGTGGAATGACCACAAGGCACATCACATTATTTATTTTGCCCTACGTATATGAGTAATTACATTAAATCTGGATGTTGAAAATGATAAACTTGAAAACCAAAGATTAAATGGGTTGAAGATGACTCATCAACCAGCTGTATGTTATTATTAAGAGATACATTAAAATATAAGGACACAGAAAGGTTAACTATAAAGGGTAAAAAGAGATATACCAAGAAAACACTAGCCAAAAGAAAGCTGGTATACCTATATTAATATTAAACAAAACAGAATATAAAGCCAAAAATTACTAGAGAATAATATAATAAGGGAAAAGGTTCAATCTGCTAGGAAGTTATAATAATTCTATATTTGCATATATCTAATAATATAGCCTAGAATGAACAAATAACATTATCCATAAAAATTAACAAATACACAATCTTTACTGGAGGTTTTGATATATCATGTTCAGTAATTGATAGAACAAGCAAACAAAAATAAGTTAAGATTTAGAAGATCTGAACAACGTAAAATATTTGATCCAATAGACATATAAATACTATACCCAAGAATTACAAAGTGAACATACTTCTAAAAACACAGAAAATAAATAAATTGGACCACAAATTAGGTCATTTTTTTAAAGATTTTATTTATTTATTCATGAGAGACACAGAGAGAGAGAGAGAAAGAAAGAGAGAGAGAGAGAGAGAGAGAGAGAGAGGCAGAGACACAGGCAGAGGAGGAAGCAGGCTCCATGCAGGGAGCCTGATGTGGGACTCCATCCCAGGTCTCCATGATCAGGCCGTGGGCTGAAGGTGGCGCTAAACCGCTGAGTCACCCGGGCTTGCCCACAAATTAGGTCATTAAGCAATGTATTAGTTATCCACTTTATAATAAATTAGTACAAAATAAGGAGTTTAAAATAATAAATGCTGATCATCTCATAGTTTCTATTGATCAGCAACTTAGGCATAGCTTAGCTGAGATCTCTGCTTCATGGTCTCTCACAGACTGCAACTGATGTGTCTACCAGAGTTGGGATCTCGTCCAAAGGTTCAACTACAGAAGAATTTCCCCCTTTACAGGCTCATTTATTTGGTTTTAGGCATGAATCCATTACTTTTGGGCTGTTGGAGTTCTTTGCCACTATTCCTCACCAACACAGTAACTTGCTTCATCAGAGCTAGCAAGGGAGAGAGTTTCTAGCAAGAAGTTAAATCCTATGTAACTTAATCAAAGAAATGATATCTCATCACTACTTTGTTGTACAGACAGTCCCCAAGTTAAGATGATTCGCTTATAATTTTTTGATTTTATGATGGTGCAGAAGCAATACACATTCAGTAGCAATCGTATTTCAAGCTTTGAATTTTGATCTTTTCCTGAGCTAGTGATATACAGTACAGTACTATCTTGTGAGGCCAGCAGCAGCAATCCACAGCTCCCATTCAGCTATACAATCGCAAGGTTGTGATTACACTTACAACCATTCTGTACACACACAACCATTGTTTTTCACTTTCAGCACAGTATTCAATAAATTACATGAGATATTCAACATTTTACTATAAAATATACTTTGTGTTAGGTGATTTTGCCCAAATGAAGGTTAATCTAAGTTTCTGAGAGTGTTAAGGTAGGCTAGGCTAAGCTATGCTGTTGGGCAGATTAGGTGTATTGAGTGCATTTTCAATTTATGGCATTTTCATCTTACAATATTTGATTGGCACATAAGTCAAGGAAGATCTGTATCATAGTGGTTAAAATTAAGTCACAGATCCCACTCACAAGTGAGGGAAGAGTATTAAACAAGTGCATGAATATGCAGACCTAGGAATCACCGGAAGCCATCTTAGAATTAGCCTGTCACAGAAAATATCAATAAGTTGCAAAGGACTGAAATCATACAAAGTGTACTCTCCCAAACTAATATAATACTGTATGTTACCTATGCTGAATTAATTATTCATACTGCTATAATTATAGCACAAAATATTAACATTTAAAAATCATGTTTGAGGGGCAGCCTGGGTGGCTCAGCGGTTTAGCACCGCCTTCTGCCCAGGGTGTGATCCTGGAGACTCAGGATCGAGTCCCACATAGGGCTCCCTGCATGGAGCCTGCTTCTCCCTCTGCCTGTGTCTCTGCCTTTCTCTTTCTCTCTCTCTCTCTCTCTCTCTCTCTCTCTGTCTCTCATGAATAAAGAAATAAAATCTTTAAAAAAATGTTTGGAATTTTATACATACACTTATATCCATTAGAATTCTAAATACATCCATGTGAATTGTAAATGAATATTTGTGAATTTGTTTATTTCCAATCCTGATTAAACTCTCCATGTGTCATGTAATAATGTATTTCTAAAAAATTCTTGACTGATAACTGAAATAACTGAATCTCCTACACATCTGTTCTACTGTCTGTTTCTCTCGGTTTTCAGTAAAATTTTTACTTAGGGCATGCCTTATTATTTTTTACTGAGTAGATCAATGGGAACGAAACACTGAGAAATCTATTTGAGGTTCAACTGATTTTTCCTTCTGGAGGACATCTAGGCAAAAAGATAAATCATCTTATTGTAGTCAGAGATTGAGATGATTCAAAATTGGGCCTCATTTCTTCTGAGTGCTGATCTGCTTAGAGTTTTCCCTTACTCTTTAGGTGTATCCCTACAAGGTACCAAAATGAAACTGGGGTGTTTACCAGAGCTCTTTGAAAGGACCTGACCTGTACTCTCTCTCTCATTCCTCTCATCCCCAACACTGTGAAATTATGTCAATAAGAACTGAATAATAAAACTGAAGTAAAGAACTTTGTAGGGATCCCTGGGTGGCGCAGCGGTTTGGCGCCTGCCTTTGGCCCAGGGCGTGATCCTGGAGACCCAGGATCGAATCCCACATCGGGCTCCTGGTGCATGGAGCCTGCTTCTCCCTCTGCCTGTGTCTCTGCGCCTCTCTCTCTCTCTGTGACTATCATAAATAAATTAAAAAAAAAAAATTTAAAAAAAAAAAAAGAACTTTGTAGATGGGTTTAATGTCAGATTAGACTTAATTGAAGAGATAATTAGTGAATATGAGATAAATCATAAGAAAATTATCCAAGTGAAGCATGGAGAGACAAAAGAATGGAATAATGACTAAAAGACACATGGGAAATAGTAAAAGATATGATACATATGTAATTAGATTCCAGACTCAGAAGATAGAGCAAGAAAGACAGAACTTTTATAAAAGGGACAGTACTAATATTTCCTAAAATTGACGGACATCAAAAGCCATATTAAATAAACCCTAAGAACTCCAGACAAGATAAAAAGAAAGCCATACTTAGCACATATTAGCTAAATCGCTGAAAAACATAAGAAATAGTGAAAGGGACCATAAGGGAAGGGGGGAAACTGAGAGGTGAAAAATTAGACAGGAAGAGAGAAACCATGAGAGACTTCTAACTCTAGGAAACAGAGTTGCAGAAGGGGAGGTGTGGGGGGACAGGGTTACTGGGTGATGGGGATTAAAAGAGGGCATACAATGAGATGAGCACTGGGTGTTATACTTTATGCTGGTAAATTGAATTTAAATGAAATTTTTAAAAATCGCTGAAAACCAAAGAAAGAGAAAATCCTAAAAGCAGCCAAAGAGGAAAAGGTTTACCATCTGAGAGCAAAAATAAACTCAACAGCTGCTTTCTTCACAGAAACAGTGGAAGCCAAAAGAAAATGTTTTCAAACTAATAAAAAAATAAATAAACTTTCTTAACCTATAATTCTATTTCCAGGAAAAAATATATATACATATATACTCTTTAAAAATGAATTTAAAGGGAACCCTGGGTGGCGCAGCGGTTTAGCGCCTGCCTTTGGCCCAGGGCGAGATCCTGGAGACCCGGGATCGAGTCCCACATCGGGCTCCCGGTGCATGGAGCCTGCTTCTCCCTCTGCCTGTGTCTCTGCCTCTCTCTCTCTCTCTCTCTCTCTCTCTCTGTGACTATCATAAATAAATAAAAAAATTTTTTTAAAAAAAATTTTTTTTAAATAAAATAAAAATGAATTTAGAAAAAAATAAAGTGAGATAAAGACATTTTGAAAACATATTTAAAACGAGAATTTTTTGTTAATATACTCACACAATAAAACAAAAACTAAAAGATGTTTTTCAAGAAGAGAAATAGCATGAGACGAAAGGAAGAAAATGCACAGAGGAATAAAAAAGCAACAGAAAAGGTATATAGAAAGTAAATCTAAATGCATACTGACATTATAAAACAATAACAATGTCTCATAGGACATCAAATACATACAGAATTAAAACATTTAAGAAAATATATAAAACTTAAAAAACAATAAATAGATGTTAAGTGTTGTTCTAATGTCCTTGTTTTGTCTGACAAGTAGTATAACTTTTCACTTATATTAGGTTTTAAAAAATAAGGGGCACATATTTAACCTCTAGCATAAATCATGTTAAGAATAAGGAATATATAATAAACAAATATTGTATATCCTTGGCAGGACACAAGTTATGGTATAAAAGTTACTCACTTCCCTATACACCAGCAATGAACAATTCTAATTTGAAATTAAAATCCGTATCATCTACATGAGCACCCCAAAAATTATATATTTAGGTCTATATATAACAAAATTCCAGGGTCAGACACTTTAATAATGAATTATACCAAACATTTAAGGATGAAAACATCAATCTCACATAAACTCCTCCAGAAAAAGAGAGAGCTACATTTCTGAACTTGACCTATGAGTGATGTTGCCAGATAAAATACAGGATGCCAAATTAAATGTGAATTTCAGAAAAGCAATAAATATTTTTAGTATAAATATACATGAGATTTTTATTTACTAAACCCAGCAACCCTGTATGAAACCAGAGAAGCTTCATATCAAAATATGTTAACATTACAAGAAAAGAAAATCATATGCCAGTTTCTCTTACAAACACAGAGGCAAAATTCCTAAATTAAATAAAACATCAGTAAAGTACATCCATAATTAAATGAAAAATAATATATAACACTCAAATTATCAACCAGTGTAATTCACAACATTTACAGAATAAAGGAAGAAATTTTCTATGGCCATTTTCATCTATGCAGGGCAAGTACTTAATAAACCTCAATATCAATTACAATTTCTAAAAGATAATTAGAAAAAAAAGAGTAGAGAGAAATTTCCTTAACTTCATAAAGGGCTGCTACATGAAAACCTACAAGTAACATCACTTTTAGTTTAAACAGTGAAATCTCTGTCTGTAAGATTGGGACTAATTCAAGAACGCTCTCTAGGACCACTTCTTTCAACACTATACCAGCAGTCTGAAGCAGCAAATATGCCAGAAAAAGAAATTCAATGTATTGAAAAAAACTAATGAAAAGTTAAAAACACACCATTTATAACACTATCACAAAAGTTTAAGTATCTAGAGACTATCTAATGAAAAAGTATGAGACTATGACAAAAAGAAACAGAAAAGCATACTAAGAGACACTGAAAGTGATAAAAATGAATTGATACTCTGTGTTTGTGGATTTAAAGATTTTACACTGTAAAGACATGATACTTCTCTTTCAGATTCATCTTATCAAATTCATTCTCAAATTCAATATAATCTCAATTACAATTCTGGCAGATTATTTGGTATGAATTGATAACCTGATGATAAATACATATATGAATATGCAAAAATCAAGAACAGCTAAGACAATCTTGGAAAGGACAAAGCTTAAAAATAAACGCCCCCACCAGATTATAAAGACTTTTTAAAAATTTACAGTCTATAAAAAAGGGTAATACTTAAGCAAGGAAAAACAAATAAAGCAATGGAACTGTTAATAGTTGAGAAACAAACTCACACATATAGGAAAACTTCGTTTATGATAAACATAGCACTACAGAGAAGTAAGGAAAGAACAGTCTTTTCAGTAAATTGTAGCAGGTTAAGTGGATATCCATGACAAAAACAAAAAAAAACTTAAACCTATCTCATACAACCACAACAATCAACTCCAGATAAATTACAACTCTAAATATAAAAGACAAAGGCAGTTAAGCTTCTCAAGAAAATGTCTAGAAAACCATCCTCATGAGTTTGGACTAGGCAGAGATTTCTTTAAAACATGAGACACAAAAAGCAAATTCAATAAAGGAAAAGATTAATAAATGGAGCTACATTAAAATTAGTCTTTCCTCCTCGTTAAAGACTCCTTAAGGGAGAAAAAGGCAAGCCTCAGAATGGAAGAAGATACAACAGATACAGCAGAGTTCCTACCCAAAAAACATAGAACTCCTTGCAAATCAACAGGAAAAAGACACATACTCCAATAGAGAACGAAGAGATTTTTTTTTAAGATTGTTTATTTATTAATGAGAGACACACAGAGAGAGGCAGACATAGGCAGAGGGAGAAGCAGGCTCCATGCAGGGAGCCTGACGCAGGACTCAATCCTGGGACCCCAGGATCACACCCTGAGCCAAAAGGAGATACTCAACCACTGAGTCACCCACTTAGTCTTGCCCCAAAGACTAAGAAATTTAAATGGGTACTCAGAAGGGAGCACACTCGAATGACCCCTAGTAATCAAGGGAAGTAGAAATTAAAACCACAATGAAATGCCTTTACATGTCCAAGAAAAGGATAAAAATAAAAAGGTGACAATACCGAATACTGGCAAGGATAGAGAGCAACTGGAACTCTCACACTCTGCCCACAGTAACATAAGTCATGTAACCACTTCTGCAAAAGAGGTAGTGTGATAGTCATAATGTGGAAGGGAGAAGAAAAGGAGGTGTACTACTGCAAGAAGCTGTAGTCTAATATGAAGGTGAAAAGCAGAACCTAACCAGTCAGGAAAGGTCTGTTGTTTGGTAGTACAGAATACACACACAAAAAAAGGGTACTATCCTTTAACTACTTATTCACTGAAGACTCACAATTTGGCTTTCACACTGTAACCTACTACGAAATACCAAAATTGTGTGCTATAAGCCATAAATTGATTGACCCTCAAATAAGCGACCTCTCATTACAGCCTAACCTCAACAGTGCTGACACCATTTGCTGTGTTCCCCAACACATTCCACAAGAGGAAAACAGGCAGGTGTGCCAGGGTAAGTAGGAAACTGAGACTGCTGCTCAGAATTAAAGGCAGTAAAAGGCAACACCCCTTCCCAAAAGTCCATTCCTCTTTCAGAGCATTTTGTACTACTGAGTGGAAACATCAGGAAACCAAGAACCTACCCACACACCCTTCTCTTTTTTCCTATTCCACTTGTTCTAAATCTGGGCAGCTATATTGCATTCTGTAACTGAGCTGTCAATTATTGACAAACCAAGGGCCAGCGTTTCAGTTGTTTAAACCTCATGAGCCAAACTACTCTTGCAAGTGAGTAAAACTCAAAAATGTATCATTTTAAATACAAAAGCATTATTAGTAGCTTGAAAAGAATTACAAGGTTACAAAAGTAATAAAAGCTTGGTCGTTACATTCTGGCATGCATGCACTATCAAAATCTTGGTGCCTTACTATTACGTCCCTTGGTTAGTCAGGTAGGCTGAAAGGAGGTATCTGCATCCACATCATAGAAATTTAAGTTAAACACAGTCTGTTGGGATCCCTGGGTGGGTTAGCGGTTGAGCATCTGCCTTCAGCCCAGGGCATAATCCTGGAGACTCGGGAAGGAGTCCAGCATTGGGCTCCCTGCATGGAGCCTGCTTCTCTTTCTGCCTGTGTCTCTGCCTCCCTCTCTCTCTGTGTGTGTCTCCCATGAATACATAAATAAAATCTTTAAAAAAAATAAAACAAACACAGTCTGTTTAACCTTCTCTTTGGGATCCCAAAGGTGTCATTTAAGACAGAGACTTTTTTTTAAGGTTGTCCTTACAAATTTTCTGCAACAATCATTATATCAATTCAGACTGACCACTAAATAGATCAATTCCAATTTACCAGTTCAGCAACAAGTACATCTTTTATAAAACATTTCCAAGTTTTACCAACTTAAAATTTAAAATCTGAACAAAATTTGTTACTGGTTTATCACATGGATAACCTGTTCTGTAGTGTAGCTTCCTCGTTGGGTTCAAAGTCTCATTTAATAATTCTAACGGCTGCTCATCTCATTTAAAATAAAAATATCTAAACTTTTACTAAAGAAAATATGAAGGAATGGAAAGCTATTCCTGAATGAAAAGACTATTAGAATTATGCCAATTTCTCCCAAGTTACCGTACAAGAGTAAGGAAATTACAATAGTAATACCAATATGCTTTGTGACCTAAACAAAATAGTTCTAAAATCCATCTGGGAGGAAAAAACAGTTGAAAAAAGGTAAAAACATTTCTATAAGAGAAGTGTAATAAAAAAACCACCATTTGCCTATCCTATGCAATAAGTATGTATTTACAAAGTTACCTTAAGGAAGGTCACTTGAAGCAAGTTCAAGTACAGATTTCAAAAACCAAAGAAACCCGAATATACAGAAAAATTCAACATATGCTAAAGGTGACATTTTAAGTCAAAGAAAACACAAGAATTGTAAACAAAAAATGTTCCTGTTAAATGAAATTAACAACTGTTTAACTGAGAAAAGGTTAGGTTGCTATTTCACAGTAACAGAGCCTATGTGGATTAAAGAGTTAAATGTGGAGGAGGAGGAGGAAGGAGGAGGAGGAGTGAGGATGAGGGCGAGGCTTCGGTCAGGTGTTCTTCTTCTTCCTCCTCCTCCTCCCTCCGCCTCCCCGCCTCCATCCTCCTCCTTCCTCCTCCTAAGACCTCGCTAAAACAAAAACACAAACACCACGCCGTTCTAGGAACTACATGTGTATTTTAATCTGATCTTGTAGTTAAAAAAAGCCCTATATAAGCATACTAACCAAAAAAAATTAAAAAGAAGCGGACAGATTTGGTCACATGAAAATAAAAATTGTGACATACAAGAATGCCATAAATTTAAATGACAAATGACAAAACAGGGGGAAAAAATTAGGTGCACATACATGATTGTTTAAAAAATTCCATGTCGGGCAGCCCGGGTGGCTCAGCGGTTTGGAGCCGCCTTGGCCCGGGGTGTGATCCTGGAGACCCGGGATCAAGTCCCACGTCGGGCTCCCTGCATGGAGCCTGCTTCTCCCTCTGCCTCTGCCTGTGTCTGTGCCTCTCTCTGTGTGTGTCTCTCATGAATAAATAAATTTTTTAAAAAATTAAAAAAAAATTCCATGTCATTACAGGCTGAATTACAGAAATAATTTAAATTTTTTTTAATAACTGAAAAAATGGACATTGGAAACAAACCACAGGAAATAAATATAAATGACCAATTCAACATTTGGGGCAACAAAAATCTCAACCAAAGGAAAAAAAAAAATTAAACAAGATAACATGCTTACTTATCAAACTGCCAAACACTGACATGCATACATGCACATACACAGAATATCGAATGTTGCTAAGAATTCATGAAAAGACTTTCTTACATTTGCAAACAGAGGAAGCCTTTCTGGAGGTTAATTTGATAGACTATCAAAATCATTAGAAAGGGTCAAGGCGAGAGATCCCTTTAAACCAAAAGATCCATTTTCAAGTATGTGGTTTAAGGAAATAATAATAAGAGATTTTTTTACATGATTTTCTACAAATTATTCTCTGTGGAGTTTTTATTATAAAAAATTAGAACAAACCAAATGAAAAACAATGGGAGGCTGGTTAAATACAATAGTCCGTAATAGGATATGGTGAGGCCATTCAAACTCATGCTTTGGAAAAATATTTTATGACATTTAAAAAGAAATATTAAAAATAACTTATAAAAGAATAATTTAGGGGAGAGACTTTTAAAGCCAAATTATTAATTTGGTATTTATTTACAACTAGATGAACTTTTATACTTGTATAACTTGAATTAAAATGAATTCATGACTTTTATGATTGTAAAAAATGGGATAAATTTGAAATATACAATTACATGTGAAATATATTCTCAATTTAAAAACGCAAAACTAGCAACTATCTTCCTCTGTCATTTTTATTTATAAATTTGGGGGGATATTTAAAGGAAGTTTTAAAACATTTTACGTCTGGATAGGATAGGCTATGCTACAATAACAAATAATACCCCAATTTTGGTGTTTAACAAATCAGAAAGTTCATTTCTCACTCATGTAAAACCTGTTGAACATATTCAGGATAGCTATTTTCCATGTGGTGGCTCGGTGAGTCAGGCCACTCCAATATTGTTACTCTACCATATGGACACAGCATTCATCATTGGCTACCAATCAGGAGGAAGGAAGAGAGGAGGGGAAAAAGAGAAAGAAGGGGGAAGGATATCTCCATCTAACCTCAAAAGAGCTAGAAAAATCAACCTTTCTGTTAGCCCAGGAAAGAGTAAAGGATTTGGAAATTTATTATAGTATTGTCTTTGCCACAGTGTTCACAGGATCACTACAATCCCAAGATCAGGATGTCAATGTTGTGAAAAAACAGAAGCATATCATTCATTCTCATTCCTCCAAATCCATTCTATGATCCAGTGGCACTTTAGAACTTGGAGTTTCCTAAGCCACTTTCTTTCAATCCATAGTACTTTACACTTAATATTATTGTATCAGTATCTTCCTTGCCTTCCTTCAAGATTCAAATGTCAATTCTTTTGTTAAGTCTTTCCTGACTCTTTTCTTTATCCCTCCTGGGTCCCTCCACAGCAAATACAGGATAAATACGTAGGTGCTTTCAGCATCGAATATAAGCCTCTATTACCCTACTTGTCATACTGTATCATAGATACTGAGGTCTATAACTGCCTTCCAACTACTCTGGAAGCTCTTAAAAGTAAATAATCTGATCCATCTTCCTTTAAACCTATCCCTGGTATAATCTGGGGTTTCCTAAATGTTTGTTGAGCAAAATAATGAATATGATCAAAAGAACACAAAGCCTCCAGGAATAAGAATTATCTCAAATTGTCAGCACTCTCCAGTAGTGTGTTGAATGGAAAGCCAACAAAATTTATGTCAACCTATATAACTTCAAAATGTGACCTTATCTGCCTCTCTCTCGCTCTCTCTGAATGAATAAATAAATAAATCTTAAAAAAAAATGTGACCTTATTTGGAAATAGGGTCTTCGTAGATATAAGGTAAGGACTGAGATAGTACTAGAAAAATATGAGTCCTAATAAATTTAATAAGTGTATCCTAATCAAAGACAAAAAGTATACACAGAGAAGAAGGCCATGTGAAACTGGAGGTAGATACTGAAGTTACACTGCACAAACCAAAGACCACAAGGAGAAGCTGAAATAGGCAAGAAAGAAAGGATTCTCCCTTAGATTCTTCAAAGAGAGTATGGCCCTGCCAAAAACTTGATTTTGGATTTCTGGCCTCTAATACTGTAAGAGAATAAATTTATCTTGTTTTAAGACAGCAAGTTTGTGGTAAATCGTTACAACAGCCCTAGGAAACTAATATATTTTGTTATTAGAAGTATCAATGTGCAGGGAAATATCAGTATGGCAGGGAAAATACAAAGGTAAAATGGGGAAACACATTTCCTCTCAACATATTTGTAAATCCAGTGGAAGCATTATGTGAAGCTTTTAGAGAGGTAGCGACATTAGCAACAGCTGCCTCCACGGTTGTCCCTATTGCCTCCTACTAGAAGGAAATACAGTTGTGGTGACAGGAACAAAAGTGATCATCCATGACACTTCTCAGACTTAGTAACAATTTTGTTACCAAAGTTTTCTGGATTTCTTGACTATCTAGGGTAATATGCACCAGTAGCATCCTTACCATATAGGAGAGATATTTTCTAAAAATCCCAGCTGAACAAGTTTGAGAGCTCAACAAATGTTAAATTTAAGTGTGCAACTGCAGTAATACTAACAAGGAGGTCTCCACACCACTTGCCCCAGTGAGGAAAATCTCAAAACCAAAATTTGACAGCCTATAAACTTGATGAGCATGTTTTGATAGCTGAGGTTTTTTGTCTTTGTTTTTTTTTTCAAACTAAGGTTTTCCAAGCTTTCTTTTCTCTCTTTATGCTTCTTCTGAGTGATAACCTTTTTTTTCTGTTTTTAGGGAGTGGTTTCTTCAAATGGAAAAATTTTCTATGTAAAACTGGAAATAGTTATGTCTCTGGTCATGAAGTTCCTATCTTTCATTCTCTTTTGAAACTAAGGTAGGAATTAGAGAGAAATTTAAACCATTTACTCCCCTAGTTTCATTTCTCTCAAAATAGAAGTCAGTACAGGCTTTGAATCTTGGAATCCATTTGAGGGAAAGGACGAGGCAGAAGACAATCCATTCTGGCCTCACCATTTCAAATTGTAAAGTTTCTCTCATAATTATTTCTCCTTTCCCAAATACTGATCCTATATGAAATGCTCATCAAGCCACATTATTCTAACTGGTTTCTCTGCATCTATCCTATACCCTTGCAATCTACAGTCTGTCAAAATGAAACTCTTATAACACTGCTGTCGATGTGTTACATCTCTGCTCAAAAACCTCCCAAATGAAATCATAAAATCAGAGTCACTGGGAAAGATGGGTAAGTGTCAGAAAACATTTAATTCAATCTGCCATTAACTGCATAACTGAGGCCTAGAAAGTTACACTGACTTGCCTAAGAGAGTATACCAAATAAGAGGCAGAGCCAAAACTAGAAATCAGGTTCTCCTATTACCATTCCAATACTGGGAATGAATTTTAAAAATGTCAAGTCACAACAACTCTGAAAACCTGACAGATGCCAGCTTCCCTAACAACAAGTATTTTCTTAGTGTTAAGATTAGATGAAGGTCCATTAACATTTACTGAACACCTAATATGTGTAAGCTCTGACCCTCAAGGGGTTCATAATAGTAAAAGGAATGAAAACAATTAAAATGTAGTTTTACAGCAGAAACGTGCACAAGGCAAAGAAAAAGCCCTAATTCAGCCAATAAAGGTGCCGTGAAGACTTCCAGCAGGAACTTATACCTTCAAATCTTGAATTAGTAAGTGTAACACATAATGTGGCAAAGAATGAAAGAGCAGAGTAGCTCCCGGTGCATGGAGCCTGCTTCTCCCTCTGCCTATGTCTCTGCCTCTCTCTCTCTCTGTGACTATCATAAATAAAAATAAATAAATAAATAAAAATAAAGAACTCGGGATCCCTGGGTGGCGCAGCGGTTTAGCGCCTGCCTTTGGCCCAGGGTGCGATCCTGGAGACTCAGGATCGAATCCCATGTCGGGCTCCCGGTGCATGGAGCCTGCTTCTCCCTCTGCCTATGTCTCTGCCTCTCTCTCTTTGACTATCATAAATAAAAATAAATAAATAAATAAAATAAAGAGCAGAGTAATAACAAATATGAGGGCATGAGCCATGACAGACAAAAACAGCTACAATTCTGTTTTTCAGTATGACTGGAAAGTAGGGTAGATGTGAGGAATCACGTAAGGACGAGGAAAGAGAAGTAGGTAGTGTCTAGATTATATGAAGTGCTTTGTATCCATCCTGTCAATGAAAAGAAGCCGTATGACTAGATTTGCTTATTTAGAAAGTTCATTCTGTCAACAGCATGGAGGTTCTAAAGGAAACAAAGTGGACACCAGAAAGATGGATTAAGTAGGCTCTTATAGTAACCCAAACTGAGACCTAATGGGAGTTTCGTAAAGAACAAGAGAAAGATTTAAGAGAAATCTGCCTCAGAACATTGGAGACAATGCACACTTTAGAAACCAGAAAACCTAAAGTTCATTCCTTATAAGCTCTGTAACTTAGGTCAAATCACCTAACTTCTTTGAGCTTATTTCCCAATGTCTACTATAAAACTGCAACTGTAACAATGGAGCCACATCTAATCACAGTGGTTGCTGAAAGAATTTAATAAGAGTCATGAATATTAGCAAAGATACATGATACTGGATAAGTTCATGAGAAGTATTAGTTCTCTTTCCCTGTTTCTTCTCCCTCTTGAGTCAATTAGATAAAAGGACAGGAATTGAAGGATTTTTAAAAAAAGGAATTGTAGGATGGTACCCAGATGCCTCATTAGTCTATCTGGTTAGATCAAGGCATCATTAACCACGAATATAAAAAGAAAGGGAGAATACGTTTGTGGCACATTGTAGTTAAGATACCCGTCGAACATCCAGGTGGATGTGTAATGAATGATAAGAGAGAGAGAGGCTTCAGAAAGAAGTCTGGGCATAAGGGTAAATGGCTTGGTCCTTGGGTACCTTTCTTGAAACCTCAAGTTGTTCATCTCTAAAATGAAGAAAACACCTCATCTGTTTTACGAAATGGGAATAGAATGTATATTAATCTACTATATAAGTTCTTTAAATTATAAAACATTCTAAAATAATGGAACAGCATTATTAAAGTATAGAAACCCAATTAATAAATAATTACTGAGCATATAACATATCTAAAAATCTCTTGCAAAAGATATGATTAGAGATAAAAATCAAACAAAATAAAGTAAGTTGCACCATCCTAATGGTAAAGTTTACTCTGTGTGGAGATTTTGTCCCTATTATCTATGTTTTGACATTTTTCAAGCTGGAGAAAAGCTGAAAGAGTAACACAATGAGGGGCACCTTGGTGGTTCACTAGTTGTGCATCTGCCTTTGGTTCTGGTCATGATCCCAGGATCCCGGGATCAAGTCCCACATTGGGCTCCCTGCGGGGAGCCTGCTTCTCCCTCTGCCTGTGTGTCTCTGCTTCTCTCTCTGTCTCTCATGAATAAATAAATAAAATCTTAAAAAACAAATAACACAATGAACACCAATACGCCTTCACATAGACTCAGTGATTGTTACCTCTTGCCAAATTTACTTTCATTCTTTCTGGTTGTATGCGCTCACCTTTTCTTTTTGCAACATTTGAAAGTAAAGTGTAGACATTATAAAACTCTACCCCAACACTTAATCTGATAAACAAGGACATTTTCCTACATAACCACAATACCATTATGACACTGAAAAATTTTAATATTGACATTATATTGCATGTAGGATATAGTGTGTATCTGAATTTTCCAAATGTACCAACTGTCCCTTTATAAATGTGTATTGGTTTTGTTGTTCTTGCTGTTTTTGTTTTGGATCGAGATCCAGTTAAGGGTCATGCACTGCATTTAGCTCTCTTGTTGCTTGGTGTCCTTTAATCTAGAACTGTTTCCCCAACTTTTTTCCTTCTGTGTGTGTGTGTGTGTGTGTGCACTACATGTCATTAACAATTTTGAACCAGGTATTTCATACAATAATCCACCATTTGTATTTGTCTGATTATTTCCTCATGATTAGATTCATTTAAACATTTCAGCAAGAATACTACATAAGTGATGCTCTTCTTTATGAAATTATAATATATACATTGATTTTAATATGGAATCTATGTGTTCTAAAAGGCTAGTCAAATCTTTCATTATATAAGTTCAAAGACAACAAATGAAGCATAATTCTATTATCTGACACCCAACAATTTGTTCCAAATATATATCCAATCCGTAAACTCAATTCAGCCATCAGCTTTATGAAATTTGTAGAAAATAGTTGGGGAAAGGGAAATTCCTTTATATTATGTGCCCTTTAAAACTATAAAGTACCTCCCACCACCACCCCCTCAAAAAAAAGAATCAATCATAAAGGCATGCTCAACTCTGCAAACATTTTCCCCTCACTGCAAATATTCTCTGGTGTATTACAACAGGATGATTTTACAAACTGAACCACTGGGCTAAAGCATGCAAATACCATCAGATGGTAAATGTTCCTTTTTTGTTTGTTTGTTTGTTTGTTGTTTCCCCAAAAAAAGGTGAAAAATCTATAACTAATATTCAACAACTGTTATCTCTCAAAGCTCTCAACTGTTAAGAAAGTTTTATCCTGAAAAGTCTATGTAACTACAGTTACAGTATAAATGTATACATTGGCATGTATAGGGTTGTAAATAGGAATAAAAATATTTTGGACTCCTTCTGGAAAATAAATGTCACAATCAACTGCTACTATAAATGCTATTGGTTGTGCAAATATAAACATTTTGAAAAACAATCTCTCAGAATGATATATACAAAGGATTTCACTCCATTTTGAAAATTCTTTAAATGTGGTAAATATAAATAATACATGATTATTACTATTAAATACTAACAATTATTTTTAAAGCTATAACAATAAAACTAAATCAAAATCAAATTTATAACAGACAAATCTTTCAGATAGTAAAGTTGGAAGCTGAAGTTTTCAATACTCATTACCAAGGTATAAACAACTGAAATGTTTATTTTTAAAAGACTAAGGGGAATATATTCCAACAACTTAGCTGTACTATCAGCTACTCCTAAAGGCCTCAGTTATTCCTTTTTTGATGTGTTCACAGCACAAAGAAATCTCTACAGCAAACAACTGAAAAGTTTGGCTTGTTATGCTTCATTTTTATAAAAAGGAATATACATCTATTAGCCTGCCCCTTGCTCAATGACGACACATTATTTTGTTGTTGTTGACACTACACAAGAAAAACAAGGGTGTTCATTGCTATAGTAACTAAATTTCTACTATTATCTTTATACACGAAAACAAAAATCAGGTTGCTACATATTCATGAAAAGTGTCTGCTTACATTAGTTTATATTGGTGACATCAACACCAAGCAAATGGCCACTACAGGATAGCCAATCATATATTACAGGTTCACATACTCCCAAACACTCAAAATACAAAAAACTTTCTGGTATGCAGGAAGTCTGGTATTTGCAGACTTAAGCATGTATTTAAGCATGAGCCTTTTTTCTTTTTTTTTTTTTTTAATTTTTATTTATTTATGATAGTCACACACACACAGAGAGAGAGAGAGAGAGAGGCAGAGACACAGGCAGAGGGAGAAGCAGGCTCCATGCACCGGGAGCCCGATGTGGGATTCGATCCCGGGTCTCCAGGATCGCGCCCTGGGCCAAAGGCAGGCGCTAAACCGCTGCGCCACCCAGGGATCCCTTTTTTTTTCATATTTATATAAATTACTGTAGTTTTATTCAACCAGAATTTCATAAAGCCTTCAACACTACTGGCATAACAACATGAAAAGATGTCAGCAAATATGTATAGGCAACGGAGAAATGGCCTAAGTATTGTTGATCAGATTTTGATAATCCCACAGCACCTTATCCTCTCACAAAAACAGAGAGTGGGGTGTCCTAAGGATGCTCATTACCTGTCAGGTCCTTCTAACAACTATTTCCAGATGGCTGTTTATCCCTCAATACCAGTAGATAATTTGGCAAAATTAGTAATTATTTTTTGTTTTGTTTTGTTTTTGTTTGTTTTTTGTTATTTTTTTTTTAGTAATTTTTAAAAGAGGAGGAAAAAATCTGAACATGTTCTGCTGAAAATGAGTACATTATAAATCAGATTCTATTGACAGCCATCCCTAGATATAGAAAAAAGGGGAAAAAAATTTAATAAAGACTTACCAACTTTAACCAACTTAAAGTCACAAAAGCCTGGATCCTGATTCCCTATACTTCAACACTATGAACACATCCATTCCTCAGAGATATAATTGAACATTTCTATAAATTTAACTGATATTCAAGAAGGGTGATAAGGTCATTTAATGAGGAAGGAATAATCCTTTAAAAATGGTTTTGGAAAAAAAATAGTTTTGGAACAACCAGATATCCATTTGACACAAGGTCATGAACAATAAAAGTTTATAAATTGAACACCAAAATTAAAATCCTGTATTTTTCAAAAGACACCATTAAGAAAATGAAATGGTGAGCCATATACTAGAAAAATTATCTATAATAAATATATTTGACAAAGGACTAGAAAATTTATATATACAAAGAATATATGAAGAACTCCTAATTCAGTGGAATAAGAAAACAACCAATCCACATATGATGCACAAAAGACCTGAATAGATACATCACTGAAGAATATAAATAAGTGGCCTATAAATATATAAAGAAGGTTAGAAGAAATCTTTCTGTGATAATGGAAATGTTCTACATCCTGATGGAGTAATTATATAGGTGCATAGAACTATCAAAACTCAGGGCACCTGGGTGGCTCAGTTAGTGAAGTATCTGCCTTCGGCTCCAGTCATGATTCCAGGGTCCTGGGATTAAGGCCCACATCAGGCCTTCTGGAGCCTGCTTCTCCCATTGTCCCCCGTTTGCATACTCACTATCTTAAATAAAATAAAGATCTTTTTTTAAAAAAATTCATGTAATTATATTTATTTTTTAAAGATTTAATTATTTATTTTAGAGAGAGAAAGAGAGCACATGTGGGAGGGGCAGTAGGAGAGGGAGAGAATCTCAAGCAGATAGGCTAAACTCAGCCATGTTTTTCATTTGTTTCTTTGTCTTTGAGGTAAAAAGATAAGAACCCTAGGTCTTCAAAAACAAAAAAAAGAGAAAAAGATATGAAGTTAACTGAAAAACAACATTTTGAATTAGTCAATCAGGTAAGAAACACAAATACTTGGGAGAGAATGAAAAGTCAAACAGTAAAAGATTTCTTTAAAGAAGTTATTAAGGTCAAAAGAAAAATCCAGCTATGAAGCATAAAATTTTAAGGAGATCAATCAAAAGTGGTAGCTTGGATAAATTAATGATTCCAAAACCCCACTTTGACCATTAGTCTGTTTCCATTCTTCCATCAAACCTTCATACCAGTTGCTAAGCAATAACTGGCTAAGTGCTGGACTATTATACTTCCTGACTGACTAACTAGGAATGCTGGATCATTACAATTCCAGACTAAGTAAGAGATTTGGACTCTTACATTTCCTGACTGACTAGGAATGCAAGGGCCTCATTATACTTTCTAACTTACTTGGAATTCTGAACTTCATTTGATTTACTGACCAAAAGATCCTGTTATACTTTAAGTATAGCAAGTCTTATCACCCTAAATAGGAGTACTGGGTCCAGATACATCAACTGCACTGAACTTCATTATACTCATTCAGAGTACTTACCTCTTTCACACTGACCAGAACCAATACTTCTATTCTAATGTAAAACTCTAGATTTTGAGCTCCTAGATCAATGCAGTGCAAAGGGTGAATGACAGACACAAAAAGAACTGAAGGTCTGGGTAATGATTTCTTCAGAACAGTAAGGAACTTTTCCATTGTTTCTTCCTTGTCATGTATTACATGGCTTATCATTTGAGATCGATTGTAAGAGAACACTACTTGCAACCCAAACTAATATAATTTTATATCATTCTTAAGCATGTATTTAAATGTTTCATGTGCTAATGAGAAAATCATTTTTGGATTATGAGTTATCAAATTGAAATGTTACTGATATACCCAAAATATTCATCCACAGGGTCTTAAAAAAAATTAAGTCCCTATTTCTTATTCTGACTTTTAGCATTCTCTCTCTTTTGCTCACTGCATTCTGGCCACATCAGACTTCTACCTCTTCCTCAAACACATGTTGGCCCTCACCTCAAGGCCTTGGCATTTGTTCTTTCCTCTGTCTCTACAGTGCTTTTTCCTCAGATCTCTACATGGTTCACTTTTCATTCGAATAAATAAATTAAGGAGTACACTCATTCTGGAATTATGTATTAGCTTTATAGAACACTACGGCAAGTGGCAGGAAGAGAGATGTTACCAACGCCAGTTATATCTGTCCAAAACCAAAATCTAAATTTGCTACTTAAACATATTAGTGATCACAGCTGATTTTAAGACACGTTGAAATAAATCTGGTTACAATGAGACAAAAATGTCTACTATAGGTTTTCAGAAGCAATTCTATCACTTTTTCCTGCTAAATCTGGACACAATCCTATAAACCTTAAGATACTTCTTGAGGCAGACATTATCAATTGCCTTTGCACACAGTCAAAAAAAAATGAACAGAGTTGGCTTACATCTTAAAACTGTTTGCCATCTCTAGTATAGCAGAATATGAATCTAGAGTCAGAAGACCTGGACTTCAAGTTTTAGCCTTGCAGCAGTGTCAATATAATAATTGTACCAAAAATAAATAAATCAGGAAAGTGGATACACAAAATCCAAAAGACAGCGTAAAGGTAACAGGATCCATGAATTAACAGATCCTAGGTGTGCTTGAAGGGTTTTCCAAGTCAAGTCATTAAAGAGTATGAGATGGGGATAGGAAGGGATACTTGAAATTAAGATTAGGAAAGAGGTGGCAGTGACCGGTAATGAAAAAGCTAAAGTCAAAACTATAACAGAATGCCTGAGGCAGTATAAATGTCTGACAGGCTGGGAGGAAAGAAGGATTTGAAATGCTAAGAGATGGCATTCCAAACGAAGAATTTAATAAGACAAAAGTTACAGATACATAAAATTTGGTGGAACTTCCAGGTAAGTAAAGTCAACAGTGGCTGTCTAACCATCAGCCATCCAATATTTCCATCTGTGTCATTATCAATTTATTGACTCTCAAGTCCAAATATACACTCTAACTATGTCCTGTGATTAAACAAAAGAAGAATTCTTTGATATTGCTTTTAAAGTGAGCACACCACCTTGTCAGTAAAGGATACTGGAAGGACACTGCCGAGGAAAAGGCTCTCTCCTGCAGTTTCTAGCTGTAGCACTGGTATTGGCAACATGGGAAGTAAGGACACCCAATGGAGCTCTACCCCAGTTATGAGCCCAGAACACGGTCCGTCTACAAGCATGCACTCTTGGCTTAGTGAAAATCTTTCCACAGCCTTCTCAACTGGAAAACTGTCCAAAGGTTTTCTGTCCACTAATCAGCACCCTGACGTCTTCTGCAAGTCCCTGTGCATAGCTGCCTGTGGCCAAAGGGTTCACACTACGCTGCTCCTTATGCAAGTCCTCCAATCTCCACACTCAGCCTACCTGTGACCAGAGTTCCTAACTCCCTGCAAGCCCACAGCATACCCACACTACTGATTGCTGATATGCTTCCCCATCTTCCACCAGAGGGTGCCAATTACTTACCCAGGTCAGGTCTGGCCTAACAGTGAACTCTACTATTCAATGGCCTGAATTACTTCTCCAAAAAGGTCTTAATCCATTGTAAGTTTGTCCTCTCTTAGGTACTCTCACTTAGCCCCAGAGTACAGTATAGAGTTTTCTCATATCTTATACTTACTCCTTTATCATAGTTAATAATTCATTATATTAAATTTCACTTGTTTAACCTACTGTGTGGTTTTCTATATTCTAATTAAAGCCAGACTATTACACCATCCAAAACAATACCAAACAACAAAGGGGTCATAAAGGTAAACAAAAATCACTCCTTCATCATGACTTGCAGAAAGAGAATATTGAAACTTCAAAATAACTGTGAATAAAAAGAGGAAAACTATCAATTCCCAGTGTGTGGTCTCTCATGTTCCTGGTCCCATCCTTACCCCACAAGACAGGCCCCCAAAATTGAGGGAAATACAACAGAAGAGGAAAGCTAGAGAAGTAGATTACAACTGCTCTAAAACTACTGCCTGAAAATATAAGTTCTATCTGTCTGAAAACACAAAAAAGGTATAAACAGATCAGAGCAAAGATTACAAGGAAGGGACTTATAAAAGCACAATTTAAAAGGATAGGGGCAGTCTAAGAAACACATAGCTACTGCAGAGAGGGGGGAAAAAGGAAAAAGAAAGTAAAAGGATCCCTTTGATAGTTAAGTGGTAAGGGAAAAAGAAGCAAAATGGGAAAATATAATGTCCTACAAGACAAAAGAGAACCATAAAATCAAAGCACTCATTACACCACTCTTCAACTCCCCCCAAGCCCCAAAACAAACCAACCAAAGACCTGGCTAAAGTACCTGAGCTTTGCTAAATTGACAGAAGAGGGCGCCATTAAGTAAAAATATTGTAATTCATACCATCACCACAAAAATCAACATACACACACAAAGCAACAAATATATGAGCTACTCAAAAAAAAAAAAAATCAGGAAATGACACTTCATACTTCTCTACTGAGAAAAATTTTTCTTCCAAAAAACAACCATGAAGCAGAGAAAAGTTGTAAATGAATGCTCCAAACAATATATTGAAATATACTTAAATAAGCATTTGAGGAACAATCACCTTGAATCAGAAAATTTTAAAACTATGAGCAATAACCAAAAAGGCAGGGTGAAAGGAAAGAAAGCTGATGGCACTCAGGAAAAGGAAAAAAGATATTCTCAGCGATGAAGAATAAAGTCACAAGGTACCCACGGGAAAATATATGCCAACAAAATTTCATGAGGGGCACTGAAGAAAGGCAGGAAAACAACCATGAGAACAAATATAACATAATGAAAAAAGAAAAAAGATGAGAAAGAAAGTAGAAGTAAGTGGAAGAAAGACAAAGCAATAACACTCATATTGTCAAACGCCTAACACAGGAAAACAATGCAACAGAACTAAAACATAAACTATAATATAAGAGGGGTGCCTGGGTGACTCAGTTGGTTGAGCGTCCAACTCTTGATCTCAGCTTGGGTCTTGATCTCAGTGTCATGAATTTGAGCGCTACCCTGGGATCCATGCTAGGTGTGGAGCTTACTTTAAAACATATTAAAAATATGGGACACCTGGGTGGCTCAGCGGTTGAGCATCTGCCTTTGGCTCAGGGCGTGATCCCAGTCCCAGGATCAAGTCCCACATCAGGCTCCCTGCATAGAGCCTGCTTCCTCCTCTCTGCCTATGTCTCTGCCTCTCACGAAATAATAAATAAAATCTTTTTAAAATTTTTTTTAATTTAAAAATAAAAATAAATCTTTAAAAACCCTATGTAAGCTTTGTAAAAATACAGAAAGACATCAATCTATGTATTGAATAAGCTCACTGGCGGCCTGGAGGAAATTAATCCAGAATGACCAACTCTGAGACATAATTTACTAAAACTACTAAATTTCAAATATAAAGATAAAATCCTCACAGCCTCCAGGCAAAGATCAATAACTTAAAAAAGCAAAAGACTAAGACTGGTATCAGTTTCCAAACCAATATACAAAGCAAGACAATGAAGTAGTAGGTTTTTAAAAACACAAAGAACATAGGAACCAAAGATTTTATATGCAGCCAACATTCAAATATATGGATAACATAAAAAAATTTTCAACATGGGGACACCTGGGTGACTCAAAGATTGAGCGTCTGCCTTTGGCCCAGGGTGTGATCCTGGTGTCCCAGGTTCAAGTCCCACATTGGGCTCCCTGCATGGAACCTGCTTCTCCCTCTGTGTCTCTGCCTCTCTCTCTGTAACTCTCATGAATAAATAAAATCTTTAAAAAAAAATTTTTTTCAACATGTAAGAACTTAGGGAATTCTGCAGTAATCAGCCTTCCTTGAGAAATCTACTAGAGAAAGATTTTCATCCAACTGATGACTAAGAAAACTTTAATGAAAGACCAACTACAGGTATTTTAAGAATATATAAATATACATCACTAAAACAGAAGTGAGATGCAAGGCCAAAGTCTAATGGACAAATTTAAATGTTCTGAAAAAGTATAAAGCAATTTTTAAATGAAAGAAGGAAAACAGAATAAGCATAGTAATTATAATATAGGCAAAAGGTAGGCTTAAATAATACTTAAAAACTGATAAAGCACATAGTAAACAGCTAAAAGGAAAACATGAGACTTAGAGCATTAAAAAGTTCAAGTGTAAAAGTAACTATAAGAACAAACATGTATGCCTTCTTAAATACTAATAATTTAAGGAAAATAACTATAAAAGGAAAGAAAATACATCTCATAGAATGCATAGCAAATACAACAAAGCATGATTACAAAATATTATGACAGCACTAAGACCAAACACAGCAGTCGTATTAGTGAGTATGAATGGACATAACTGTTTAAAAAGATTTCATTTTGACTCATGAAACAAAACTATATGCTAGGGCAGCCCCGGTGGCTCAGTGGTTTAGCGCCACCTTCATTCAGCCTAGGGCCTGGTCCTGGAGACCCAGGATCGAGTCCCACGTCGGGCTCCCTGCATGGAACCTGCTTCTCCCTCTGCCTGTGTCTCTGCCTCTCTCTCTCTCTGTGTCTATCATGAATAAATAAAATAAAATTAAAAAAAAAAACTATATGCTATATACAAGAGATTCATTCAAGACTAACAAAATTACTAATACAAAATTTTTTTAAATCAAGCTAATGGACACAAAAAAAGAGTAGAAGTAGACATCTGATGTTAAATGTAACAAAAGTCATTTTTATTTACAAAGGTCACTTTTTAATGCCTTTTAATGCCACAATTCACAATGAAGATATTATTCTTACGAATACGCATGTGTGGGGTACCTGGGTGGCTCAGTTAGGTTAAGTATCTGACTTTAGTTCAGGTCATAATCTCAAGGTCCTGGGTTTGAGCACTTGAGTCAGGCTCCACGCTCAGCAGGGAGTCTGCTTCTCCCTTGCCTTCTGCCCCTCCCCCCACTCATGCATGCATGCACCCTCTCTCAAATAAATAAATCTTTTTTAAAAAACTGAATATGCATGTGTGAAATAACACAGCAATCAGCTTCATGAGGAAAAACTATAGGTATTTAAAAAGACACAGAGATACACTAATAGGAGACTAGTTAAATACAACACTCTAAATACAAGACAAATCAAGGGGACAAGAAAGGAGATAGAAGATCTTATGGATTATATGTTAAATTCTACATAGTGATAATAAAGAATGCACCTTCTCTCAAGAGCCAATGACACAAACATAAAAATCAATCATATGTTAGGTTACAAAGAAACAATTTTCAGGAAGTAGAAATGTTATAAACAATACTCTCTGAATCTAATACAATGGAATTAGAAGTAACTAACAAGAAAACAGAAAGGACCTTACATCTGAACAATTTAAAACCAACTACTAAACATTTATTGGACAAAGAAAAGATAAAATGAGAAAGACAAGAGCATGCAGAGAAAGACAAAATGTGAGCACTGATTTGCTAGGGTAAGAGTTATACTAGGATGATTAACAAATTGGTAAAGACAGAGAGTGTTAAGGCAAATATAGGAGATCTGCAAGTTCTTACAGGCTTTTGTTTTATGAATACCACCAAGTGTTCATAGTAAAAAAAAATTGGCAGAGTCTTGAGAAAGTCTCTGCTAAGGTACAGAACAAAGGGAGAAGAGTAAGCAGATACTGTGGAAGGGGCACAAAACTCTGTCAGGACGCTTCCATCTCTCTCACAACACAAAAGTCCTAGTCTGAGAGGAGAAGGGCAATAAATATCCTCACCTTAGGGAACTGGTGGTGGATATCCATAGTAACCTGAAAAATAAAAAGAAGGAAAATCCTCTACCCCATGAAGGGGGGCAGGAAAACACACTGGGCTGGGAATTATACCTGGAGAGAGACAGGAGCCCGGAGAAGACCACAAACCCAAGACCCAGGGGATTCAATGCCCACAGAAGACTTATGTATCATCAAAACAGAGAATGCCCTCCAGTCCCCATGACCATTCTAGCTGGCCGAGTAACAAGTAACTTGCAAGAGACATTCTCTCTAAAGCACACCTCAAAGGAAAAACCAAAAGCTGAGAGAACAGTGAAAACCTAAAAAAAAAAAAGTAAAAACTCTCCAGCAAACCAGTCAATATCCTAAACACAGGTATCACAAGAAGAATCTGAAGGCTTTGGGTGTACTGAGCAAAACAAAAGGAGAAATACATCTCAAACCCAATCCAATTCAAAGTTAGATCAACTCAAATACCTCCACAATAGTCTTAGCATAAAGAAAGGCATGCCTATTTCTAGATCTGAGTTTCTACTATCCTATATAAAATGTCCAACTTTCAGCAAAAAACTGTAAAGTATACCAAAAGGCCAGAAAAAGCACACTGGCAACTACAAGCAGTCATCAGACTGCTGTCATCAAATGACAGGGAATATTAAATGACTACTGAATATGTTAAATAGTTAAGTATGTTTAAATGACAGTTAATACGTTTAAGGCTCTAATGGAAAAAACAGATAACATGTAAAACCAGAAGAGTAACTTCAGCAGAGTTGAAACTATGCTAAATGAAAAAAACTGGGGATGAAGAATATCTTCATCAGGCTTATCAGTAGATTGACAAAGTCAAGGAAAGAATCAGTGAACTTGCAGATACATATGTAAGAAATTACTAAAACTGAAAGACAGAAAAAAGGGGGGATATAAAAGAGAATCGAAGAGCTACATGACAAAATCAAACTACAGTTACCCTTGGATACAGGAAATAATACAGGAAAGTTAAGAGTCCCAACCTCCCCCCACAGTAAAAAATCCATACAACTTTTGACTCACAAAAACTTATCCATTAATAGCGTAATGGAAGACTTACTAATAACATAAAATCAATTAATACATATTTTGTATGTTCTATGTAGTATATACTATATTCTTACAATAAAGTGAACTAGAGAAAAGAAAATGTTACTAAGAAAGTCATAAGGAAGAGAAAATACATTTACAGTACTGTACTATATTTTAAAAATCCATGAATAAGCAGACCCACACAGTTCAAGCTTGTATTAAGATTCTACTGTATTAAAAAAAAAAAAAGACCCTACTGTATTTAATACATACATAGCCAAAAATATAGAAGAGGAAAAAAAAGAATAATAATTTTCAGAACCAACAAACAAGAGCTCAGTTCCATAACATTGTGAATACACTAAATACCACTGAACTGTACATGTTAATATGGTTAATTCTACATAATATTAATTTAATCTCAAGAAAAAAAAGAAAAAAGAATCTTTAAAATTAGATCCAAGAATGCCAAGCAGAACTACACAAGCTACACACACACACCCTTAGGCAGATCATATTCAAACTGCTGAAAGCAAATACAAAGAGAAAATCTTGAAGGCAGCCAGAGGGGAGGAAAAAGTCATTACAAACAGAAGAACAAATATAAGAAAACAAATGACTTCTCTCCAGAAACCATGCAAACTAGAAAATAACTGAGCGACACAGAATTTTAAACTGCTGAAGGGGAAAAAAACTTGTCAACTCAGAACTCCATACCTACTGAAAGCATCTTTCAAAAATGAAGGAATAAAAACTTTCTCAGAAAAACAAAATACTGTAAGAACTAATTGCCATCAACCTAATCTACAAGAAATATTAAGTAGTTTAGGCAGGAGGAATATGATACCAGACAAAAACTTAAATCTACACAAAGAAAGGAAACCAAATGTAAGTAAAATAAAGTTATTTTCTCCTTACACCTAAAGCAAAAACTGTCACGTTTTGTGTTTATAGCATATATAAAACTAAAGTAATATGACAATAATTATACAAAATTGGGACAGAAGAATTAAAAATACAATGCTGTAGGGCCATCACACCACACATTAAGCAGTATGTCATTATTTAAATGTAGGTTCTGATTGTTTAAAGATTACTTTGTAAAACCTAGGACAACTACTAAAAATAATTTTTGTAAGAAGTATAATGACAGATCAATAGAAGAGAAAATTAGCAGGCAAAATAGTAAGACATATTGACAATAGTAAGACATATTGATATTATGCACCTGTCATAATCACATCTGTGATATTCTTTCCAAGAATGCATATGTTCAATGTATTATGAGAAAACATCAGAGAAATCCAAACTCAGAAATGTGCTACAAAATACCTGATTAGTACTCTCCAAAAGTATAATGGTCATGAAACAAAGAACAACTGAGGAATCATCACAGATTGGAGAAGGCCACAGAGACACAAAAATTAAATGCATTATGGATCTTAGATTGGATCTTGAATCAAAAAAAGTGTATGAGTAAAATATCTAATGATATTCAAATAAGTTCTCTAGTTAATAATATTGTACCAATAGTATAGTATTACTATTATAATGTTATTGTCCTAAAATTACCAATAGTACTGTACCAGTTAGTTGTACCAATTGTTATCAACTGCACTGTGATTATGTAAGATATCAACATTAACAGAAGTAACAGAAGTTTGATAAAGGGTATCAAGAATCCTAAACTATTCTTCAACTCTTCTATAATGCCTCAACATGTTTAAATAACCCCATGTTCTAAACATGCTGTTATCATTTTATGTTTTAAAAATATTTATCCTCTAGGCATTAAATCAATTGCTAAATAAATAAATAAATAAATAAATAAATAAATAAATCCCAAAATTCAAGCCTAGACTTTATCAGAGTGTTATCAGACTTGCCATATCCCTAAAGTATAGACCTCTGGCTATAGAGACTACTGGCCTCTAGAATTATACATCAATTTTGACATTCAGAAAAAGATAATAAACTTACTGGTTTAAAAAAATGCCAACATGTTAGCAATAATGTGACAATACATTAGAACTACTCAATTATCTTCAAAGATATCTTCTATACAGCTGCTAGCCATAGATTTATTAAAGGCATAGCATAATGCATTTTTCTAGCTATGAGTCACCATGTACACTCATCCATAAAGTCCTTCCTTATATACTCTAGCTGAAAATCATCTTAATTCTTTCAACAATGTTACATATTCTCTTTAAATGTGTGCATGTGTATGCCCACATGTTGGCGTTGGAGCAAACACTAGGTATTAAAAGAGTAGTAGCAGATACAAAAGCTTCAGAGACAAGCATCCCCACTGAGAGAAGAAAGGATTAGAGTTCAGATGAGCCTTAAACGAAGGATAAAATCTGAATGCTCAACAAGGAAAAGGAAAAGCACAGCTTGGCAAGAGGAATACTTACAGTATGTTTGAGCTTCTAGGCTAATTTGGCAGCATGAAGTCATACACACTCTACAATTATGGAAGTTCTTTTATCATGAATAGGCAGGGTTAAACAGTAAGCTTTCAAACATTAAGCTATGAAAGATGGCCCAAATTCTGTAACAGGTATTCAAAGAACAACTCCACTGATCAGTTTCCTATAACTAAACTGGATATAGATAAAACGTAGTTTATCTTAGAGCACCTTGGTATCTGAAAAGTATAGACTGTATTTTCAAGATGTAGAACAGGTATATATTAGAGAGAAATCCATGCATAAGAAAGATAGAAGTATTTGATGATTACATCAAAATATAAAAAATTACTAAAACATCTAATTAAACAAAATACAAACCAAATGGCTATACACAAAAATATATTAGTAAAAGAAAATGAAGTTGCTGAGAGTAGGTCTTAAGCATTCTTACTGCAAAAAAAAAAAAAAATTTGTTTTAATTAAAAAAGTTAATAAAAGAAGAAAATGACAACCTGGGGAGAGATAAGTAGAAATATAAAGTTTTATGGGAACATTTTAACTACCTCTTAAATATAGAAGTGTTTATATAAGAACTAAAATTTTGAAGAAATTATGCTATCATTAGGTAGCAAAATTTTTTAAACTGTCAGTATAAAGAATTATGAAAACAGGAATTTTAACTGCCGTATTACTTTTTCTTTTCTAAGCACACACTGATTTATGTCCACTGACCCTTGAAACCAGCAAGAGAAACTGCAAGTCATCACATTTACAGGTGTGCTAACCACCGACTTTGCTGCAATGATGATTTTGTTTAAACCAATTCCAGTAACAGAAATAAATTAGCTAAGTTTCATATAGCAAGGCAACCTGGGGAGAATAAACCCATTTTCAAAATCAAGCTAATCTGTAGGTTACCAAGCTTTATAAAACATCAAGATCAAAGTGTAAACAATTGAACTGAATAATTTTTAAAACAA